>NC_058155.1:8335012-9072489 GCF_011075055.1 Mangifera indica | reverse complement strand
TGTGCAAAATAGATAATATACTTAAGAATACACGTTGGACAGAAGCCTTCTTATGTCTGCAATTAGATAATGCTGGATTTCTGAATCTGGAAGCAAAGATGGTTAAAGTGGATGCTTCGGGCACCACTACTAGAGGTCCAAATGGCACCTTGTTAATGCATTAAATCTGGCAAAATGATCATCAATTGGACTCTTTTTTCTCTAAATTATGAATATGTAAAGACAAATAGAAAATAAGAGATTTATAATATGGATCCTCCTTTTCTCTGTAAGCTGTAAACTTTGACTAAGCTTTTACATTTTGTATTCTTCTGCCACTTTTAGGACATATTGCTCCATTTAAAGCATACGTGATGACAACCAATCTCTTTAAAAGAAGAAGAAACATGTGTTGGCTCTTCACACTTGTATGGTTCTAATACAGAACAAGTTTAACCATCCCCAGCCACAGGATTCAAGCATGTTTAGGTATGTATTAATTTATATATAGTTTCAGTAAGATGAAAACTATATAGTATAAATAAGATGAAATGTTGAAGAAAATGGACTTAAAACTAAATATATTATAAGATGAAATGTATCTAACACAAAACAAAAAAACAAAAAACGCTTATAAGTTCAATCAAACATTAAACACTAAACAAAAGAGTTCTAATAATATGTTCAAGGATTAATAAAACTAGTAGAGTATTAATGTTTCTAAGAATAAGGTATAGGTACGAGTCTTCACTACACTTGTAAAATCTTAACTTACTGATACAGTGATTTACCGGTCCAAACTTTGGGTATTGTAACATTTAACTTCAATATTCATAAGAGACTCTCTTATAAACAAAAATCTACCTCATTGGAAAAGAGACTTTGGGTTTTGTAACATTCAGCTTCAATACTCATAAAAGACTTCTTTATAAACAAAAATCTACTTTATTGAAAAAGAGACTTTGGGTTTTGTAACATTTAGTTTTAATACTCATAAGGGACACCCGACTATTTACAACAAATATTCGTACTCTTTTCTCAATAAATTTAAAAATGCTCTCATTATTGTTTTTCAATATGGATAATTAGTTACATCTAACATGAGAGGCTTGTAATTTGACCGACCTTCTTAGTATAATTTTATTTATAACACACACGCAAAAAAAAAAAAAAAGCTATGCACACATTTATGTATAGACACATAAAAGTTGAATAATCGAAAAGATAACTTAATTCGGATGAAATTTCTTATTTTAAAAAAAAAAAAAACATACACACACATTTATATATGGACATAAAAGCTAAATTTGAACACAACTGATTATGAATGGCCAAAAACACTACACTGAATGGTGTTGGATTTCATGGTGCCGCCCCGAAGCTGTCGTGATTACTAATTAGGAAGTGTTATGAGTCAACTATGAAGCCGGCACCGACTGATAAATAGTGAACTGTACAAAATAAATGTGCACACTTGGTCATAGACAAACAGCTTTGCCTTTTGCTTGAATGCTTTTCAGAGCCATCCCTACCACATAAAACGACAACGAATAACTGCACCACCAACCCACAATCGGTCAAAATACGGCAAACAGCTGCCATGCCAAACACTCCTTAAATGTGCCTCCGGTTCTCTCACTTCTGTTTTTGCCAAGTGTATAAAACTTGACTCGCAAAGAAGCATAATCACCAAATAAACCAGTAGGCCCAGTTGCTACTATTTTTGCCAGCTGCATAATTATTAGACAGACGATGTTTATCAATCCATTTGGCATTTGGGTAGGGCTGGATTCGAGCCGAGCCAAGCTCGGCTCGCAGCCAGCTTGGGCTCGGCTCGGTTTATTTATGGACGGCTCGAGTTCGGCTCATTTTCAGTTCGATTCGTTTTTTATTATCAAAACGATATCGTTTTTAATATATATTGATCAAAATGACGTCGTTTTGAAAAAAAAAATCTATCGAGCCAGCTCGATCGAGACGAGCTCGAGCTGGCTCGGCTCGAGTCCAACCCTATTTGGGGGAGACTAATTTTGACCAATTAGGCCAGTGTGCTTATAAGTATTAAGCTGAACAAACAAAATTAGAAATTGTTATAAACAGCCCAACAGATATTGTCTGTTTTGGATCTTTAGGATCCTCACGGTTTTATTACGCGTCTCTTGGGTAAAGGGCTTCTGGCCCCTGTTTATATACAAGCTCAGTAGACTGTACGAGAGCGATGTGGGACTTCAGGTCACAACACACCCCCCATCGCGAATCGTGCTGATAACGTGTTATAAACAACCCAACAGATATTGTCCGTTTTTGGCTTCAAGCCCACGCGGTTTTGTTCCTAAAACGCGTCTCTTGGGTAAAGGGCTTCTAGCCCCTGTTTATATACAAGCTCAGTAGACTGCACGGGAGCGATGTGGGACTTCAGGTCACAACACATCCCCCATCGCAAATCGTGCTGATAACGTGTTATAAACAGCCCAACAGATATTGTCCACTTTGGGCTTCAAACCCGCACGGTTTTATTCCTAAAACGTGTCTCTAGGGTAAAGGGCTTCTGGCCCTGTTTATATACAAGCTTAATAGACTACACGGGAGCGATGTGAGACTTCAGGTCACAACAGAAATAACATAATTGATGAACTGAAATCCCAATTTTCCTACTCATGGGGCCACCATTAGCAGAAGGGATGTGGGTGCTCTGAGTTTTTTATTAGGCCAAAACACTTATTCCCACCAAAGGTTTGGCATATTTCTAAACTTCCACCTGTAATATTTTAAAAACCAAAATACTTATTCATTATCTAATTTTTGTTAAAAATCTTTGTTAGCGCTAATGATAAAATCGTTATTTTATCATTAATATTAAAAATACAAGCTAAACTATGATAAAATTAGTCAAAATCGAGCAAGAGATTCAATTTGATTTCATGTTTTCGTCAACTATTGAAAGAAATTTTTAAATATTTATAATTTTACCTTTAATTCTAGTAAAGATTTTTAACAAAATTTGAATAATAAATAGATATTTAGATTTTTAAAATGTTACGGATGAGAGGTTTAAAAGTACTCCAAACCTTGGGGTGGGAATAGACCCCTCACCTTTTTATTAATCATACACAGTTGTAAATTTTGAGTATGAATAGATATTACGAACTGTTTCTTTTTGTACGTTTTGTTTCATGTGGCCTTTCCCCTTAATGCAGGATTTTTAGGGAAGCAAATCTTTTCACAATTATTTTAGAATCCTCATCCTACAGAATGCTTCCCCAATTTATATAAACCGCTATACATTTTTCCACTTTTAAGTCTTGACTCTCCTCTCTTCCTCTCTCACTGTCCAAAAGAGATAAAGTTGGTTTCTTCAAGGCCACTCTAGGAGCCTTTTAACTTCAATTTAAGCACCTGGGAACCAATGACTTTGCCTTTTGCATTGAATCCTTCGCATTCAAGCCTTCTCTTGATCATTTCCTCTCTTTATTAGCTATTTTCACATTCTTTCAATTGTTCAAACTTAATTTTTTCTTCACATTCTTCATTGATTGATTCGTTGTACTAGAAATAACATTCTTTCATCTCTTCCATAAGTTCCAGCTTCAGGGGAGGCATCAGAGACCTGCCAGAGAATTCTTCATAGCTGAAATGACCAAGTATTCAATGGAGCACGGATTGGGTTGCGGTCTGATGGGAAGAATTTTTCAACGCCGGAGCTGCTGGTCAGGGAAAAAATCAGTACCTTTAATATCCTCCAATGGCACCAGCAACAATAAGTTGAAACTACTCATCTCCCAAAATTCAAAGAAACCTCCTAGTAATCTTGTAGACTCCGCCAGTATGGTGAAACCTTCTCAAAAACCAGAGAAAAAACATAGTAGGAGGCTTGATTCAGTGCCTCCAAGGTTTTCAACTTCTCAGCAGAAAAGTCATAGTAGAAGACCTTCGGATACTCCCAGAAGCTCAACTTCATCTTCCTTTAGTTCAGGCAAACCGAAGGCAAAACAAATTGAGGACTCAAAATATAAGAGAAAGCCGAGTGAAGATCCCCCTCGTACCTCCACTGAACTTAGCACAGTGGTCGTTGCTAATTACCAACAATCCGGTGTTAACAAAGCTCTTGTTCGAGCTACTTCGAGTAATATAATGCTTTTAGGCCAATTGGGGAACTTGAAGCAGCTTGGAGCTGGGAATTTTCTGGGGAACAACAGTCCTAATGCAACAATTAAGACTGTTGATTACCTTTACAGGAATCTTCAGGAGGGGAACTCCAAGTCTAAACACAAATATGGCCAGAGTAGACTTGGTGGCGATGGTGTTATGGGAAATATTGTGAGGCAGCCTAGTGGTGAATTATATAAGGTCAAAGGTTTGGCGAATAAATTGGATCCTGAGGTATTGAAGTCTATGGGAAATGACGCATACCAGAAGGGTAGATTTGAAGAGGCCTTATCTTTATATGATGGTGCAATTGCTCTTAATTCGAATAATGCCACTTACAGAAGCAATAAGAGTGCTGCTTTGATAGGCCTAGGCCGCCTGATGGAGGCTCTTGCAGAATGCAAAGAGGCTATTAGGATTGACCCTTCTTATTCCAGAGCTCAGCACCGTTTGGCAACAATATATCTCAGGTATCTATCTAATTAAAATTGCATGTAAGCTCAGTTGATTGCTAAGGCACTCTTATGGAAGACTGAAAATTTGGAATTTTCGGTTTCCCTGTTAACATTTTTGTGGATTATACTCTGCAGACTAGGAGAGGCAGGGAAAGCAATACACCATTACAAGCAGTCAGGTTCCCTTGTTGACTGCGAAGACATTGCCAAAGCTGAGGCTCTTCAAAAACAACTTAACAGATGCAACGAAGCTCGGAATTTAAAGCAGTGGAGCAATTTATTAAAGGGGACCCAACTTGCAATATCAATTGGTGCTGATTCAGCCCCACAAGTAAACTTCATATATGAAAAGCTTATATGTTTTAACATGATTAGTTCCTTTAATATGCTTCTGCTAAATAGTGTTGTGCCCTTAATGCAGGTGTATGCTCTGCAAACTGAAGCATTGTTGAGGCTCCAAAGACATCAAGAGGCCTATGCCACCTACAAAAAGGCACCAAAATATTTCATTGAATCATGTACAAAATTGTTCGGCCCTGCTGGTAGCGCTTATATCTTACTGATGAAGGCGCAAGTATACATGGCTATTGATGAATAGACTTGAAGATGCTGTGAAAGTAGCTCAACATGCAGCCCAGCTTGCTCCGAACGACCAAGAGACTATCACAGTAGTTAAGAGTGCTAAAGCAATAGCATCAGCCAGACTGAACGGTAACTTGTTATTCAAGGCATCAAAATATTTGGAGGCCTGTAATATGTACAGTGAGGGACTAGAGCATGAGCCATGCAACTCAATCTTACTATGCAATCGAGCTGCTTGTCGATCCAAGCTTGGCCAATACGAAAAAGCTGTGGAAGATTGCACGATGGCGCTTATTTTGCAGCCTTCATATAGTAAGGCCAGGCTACGCAGGGCAGACTGCAATGCGAAGGTTACTTGAGAGCTAAAGCTATTTTAAACAATTTTGCTGACCCTGTACTCAATGGTTAATGTTTACTTTGATGTCATTAGCTGGAAAGATGGGAAGCTTCAATTCAAGACTACGAGATGTTGATTAGAGAGTTTCCAGGAGATGAGGAGGTGGGGCGTGCATTGTTCGAGGCACAAGTGCAGCTTAAAAAGCAACGCGGCGAAGATGTTAAGGACATGAAATTTGGTTCAAATCTGTACTCAATCTCTAGCAATGAACAGTTTAGACATTTTGTAACCTTGCCTGGTTAGCCTTCTAACTTATAATTTGTTTAATATTTTGATCAAGACTTGTAATGCATTAATAGTTAATGGGAAAATTGACCTTCTGGTGTGAATAACAGGGATGGCAGTGGTGTTATTCTGTAACCAGGCTAATCACAAGCAAATATTGCAGCTTATGGAACAAGTCTGCAAGAGATTCCCCTCTGTCAACTTCCTCAAGGTGAAAGTCAAAGTTTAGAATTTTTGGGATTTTGGCCCTGGGCCTACCAATATGTTTGCTTTGGGATAATCATTTTATAAATCCCCACTTAACCACAATGATTATAACAGAGGGTTATATAAGTTAAAAAATTATCTATCAAGATTGGGGAGTTTAAAGTACTATTCCCCCTAATCCTTTAATGCTCTATCAATTTTAGGAGAATTATATCTTAAAAACTAATTATTAAGATTAAAAGCCTTAAATCATCCAAATCCCACACTAAAAATTTATTAATATTGGATCAAATCTCATGCAAAGACTTGAGATTTTATCAGTATGTTTAATGTTTATTAAATACTTCAGTGTTTTAATTAGGTGGAGGTGGAAGACCGTCCTTACTTAGCAAAAGCAGAGGATGTGAGCTGTATTCCAGCCTTCAAGATATACAAGAACGGATCAAAAGTCAAAGAAATTCCAGGAAGCAACAGTGAGTTGTTGGAAAAATCAGTTAAATTGTACAGCAGTTGAGGATACATGTATTTGTAATTAGGCAAAAAAAAAAAACAGATAATTTGTGAAGACTGAAACAGAAAGGAGGAAGACAAGGAAGCAGGGCAAAGAGAATGTGGGCTGATGGCCTTAATGGCTTTGGCAAAGAAGCTGAAGATCAGATGAAATCTTTCGGAGCAAAACAAAGTAAATTCATCAAATGAGATGAATTTTTTTGTGATGAAAAATTCTATTTTATTTTTTCTTTTTACTGACTTTGACTGGATGCTTAAGCAATGTTTATGCGGATCTTTATTCTTGTGATTTCTCTGGTTTGTTTATTAGGTGAAAAATGCAAAGAATATTTTATTAGAAATATTGATTTTAGTACCAATAAGAGACTTGTGGGACTTGATTGTTTTGTACATAGTTTTGAAATCCGGATCAAATCGGCCTATTCGATTGATTGAATCAAAACCTTCTAACTAAAACGATTTTGATTTAATTGAAAATTATTTTTAGAGTTGAACCATTTTAAATTGTTTTAAACCCTTCAAACCATCTGATTAGATACAATAAAAACCCCGGTTTAACTAGATCAACATAAATAAAAATTTTTGATAAAAAATTTATTATTAATTGAACTCAAGACCTCATCTATCAATTTTAAATATGTTTAGCATTAAATTGAGTTTATTTTAATACTAAAATATTTTAAATTATATATTTAACTATAAATTATATAAAATTATTCTAAATATTATTTTTAAATAGTTAATCAATATAATTATTAATCAATCAATCCAATAATTAATCAATCGATCCAATCATCAGTTGGATTAGGCTTCCCTCACATGACACATTTCCATCACATTAGATCTTGAGCAACCTGAATTATCAAACAAGTGCTTGGACTTTGGGACTTTACTAACAATTTTCCAAATAGAGCAAGACTCTCCTTAAACCACACCTATGAAACTCCGCAACATTTTTGGCACATTTTGGCATACGAGTAGATTTTTCTCCCCCCTCACCTTTTAGATTTCGTTCCATCTTTATTTGTGTCTACCTAGAAAAATATTTTTTTATTAAATTTAGATTAGATAATAATTTTGTCTCTACGTGAAACAAATAATTTTGAATTTAAATTTGTATATGATAAATAATATTGTATAACTCTACCCCCTCATCATGTAAATATAGAGGAGATAACGTTGTATGAACCGATAGTTCATACAAAAATTTGTATTAGTTGAATATTTTTAAATAAAAACTTAGTTTTCATGTAACATTATTTTAATTGGCTTATGAAATAATAGTTAATAAATGAATGACACATTAATCCGTATAAATTTTAGTATATTTCATGGGTTCATGTAACATTACTTATATAGACAATTATATATAAGTATGGGGTAGACTACAAATCTCTCAAAGGACTAAAAAGATTACTTGTATATAACAAATATATATACTCTATCGAAATACCTTTTTAGATATCATTAATATGATCGTAGAGATAAGCATCGAGTATCAGATCAAATCGCATTAAAAACTCTTTTGTTTTTATCATTTGTCGATGTAAAATCTCATATAATATTAAGTAATTAATTAAAATGAATTGTTTTATCTATTATTAAATAAAATGTCATCGTTTTATTATTAACTCATGAATTCAAGTCTTTAAACCATTAATCTGGATTATAAATTTGAATTAAACTTAAGTTATAACAATTTATCATTTAAATTAGACTTGAGCTACAATTCATTTTGATGATAAAAAGTATAACTCTATGGATAAAAATTATATTTGTATCACCCTTTTAAATATGACTACTTAAATTGTTTCCCTTCAACTAATAGGTATATAAATAATAGGACTTTTGAGTTTTGACAAAATGAATGCCTTGTTAGGTAACCCTGGCTAGCTATTGCATAGAGGGCTATAAATATAATTGACCCAAACGGGCAGCCGTCAAAGCCCATCCACAAAGTCCACAGTAGGCCCAGGACCTTCTCAAGTCTATTTCTAAATTCTACGAATGGGCAATTTTCAAATCTCATGAAGTCCTCGGATCAACTTTTGCCAGTACCTTCCATCCTATACAGTTTCCAGAACTCTTTAATTGATGCTTCTCATAACATTCGTTGATTCATTTTTCTTTTTTCAATCCTCCCCTTACTCTCCACAGTTAACACTTCACTGAGTCTGGAGGTCCATCAAGTTCTTGATTTCTTGGATATCAATGAAATTTTAAATGGAATTTGTAGATCCCTAGTGGGTACTTCCGGCGTGACAGAGGACATAATTATGAACCATTATTAGAACAACGGACATTTCATTCCGGTTTTATATTTACTTTTTTTGTTTACCGAGAAAAGTTAAACCCACCATGCGGAAAAGTCTCGAAATCCTCTAAATAAGACACGACATTGCAGCCATCACTAGAGTTTGGCAGAATTAGATCTATTGCAGCATCAATGCCATGTGAATTAGGTTGTACCGACTTAATCTTCCAATATATTCCTTTTTCCTTACTGATTGGACCCCTAACATAACTATTAGCAATCTGATAAAAAAATTGATTCACTGTTTGAACTGTGAATATGCAGGAAAAATAATGGAGATATGGATCTTTCAATATTGAGATAATTTTTGCAACTCTCAATATATAAGGCAAATATATTAACATTAACACAGAATGTACATGGCAGCAAAGAATCATTTCCATTGGAAGGAAAGACAATTAAGCTGTACAAATATGGATGATGAGGAAACTGGTTAATTTTCCCAGTTCCCAAACAACTTATATAGGGAATATATTTTGAGAAACAATCCACATAAAGGTATTTAAAAAGAAGTGAAAAAAAGGTAAGATAAAATTTTAACAAGTCGGATAATTGAAACTGAAATGGAGAAAAGTAGTGGTCACCGGGATGATCATGATGAATCATCTCTTCCAACTTCGACTCCTTGATAATAGATCTTTCATGCCACCAACAACCCATGTCTCTTTTGCTATATCAGATGAAATTTTGTAGAAATCAGTGTCATATGTCATCACTACCATGTCCTCTTTATTATTTCTCTTTTCTTCTTCCATTAACGTCTTCAAATTCTTTGTACTTTTTGTTTTTTTCTCTTCTTTTTTTCTGTCTTCTTCTTCTTCTTCTTCTTTATCGTCTTTTTCCTTTTTGTGTTCTTCTTGCTCTTTCTCCTCTAACCAGCTCTTAGCAGGAGCTGACCTGCAGCGCATAAGCAAGAGAGCATTTGGTGGAGGTGCTGCAGATGCACCAATTGATTCATCATCAAGAGAACGCTCTTTCTCTTTATTTCTCTCCTCTTTATAAAAACTATTGCTTTGGTTTTCTTGTAACACCATAAACCATTTAGAAAAAACGGTTCTTGGTGTTTCATTGCCATCACTTAGCTCTACAGCCTCAGGGATTTCTTGACATTCTTCTTCCTCTTCATCATCATCATCATCAGTTGAAACAGTTTCCGTATGTGGGAAAGCACCAAAACACCGAAAATCGAAACTTATTCTTCTTAAACATGTTAAAAACTGCATGATCTCTTTTTTAAACCCTATAGACTCAACCCATGTGGGCTTTTTCTTATGCTTCTTGTTGTTGTGAATTTTCTCAATCTCTTGCATCACTGATTGCCAGCTCTTGCATGAACTTCTCTTGTGCCTGACTTTGATCTGTCCGGCGCAGGTTACTTTTGGAGAGGTTGGTTCTGTGATCTCCGGGCCACCCATTTGCTTGTTCTTGGCCCATAACAGAGGGCTAGCTTGGCCAACACTACTTCCGGTGGTTGATTTTTTTGGACGGTGGCTGTGATGGCTGTGGTGACGACGGTGGTGGGTGTTTTTGTGGCGTTTGTTGGGCTCTGATAGTCTAGCCGGGCTGCAAATCGGCTTTGGCATTAAAGTTAAATGAGCTCGAGATGGGAAACATACTAAAAGATCTGCTGACGGAGCTCCTTTGGCTTCTCTTCCTCTCATGGTGGTTTGATCTTATTTCACTTGTTTCTTCTTCTACTTGGCCCTTATATAAAACTTGGTGAAGCTTTATGAACTGTATGGTTTGTGTGTGCTGGGAATGTTGATGGTATTTTTAAAGAAAGGAGAGAGGCATTTACAGCTTTCTTTGCTTTTCTCCTTTTCTAGTGTTGCTCTTTATCATCTGTTTCTTCAATTTTCTAACACACAAACACTCCTTTTTGCTGCCCTTTGAAATGGGGTCACAAGGGGCTTCTTTCTTAGCCGTTACTTTATTTCTACTCCTCGCCAAACACATTTAAATATTAACGAAAGTAGAATGGGAAAGTTAAAGCCCACGGCCTCTGTTTCATGATCCAATCATACCATCAACTTGTGAGCCCATGCCAGGTGCAAAAACTACTCTCATTAATGTACATCCTATCACCAATGCCATTTGCCTGCTATTAATATTATATGTGTTCATTTTTAATACATAAATAAGTACATATATAATGTATCATCATGTGATTGAATATTATTTTATTCTTAATTTAAAATCATCCAATCACTTGTGTTATCAAATGTATACTCATTATATATTTAAAATGAGTATACATAATTTTATTGTTCAACGACATATATGTCAAACCACACCCGCCTAACTATCTTGGAATAATATTATGGGTTAATAAAAGCGAAGGCTTTAGATGTGGAAAGGGATATGAGCATTAGCCTTTAGATGGAATTTAATGATAGGTTAAACATTGATATCATTATAAAATCAAGTAAGATGAAAGGCAAACCAAAGCTTTAAGGGGGAAATTTAGTTGGGATGAATTCAATTTTAAATAAGATAGTCATAATGGCAGTAGTAATGCACTTGAGAATTGTATAGGAAAAGGCTGGCCCCCCTCCACCTTGCGTTAGGTTTAGACTTCCTTTTCTTTTATTTTGGGCCTTCCACGACTCAACCTCTTCTCTCCTGTCCTCTTCTTCTTCTTCTTCATGATTTCTAGTTATATTTTTTATATAACTAATATGAAAGATGCTCATTAGTCTGTGGGGTTCCCTGGAACCCCTCCCCAATAATACTGGTTGATGGTTTCAACCTTTTCCAGGGTCTATAATACCCACAATGCGCAATGATCTTGTAATAAAAGGGGTTACTCAAATTTTAAGATTTGTTTGACTGGTAAAAATTTGATTTGCTTGCCCAACTAAAATAATTTATCGGTCAAATGACTATTTCCCACCCAAGGTTTGTGATAAACAAATTTTTACCTTTTAAACTCGGAAAATCTGTGAATTTTGATTAATTTCTGTGTAAATTATTGTTTTTTCACTTGTTGATATAATGATGAACATGTCTCTATCATTTAAAACGAATCTCAATTATCAATTGTCATTGATTTTCTTAAATTATAAAAATTTAATTGCCTAATTTATTCTCTATTCGTATTTATCTTTAAATAATTATAATTTATTACTTTTATTCTTGTAAAAAGGCTTTTTTTTCCTTCTTCTTTTCTCTTGTTGTCTTTCGTTCTTCACAATTAGTGGTCAATTATCCGTTTCTTAATTTTTTCATCTTCGTCAACAATATCATTGTTAACTATCCTCTTTTTTCTCTCGACATCTTTACCATTAATCATCGCCTATCATCTTTCTCCTCCCTTCATCTTAACAAACAATATCACTATCAACTGTCATTTTTCTCCTCTTTTCATTTTCACCACCAACTATCAACTATTTTCTTTTTTCTTCCATCATCTTCACCAATAACACCATTATTGATAATTTTTTTCCTTAAGTCATTTTCACCACCAACACCATTAGTCATCCTTCTCTTTTAGTCATTTTCACTACTGACCATCTTTTGTTTCCAATCATCTTCACCACTACTCTTATATTTTTTAATTTCCCAAGAAAATCTGCAATAACCTTATATTTATATTTACTTGAATTGAAAAAAAAAAATAAGTGAAAGAAAGGAAAGATATTGAAAAAGATAAACTATGATAGTTGAATCATGTATCAAAAATTTAATTTTTTGTATCATGTATTAAATATGTATCATATTATGTGATACAATTTTTAAAAAACAAAATATTCAAATGGTAATAAGATAATAAAAAATTATAATCTGCATGTTATTATTTTTGAAAATATCATAAATACTTTTAAAATTTTAAAATTTCTTATATACACTCGTACTACATCATTATTTTTTCTAAAAAAATGTATTTGTTCATATCAGTTATATATATTGTATCATACAATATGTTCATTGTGTTATATTAACTCAATACACCTTATAATATATATCAATTTTTATTTGTATCATATTATATGATACTAATAACCATGAAATGAATAAGAAAAAAAGAGGTAACGGTAAGGGATAATAATTGGAAAATGAGTTGGAAAAAGGAAATAAAGAGAGATATTGATTTTTATTTTTTTTAAGAAATGAGTTAGAGAAAAAAAAAAGAAGAAGAAACAAATTGTTATTTATTAAAAAGAAATGAATGAGAGAAGAAGAGCAAAAATAAAATGATTGGGAGAAAGAATAGAAAGATAGAAAAATTGATATTTTTTTTTAAAGCTTTAAGTGGCCAAAAAAAAGGAATAAACAACTACAAGAAAATGAAAAAATTGAAAAAGATAAATGAGTAAAATTTTTGGATTGATTTTTTTAAATTGCTATTTTTTTAGTTTATGTGAAAATGACTTTTTTAACCTTTCATGTAATAAGAATTACTACTAAAAAATAGATATTGGATAAAATTAAACTTTTCAAACTTAAATGGGAATCAGTTGCTTTCATCAAACCTTATGTGGGACATAGTTATTTAGCCTAAATTATATTCGCAAGTTATGGACTTAACCTGAAGAAGTGGGCATTTGTTTGTAGTTAATGTTGCTTTTAAGAGGGCGGTGGTCAAAGAAAACAGACTGGTACAGAGGATGCAGAAGGACAAATGCAGAGATAGGGCAGGCAGCTTTTACAATCACACTTACACAGAAGCCGGAGTGAGCTGTTTTCACTTTTGAACTTTTTAAGGACAAACAAACTCAAAAAGCACGCAGGGTGAAGAAGCCAAGCCTAAAATTAGGCAGATACAATAAATGAATACAGTATGTAAATAGTTAGAATAATAAAAGATAGAATTTTATATACCAGAGGATGACATCAAAATTTTGATTTACTTAGTTTTAAATATTTCATGTTATGTTCTTGAATCTTTATATTAGTTTGACATGTAGAGCTGAGAGAAAAAGGCATGGCAGCAAGTTTTTCCAAGTTATTCATATGTGGGACTTGGGAGCATTTGTATTTTGTTATCTCTTCTTAACTTGGGAGAAATTGCAATCTTGGAAATTAAGGTTCAGGGTAGTTGTTATTATGCGGCTTAATTGATTAAATTTGAATCACTAATAAAATGATATGACTTAAACCTACTGAAATTGAATCAATTCAACCAAGTCCTAATAATGATAAAAGTTTCCACCAAAGATATTGATATTATTGAAGTTATAATAGAAAAGAGCTTATTTGATTGACCAAGTATTGTACGCGTAGACTTTTTTTAGTAAAATACGAAAGAGTTGTACTAAAAAAATGACTAGTTGTTTGAGAAGATACAATGATTAGATACGTTATTTATACTCAAAGAGTTATATAAGAAATTGACTAGCTATAAAGGAGTATACAATGATTGAACCTAAAAACAATAGAAAAAATTATTCTTGCAATTTCGGTTGTTTTCACTATCTTCTCAATGCACCACTTTTATCTGTTATTATTGCGGTATCACATTCTATCTTTATCTCTTATCATTATGAGATAACACAATTATTTCGTATTTCAACGAGATAAATTAATTAGTAACTTTTATTAAGATATATAGATTTAATATACTAGCATTTAGACATACTTTTTTTTTTATGTAATTATAACATTATCTTTTTCTTTTATTCTATAAATACAGAATTGTACTAAGGCAAAGAGGTAATAATTTTACAATTCATATTATTACTTTGCCAGAATTCCACCAAAGAACTTAATAATATAACAGTTGAAGTAGACTTTTGAGTGGTAGGTTGAATGTTTTTAAAATATTATTTGTATTCATTATTTTTACATAAAATTACACATTGATTATAGGTACTTCTTATTAGTAAGATTTTTACCATCAATAATTGGGTACTAAAGGAAGGGCCCTTGAAAAGTTCTTCTTTTTCCAACAAACATTTTTATTACCGTCAATCTCGCTCAAAACATTCTTCCCATGGCTTCTACTTGAAGAAGGTCAAAGAAAACTCTAATTGGTCAAGTTATTGAAGATAGTCAGAGTATTTCTCTCATGAAACAACTGAAACTAGTTGTTAAAAACCAACTTGCCATGATAATTGGAGGACAAATAATAACATGTGACACGTGTTAAAGTATGTACTCTATAGCTAATCAATAACATTGCTTCGTTTTTTAATCAATAAATATCATTTTTCACCTATATCTTACATGTGTAAAAATGTGTATGTGATAAATGTTCTTAGAATATAAAAACATGACAAGAGGATCACCATGAATCTTGATTGTAATGATCCTATATACACATATTTATAAACATTTGTAACCTCATCTTTATCCTGACTAAGATCATAAATAATTTGATAAGATCATTGTGTTAAATGATCCTATTGAAAGTTAGTGATGGACCTCATGTGTTAAGACTGTTTGTGATAATTTAGTGTAACACATGAATGCATGTTGGTTGTATATTCATTAGACTAACCTGTCAAATGATTTCACATAAATGATAACTCTAATGTTAATGAAACAAATCTTCTAATGGATGATGTTATATATATTCTTTAAACTTGAAATAATCGAAGTGTTGTATGCACTGATTGATTTAATTTGATACTAGTCTAACATTCTTCTTTTTATTTAGAATATCTATATAGTAATTGCTAGCTATATTGAGAAATGTATTAAGACTATAATAGACTAAAATAGGATTCACTTTCATAAACGAAAAAACTATCTCAAACTGTAATTCAATTAATGACTACAACCACTCTATTCATAGCCACAGTGAGATTGGGCTGACACCCAAATCCAGTTACATCTAATCATTGCTTTGAAAATCAAATTTTAAATTCATTGATAACCTAAAATAGATATTGTTTGTACACCTCGACTTAAAAAAAAATATTGGCTAAAGAAAGAATTTGATTACATGATAATAGTACTATTAAAAGTAAAATCTAATATAAACTTTCTCCATATTTCAAATCTAAATTATAAATTGTATAACTAATTATACAAATTATAATAAAAACTTTATGTTAAAAAAAAAAAAGCTAAAAATAAAGGGACTCATAATATCATCATCCTCTTCATATTTCCAGGAGAGAGGAAGTTGCAGTCAGTGTTTTGAATCCATAAATTAAATAGTGGATTATTATACTTGATGGTATTCTATTGTTGAATGGAGGATTTTGTGGTGAAAGTCTTGTGCTGCCCATTGTTATGCATCTGGAATTTTCAATTCTTCATTTTCCTTGGAATATAGATTGCTGTAATTTGTGGTGGATGATTGATAGAAATTTTTTTTACCTTTAATTTTTAATTTTTAAAAAATATAAAGGGCTTTGTTGCTTTGGTTTGGATTCATTTCAATTAAGCTTTGGGCTGAAGACTGATCCAAACCTATATCATATTGGGTTCAGATATATCACCATAGAGCCCATCAGAAATGACAGCAGAAAGTTCAAACACCCTAATTTTTAAATAATAAAATTACGTATATATTTTTTTTCTTTGTTATACAGATAAGAGAGTAATATTTTTTATATATATAAATATTATATTATTTTTAATTTAAAATCATTCAATCATATAATAATATATATAAATATTTATATATTTAAAATAAATATATATAATTTTATTATATAGATCACATACTAAATTTTTCCCCATTTCTTCTCTACTTCTAAGTCATGTAGCTCAAATTCTAAAATTTCCTTGCCTTATAACCTAATCAATCAGCACAGTTTCTCTCCCGAAGCCGCTTTAAAAGCCCCATCTTTCCGAACTCACTCCTGAAAATCCGATTCTGCAATATCATTTCTCAAAGAAAGTGATTAATCCAATACCCCATATTGAGACAATGGTTGGAAGAGCACCTAGGACCCTCTCATCCAATCTTGATTGTACTATTAAGCCCAAGATCAAGATTTTGCAAGACTTGGGTTTGTCATCAACGGACATTGTTCATTTATTAAGTGTTAATCCCTGGGCCTTAAGGACAAGTGTGGATAATATAATTCTACCATTAATTTTGATGTTGAAGAGTGTTTTAAGATCCAATCATGATTTAAAGAGATGTGAGTGGTTTTCTGAAATGCGATTTGGCGAAGACTATGCTACCTAATATAGAAATTTTGAAGAATCAGATTGTAAGATTCAAGATTTTTGCTCCATATGCCTTACTGCCTTTAGGAAGTCTGTGAAAAGAGTTGATGAAACTGGAATTGATAGGAAATATAAGATGTATCTTCCTGCTATTAGAGTAATAAGTTCAATGAGTTGGGAGCAGTGGGAGCAAAAGTTTGATCTTTTCAAAAGATTGGGGTACAGTTATGATCAAATTCTTTCATTGTTCAGGAGCACATCCCAAGTATTTTCCGTATATGAGAAGAGGATTGAAAAGACTACCAAACTGCTGCTTCGAAGAGGGAATGTGGATATTTCACTTTCACTGACAACCCTGTACTCCTATACAGCGTTGAGTGCAGATTAAAAAGATATGATCCAGAATTTAATTCAGAAGGAAACCAGTTTGGCTACCATTTTTATGACATGTGAAATCACAAAGAGATCTGTGCTTCCTTATTTTGATGAACTTGGTGAACAAATGTAATTTTGGTTAAAAGTCCTCAAAGTTTGAAGTTGTAATACAGATCAAATTTTGATTTTGGATGGTTGAGGGCTGAGTGACATGTAGTTACCATATTTCCCCAATGGATCTTATCTTTCTATGTATTTGGTGTCCTCTGTGGTGTTAAATTAAGGATGAAAGTTTCAATCTTAATATTCGATGTCTGCACTTGCAGCCGCCATCTTTTGTTGTATGTACGAATCCAAAGAACAAACTGTCTTACATTCTTTCTAGAGTTCTTTTTAAGCCACTGAAACTTTATTAGAAGTGTTGTGTACTCTAGCTTAAATGTTGCGAATGAAGGAAATTTTTTTGCTGAAAGAATGCTTCAAACTGATACAGGTTTGTACCTCAATTTGAAATTGCCTCTCTGTGCTCTTTTTATTTTGTCTAAATTAGTTGATATTTTGGCTTGTGAAAAATTTGCCAAACCACTTAGCAATATATATTTTCTCTGAGTAATTAAGAAATTTGATAGGAAAAAAAAAGTTACAAAATACCAGAGGCACATCCCACACAAAGCCACAGGAAACTCATGAAAGGAAAATGAGCATGCAGACTCTCAAAAACTAAGTCACAAGAAGACAATAGATGAACACAGGCTTAAGATAAAAACTAACTGGATAGTTGTCAAATAGCTCGATACTGAAAGAATATCTCATATCTCAGCTCCAAGGCAACAATCCTTCTGGGAATCATATCATAGATATCTGAAATAATTTCACGGCGGTGCTTGCAAGCATGATGGAATACCCGAATATTCCTCTCATATCACAAAGCAGACTGGGATAACCGGGAAAGAAGATACTGAAAATCTCTCCTCCGCCTAGGATGCAGAGATCACTTGGCAATGTTTGTCTATTCAAGATTCTAGATTATATGCCCCCAAGATTGTATTATATTATCTGCCACAGATTTGAGACCGAGTATGTATTTATATCACCTGTAAAGCATAAGAAATGTGAAGCAGCTTTAATATAAAAAGATAAGGCTTAATGACTATTTCCCACCCAAGGTTTGATGCAAAGTTAACCTCTCATCCGCTAGCTATTAAAAATCCAAACTCACACTCATAAGCAGTCAAAATTAACAAAAATAGTTAAGTCCAAGGGTAAAATTATTATTTAACTAGTAATATATTTAAAATAATAAAACATTTTCATTTCTCCCTAAGTTTAGAAAACTAATAATTTTTTCTAGAATTAAACTTTCAAATCTTACATTTTCCCCCTAGAGTTTCTCCCTCCTTTTTTTGACAGCTTCGCTTTCCCTTCCCATTTTCGACATATTCCCCCCAATAGTGACTTGTCTTCGTCTGATGACGAAGGCAACGTCTTTGTTCAGTGACGAAAACAAGTCACTATGAGGGGGAATACGGCGGAGGTGCGCCAAAAAAAAAAAGAGAGAGAGCAAAGCCACTGGTTTCAATAGGAAAATGTAAAATTTAAAAGTTTAATTCTGAGGGAAAATGCTAGTTTTCTAAATCTAGGAAGAAAATGGACAATGTTTTATTATTTTTAATATATTATTAGTTAAATAATAATTTTACCCCTAAAATTAACTATTTCTATTAATTTTAACCATTTATTAGTTGAAGTTTAGATTTTTGATAGTTAGTGGATGGGAGATTGGGTTTGCATCGAACCTTTGGTGGGAAATAGTTATTCGGCCAAACAATAATTACATTTTTGTGGTGTAGAAGGTGAAAAACATTGGTTTTTGTTAGTTAGAGTTGTACATATGTTGGTTTTTCAAAATTTGTTTGTTACATGTGTCTTCCAGTTTTTCTCTTCCACAGCACTCCAAAGAATTGATTTCACAATTTAAATTCAAGAAATGTTTTACAGTATGTAGAATAGACAGTCATCTTGATGGGGAATCAAGACATTTTAATTGTAGAAAAAAAATAAGACTAAAATATGAAAAATAAAAAAAAGATAAAATAATATCTAAGAGAAGAAGGAGGTTGGATGAAAAAGATGAATAAAGACTTTGAAGAAACGAGTCAAAGACAAGGATAATAGATAGATAACATGATAGCTAAGAATGATATGATAACATATTTGACGTGACATCACAAAGTAGACACAATAATAGACCGTATCGGCCAAGCCAACTTTGATGTAACCCACCGTACCTATAGATTGTGTTGGGTTTTGGCCCATATAGTAGCAAGCCAGAATCCCAAAGAATAAGTTTTAATTAGAAAAAGTCTTCAGAGAGTTGGCTAGTTTCATACACACTCCTTTGAATAAGGTTTTCTTTTTTAATTAATTGTCATTGTTCATTATTTTGTTTTAAAACTCTAATGTATGATTAAATCCATATTAATAAATCTACATATACAAATAAATTTTATTAACTTATTTATATAATATGATGTAAAAACATATTATTTAATAATATGAATATATATTTTTTCTCTCACATCAAAATAATAAAATCACGTGTTCTTGGTAGATTGTATAAATAAACTAGTAAGGTTGGATTGTATATGTGCGTGTTACTCAACCTATGTACACCTCAGTTGAGATGATGACGTTTTAGTTGGCTCCTGTTTTCCCTTGTTTCTGGTTGTTTGAATGCCAACCAAACCAAACCCCCATAACCATTCAAAAAGTTGCAGTAACTGCTCTATTCAGTACAATTTTATTTGATATAATTAGTAATCTCAAACACGAATAATGTAATATCGGTATATTGGACACCATGCAAATGCCACATTAGGGTTAACAAGTTCCAAAAATAGTTCATTCATTTCAAACTAAATCTCATCTTTTTGGTTTTTCACTAGAAAATCAACCGACTTTTGTTCCATCTCAGAGCCTCGCATGTCACTTATCAGTTTTTCTTCTCTCCCATGCATTTCAAACCAATCTCCGTTCTCCATTTTCGAAGATAATAACCTCTCCCCTCCACCACCGCTCCGCATCTTATAATGGCGGAGCGGCTTCCGACGGCCACTGTTCCAAATGTTAACCCTGATGAGCTCACCATGAAGTTCGGCACGTACGTGGTTCAGTTTCCAAAAGATCAAGTTTATCGGGTACCACCCCCCGAAAATGCGTTGATCGTTGAACTCCATGATAAAAAAAAGCCAAATTCCTGTTGTTCTTGCCGCATGTGCTGTGCTATGTTCATTGCTATTGCTGTTCTTACTGCTGGGGTCATGGCAGCTATTGCCTTCATCTTTCTTAAACCTTAAGCGGGCGCTTTGTGGATTCTGGTTAATATTTGTATTAAAAAAAAGAAAAAGAAAGAGAAAGAGTAAGAAATTGAGTTAAAAGAGTTGAAATTGCAGATAAAAGAGTGCCGATTTAGCACTAGTAAGGCGGTGTTTGTAAATTCATGAGTTTTTCATTTACGTTTGAGGAAATTGATCCATTGGGCTGCGCTTTTATATTATTTGTGTAATCGTTCGAAGCTGGTATAGCATTTTTATACAAGGTTCTAAACTCATAGAAGGCATGCATTTCTCTTATTTTGTTGTCATATATAGGCCAAATGTCTATTTCCCACTCAAGTTTTTATGCAAACCAAATTTTTCATCTGCTAATTATTAAAAATTTAAATATCTACCCATCTATTAAATTTTATTATTATTATTAGAGATAAAATTGTTATTTATCAAAATATTTAAAAAAATTAAAAATTTATTACATCCCCCTGCTAAGTTAAAAAATCTAACAAATTTTTCCTTACCCAAAGTTTAAAAAATCAACATTTCTCCTTAGAGTTTTTCCAACCACCATTGTCGGTAGCCAACGACAATAACATTCTCTCTCCCTCTCGGCTGCTCTCTCAATCCTACTCTATTTCTACCCATCACCAACCAACAAAACCGATCGACAAAAACATTTATTTGTCTTCAGAGTATATATGAGATATTTTAATTTTTCATGGGCATTTGTGATTTTTTAAAAATAATGATGTTTCAATTAGATTATTTTATTATTTTATATTTTTCTAGACTTATTCTATGATACAATATGATACAAATATATAATAGAAAAAATTTGATTTTTGATATATGATACCATAGACAATTCAAATACTATGCTGGTGTTATATATGCATCAAAGCATCATCTAATTAATATAAACATTCAATCTATAAGTGGGAAAGGAAAAATGAAAATCATTTAATGTTAACTAAATATCATCGAATTAATTATTGTAAAGTAAACTCATACAAGAAAAAGATAAATTCTGCCACTAAATTCATTAAATGAGACTGAAACTGAAAGAAAGGTTTCATATATTATGAGAAACATTTCTTAACTGGGATTGCAAAGAAACCAATGTGTCCTTAATATTGTTATTATTAGTATTTTATAATACATGATATATATTTTATAATTAATACGATATAAATAAAAAATAATATATATCATAAGTGTATTGAATTAATTCAATATAATAATATATCGTATGATAAAATACATATTCTATGATATAATATATTTTATCAATACAGATCGATACACTTTTTAAAAAAAATGATGATATAACAAAAATGTATATAAAAAATTTTAAATTTTTAAAAATATTTGTGATATTTTTTAAAATGATGATATATTAATTTAATTTTTTTATTATTTTATGTTTAAAAATTATATTATATAATTCGACGTAATATTTAATATATAATATTAAAAATTAAATTTTTTATACTTAATATAACATATGATTTATCTACTATGATCCTTAATAATTTAAAAAAAAAAAAAAAAAGGCAAATATATGGCCCAAGCTGATTTCAGTTTCCCATTTCCGCAGCCTAAGAGAGCCTGGCTTACGTGGAGTCCATCAGTGTTTTGGTAGATGACGCTAAAAGGGAAGACTCTGAATTATGGCCTTGCTCATGAATGATTCTCTGGGTCCTACATCCACAGCTATCAGTCCATTTTGATCGCATTATATCTTTAACTCAACGGGCGTGCAGGCATGAATGACTAAGCAACTATCAAGATCTTGCACAAGAAATCAAAACGATAATGGAAGAAACTAGTATTTGATTCTCTATCATGCCAGAGTGGCATCTTACTTGGACACATAATTAATATAAGAATATTATGTTATTTCCTATTCTTATTGTAATTAATACAGTAACAGAAATGTGAAACGTGGAATCGCAAAAACATATATATTTTTTAAATATAAAATACGAAAAATATAAGAATTTTTTTTTTATAAATACTAAATTTTATTAATAAATATAACAATATGTATTTCTTTAGCAATTTTTGCACTATGATAAAATATATACTCAATTAATTTAGTTTATCTACCGATAATAAAATAAATAGTATATATCAAACTTGATAAAATCTGTTTTTCGAGTATTCATTAATAGTTGAAGACCAAACATGGAAAGGAGATGAATTTTAATACACTGGGGATGAGAGGAGATGAAATTAAAATTAGGGTTTAAAATTGTAAATGAAAGTAAAACATTAAATTAATTTTTAATCAATTAAAAAATAAGGAAAAGATAAATAATTCAAAAGTTCTATATTTTTTAAAAGCCACCGAAAAATTTTGTACCAATTTTGAAACGTTTCAGAAACGGGACCGTTTCAGAAACCTATGCTTCTTAGGTGATAGAGATCAACTTGTCATCTTGGGGCATCATATATATAATGAAAAAGGCATAGATAGCCTAAATCATTACCTTACAAAAATCCAATCAAATGTAAGTTTAGCTACAGGAAAACAACTTCTAGGGAACCAGGTTTTAGATAAAGTTGCAAGTAATAAGTTAAAATAAATGAAAACAGATAAACTTTGAAGTAACAGAACATTTGTTTTGAAAAGCTAGAAAATTTATTAAATGATAATCCATCTGTAAAATATAAGCACAAGCCATACCAGCTTCTGCATCGGGATTCAGCAAGGGCTGAAGCTGAACAAGAGTCCCATACTCTATTTACTTCACCAACAGATTACACATGGCAACAGTACTGATTAGCAATATTTAAAAGGATCGGTTGCTGAAAACCAGCAACATACACTAATAATATTATATAAATTAAATTAATGGCGAGGCTGCTAGGGAGAAAATGGAGGTTCAGTTGGTTGTCGCAGTCATCTGTGTCAGAGTTATCCTCCAATAGTAACAACAAATCCATATTTTTATACAGAAAAACGAAACAGCTTACAAATTTGCTCCCTGTAACAAGTTCACCACCTTGATCACATGGCAATCAATTATCCAGAAGACCCCAACATTTACCAAACTTTGGTACGAAATTATGATTATTTCTGTGAAAATGAACACTGCCCTCTATGCCGGGACCTTTAACCAGAAGCTTAGAGGGACACGTTTACAAGAAACCATTATTGGTGGGTATCTCCACAGCAAAAACGTGCTGCAAGGAGAATCTCTAGAAAGCAAAAATGTATGGAAACTAGATCTATGCATGTTTAATATTAGATTAATTAATAAACAAAGCATGCATGGGTCTCAACAGGAGTGTTTCAGATGATGGGTTGAAGCTGTAAACAGTGAGTAGAAAGATTTAATAATGGTGAAGCAAGATCATTTCATATTCTTAAGTATATTGGGAACTGGAGGGTTCAACAGAAAACTAATAGTAAATTACTTTGGAGAACCTACTTTATAGAAGATCCAACAAGGTTAATATTTGATGAATGATTTGATTAGTGAATAAAATCTGTTTAATTAATAATAAAAATAAGCTAGTGTGGTATAGTTGGTTGTCACGGGGAAGTGATCCCCTTTTCCACCAGTAAATAGAATTTTGCAGTAGTTAATTATACAGAGGTTAAGATAACAATAGATTCATCTGTCTTTACTAGCAATTTATAGGTACATATTTTTTTAAGTTTGATATATAAATAATGTGTTATTATATGATTATCTGTGTATCTAACTATGTAATCAAAAGTATATATTTATATTTTTATTGTTCTTTACACGCACGAAAGGAGATGTGTTTGATGGCTTGGAAGCATGTTGGGTGTCCCCGGTAGAAAAAATATTGATCTGTCTTCTTCAAATCAAGCACTTTCAGTGGATTCCAACTCCTCTTCAACCATGGGAGTCCCTTCATCTGTAAGTGGGTTTCCCTTTAACCACCTAACTCTCTGAAAATAACCATTTTTTCATCCATTTAAATTCATCTTTTAGATTTCTTTAATCTTTTGAGGTGGGCTCTCTCAAATCCAAGTGCCCAATGGTTTAGGTCTATATTTCTGATTGTACAGCAGTGGCTTTATTGTCAATATCCTTTTCAACTTTTAACACTACTTTCACTTGTCTCTCTTTAAACCTTCTATCTATGCATTTCTTTATGTATAACAATGAACTCTTATTAGGATCTCAAGTACAAGATATAAAACTCGATCCCACTTTAAAAAGTATGAGTTTCTAATGTGAGATTTATATAGACATATGCTCTATAATCTCAATGTTAGTTTTTTAGGTGTAGTTCTTTTAAAATTCGTATAATTTGGTTAAAGAGTTAATACCACGTCTTTCAATTGTAATCATGCGACGTAAATGGTGACATTGACATTACAATAGTATTTGCCTAGGATTGATAGAGAGTTAATATATAGTCAGTCTGTCTTAAAAAGTATAGGTTTCTAATATGAAATTTATATGGTCTTCAACTCTCTAATTTTAATATTTAACTTTTGAAGTACGAGTCTCTTGAGATTGGTATCAACTTTATGCTTCTAACTGTCTTAATTTAATATAATAAAGATTAGATTTATAAAACTGTGGTAATCTTGCTTCTATTACGATCATATCACCATTGTCCCATCCCACCTAAGCCTGTCTAATCTCTTAATCACTCTGTTAACAAACCTTACTTCAACTGTAATCTGAATTTCTATCCTCTGAGAAAAAGCTGCAAATGCAAGTGTTCTGAAGTGGGTCATGGATTATGCAATTGGGTATACTTCATAATTAACTTCATCTGTTATCGACAATTTGTCTGTACATGTAGTAATAAACAAGCCACGCTTTCTGACTTCTAGGCTTCTCTATGAGGTTCTCCATTAAATAAAATATGTGGGTTCTGGTATGTACACATCCGAGTTCAAAGATTCACACTTTAATTTCAACACCGGATTCCTGACGCGGTTAGAAAAATTATCAATAAACATGTTTCCAGAATGAGAACTTTGAACGGTTCTTTTCCCTTTATTCTATTCAATAAAAATATATGGGTATATATGTACAGTAAAATACTTTTATGGTCCCCAACTGAACAAGAAAGTAAATGCCTTGAGAGAGAGAGAGAGAGAAGAAGCGAACAAGCATTTCTCCAGTTTCCGGAAAAAGTTTCTTTTTCACATTTGCCATTTAAAATTCCTGAACAAGAAAAATACATCAATCCACCCTAACCAATTTCGGTAGGTGGGATCAATTTCTATGTTCACAAGCATATTACTGTTTCCGTTTCCAATCCACCAAACGCCGCAAAAATTCATTGACCTGTAAAATCAGCAGAAAAATATTAGTCTAACTTGCTTCATACTTTTTTTTGTTTTTCGTCTGTCTAGAGACAAAGTGGTACGCGCAATTATGTGTATACATATTTTAAATATGTATTTATATATGTCATTACTTGATTGAATATTATTTTATCTTTAATTTAAAATCATTTAATCACATAATAATATATTTGTGATTGAATATTTTTTTATCTTTAATTTAAAATCATTCGCTGACATATATGTACCTATTTATGTATTTAAAATAATTAAATGTAGTTTTATTATTGAATTGACAATGGGATGCCAAAGGGAAAAAAATTCTACCTCGGATGGTTCTTGTAGAGAATAAGAAGCATATGTATCCTTGGGAGCTTTAGAAACCAGGATTCCAAGCCCCTGTCCTCTGTTTCGCAAAACCTGAAAACCATACAATATTCAGTACTTTTCGATGAATAAAACTCAAACTAAAAGGGGAAAAAATGCATGTATTAAAGAACAATCGGATACCTTGAACGCATCCTCGTCAGTTCGATCATCGCCGATATAGACCGGTACGACATCTTTAGAGTTGGCATATCCTGAAGAACACTAGGAATATTACATAACAGTACAATGAAAATTAGTCCATCTGCATATTAATTAAAGATGGTAATGTATGCTCACCTAGTGCCTCTAGCAAGAATTCCAGGGCTCTGCCTTTGTCCCATTTTATTGTTGGGCGGATTTCCAAAACCTATTGGAACAAGTTAACAGTAAGTCAGATTGATAAACAGATAATTTTCTGAGATCAGCAAACATCATTATCAGTAAACGAACGCATACTTTTCTTCCTTGAGTTAGCTTCAGCTTTGGATACCCATTAAGAACTAATCTTACTTCCTCTGCTAAGGCACCCCAACTCTGTCAAACAAAGAACACAAATATTAGCCTCTAAAATATATGGAAAATAATAACATTTAAATGGGTTTGATTTGTACCTTTTCATCAACACATCGAAAGTGTACGGAGAGACAAAACTTGTTGTTTTCAACCTTAGCCCCTGGAATTGATTTTGTTTTCTCTTTCAAGGTTTTGTAAACCTGAATGGGAAAAAGAAGATACAAAATTAGATAAATCTTTCATGCAGGCATACTTTTTCTCTCTCTCCTTTTTTAACAAGTTGGTAAAACAAAACAAACCTCGTCAATCATGGGCAAGAATTCACTGGCAGGCTGAAAGAGAACTCCTTGATTATCCTGATTGTTCAAAAACAAGAAAAACAACATTCAAAATACAGAATATAAGATTTTTACATAAACTGCACAGCTTTTGTTTTGATCATTGACTCACCTTCTTGTATTTACGACTTTTGGATGGACCTTCGATGTCCATGCCATGGCTTCCTGCGTAGTAAAGCCCGGCTAATTTTACAAAGCTGAAAACCTGCAAAATTTATGGCAATACAATCGAAAATCAGAAGTTGAAATTTTAATGGGTACTTGTGAATAGTGAAAAAAAATGTACCTTATCTCTGCACCTTCCGGTGACTATGGCTGTGGGAAAATATCTGGCGACGTCCCTTACAGCTTCTCGCATCTGTATATCAAACACCGCCACTATTTGAAATTGACAAAATAGAAAAACTGTTCAAATGAAACTATGAAAATAGCATACAGGGAGAGGGATACTTGGATGCTAATGAAAGAGAACAGAGAAAATAGAACAAACCTCGCTGGTCATGAAAGCTCGATCTGGGTCTTCAACAATGGGTGCCAGGGTACCGTCATAATCAAGAAACATGACAATTTTCTTCCCTTTTGAAGCATTCACAATCTCCTCAAACTCGCTTAAAGCTGATGGATGATGAGCCTAATTCAACAAACAAACAACAGAGGTCGGCAATGTGCAAGAAATGAAATCAATCAATATATATAAAATAAGTCAAAGCTAGTTATATATATGAACGTACAATCCAATAACTTTGCCGTTCAGTGTCAGATAGAGAAGCAGTGGATTTGACACGAGTAGGAGAAGAGTCTCTCATGGAGTCAATCCAAGCATTGGCTTTGGTTCCTCCTTCACAATCACGTTTTTTCTGGACTTTCTTCCGAGAAATGGTGATGTAGCCAGCGGGCGATGGCTGTGAAAACAGAGAAGAGTTGGACGGGGTGAGTGTAATCTTGAGGCCAATAGTTGGTTTGGCTTCAGAAACCATCACATTATGGTTAGTCATATTCTTGAAGAACTGCGGAAGATTACAGAGAGATGGTGCAGAAGAAAGGAGAAGAAGGGGCTTAATGAAGAATTGAAAAAGTTGAAAATCAGACGCGCAATAAACACAAAGTGAACGAGTGACAAGTTGGGGAGATGTCTAATCAATTTATAAACTTTCGTTCTCACGGCACGAACGGACGAAAAAACCACCCGTCTTTCTGGGCTGCTGCTATACTGTACTTTTCGACCACATACCATACTTTTCTAATGGACTCACTCAACCTCAGGACCACTCCTCTTTGTGATCCCACTCTTCCTAATATTTTTATTTTTCTAACTTCCTTTGAATATTTGCCAACAACTTTGTTTTCTTATTTAATTTATCGTAACCCTACCCAACTGGGTTCAACATGGGCATTATACTTATAACCATTGTATGGATAATTCAACATTTTATCATAATATTTCATTATTTGATCTCAAATTAATCAATCACATAAAAATGAAATCATATTAATCTAACTTTAGTCTTTTATAAACGAGTTTTTTCATTTAATCACTCACAATAAATGAAGGTAATGCACTTATAATTGTTGCCTCTTTATTATTATTTACTTTCAAACTTACTTATATTATTCTTTTCTCTTCCAAATTATTACTAGTTTATAATTAGGTCATTCAACATGGTCATTGAACATAAATTATAAAACATTTAGTTTGATTAATCTTTTATTAAAAAGTAAAAAGATTATTGTAAAGATAAAATATTTAAAAATTTATAAATATAGATTATTTTTATGTTTGGTTAATAATTAAATAAAATAAAATAATAATACATTACTAAAATAATATTTAATAACTTAAATGAAACACCTTCAGTAAATCTACAAAACTTACCATGAAAAGAATCGAAAGTTTACCTTTCTATCATATCCGCATGGAGATGCGTGAGAGGGAGAATCAGGAAAAGACCCCTCTATCGACCAGTATCATAAAGAGTTGAGAAAACCGTGAAGGATGGCTCTCAATAATTTTGCTTGTTCTAAGTTTTGACCAAATAATATTATTCCCGGGTGGTTGAAAACTTAATTAGTTCCAACTTGATTTTTTTTTTTTTTTAATCATTAACTAAACATCATGTATGCATCATGCATGCAATAGGCATCTTAGTATTCATCAACCACCCTCCAAACCTAGACCAATGAAGATTAACCCACAGGAAACGGAAAAGTGTGATCCTGTCTAGGGCAGTGTAAATAAGAAAATTAACTATGATCCAGTGGAAATTTATTATATAAGAAATACATACATCAATTATTGTCACATCTTTTTCACTGTATATCTTAATTAATTACGTCAACATCGATCAAATTAGACCGTAAAAGTTAGTTTGAAAGATAAAACAAAAGATTTTCTCTAGAATATTAGGTTTTGAGTAACATAGTCCCTTATATGAAAAACTTAAATTGATTAACATAGAATCGAATAATAAAATATTACAAAAGACAAAATTTTAAATAACTTGAAACGATGATTATAGGTTTGATTAGTGTGTAATGGGTTAATTTGTCCAACAAAATCAAAAAGGGTCCCAATCATAAAAGACTCACCAGATTTCTTAATTGCTGGGCAAATTAAATAGAGAGAAGTTAGCTTTTAATTGGATCATACCGCCCCTTGTAAAGGTTGGTGAACGTGAAACAAGCAGCTCCAAACCAGCAGCTTGTTTTGTCTCGCAATTTTGACATGAAGCGTGGGCGTTGGAGTCTACGTTAGGTAATTTGGGTATTTGGGTATTTGACTATTTGTGCTTGTCTTTTATTTTCAGTTGGTCGGCTGAACTACACATAATTGCTCTTTATTAACTAAATTAGTCGATTAATCTACGATTAATGGAACCTCTGGGGACAGAGACCTTTTCCTGTCTTAAAAGAGACATTTTACAGCTTACTTTCGTTCGTCTTTCCTTTCGACTTTCATGATTTTATTTTTATAAATGAATAATGTTGAATATGAAAGGGACAGCAAAGAAATTAAAAATGGTGGAAGTTTCCAAATCATTGCTGTGAAGTCTCGTTAGTATTCTCACGGTCAGTCAGGAAAAAGAAAATGAGATCCCAATTTTACCCCTTTTTTTTTTTAATTACTGTACAAACAATTCTACGTGAATCTTCAAAGTACAAGGATGCAAATTAGTAAAATGGAGGATATAATTTCTTAGAGGGCTTGGAAATGGCTCGTGAGATGCGTTTAAGTGATAATAATACTATATATATAAACAAATTATATAAATTTATCTGAACAAACTGAGAAAATAATATTTGATTGAGTGTACATGCAAATTTATATAGTTTGTTTACATGCATAGTTTTTTTTTTTAATAAATAACCCCCCTGAGTTGGATCACTTCTTTGGAATTAAATCAATCACAACGAATAAGATAAATTTTAGATTTAGTGACCAACCCTATAAGTACTGAATCAGGTAAGTCAAAAATTTAATCTTGATATATCATCAAAAAAGACTTGAATTCATATTATTTTATATATGAAATTTCTTCTTTTGTCATTCAAACCATCTTTTAAAGGTTTTATACACATAATTTTATTCTTCACGCAAAAACTGGATCCATATGATATGTAAGGATTGAATTCCAAAGTTGGGGCGGTCGAACATTGTCAAAAGGAAAGTTTGATTTTAATGGCATCAAAATCTTTTATTCATGCTGGAAAACACACGGACGCCCTACTTTTTAGAATAACCTTCCAGTTAAGGAACCTCTGTTTCGCACGAATCTTCCAAGCTACTTTGGGAGGCAATTAAATATTTTCATTAGTTATTTATTTTATAAAGTTTGCATGTATGAACGTATATAAAACAATATTGATACTTCATAATGCTAATTAAAGACTTGATTAAAATACTTGGAGATTCTAATTTTGATTGGGCTCGATTCCAAGATTCCCCATGCAACAATATAAGATATTTTCTTCCACGAAAAACGTTGATACCTTCAAAGAAAATCAATTTTTACGTATATAAAAATATAATTAACACATGCATAATTGCCATATTATAACAAATCCTTGCATTATTGTCAGATTATTACAAGCATTAGTTTGTTAATCTTTGTTATGGCATATGCAGTGACATAAGCATCTTATGTGGCACCACGTCAGCATTCAATAATTCATCTGTGGTACATTTGTTGGAAAACCACAACAGCTCAACATTGAACACATGAATATTTTGCCAAAGTAGCTCTCACTTTGCATCAAGTGGCATGAATGATGAAGGATTAACTTTTCCCACCCACGTTTTTTTCACTCCCTTAAGATGCATAAATCACGTTTCTCAAAATATAACAACCCAAAATTGTTTTTGGTAAATAATTAGAAAGTTTCATAAACGTGATAGAGAATCGAATTTAGAACTTTTTCTTAAAAATTTTAATGTTTCATCAGTTTTTTTAATTTCTTTTTATAGGTGATCTTCATTGTTGTTGTCGTCGTTCTAAAAATGTTAAAGACACTCCTATGACATAGTGGTGCATACTCTACAAACTTTTTGATTACTTTAACAAACATGTCTTCATTTAACCTTAGTAATGATATGCTTTTGGATTAGAGATTATATGATACTTTAAATGAATTCCAAGATTTTCAATATCAATAAATTGTAAATTTGTAGAGACCGGTGACAAATAATATGAGCAACATTGTCACATCATTTAGTGGTTCATAACCATTACAACAATCGAGATTGATAAATCTAATAGTGTCAGTGATAATAACTGTTATTCATCTTCCTCGGTGATTGATGATGGAAGAACTTGTGTTGTCTTCTTGTGGGAAATCGATGCTACTATCCTCCTTTGGATAATATTGATTTCGACGATGATGATCTTCAATGAACGCTTTTATGCTTATGATGGTGGTGTTTGTTTCATCTTTATTATATTATTATTGACGTTGTTGTTATTATTGTTTTTTCTTTATTTATGTTGATAGGAAAACAAAAAAAAAAAAATTGAACTGAAAGGTTTTATTTTTCTTTCCCAACTTTTCTTGGCAATCAAACACAAAGATAATACACAAAAGCTCCACATTTCCTTTAGGGAATCAAAGTGGGAAAGAATTGGGGGATGAAGAAGTGGGGTGTGTGTGTGTGTGTATATAGTTTTAGGAAATTATAATTAAATTAGTTTGATTAAATAATATATATTCATAAATGAAAAATATATGTATTCAATTAATTTTAATATATTTTACATGTTTATATCATGGTTTAGTGAAAAATAATTTAGTTTGATTTAAAAATTTTCTAAATTGTTTTTTTTTTTTAGTTTGATTTAAAAAAATTTTTAAACAGTATCAAACTGAGTCATATACATTCTTACTTTTCAAGTGTAGAAGAGTCACTACTTATACGCACAAAGATAGAACAACAGTTTACATGCTAAGAAGACAAAGGAACTATGATCCAATAGCTATATAGCTTAGATGAAATTGGTAAAGGTGCTTGAGTGAGGAGTGTATACAAAAACTCGTGGGTTTTCTTTGTGTTGTCGTGGGCTTCCTTTTGGTTTGTGTTGATTGTGGCGTGAAAATGAGTCTCTAAACTTACTTTTAACTCAATTCGGTGAACTTATACATTATAAGCACTCATATATTTTATCAAACTATTAACAAACAATATTCCCATGTGAACTTTGTCATTACTTTTTGTAAAATCATAACCTATGATAATCTATTTATATGATCAGTGTCATTAGTTATGATAATACTATGATTATAAGCATTTGCAGGATGATCACTTGATATGTTATCCTCACTATCAAGATTCATTTAATCTCCTTGTCAAAAGTCTATTATTCTAGCCACATTTATCTCTAATATATACATAAATAAGATAAACAAATCATTCATTATTAATAAACCATCATGCATAAAAAGTCTATACATAAAAAAAGACTAGCTCTAGAATACCTATTGAGTAGTTGAAATAGGCGATGAAGGAGAAAGAGAGAGAAAATGGTAATGTTGAAGAGGGTGAGAAAGAAATGAGGGACATAATCACATTTGGCCTTTACTCTTTTTTGTGCATATAATGATCCTACTATGACTCATTCAAATCCTATTTTGAGAAATCAACACAAGAGAATAGTATAAAAATATTTACCTCAGTTATAATTTTCAAAATGTGAAAACGAATCTACATTAGTCAAAAAGGGCACCAAATTGAATGTGCTAATTAATTAATATTATAAACGGGATTTACTTTAATTTATATTTACTGTGAAATTAAATATTTTCTGATTTATTACCAAGAATCCCAACATATCTCGTAGTAGAAGAAACTGGAGTGATTACTGCTATAATTAAGCAAATTAATGAAAGTTAGATTTAGTCGGCAGACGTCCAAGTCAATCCTAAAGCTTTTTATCATAGACAGCGCCACATGTAGCAAATTTGATATGACATTTAGAAAGTGGATGTGTAATATTACACATCGATCACATCAGACAGTATGGCAAGTTGCCAAAGAGTAATTTAATGGACGAACTCCTTAATTTTATGGGCATTCATTCATCATTCTCATGCTGGGATTTAGTCATTTAGGTGCTGCACAACTACAAAGGGAAAAAAAAGTGCATGAGTTCATTCAGTACCGGCCAATTTCTACGTTGCATTATCACTGAAAAAACTGCCGGGAGAAGGGGAAGATCCGATGGGCAGGTTTTGGTTCTGGTTTTGGTTTTAAGAAGGCATGCATGGGGCCATCTTCCAATAAAAATACAAAAAACCAGACGCTGAAGAATTACAAGATGGCCCCTCAATCTTGCCTTTTCTTGATATGACGAGCCATTTAGCGATGGAAATGATTCATGAGGACCCGCAAATTTTGTCTCTGGTGGTTACCCCACTGGCTTGTTCATTCGTACCATTTCCATTGCGATTGCCCACCACCTCACTTCTCCACTGAAACCCTAATCTCTCTAGCCCCACCAGCAGCCTCACCCCTATCTTCTTTATTCTTTTCTAGATTTTTATGCACTTAAATGTTTATTAAACTTACAATGGCGGATATGAAAAGTGAAATGTTGTTATTGTATGCTCTCGGAGCATCTCATTTTATAATCTATTCAAGGTGGCAACACTTTCTTGACACCATGCATCTCTACAACTGCTTTGGTTCACTCTTTTATTTAAAATTAAAGGATGATGGATTCAAAGTTAAAAAAGTAGAGCATGGGTATCTTTTTTAAGTGATTAGGGAACTTTACCCGTTTAGGAGGACAGAAAAGATGCATCCATAAATCAATGCATCAGATAATTTAAGTTTGATTTGACATGACATCTATTTAAAAAAAAATAGTTTTAACGAGGGAGAAATTTTTTCTATTCACATTGTTAATACTTTTAACAACGAAAGCTATAACAACGGTTAATGACAGAATTTTTCTTGTTATTAAAGTTTTTTAACGACAAAAAATAAACTTTTAACTATTTTTTCATCATTAAAATCATAGATTTCTTTAGTTTTAACAAAAATATAAATAATTAATTACTAAATTATAAAAAAAAATATTGATAATAATGAGATATAATCCCTTTATTATTATTTATCTTACTAAAACTAATATTTTATTTTATTTTTTTGTAGTAATCTATGGGTCTTCAACCCAGTCCCATTACTTGGAGATTTAATAACTCATTCACTCAAACCAACACTAGTCTAAAATATTGGTAACCTTTACCTGGCAATGCGGTAAATTTTTTATATAGCCAATTTCAGTTTTAATAATCATACATACCTGATCTAGTTCATCTAACTGCGCATGGTCTTTCGATATTATTATAATTTGAAAAGATCAAGGTTGATGTACTTAGATGAAGTTGGAAACATCCTTAGGACATAATTATTACCAATTCTTTAACATTATCTTTGTGACTTAGGAATAAAATAATAATAATAATAAACAACAATGAATCCATTACATTTATTATTTACAAGATCCTAAAGTTGCCCTTGCCCTCTTTTAATTTCTATCATATATTTTTGCTAGTGCCCTCGGCACCAAATGTTATTGTCCAAAGTTGTACTGATCACATTCAGTAATATCTAGCACGCCATTTCGGTAAAAGAGAATCATTTAAAGCAATATTGTGTTTATATATTTTTTTATATATAATTTCAATCGACAGAGTACGTGTCATTATATAATTACGTATTATTTTATTTTTAATTTAAAATTATCAAATTATATAATAATATATTATTTATATACTGAAATTATATATAAAATATATATAGACATAATTTTATTGAACTATATATAAAAGTGCTAATATGTATATATTTTTTTCACATAATTTGAATATACAAATGATAAATTATCATATAATTAAATGTTATTTTATTATTAATTTAAAATCATATAATTATAATTATATATATATATATATATATATATGAAGAACTCAATAAAGATAACTTTGTTTTTTTTTAACAAGTTGGATTGGAGACTTGCAACTTTTCTCGTGATGGAAGGTGGAGTTTGTCTCATTCGTCCTACTTACGTGCTTTTCTCTTTTTCTTCTAATATGTTTTTTTTTTTTAAACAATAAATTGAACTTATGGATAATGTATAATTAAATATATTTGATAAAGTAATTAAAATCGGACTTTTCTTCCCCTTTTCCGGCCAACTGAGCGAAAATCTGGATTAATCTCCAAATTAGGTCCTTGTCAAAATTAAAAGGGATGTATTGAATCAAAATATATTATTAGAATATTGGACAAGACCAAATTGACAATCACCCTAAGTCCAGTCCACTAGGATTTAGACCAAGAGGAAATATCTTTTATTCGATAGTTCAGTTTACTATTAAAATATTATTCATTTTAGATATAAAATATCTTGGGTGGGGCAAGAATTCTACAAACTCATTACAATAATTTGATTTGAAGGCAAGCTTGCTAATAATTAGAGTAGATCTTTAGGCACCATGTATAGTGACTGAGACAGATGAGTGGAAGTCGAAATGTGATTTGGTTTCCAACATTAAGATTCAACAAAATTTCACGTGCTTAATTATTGCGAAACATGGAGGAAAGAACCTTGTCTTAAAGCAACTTTAGAATTTTGCGGTTCCAGCTGGGAAATTTTATTTCAACGTATCGCGAATGAGTTATAAAAGTGTATGTAACTTCTATAGTAATGATAAAAGTAGCCAAGACTTGATTGAATTAAAAAAAAAAAAAGAGCAAAAGTTGTATTATTACTTAAGAAGGTTTAGCCTATTTTTTAAAATTTATTTGTAAAGTTTTAAAAATTTAAATACTTATTTATAAATTAAATTTTATTATAATTTTCTATTATAATAGAAAATAAAATCGTTATTTTATTATTTATATTAAAATATATATAATTTTATCTATTTTTTCTCTAAATTTTGAAAAATATATTTTAACTTTAATCTCAACTTTGAAAAATGACTCTCTCTCTCTCCAAATTCTTAGAGTTTTCTTTCTTTTTTGTCACAATTTTCACTTTTTTCAAAGATCCGACTATCTCCCTCTTTGACAAACGATGTTGATAAAGATAAAAAATGCATCTTCGTCGATGAAGTCATCTCATCTTTTTGTCAATAGAGACAAAATATAGAAATCTTGATTAAGTAGTGGTTGTTTAATTAGTTGGTTTTTCTTAATATACTTGGATCTAGAAATTTAAAAACCAGTCATTGAATCGATTCATACGTTTGATTGTATATTAAATTAGAAGGAAATTATTTGAATCTATTAATTGGTGTATTCTTCTAGCTAAGTAATAAAATAGAGAAGGAAAAACAAAGGCCCCATGACAAGCATAGGTTCCTAATAGCATTTGCTTCTTCATTCTTTATTATTTGCTTTGCCTATTTCTTCATTTTCAACATCCCATTTGACAACTTTCTTATTCTTGGAAGTTTCCTTATTCCATCCTTAAAAATTGATGAATGGTGGACGTTTCATTGCAACCCAATTACCAACTCCGAATATATAACCAAAAAAATTACGAGTATAAATAATAAACATAATTTTGTACATAAATAATAATATATTATTATATATACAAATAAGATTGTGCTCATTGTATGCGCACATAATGTTACTTTGTATAAAAATATAACATATATACCAATAACAACTCATTAATGCAATTAAAATTCCAAAAATCTTAAAGTTAAAGAGGAATTTCCTTTATTATAATATGCATGATCATTGAAGAATTTCTACAAGCCACCGAAGTGGCAAGAGAATAAATCAATCAATACTAAAAAATAAATTTATATATACAAATAAATAGTATAAATTTTTGTGTATAACCTGAGGTGGTCTATGATTGAATTATGTGATTATTTATTTTTTGTTTTACTTAAAAGTCACCCAATATGATACTATGTATATGTAGATAGCTTTAGTGGATAGTTATAATATAAATTATTCACACTCTAAATCAAATTAGAATAATGTTATATATACATACTTTAAGTTTAAAAAATAGATATATAAATAATATGTCATCGTGTGATTGAAAAGGTTGGAGAAAAAGTAGGAAATAGAAATGATGTACATGAATGATGATTGGATCCAATGCCAGGTATAAAAATTTCTCTCTTTTGGGCTTCAAACTCGGGTTAACATAGAGAATGGGCTTTTTAGCCTATGGGGGACATTAATAAATCGAAGATACTTTCTCATTTTGATACTTTGAACATATTCATTCAGATTTTATAACTAATAACTTATCCAGTCAAAACAGGAGAGCAAGATTATTCTGTAAATGCCTTAACAATCAAGGACTGTAATTACAAATACGCAATAATAAAAAAATACGTATCTGTATACTTAATAAATATCCCAAATACGCGACTCTCCGGCACAAGCCATGAGTCTGCTCTTTCGCACAGAAAACAAATTGACGCCGTAGACTGTAGTTATAGGTCTTCCAACCTTAAGACGCCTCGTTGAAACCAATCAAAATTTCTGATTCATAAACGGGGCATTTCGTTTCATATCTTAGAAATTATTTAATCTCAAAGCAGCGCTATTGGTGATTAGATTATAAATTGGATTAGATTTGTATTATCAGATCAATCGCCACAATTTCTCAGCTTATGGACGGCATAATGAATAGGCTACGCAATCTGGACGCCTACCCGAAAATCAATGAGGATTTCTATAGCCGTACGCTCTCCGGTGGTGTTATCACTCTCGCTTCCTCCGTCATCATGTTTTTGCTCTTCTTCTCCGAGCTCCGTACGTCATTTCGATTTCTCTTCTTTGTTGCATCTCTATTTTTTTATGTTTATATATGGATCTGTATTTTGTTTGTTCTGTTTATATATAAGTTTTGTCTTCGTTTAATTGTGAGAATAATTAAATTTGCTTAGAATTTAAGACTTTTTTGTTGGTAGAATGCAAGTGGAAATCGACATTTTAGCGAACTAATCTTCCGGAAGAAGATATCTCGAACGTTAATTTGAAGTCTTATTTCATGCTTTCAACTATGAGCTAAGGCTTTTTAGAATTCTTCATAGTTACAAATTAATTAGCAATATATTAGGGATTGTTGAATTGCGGTGGTGCAAATTCTTAATTTCTTTGTCTATTCAATATCAAAAGTCTGTTTCCTAAATCCTAGTAGCTATAGTTACAAGTTTTTAACCTTATTCTATCTGGAAAACTAGGAAAATTGTAAAATCATGTAAGGATGGAAAAGTGAGAAACCAAACTAGGTTGCTCTAATAATTTGTTGGCAAACGTGTAAAGTGCTTGATTATTTTAACTTCTACGATTGTAAGGATGTATTGACAATTAGCTCTTAACAGATAGTTTCTTACGGTTATTGTAGTTTTATTTAAGATTTTGATTTGCAGCTCCATTTTATCCCATAAAAATGGTTGTAAAGGGAAATTGGATGGGTGGGAAGCATCTTTCTTTTTATAGGTGTGGGTTAGATGCTTCAAATCTAGATTTGGACTCATTGAATTTCACAGTTCCAATTTGCATGACCTGGAAGGAGCGATCCCACATTCATTGATATTGTTGTTACTTGTCTGAGATCCCAAGGTGTGGTGCACTTTTTTAGGAAGACCTTTTATATAGCCTTAAAGTTGGTTTGTTTGTGATATCAACTTTAGCCAGACATAAAATTTTTAGAAATGTCATTATTCCTTGTCTTTCTTGATTGTAGTACTAGTTCATAACCTTGAGAGGACTGTTTTCTGGTTTGTTTCAAACTTCACCTACTAGATTGATGGAATAGCTGTAAAAAATTATACATCCTTTTGTGTGCAAAATGACAGATGCATTGATTTGGGATTAGTCTGTGTGCTTTGATTACTGGTTTGGATTTTTCCTTGTCTGCTGAAAATTAATTTTAATTTACCTTGCTCTCTCTGTCTCTCATGTTGCAGGATTATATCTCCATGCCACGACTGAAACTAAGCTTGTTGTAGATACTTCAAGAGGAGAAACTCTGCGTATCAATGTAATGTCATCTGTCTTCTAGATTCTGTCTTTCTGGATTACATGTTCCTATTTTAACCTCTTTGCATGAAGTTTATTCAAGTTTCTATTACAACTATCTCAGCCAATAAAATGGAAGTTTTCTGTTATGCAAACCGCTGGTTCTTTATACTATTAATATTTTGTTTTGTATATATCAAGATTAGTTATATTCATGTCATTTCTGGATCCATTGTATCTTTTCAATGATATTTTCTCCTAGTGGAATTATAGTAGTTTGGTCATTTCTCTAGTATAGTGTGATAAACTTTTGCTATTCATTCGATGAAAATAATTGATATTGTTCCATATTTTATTTTTGAAAGTGCAGTTTGATGTCACTTTCCCTGCACTTCCATGTTCTATACTCAGTCTTGACGCCATGGACATCAGTGGGGAGCAACACCTTGATGTAGTACGTATTGCTAGGAGTCATCGTGTTTTATGCTGTTTATGAAGTTTGCTTGAGACCTTTTAATTTTTATTTTTCATGCAACTTGCAGAAACATGACATTTTCAAGAAACGATTAGACAATCATGGCAATGTTATTGAAGCTAGACAGGAGGGGATTGGTGCTCCTAAGGTTAAAAGACATTGCTTGAAATTATTTTCTTTAGACCAAGATTTCCAAATTATCTCTGCATTGCATTGTTTTTAAGAATAAATTTACCTGATCATGTTAAATTATGAATGTGTGGGGAGACTTTAGACTGCCCAAGTCTGGGTTGGTCATCTCTAAATTTCCACAAGTTGACAAATGCTATTATCCAAATTACTTCAGCAGTGTAGCAACTCACTATGATGTTTCTTTCTTTTTGTGCTGCACACACAGCCGTTATGTTTAAGATATTCTGTTGTCAAGTCAATGTTAGATCTACCCTTTCCTCAATTTTTTATTCTCATTACTGTTCTTTGCATAAACAGATTGACAGGCCTTTGCAGAGACATGGTGGCAGGCTTGAACACAATGAGACATATTGTGGTTCCTGTTTTGGTGCTGAAACAGTAAGCATTTTCTCTATGTTATGTGCAAGCTAGTACTTGGTTTAGATTTACTCTATTATTGTGGATGCCAATCCAATACTTCCTCTATAACTGCACAAAAGATTTGTTATTTGTGGATTTGATGCAATGTCCATGCCCACTTAAAAGAGCTTAATTCAGTTATCTGGATGTACTATTGAATTTTTAATTACTTGCGCATGATTTGCAGCAATTTTTGTAATGCATGGCTTTCAGGGGGTCTTGGTGAATGCTGCTTGAATTTCTCTTCATATGATTGAAGATAACATTTGTGTGATGAATCCAAGAGAATTCCTTTCTATTCCTTATGAATAATTTCTCTTTTTTTTTTAATTTTTGCAGTCAGATGAAGAATGTTGTAATTCCTGTGAGGAGGTTCGGGAAGCATATCGGAAGAAAGGTTGGGCATTGTCAAATCCAGATTTAATTGACCAGGTCTGTGATAACTTGAACTAAGATGATGAATCACTTGAAATTGTAATTGTTGTACTGCCATTTTTCTGAAGTGACAAAAAGCATATTCTTTTTGGGATTTTTGCAGATGTCCTATATATTTGATTGTCCATTTTACTTGAATCAATTGATACTTGCTGTAAATTGTGAAGTTTGGTTAGAAAAATAGACTCATAACACTGTTTCGTTTCTTATCATCCAGTGCAAAAGAGAAGGCTTTTTGCAAAGAATTAAGGAAGAAGAAGGTGAAGGATGTAATATACATGGGTTCTTGGAAGTCAATAAGGTGGCCGGGAATTTTCATTTTGCTCCTGGGAAAAGCTTTCATCAATCAGGTGTTCATGTACATGACATATTGGCATTTCAAAGGGATAGTTTTAATGTAAGATGACTTCTTTCTTTTGGTTAGTAATTGTAAAATAAACATCGGTTCAATATCATATTCCTTTCCATTCTTCCCAGAATAATCTGTTAGATAATCCATATGCTTAATTTCTTATATGTTGTACAGATAAGTCACCAGATCAATAAATTATCGTTTGGAGAGTACTTTCCTGGTGTTGTCAATCCTCTTGATGGGTAATTTCTTCTTGCATTCCTTGCACTCCTCTTAAGTTTAGCATTCCAATTTTATGGAGTTTCAATTCTCCTACCTAGGTTTTTCTGGCATTCTATATATTGAAATATGTTATATTGTTGGCTTATCCTGCAATTTTTCTCCTTTTGAATTTCAGTGTGCATTGGACACATGAAACACCAAATGGGATGTATCAATATTTTATCAAGGTAAATTCTCAGGATAATTGTTTCTGTATTTACTACATATCATTTTCCTCATGCCCTGGGTTTGGATTTAAGGTGAGCCAAGCCCGAATATAGGTTGGCTCAAACTCAGCTTGAATCCATAATGGCCAGCTTGACTTCAAGCTCATTTGAGCTAGCCAAAAATGTTATCAAAGGGTCGTCGGTGAAATAGATAGTTTCACCAACAGGATAAATAGTATGGTCGGGGGGATGAACAATGTAGCTAGCGAGATAAATAGTGTTGCCAGAGGGGGATTCGAGCCCAGCTGAATGTCCAGCTCAAATTCAGCTCAAATCAAGCCAAACACCGAGCCAAGCCGGCTTGGTTAGGATCTAACCCTACTTATGCCTTGGGAACTAAAGGCAGGATAATTTCCCTAGTATCTAATTATTTTCTTTATACAACTCCCCTGCTATTCTAAAGGCAATTTTACTTTCTAATTGAATTTGACTGTGTTCTGAAAGACAAAAAGCATAGTCATTTACTTTCCTGGGTTATTTAAGCCTGTGTCTCAAAGTTATGCTACTTGCATATCTAATCTTTTATTTATTTGGGTTTATTTGTGTGTGAATGTTAAAGATTGAAGGAAAATACTGATACATTGTAAATATGTATTTATTAAGCTTTTAGGAGTATAGAAGTAAAAGAAATATCACCACAGATCATTATAAAATCATTCTGTACAGTGATGCTTCTTGGCTGTGTTTTCACAATCTTTTTACAATCTGTATTTAATGCTCACTAAAGTCAAGGTTGCTTTAGATGTCATTCTCGGAAGTTTCAAACTTGGTAATATGTTATTTAGGGTTTAAGAAAATCATTTTGATTTTCTATTACTATTTCTGGTTTTGTGCATGTAAGAAAAATATTATATTATGTCACTAGTCCTGTTCCCCTGTCCCAATAAATGTGCAGTAGCTTAATTTTTGAAGTCAAAAATCCACATACACCATCTGATCAACTGATTTCTGGTGTTTGTTTTAGATTTATGCTGAGCATTTCAACGAGAATAATTTGGGTAAAGAAGATAGGAAAAATTTTATCAAGTTGGTTTTCTTCGACCTTTTTTTTACCATTTTGAACAATGTGCCGGAGAGTGACTTGTTCTCAAAGCATGAATTCTGTCTTATCTGAATGTGATGACTTTGGTTAATTTTTTATCATCCACCTTTTTAATAGTGCTTATTACGTCTTTAAGCATGGTAAATTTTTTGATGATAGTGAAACAGTCATAACTACATTGTTGGTTTTTCTTGAGCTTCTGTGCAATGTTTCAGAATTGTTTAACTTTATCCATACAACTAATAACTTATATTGCTATAGATTTCTATTGAACCTACCAGTATTAACTTTTAACATAAGCCTCCATGGTTCTCACATTACACTCTTGACCAAGCAATTGGCACAGGAGTCATGGAAAGTTTCATTTGAGCGTTTTCAACAATTAATATTCTTATTTTGCAGGTTGTACCTACTGTGTACACTGACTTACATGGGAACACTATCCAGTCAAATCAGGTGTGTTTAGACTCATTTGAGTAATCAGTTTCTCCTTTATGTTTTGTGCTTTACTGAAATTAGATGTTATTTTTTCATGGGATCTTTCTTGGCAGTTCTCTGTAACTGAACATTTCAGGAGTGCAGAAATAGGTCGTCTTCAGACCCTTCCGGGGGTCTTCTTTTTTTATGACCTTTCTCCAATCAAGGTGTGGCTTCACTTATAACTTGACAATAGCAAGTTTTAGTCTTGATGTCTGGTTGTTTAGGTCTTGCTGATGTTGAGCAACTTAAAACTTTAATTTTTTTTTTCTTTTTAATTTTTCCTGCTCTTGGCCCATTTTTATATGTCTAGTTTGCTTGTTGCAGGTGACTTTCACAGAAGAACATGTGTCATTCTTACACTTCCTAACTAGTGTTTGTGCTATTGTTGGAGGTAATCACCAATTATTTCATTCCCACACCCAGAACCTAATTTTTTCCTTCATGAAAAATAAATAAGAGAAGAAAAAGGATGGAAAGAACGATTTAAATATATTCCACTTTACCGTTGTCGATTTAGGATCTGATAAGAAGTTGCATTCTTTTCCCTTGTATTGTTTCTATTGCTTGTAGATTATTGAGTTTTCTCTATCTTTGCCTGGAAATTGACTTCAGCACTTAGATCAGGCTACGATTGAATTCTTTTTTATGCTTTTATTTACCAGTAAATTTTTGTAATTTCTTGATAATTGTCTTGAATGGTTAATGTATTCAGGTGTTTTCACAGTTTCGGGAATCATAGATTCATTTATATACCATGGTCAAAAGGCAATCAAGAAGAAGATGGAAATTGGTAAATTCAGTTGATCATTGAGTTGGCCATATTGCAGTACTGTATTTGTTTTGTCCACCATTGCTAGCGATGAAGGAGAAATTCCAAATGAAGAAAACAGGAAAACCCTGGAATGGACTCTCTCCTTGATGGGTTGATTGACTTTTTTCAGTTACAACAAATGTTGTGTTTGGTGGCTGAATTAGACTAATTTCTTAGTTCATTTTTTTTTTTTTATTATGTGAAAAATTGCCTCTGCCACTGAGCCATTCATGCATCTTTCTGAAGGATGCTTGCTGGGGGGGTTTCATTTTTTTGATGGGGAACTTGCTATCGGGTATAGTAATATAACAAAAAAGTGCTGTATGCTTTTTTATTTTTTTTTAAATGACCAAGTGCAATATGCTTTGCTACATTAAATTCTACATTTTCTCTTTGTTTTATTTATAAGGTCAAACTCTTTCCCAGCCAAACCTTATGAAAAGACAATTTTTTACTATTTAAGTTTGAAAGGTTTATTTTCTCATTTATCCATCAATTTTGTTAGTATAAACTTTTATTACAAATTATTAGTTTGTTCTTTAAATAAAATCACAAAATTAAGTTGAATACTTATTTAAAAAGTCAATTATTAATTTGTGTTTATGTTTTATTAAAACTATGAAAATATTTTTAATTAATTTTACAAATTATAATTATATCATATTATAGTTTCTTTTCACCCATTGTCTTATTCACTATTATCACCAACACATTCTCACTATCATATGTAAAAAATGTAAAAGTAGAAATAAAAAACCCTAAGTAGATTTAACGAAAAGGGATGATGAGATGCATTCGCATTTGTTGCCATCGATCGTCGTTTTTCATCTCTTATCACCTTATTTTACCATCATATCCTAACTAATTCAAATCACCTTTGTCAATACCACCCATGTCATATGAGTTTATCCCTCATCATGAACTTCACCTCTTAATCCTCTATTGTTTTACTTCCCTTACCACTTCTCTCTTGTATACATGGATTGCCCTCCAAATCTTATTGCTAATTCCCATTTCAACTTTCTCTTGTTGATTTAGAAGTAAAACAACTCCCTTGCAACATCATACATGCTTTCTTCAACCCTTCAACATTAGTCAATAGCAAGTCTTGTACAAGATTCAAATCAGCCACAACACCAAGGCTTTTGGGAAATTCAAGGCCTTCAAGGCTTTTACCTTGATGACCGAGTGGATGATCCCTATCTTCTCCCTCACAAAGATAAGCCCACTCATACCAATTGTGATCTTGTATTATAACAAAGTATTTGTTATCCAATCTATTTTCATACTAAGTTCTTTTTCTCTAAGCCTTCAAAATGAGTTTTGTTAGTTCCATTAATTGATTTGAAATTAGAAAAGAAGATGAAAGGCAAAAAAATAAAATATATTGGGTGAATATATAATTTGTTGATATCATTAAAGGTGTAATTAATATTAATCCTATTATATATTGCATAAAATGTCGAAAATGTGGTTTGATTGTTAAAATTAACTTTGACGGATAAATGTAAAAATAGACTTTTCCAACATAGGGGGTAATTGAATCAGTTCATCAAAGTATGGGTGGGACATAGTCATTTGGCCTATTTACGATTGAATTTACGCATCCAATATTAGAAAGATGCCTCAACAACCCTGGGTTGCTCCCTCTATTGGGGTCTGGGAACTTGGAGTTGAAGAATGGCAACAATACAAATAAAATAATGGAAAACAAGATTGTTTAGTCTGTCATGCCCGATTACTTTCCACAATTTATGCGTCTCTGTTAAGTTATTTTACCATGTTTGTCAAAAGAGGCGGCAGCATCGGATTCCTGATGAAAGGCATTTATGGATTCGTTGACCATCTTGGATCTTATGTCGGCTTGAAATTTGAGTTTCCTCATTGAATTGTCGCCATACGTTTCAGGAGCTGCAGCTGCAGATGTGGGCGGGCATACATCCAAGTTGTAAATGGAATCTCACTCAGATAATAGAGCCGCACAGCATTTTCTGTGGTAGTATTAACAGTGTGTGATAGGAATTATGTTTATGTAATGTAGAAGGTCAAAAGACTTATTCCCGTTCAAAAGATCCGTCGACTCTCAACCTCTCAGTCTAACCATTATGGCTGAATTTTGAATGGTTTTTACAGGGAAAAATCATCGGAGTGGGAGAGAGAGTGTTGATGGTCTGATGGATGATGAGTTTGAGTGAATTAGAGATAAGAATGGTTATTGAAATAATGTTTTTTAATTTTGAACGAAATAGGTATTAACTTTAAAATATGAAAACTTTATCTAATAGAATAAAAAAATAATTTTTTAAAATTAAATTAGAAGATAAATTATTATTTTATTAAACTAAGATTAAAAAAATAATATTTTTACCTTCTTATAATAATAATCAAATTTAATAAATAAGTGAACATCTAAATTTTTAAAATTTAACGAATAAGAATTTAGAAATGCACTCATCCCTTGGGTGGGAATAAGTTTTGTGGCCAATCTAGAAGCTGAACAATAGCCCAAGGGGAATTCCATGCTTCTTGTTTTTATCAAGACAAATGTTAAAATTTAAAGATAAAACGATTGGCAAAAGAGTTTAAACGTTTATGTTCAACACAGTCATTTTCTTGATTTTTTATTATTAATTGCCAAAGTGTTGTTAACAACTAAAAGGGAATAAATTCTACAACAAGGAAGAAAAGTCGACAACAAAAGAGGTGATTTGCAGTAGCAAGCATATTTGTTAACGTCCAGATTCTTGATTTATCTTCCCAATACAATTCTTTTTTCTTATCTCTTGATACTCCACCCTTTTAGAATATGTTCTTTATGCAAAAATATATATATTATTATTTGACAAGTTTTATGTATACAATTTTTATACACAAATAATAATATATCATTATTTAATTAGATAATTAAAAATTAAAGATAACATAATACTCAACACATCATTATTCGTAGATAAATTTTATTGTTATTACTTTTATATATATATATATATATATATATATACACGTTAAAGCAAATCAGGATGCCACTTTTTTGCAAGACAATTCCCGGTGCTACTTTTTGGCCCTTTTGGTCTGAACAGAATTGATGAAATGGCAGGAATAATTGGCCGAATGACAAAGCAAATCAGGATTGTGCTTGTCAATTCATGCATATACATGATGATACGTCAAATGATCACCACCCTAAACCAAATACAGAGACCTTTGTATACAGCGGATGTGATGTGAGCTATGGCCTTATATTTCCCTTGCGTAGCCTCTCATGAAGTTGGGTCCTCTCAATTTGTTTGCTCCAAGAGCACAAATGGATAAGTACAACATTGAACGTCTACTCCTCAACATCCAAAAAAACTCTTTTAAGTATGTCTTGTTGAATAGCTCCTTCTGCCCATTCGTGAGCTTCCCACAAATCTTTTCTATCGCATGCATCCTTATGCCCACGAATTGTAAGTTGAATTCTAAAGTGATGTGATGAGTTAGTTAAACCGCTTAACCCCTAACTCCAAACACATTGCATAAAGAGACTGCTTTTCCTTTTCCATTAGTTTATTAATCTTTGAAACAATGAGAATTTTCCCATAATTGAAATGAAATTCATCAATAACCAAAAATTACTAAAAAAATTTAAAAAAAAAATAACCCCTATGTGTTATTGCCTATTAAAATATCAAAAAAGGTAAATCACATTTATTTTAAAATATTATTTGATCTCTGCTAGACATTAGCATATAGTAAAATATCAATTAACCTTTTTACTAAAACTATTATTTACCCTTTAGGCACACTTTCATTTAATACAATCTTATTTTATCCCAAATAAATTATGTTTTACCCCCTTTGTCATCAGTAAGTATAATTTCTATTTGGAAATTATCTATCTCATTATAACAAATATTTAATTTAGAGACTGAAATATTTTATTTTTAAGAATATTGTTTTTAATATTTAAAGACGTTTTTTATTTTTAAAGATGATTTTTTAACTTTATATAACAAAAATTTGTCACATTTTTTAAAATTTATTGTAGTGTCTTCTCAATGCCAAATTAAAATATGGTTTAACTATAATTAAAAAAACCCAAAAAAAAATGCGTATCATATATCATAAGATACTAATAACCCTAGTTGTAACCTTAACATACCACTTCTTTTTGTAACTTCCCTTTTAGGTTTAAAAAAATTGCCTTGGAAGTCTTTATATGTGTACTTCCAAAGAGTGTCATTTTGTTTCGAGATAATGAATTCTTAATTTGACAATCTTTTTAAATATTTATTTTCTTCCACTTGTATGTCTTAGTCACTCTTACATGTCAATCATTGATTGGGGAATCCAAGCATATTATAATGTACAAGCCTTTGTACGTATGTGTATTTATTTTTTTATACTTAGTATGAATACAATCTAATCCAAAACTTCAACTAGTGTCACTAATAACACATGTTTAGTAGTAGAAGAAGTGTAGATATTCTATCTCCTAAGCAAAGTTTAGATGAGTAATCATCCTTCGACTTTTACCCAAAAAAGTGTATGAACATAAAATTAAGAAATTGAGTAAATTACATTTTCCCACCCAAGGTTTGGCCCAGATACACCTTTCCACCCTTAACTGGTATAACAAAAACATTCTTATCCAAAATCAACTCCTATATATATAAAAAAAAAAATGAACTATGTAAAGATAAAATAGTAATTTCACCATCCATAAAATTTTGAAAAAAAAATATAACAAAAAACTCTTTGATAGATTAAACTCTAGTGTTTTAAATATAATAATTTAACCATGGTTTTAAAACTTACAAATCGGTCCCCAGAATGTTTTAAATCCCTAACATTGGCATCGCTTCTTCCACTGCCATTATCTCACTATTATCAATTGTCAAATTCATGTTATCGATTCTTTTATAAATTTCAAGCTATCGTTGATGATTCGATCAAAAAGAATAAAAGGAATGGGAAAATAGAGAAGAGGAGGTTGAAATCGACATTGGCATGAAACTAAGAAGAGAAGAAAAAGAAGGTGAGGGTGTTCTTATATAATCCAGGTATTTAAAAAGTTTATTTTAATTTTTGTTGATTTTATATTATATGATAATTTTGAAAAATGAAATAATATAGACAAAATGGTAATTTCATTCCTTAACACTATGTGTAAGAAAATGGTATTCATACCTTTTAGGATGGAAAAATGTTTGTAAACCAAGCTGTTATTTACTCTAAAAAAATTCATCGGAGCTGTTAAATATAAAACATCACAAGCTAATAAGAAGCAAACAAGCATATTTCATTTCCCTTTTTGTCATTACAAACATATGAACAAATATAAAAATCACATCAATTCTCCACCCTCTAATGATATAAGTGGTGGGTGCTCCACCTTTTATATGTTTTTATTCTGGTGGAATGACTATTTTCTATCGGAACTTTAGATTATACGAAGATTCTTATTTTTTAAATTTGAAAAGTTTATTTGTATTTCATTTCTTATAATGAAAAATAGATTTAGTTTCACTTTAAATAACAATTTTGTTTTATTAATAAGGTTACAAAGTTGTCATATAAACACTTAACGGAAAAGTCAATCACGAACCCATCTTTTTATTAAAATTATGAAAGTACCATGAACTAATTTTTGAAACAATGAGACCATTATTTGCTTCCTCCTTCTTTGATGGGCTTTACTTGACCTTTCCTCACCATTGTTGGCCGGCTTGGTTGTGTAAATATAAACTATGAGATACTTATTTGAAAAATCCAGTGAACGATGATCTAATCTTTGTATATGAGCTTGTTCGATAAAAGGGTCAGTGACATAGATGTTCTAAAGCTAGCATTATTATATTTTGTCTACAATCGGTATTTTTACGCAAGGTGGTAAATACAGAGGTACCACTATAGAGTGGATTACTTGCCCTTGTTTAACCAGTACCTATGGGGTATCGGGTGTAGAATCTAATAATCGAGTTCTAAAAAAGTGATTTTTCAATAGCAAAAATAAGAAAACAAAGCCCCCTTGTGATTAAGTCCAGTTTAATGGGTTTTTACTAGCATTCTAGATAAGTTTTGTATTTGCCCATGTATTGTTAAATTTGTAAGATTGACTCAGCTCATTAGTCATATGTATTGGATTGTTACATTACTTCCTAAATTTTGTGATCCGAAACCAAGAACTAGAGTTGGTCTTTTGAAATTTGGAGTAACCATCGCAAATAAAATAACGAATGAATTGGAGTTGTTTCGGCAAAAGTCATTATAACACACAACATCAATATTACCCTAGATGTTGTAATACATCTCCCGGATTGCATTCTTATGTTTCATAGCTATCTGGATTGTATGTCATCCTCAATGAAAAAGTAAACGATAACTTAACAATTCAACCAATTTGTCTTATGTCATATCAAGATAAATTTTAATCACTTTTTATTTTCCTCTAACACAATTCATTGTGTTATTATCTATTATCATCTGTTATTATTCGTATTCAACTATCTCACATCATTTTGATAAATTTTATGGTGATAATAGATAAAATATAAGAAGAATTTCTTTTAAAATTCATAAGATCATACATTGAAACCTCTTGATTATATTAATAAAAACGTACGTGGACCCCTAATTGCACAAAAATTGCATGTAGCCCCCTAGAATTCGAGCAAAAATTTTATCAAACTACTCTGCTCTCATAAAAAATTCCTGGACCCCCAGAAGATTATGTTAAAAAAAATATGTGACCTCTTTGGTGTCTTTGTTATTTTCCAGAGTTTAAGCATTTGTGAACCCTAAAAATCATTTACCAACTTTAAATAGCACAAATTGTACAAATTAAACAGTCGTTCATATCATAATAATGTATATATTTAGCAATAATCAACCATGACAATACACAATTATTTTAATATTAGAAATTAACATAATTTTACTGCCTGAATGTAATGATTTTATAATCAAATATAATAATTATTCATACTTATCCCTGTTTATCAACCCTCATCTGTTTTTGATGGCTTAAATCTTTGCTTCCTTTTATTAACATGATTAAACTTGCTTCAATAAAAGGAAAGCCAAACTATTGGACAAAACTTCTGAAAATTTGTCGACTGGGTAAATTCACTGAACATGCTCATCAGAGAAAACAAAGTTAGTAATATTTTAATCAAATATCCAAGCACTATGCCGTCGACAGGACGTTTGTTGGGCGGATAATGTTAAGATTTGGATTGTAAGTCTCGCTTGCCAATTATTAAAAGAAAAAATCTAGCTTATCGGTTCATAAAAATGGCGCCCACCATTATCAAATATTTTATCCAGAAGAAGCAGATTGGTTAATTCTAGTTTCTTTAAGAACGGCCTGAAAATTCCAAGCCAGTAGATAAGGCAATAATTAGGGCAGCAGCAGCACCGCCCACTGTCGAGGTGTCCAAGGACCACAGAATGTTTTAAACAAAATACAGAAGCAATTTCGATCATACAAATCCTACCCAGAAGGGCAAGAAAATCACAGAACAGGCAGGAAAAATACTACATCAATACCATAAAAGACTTGAATTACAGGACAAGCACAAATTCTCCGTGGTTCAACATGACTAAAACCAGCTGACCACTTGGGAGATTTACATGAAAATCATATTAACACGAACAGAATAGTTAATACTACCAAAATGACACAGACTAGACTTAGGCTCCGCAACTGCCAAAAACTTGATTGCAGAAGCCACTAAGAACCCTAGAATCTACTTTACAATATTAAAAATAAAATTACATAAAGAGGTCTAAGATAAAATTGACGCCCAATCAATTTCATAAGATGGGTACTTTTGCAGCATAAAATTCTCTGAAACGACATCGCAGAACGGTTCTGGACCATCCTGAAACGTCAGATCCGACAACGGAGAAGAGCCGGCCGACCCATCACTCGAGCTGATTTCAACCTTAACACATGATTCCACCTCAGCATCATCCATAGTTTTATTCTCGGAACTTGATACTTTCTCTGATTCCTCCACCACCGATACGGCTGTTCCCAAACGGTGTCGTTTCTTCTCGGCGGAGTTCCTTTGCTTCTCTCTTTTCCCCTGTTTCTGCGACTCAGCTAAGTTTTCACAGATAGCTGTCAATTTCGCATCAACTGAGGAATGGAGAGGCTTGTACTCGCCGAATTCGCCACGGATGTGAGACCCGTTATGTCGGAGGTTAGGAAAGTTGAGTCTTGCGAAGTCGCCACGAAGCTTATAGGCGGCTTTGTCGTAAGCTAATGCGGCTTCTTCAGCAGTGTCGAAAGTTCCAAGCCAGAGACGGGTCCTGTTCTTGGGAAGTCTGATCTCAGCTACCCATTTGCCCCAATGTCGCTGTCTCACTCCTCTGTAGAGTTTTGTGGGCTTTGATGGAGAGCCCACTTGCTTCATTGGGACTGGCTTTGGAGAAAGAAAGTGAAGATGTTGGTTCTGTTGCAGTTGTTGTGGTTGTTGCCAGCAAATCTGGTTTTGGAGGTTCATCTGAGCTTGGATCTGTTGGATTTGAAACTGGGTCAGGTTGTTGAGGCCAATGGGACCTTGTTGCTGCTGGAGACCTAACAAAGGATCTTGAATCGACAACCCGTTAGAAAAGAGAAGGGCTGACGATGAAGAGCAAGCATCAGGATACAAATTAGCCTCTGGTAATGTGGCGACTGTGGGGAAAGGAGAAAAAGAGAGGAAATTGTTATAAGATGCAGATGGGAAAGAAGAATAAGAAGTAGAAGGAGAGGGAGAAGGTGAGGGAGAAGGAGAAGGTGTTGCTGACGAAGAAGAAGAAGAAGCACTCTTCATAAAAGGTTCAAGTGCTTCCATTAATTCACCCCCAAAGTGGTCTGATTGAAGAGGTCTGCCACTGTGGAAATCCATTGTAGCTGCCATTTCTTCAACACTAGAACTGATAATAAGATCACAAAACTAAAATAAATCTGTTAACAAAAACAGAAAAATAAAAACCAACCTGATTCTTGTTAAAATTAAGAACAGGTAAATTCTAGAGGTTTAAAATACACAACCCCTTCAATTTCGAGTACCTAAAAACCAACCTCAAGGGAAAAAAAACAACCCTGCAAGTTGATTCAGCTAACAAAAGAAATCAAAAAGCAAGAAAATAAAAAAAAACAGATCTTTAGAATTTGCAGAAAATATAACTTAAAAAACCTGGATCTCGATTCTGAAAATACCTGGCTTTCGAGAAATCCTTCTAAGTTTGCTTTTGAACCATTTATTTTTGAAAACAAACCCAAAAATCAGATTTTTCTTAAAGACAGATGATTAACAGAAAGGGATTCAGAGAAGCGGGGAATTACAGAGGGGGAAATTGTAAAGAAATTAAACAAAAACCAAAATCACTCTCAGTTTTGAGCTCTCAAACCCTCTCTCTCTCTTTTCTTACTGATTGTGCTTATCTCTCTGTGGATGGTTTCTTCATCTACCTCACCACCATTATATAGCACCTCGCCTCCTTAATTATAATTAATAATTAATGTATTAATTTTCTCATAATTAAATAAACGCGTCTTTCTCTCAACCAGCCAGCTATATGAATACGTCAGACTTCGTCAACCAATTAGCTTCACCCAGTTACATTTGGGCACGTATGTACGGGAAGCGCTCATCAACTGACACCTGTTGTTGACTATGATCAGTAACCGTCAGATGCGAGTGGGAGTGGAGCTGTGATCAAAGAAATAGTTAATTATTTGTAAGCAACTTTGTTGACCATTCACGTGTGTGTTCACATTGAACTTGATTCTTTTTTTTTTAATTTTAGTATTAAATTATGATTTTATTCAAAAAAATTTCTTGTTATAAAATAATTAATAATAATAAAATATGAATACCCACATATATTATGACTATCCTACCCGATAATTATGATGATAAAAGATGAAAATTTATTTATAAAAAAATATAAATTAAATTTTTTTTATAATATATTAGATTAAAATTTTAATTTAATTAATTATTAAATTTAAAATTTATCTTATTTAATATAATTAATTTGATTTTAAAAAAATTAATTTAAATAAAATTTTTCATTACATATATATATTATCAATACTTTAAGCGTTAATAAAATTTTTAAATTTTTAAAATTTAGTCTGAATTTACACATTTATTATATTTATAAAATTTTAATTTATTTAATATTATGATTATAAATTTAATTATTATATCTTAAATTTATCTATTAAATTAATTTAGTTAAAATATATAAATAAAAAACGTGAGGTCAATCACCTAACAAATTAACCATGGTTATATTCTTCCCTTAACTATAGTTCACTTTTCAGCAAGTCACGTGCAGGAGTAGTGCGAGTGGGACAACCTCTTCATTTGCGGCGCCAGTTGCTAGAGAAAGACTTACAACTTTCATGTGGCCACCTCTTCAATTATTTGACCCCCTCGCATTAAGCGCGTCAATGTTCCCACAAGTGGCTGTATTAATCACGCATTAGAAACTCGCGTGAGTGCGATTTTCGGCGTTAACGTTGGTTTAAGTTTAGTTGACCAAAATTTGGCTAAATAGGATCCGGAATGATTCTTGGGGCATGGCGGGCGGGAATCCAAGGCCCATTAACTCAATAATACATATAAATATATAAATACATATACGTAGAATCAGGTAGCGGACTTTTTAGTAAATTGAAATTAAAAAAAAAAAGAGAGAGAGAATAAATTAGTAAGAAAATTGAATTAATTTGCCAGCTTGAAAGAGAATTAAGTGAATAATTCTGAAGTCAATTCCATCAACATCATTTACAGACAGCACCTCCACCAAAGGCAGCCGGATGACCACTGATTATAATCCACTAAGCTGGAAAAAAAAAAAATTGGGATTACGTTTTCATGGCTACGTGGTGCTAATTATTGTCATATGAAGTTTCAAATGCATTAAGTCGGTAATTAATTTAGATGATGATGCCAAGACCTAGAAAATAATTTATTTTGAATAGACACTTGATATAATTTAATTTAAATTATAAAATATAATTAAATTATTTAAAAATTATTATTTGATTTATTTTTTATTAAATAGTTTAATTGAAATTATTAAATTTTATTAAAACAATTTTTAATTTATTAATATAAATTATATTTTTTTTTAAATAATAAAATTATATATTTGTTTTAAATATATAAATAAATATACATTTAAAAATATGTTATCAAATAATTAAATAATTTTAAATTAATAATAAAATAATATTCAATTATATAATGATACATTATGTATATATATTTATATACTAAAAAATATATATATATAATATTACTTTTTTTTACATATATATTATATCTGTATTTTATATTTATTTTATATATTTATATTATATTTTAAAAAATTATAATATAATTAATTTATTAAATAATATATATTTATAATTATATAATTTTAATATGGTTAAATTGTAAACTAAATAATAGGTTGGATTTGAGTCAAATCAAACTCGAGCTCGACTCAACTTAATAATAATATAGCTCGAGCTCAAGCTCGTCGAGCTCATTATACTTGAACTCGAACTTGGCTCGAGTTTGATTCGGCTCGAGTTTGATTCGGTTCAAGTTTGATTCGACTCGTTTCGAAATTGAATATTTGTTATTAAAATGAAGTCATTTGTATCAAAAATTTTAATTTACAAATTTTAACAATTAAGCTCAAGCTTGAGCTAGAGCTCACTCGAATTGGCTTAGGGTTGACTTGTTTTAAATTCGAGCTTAAATAGATTCAGTTTGAATCTAATTCTACTAAATAAAATTAAATTATATTTTTTTAATTTACTTTGATTAGGTTCAAATTAAAATATAAAATAATAAAACTATAAATTGAGAATATATCATAACCGGAGAAATTGTGGTGGTGGAGAAGAGAACATATGCGTATAGCGGAAGGCAAGTGAAGAAGTCTAGAATTTTTAAAATGGTTGGGGTGGGGCCCATATTATTAATGAGACGACCCTTGAAATCAAAACCAACGCTTTTCTTTCGGGACGCGGTTTCACTCTGAATTCAATTCACGCGGCCGTTTTTCTTTCCGTTTAGCAACCTCTGTAACTTCGCCACGTGTCACTTAACCTCTGCCTCTGCTCTGGATTCCACTAGCCTTAAAAATTGTGCAAAAATGACATCATCCCGACCTTTTTACCCTTTAAAAAGTGGTTTTTGAAAATTTTATGAAATTTTGTCATGGAGCCACGTGTGTTTCACGTGATAGTCGACTCAACCTTGTCTTAATTACCTACACAAACAAATGACTGCGGGAAAGATTCGAAAATTTGTAAAGGTTCAAAATGAAAAGAAGGTTTATTCGTAATTTCCGGCAAAATTTTCTTCTACCTTGTAATTTGGTGATGTGTTTTTCTTCAAGAATTTCCAGAGAAATCAATTCTTTTCCGCCGTAGGCTAGAGGGAAATGTGTCCAAGTCCGGGCCCAAGTCCATGAAAAATCACATTCTTATTTAATTTTGGGCCCAAACTCATAAACAAAAATTCAACACCAAAAGAACAGGGGTGGGTACGAATTGACATGGATCTAAATATTCTTTACTTGAGTTTGATTTGAATTGATCAAGCCAATATTAAGTATGATTCAAATTTAATTCGAATTTATAGTTTAAATTCACAGTTCAGATATGTGACTCAAATTCTTAGTTTGAATTCATGATTAATTGACGAAAAATGATATTATTTAACAATTATTTAACATAATTCAAATCAAACTGTGAGTCAAGTTCAAACCGAATTAAGTCACCTATCCAACTCTTGAGCCAAATTGAATTTAATTTTTTATTGCTCAAGTTCAATTCAGTTTTAAAATAAATTAATTTTCTTAATTTGAACTTGATTTATATTCAAAATAAACTAATTCGAATCAAACCAAGCCAATTTTCAAGTTCAAATTAGTTCAATTCGAATCTAACCCTACAGAAGAGTATGACTTTTGCCACTCCAATGATGCATGCCATTTTCAACATGGAAACATAAAGATTCCATCAATTATGTTTCATAAATTAACAAAAATGTTTACCGTCCACGTGGGACTATGACTGAAGCAAAGTAATAAGAGAAAATTCACGGTCAAGGAGGGGACCACGACTGAAATTTTCTTCTCATACAGATGATCAGAAATGACCGACACTGGTGAGAATTTAGATATTTCTACATTTTGCACATGCCTTGACTCAACTGTATTATTACTTCTCGTACCGGGAGAGTCTTAATCTGCTAACCTTCTTTCCCATAAAATGTATTTAAGGCCACTCTCTTCATTTTCAAACCTACTATGCAAAAGTATTTTTCATTAATTATGTGGGGCTGGGGAATTGACATTATAGGAAGCCTGCCATGCGTTATATGGTCTTGAAAGAAACAGATATCCAACGTCTCAAATCCAAATCCATGCGATGCTCGTCTTACATAGTCAAAGATCTCAATGCAGTTTTTGCACGGCACTGTAAACATATATATAATTAGAAATTTTATTATTTTTTATTATATTTTTATTTAAAATAACAATTTTATTTTTAAAATTTAATTAATTCGATTAGTTTTAATTATATATAAATAAATATTTAAATTTGTAATATTTATCCTATATTAATTTAAGAATACAATAAATTTTGGTTGGAATAAGTTTTTTTGGGCCTTTGTTAAATTCTTTATTTAATGAAAAACCCCACTTGGGCCGGGTGACTTGAGGAGGATCTTATGACTACTTACTGTTTTTGTTCAACGCCCCTAAAAAATATCAATTCATTTGAACCAATAACGTTAATATGCACATGCACGTGCAGGGGCCCACACCCTGACACCTGTTATGCTTATCGGTCGATTCAAACTGACCTGTTTTACTAATGCACATGCACATGCACATGCACATGCACATGCAGGCGCCCATGCCCTGACACCTGTTTTGTTAAATATCGTTGGTTTGTACCACTTCTTTGGCTTCTCAAATTTCACAATTCAACAATTAACAACGCCGACTTGCTCGTGATACACGTTGATTCAATTACCAAAACATTTTCTAAGTGGACTTGGAATATGCACACCTCCATGTCAACTGACTCCCTTAAAGAGGGCAAAGAAATTTAAACGCCGAGTAATATTTCAATTGATTGATCTAGAGACCAAAAACAGTACTAGTGCTCCAGAGTATGATCTTTTTTCTTTCTTCGGACTTAGACGAAGCTACTAATTGTTCATAAATGAATTGAAAATAATGTTTCAAAATATACACAACGCAGCTCCATAAAAGTGCTATACAATGGAGCAAAACTGATATTTCCATTTCTGTCGGCTCAGAAAATCACCTTCCCAGAGATAGCTTCCTTAAGCCAAAGTAGACGACAATTTCAGTCTTAAGGGAGGAAATTCCATAAATCCCATTATACACACAGTAAACTATGCCATTAAACACACTTCAAAAATGAAATATCAACACTTCGCTCAATATACATGCCTCCATAGGAGTGGTTGCCTTAAAAGCACACTCCACTAGAATATGGAGTCCAAATATTGGTTGTAGTGCTTTCTGTTGAACTCCAACAAGCTACCATAAGTACGGTCAGCAATGCCGACAAATAGAGCTTCCGCACCAGGGCTGAAGGCTATTCCAGCAATCTCCCCAAACAAATCAATCTCCTGGCACTTGGTATATCCAGACCCTGTGTCAAAGATATGAACAAAGTCTGCTGGTTCTGCCATGGCCAGAAACCGGCCATCAGAGGTATACTTCAGAGCTCTAATGGCCCCCATATTTCCCTTCAACACAGCCAATGATTGGGATAGGTTTCTTATGTCCCAAAGCCTGCAAGTAGTGTCTTGATTACCAGTAGCCAAAATTCTTCCATCTGGGTGCCAAGCTGAAGCAAATGAATAGTCCAGGTGTCCTTCAAGGTTCCCAGTGACTTTCCCAGACTGGGTATCAGCTAATAAGCACACCGTGCTGTCCCCTAGGACAGCAAACAACTTGCCATCTGGACTAACAGAGGTATTCTGGAAGTGAACCATCAAGAAAATTTCATTATCATGTAAGAAATGATGGAACAGTAGGAGATACAATTAATTAACATTTATGAACGGACTTACATTAACAGACCAATCAAATGAGAAGCAATTAAGGCAAGCAAAATTTTCAGTATCAAATACTCTAACTTGAGCATCATTGTTTGCAGTCATAACCCTCAATAAGCCACTACATAGAAAAAATAAAAGTCAACTTCATTTCTTACCCAATAGATAAAAAGGTTTCTTAAAAGGTAAAGCATAGCTCAGAGTTACTTACTTGGGGCTACGGTAAACATCCACTGCATTGGTGATGGCATTTTCATCTGTTGTTAATTTTGTACAGAATGCTATCCCAGTTTGATCAAGATACTGCACAAGAACAGTAAGGTACATGTGAGATGAATAAACAGAGCAATTTTTTCAGTTCATATTGGCTTTTCACACTTCCAATACTTAAGACGTGCTTACCTTGCAAATAAGCTCCCCCTGAAAACCACCAGCTACCAACAAATTTTCTGTAACTGCCATTGTACTTATCTGCACTCTGTTTAGAGACTGAGCCAGCAGTCCAGGGCGTTTCTGCAAAATAAAAATCAGTTTCAATCATTCTGAACAATAAAAAGCCTCACCTTGATCAACCAGGAAGCTACTTACCAAAGTTGGAACAATTGGCTTTGCCACATTCAGCACCTCTGTGCCCTTTCGGCGCAATGGAGACCAATGCATTGCAGAATAATTCTGCATAAGATACACATCATGCTTTGATGTTGCCCATAACAAATTCCTCAACTGCACAGGGGATGGCAAACAATTGTAGACAGACATATCAATAACAGCGATAAACTTCACTAGAAAGAATACATTAATCGAAGTATAATCCTCCTTAAAGATAACTACACAAGCTTTACTATCAATATTTTCAGCGTGCCTGTAAGGCTTTCTTTTGGGATAGAATTTTTTTTTTTTTTAAAGGGGGAGGAGGGGGGTGAGTAGATTGCGTTGCAGCACAGAGAAAGACTATGCATCATTAGTGGAACAGATCACCAACTTTTGAATAAATCAATGAATATATATCATTTTAGGTTATGGTCCCTAGAATGTACATAAATAAGAATAATAATATTCATAGACTGTTAATATCAGTAAGGTATGCAATACACAAAAGATAGGTACGTAGATGTATAACATGATATTGATGAACTAATTTAACACTCATGCATCACAGATATAAGAAAATGTAATGGTGTAGCTCCAACCGTATCAAATAAATAAAAATCAAGCATGGAAAAGGAATGCAAATTGCATATGAATTAGGCCTCTCATGAGCAAGACACATCTAAGCTAAACTACAGGAATTGCCACAGAGGCCTCTCAAGTACTCAAAACATTTTCCTATCATACCATATAAACAATGTATCCTTATGGCGCCAGCTGTGCTCAGATTTAAGTCCACCATGCTTTACAGGCTGAAATAAGAGAAAGATTGCGGTCCTAAATGCCACAAGGGTTAAATCCATATAATTATAGTTAACAGACAATTAGAAGCAATACGTTCAAAACTACACATCATCATAAAGCTAAGATAAATAACATCATACAGAATAGACCAAATATTCACATTTTATGATAAAACACCAACAGCAAAGATGGCAATAAGCGCATCATCAAATAGCACACTGTTAATAGAAGACTTCTGTTAGCTGGTCTTATACTGATGTTATCAGATTGACAATAAATAAAAAGACCTATGGTCAAGCAGTCGTCCATCTATCCAACCTAATCATTTTTAAGCGTTCTAACTCTGAAGAATAAAATTTTACAGATAACAGAAAATTTATAATAGCTATATAAATGGATTACGTTACCATGATTTCAAACTGATCTTTACACAAAACTAGAGACGACTAGTAAGCTTAATCCAGATTTTAATTTATTGCATTTAATGTGCATGCATGCGCATGTGTGGGTATTTTCAATAATTATCTTGGTGTGTTAACCCTGTAAAAGTTGCAAAAGGTTGTTTTATAAAAAAGCTGTATTACAATTAAACTGTCTCATAGAATCACATAAGAACATCATCCAAGATGCCAAGCCATTCACAGCAATGATGTGTTGATACCTGTAACTTGGCATCAAATCATTTGTCCATTGAAAATTATGCCATAGGAAATATTTGGTGAAATAACATTATTTCAATTATGAACCATTACCAAATATGCATGTATAAAGTAAGCGTCCTTTCACAAAATCTGCAAAAAAGGGACCCAGTGAATATAAACCTGATCTTAATTCAGAAGGGCACTTTGATTTTGCATGCATAAAAAAATATGGGTCCAGAAAATGGTGGATAAGAATAGTTAGAAGCATTTCTTCACAACTTAAATTAGCTGTAGGTAATGCAAGTTGCATCTCTCAGTAAATAAGATATTTGATTGAAACCTAGTGTAAAAGCAAGCTCCATACCTTCTAATGAATGATCGAGGAACAAAGCTAGCATCATAGATAATAATTTCGAAAAATAATGATAAAATATTCAAAAGACCTGCAAAACTTATACAGACTAGTATGACATGCTTTTAACCAGAGTTCAAAATAAGTTTTTAAAAGACTACTCATAATCCATAAATCCATAACCCAAACTCCTCAATATAACTAAGTTCGAATGCAGTGATACAGTGGATGCAATTTATCAATTTTTGGAATGGATAAGATTTATCAATTATTTAAGGCAACACCAAAAATTACTACGGCAAACAATGCAAAGGATTTGTAACAAATAGGAAAAACAAAAACACAAGAGTAACATGAATTTCTATACTTCACTGCAAGTGGCGACTCAAGAAAAATAAAATAAAAAATTGAAATCAAAGTAATGAGATGCTGTGTCCTAAACTGAAATGATTGTGTTCAAAGAAAGTTGAATGATCAAATAACTGAGAGAAATGACCACAGTAACTACCTGAAAATGCACAATTGTTGTCTTGACAATTCTTGTATTGAACTGAAAGTCATAGAAGGCCTTTCCCTTCTCAACTACCAAGCACTCCTGTCAACATAACATATTTAGCATACAATTTTGAAAAGAGATTCGTTTTCGAGGGTATCACAGTAGTTTTCGGATCTTTTTTAAACCTAATTTTTAACATGAACCAACCCAAAATACAAACAGTAAAATTACAAAAAAAAAAGTAAAAATAATTTAGCAAGGTAGAGACAAACTAACCTTCTGAAGCTCTTCACGTGAAAGGGAGAGGTTCTCGTAATTCTTGTACTGCTTCAATCTAGCCTCACGGTACCTATCTCTGGAATAATTCATCCTCTCCCAAGGTATTCCTTGTATATCTTTTCCGTTTCTTGCTTCTAAAGCAGACGTATCTGTCTTTGAAATACTCTATTTATTCCCAACGAACAAATATATGTCATTAACAATGATTTCGTTACACAAAATTATGATAAAGCTGCATGACATCAATGAAATCATACCATTTCAAAGTCATCTTCGAAGTCCGAGTCCAAGGACTCGGAATTACTGTGTCCAAGCGACTCGACGTCACTAAAAGGATTGTCATGAACAAAATCAGCAGCGTCATAGTAATCATCGCCAAAGTAGTCGAGATCGTCGTTGTCAAAATGAAATTGTTCCATTATCCTAAAATTAAAACTAATATTTATCATTCAAAACAAAAACAGAGCCTAAAATATATGAACAAAAGAGTTAAAAGTGAACTAAGTATGCACAGTTAACAAATGAACTTACAATTACATCGCTACAGACACAGAATAACGAATTTAAATAAGTGAAGACTATATTTAACATAACTGCATCATTCTGATTTACACATGTAGATAATAGGATGAAATTACAGAGCAACGTAAAACAAACACAGGGAATAGAAATATCACCTCCTAATTTCGGTAGAGTGACAGATCACCGAGCCGAGAGCGGTGAACCACAACAGAAAGCCAAGAGAAACCGATTTCTAAGCAATACACCGGAAGACAATGAGAAAATTGTTTTTCTATTCCACTACAAAAAACTTTAACGGACGTTCGTATTTGTTGAAACAAACGTTTCCGCTGTGAATGGGAAGGGAAAAAGAGACGGGAGAAGTATCTAGGCATCCAGCCACTAAGCTTCTTCTTATGGTGGTGGAAAGGTTTCCCTTAAAGAGCGAGAAAGGCGGGGTCCACCAAGGTCATTGGGTCCCACAAACGTCCGTTAAAAAGGATAAAAAAAGAAGCATAGTCATTTTCGTGTGCCCTTGGGATGTTCACTCAACCGCCTCACTTTTACCGGGTTCTAGTTACATTACGGGTTAGTGTCAGTCAGTATAACGTAGGAAGTATTGTGAACGATTGTGGAGACCACCACATGCTATTATTTAGGCAAATATAATTTTGATTATATTATATTTTAAAATAATAATATCATTTAAATAAAATAATAAATCATATAAATACATACATTAATAATAAAGTGATAATTTTAAAAATTAATTAATTTATTAAATATTTCGGAAAATTATACTAAATAAAATATTAAATTAGATATAAATTATGCTCATAATCTTAAAATAATATTTTAGTCTAATTTTATTATTATTAATCAAATATATTAATTATATAAATTTATTTTAATAAATATAATAATATGAATATTAATAATTTATAATTAATAAGGTAATTATCTTTTTTTAGTAATAAAATATTACATAAGATCGTATATGTTTCTTGATTTGATACATAAACTATTTTTTTAATAAAAATAATTTAATTCAAGATTTTCTTTTTTTTACCTAAAAATAAGGTATAAATCTGGTAAATGAATAAGATTATTTACACAACCTTTAGAAAGTGAAAGGCTGGTTTATTATATAAAATATATTTAAAATAAAATTTTCCTACAATTTGTTTTAATTATAACTTATAAGTGACAAGGTATTATTTTATTATAATAAGAATGATTTTAATGCGTATAATAATATTTTGTTTAATTTTTATTGAAGTTGAATGAGATAAATAAAATGTATATATCTTTTGTAATTGAATAATAAATACAGAGAATTGTCAAAAATAGATTCTAAATATTAACAAAAATGGAAGTTTGGATTTAAATTTTTATAGCGTTTAAATTACCATTAAATATTAGTTAATTAAGAAATAGTGGACGTGGGGCAGCTCATCTGCTCTAAGAAATAAATACGGTCCACCCGCTACGATATGGTGAATCCACGTGGTTAGCTCAGAGATATAGTTAAGGAGATGGCAGCTACTGGTTCCACCACGTGGCTACGGGGTACTTGCGTTCGACGGCGTCAAAGTAAAAAAATCTCCCGTCCATTTAACCATAGTTAGTTAAATGATATATTAATATTAGTTGGGTTGATGGATGGTTATCATCTACCAATTTGGTCCACGCTCGGGTCTTGGGTCGGTTAACTGGGACCCAGAAGAGCCAACCACAAGGTTCTGGTTCGTACAACCTGCCTGCTTTTTATTTTGACGGTTCTCCTTCGTAAGTTAGCGAGTCTAACTGAAAATTTTGCGGGGTAATAATATTTTTTTATATGTTGAATTAAATCAAATACGTGATTATAGTAAAAACGGTAACAAATTAAAATTAAAGGGTTGTAAAGAAATGGTAGGAGAAAATTATAGTGAATTAAAACCTAAGGGTTGGATCGAAACCCATGTATTATTGTTTGAAAATTTTAGACAATTGTCCGGACATCAATAGAAAAATGGATGAAACTATCCATGGTTAATGAAAAATTCTAGGACAGCCATACATATCACAACAATAAGCTCCAACCCTCTGCCGTCTTTTTTGAATGATGACAAGATTTACTTGTCTTAGCCTTCTATATATGGTGGTAATTGGTCATGGTCGGCAAGTGGTGATTGCCTGTGGTCAATGGTAATGTGGGTAATTTTAATTTAATTGAAAGGCATTTTTTTTCTTAATATATATTTGAATAAGGGTAAAATAATTACGATGAGATTTACGGTTATATGTAATTTAATTTGAATGTGAGGAAATTTTTATTATAAAAATTTAATATGAAAGGGTAAAATTAATATTATTTGTGTTCAATAAAAATGCGTTAATTAAATTATCTTTTATATTATTTATCATGTCAATTTTATAACAAAGATAATAATAATTTTTTTATTACAATTAAAATATTTGTGTATATTTTAATTATACAAATAATATATCATTATGTAATTAGATGAATTTAAATTAAAAATAAAATAATATTTAACCATATAATGATACATAATCTGTATCTTTATTTTGTATACATAAAATATATATATAATATTATTTTTTTTAACAACCAAACAAACAAATTAATATCAATAGTAAAAAATATATTATTAGGAGTCATTTGGTTTTAGGGATTTAAAGATCACCTTGTTAATTTATCTTTTATTATTTACATTATTTTGTTTGATTTGTTAATAATAAAATATTACAGTAATTTTCTATTATCAATACTAACATACCAAGTAATATATGTGGTAATCTGATTATTATCTTTACCTTAGGTATTAAGAGATTATCAAAATAATATTGATTTTATTATGATTATATTATTATTTATTAATTTTTTGAGACAAAAATAAATTTATTTTTAATTAATATAATAAATAATATAGAAAATATTTAAAATAATTTATTTTTTATTACTTTTAACCAAATGCAATAATTATTTATTCCTATTAAATTTTATCAAATATAATAATTGTTTATACACAGTAATTTTTTAAGTAATCTATTTTTATGGTAATTTCTCTATTTTGATAATAAAATATTATCTAAACTAAACAACTCTTTAGAGTAATCTCTTACTCCGAACAACCAAAATGCAGTCTTATTAGTTTTAAACAAGGTAGAAATGAAAACATTTGACAATGGTGCGTTTGGAATTTCAAAAATTGTTTGAAGGGCCAATCAGGCAGCTTCCTTAATCTTTAAGGCTTTCATCCTAAAATCTGCCTTGTAGCTCACAGGCATTAGATTTCTACAGTAACAATAGGAACAATAATAACATATAAGATTACGCTTTAACTTAGATCACACAAACTTACTGTCACAGAAAAGTGATGCATTATTAGTTGTACATATTATTTAAGTACGGTTTTCCTATATGCACTTTGTATTATTTGAAGACAGGGGGCATAAATTATTGTCAGACCCATCTCACTTGAAGCTACCCTGATGTGGATCCATGGGTCAGGAACCATATTGTCGGTTCATAACTTCAAAATCTCATCTGTGAGCTTTGTCTAATTTCAAATCAAATACATAAGCAATTAATTATTTTAGTGTTACAAATGTGGTTTATATTTGATCCAATCATATAAATCCCATCTTCTTTTATCTGTGTAACAGCGCTTAATCCAACTTTATATTAAACTAATAAATAAACTTTGGTACTACCCACTCAACCAATGAGATTTAAAATAGTTCCACGTGTCTTTTTACTTTGTCTTGTATTGTTGACCACATGATAATGAGATTTAATTAATAATTAAATGAACATGTGAAAGGACTGAAATCAAACTTTCAAATTTAAATAGTTTATTCATAATTTATTAATGTTTTTAAATTTAAATCAAATATTTTACTTATTTATAATTTAATTGATTCAATTAAAAAATTAATTAATATAATTATTATTAAATTATTATATATTTTTTTGTATAATTTTAAATATTTATTCTATTTTTTAAATATAAAATGTATGAGATATAATTTTAAATATTTTAATTAAATAATTGATATTTTATTAAATAGGTAAAAAAATCAATTATAAATTATTAGTTTTAAATAGTTTTTTTGATTGAATAGATTTATTGAATTTGACTGAATTTTAAATAAATTAATATTTATACGTAGATTAGAATGAATTATAAAATCAAACTAAATCATAAATTTGTTTGCAGATTAATCAATTAAATCGACTGTCCAATCTAATTTTAAAAAGGCCAAAGGACTATTTTCTACTCAAGTTTTAGTATAAAGACAAATACATACCTATAATATTTTAAAAATTCAAACACCTATTTACAACCTAATTTCTTTTAAAATATCAATTAAGATTAAAAATAAAACTGTTATTTAATATCAAAATCTCTTTATCGCTTCGTTGTGCAACAAAGAGATCGAGATCTCTTTGTCGTATATTGGTCGGTGAGGGAGAGGATCATCAATGGTGAATTGTCATCGAAGAAAAAGAGAAAAAACTCTATGAGAGAAATTGCTATTTTTTAAACTTTGGGTATGAGAAAATTTGTGAGATTTTTACATTTGGGAAAAAAATTTTAATTTTTAATTTTTTTTTTATAAATAACAATTTTATTTATAATTTTAGCTAAGATTTTTAATATAAATTATATCATAAAAAATATTTAAATGATTAAAATCTCATAAATATGTATTTATTTATTTTTTATTAAAATTTAAGTGAAAATAAGGCCAAAGGGACTATTTTCCACCCAAGTTTAGGTATGATCTTAAAGTCATACCCATGAAATTTGAAAAACTTAAAGTCTTACTTGTTGACCAATTGAGATTAAAAATATTCTGTTAGAAACAGAGGTAAAATCGTTATTTTATTAATAATATTAAAAAAATAAAATTTATTACATTTTTTAAGTTTGAAAAGCTAACATTTCATCATTCCTAAAGTTTTTTAACTTTAAAAAATTATATTTTTTCCCTAAAACCTTATAATTTTCTTCTTCCCCTTCAACTACTTTCTTCGATGATCTAGAAAAAATGATGACAAAATCTTTTTGTCAACAAAGAGATTTGAAATCCAAATCTTTTTGTCAATGAAGAGATATGGGACGATGAGATCTAAAACCTAGACTAGATCTCTTCTTTGATAACAAAGAGATTTGGAATCTCTCCCAGATCTCGTTGGAGTTACATTTTTTCTTCACCGTTCTAGATTTGTATACATACACGAATCAATCATTTAGGATAGAGAAGAGAGGTTGTCAATGTCAGAGATGATAATCAAAGAGGCGAAGAAAAAATTTGAAAGAAAATATGATTTTTTAAAGTTAAAAAACTTAGTTAGGTGTAAAGTTATTAATTTTTTAAAGTTACGAGAGAAAATATAATAAATTTTATAATTTTTTAATATTATTAATAAAATAATAATTTTATCTTTACTCTTAACAAAAAAATTTAATAAAAATTATGTCACAAATAAGCCCTCAAAATTTTTAAACCTTGTAAGTATGATTTCGAGATATCCCTTAAATATAGGAGTAAAAAAAACCCTATGGCCTGAAAAATAATCTCTTCAGCCTTTCAAAGACACTGAAATTAGCAACAATTGCATCGAGTTTTTCGTAATTGTAATTACTCTACCTTCTGGAGATTTCATTATTGCAATTATCGATGCCCTAAATAAAAGACAGGTGAAGCACAAAGCTTGCCAAGAAAACAGACCATGGTAGCTGGCGACAACTAATCTCTTGTCCTGTTCTCCAGTATCATTATGGTTCTTGGCTATTTCCGCTTTTTCTCTTTGGCCACTCTCTTGTGGCTATCAAATTCCCGCCCCGTGGCTTCCCCCAATGGGACAAACATTGAAAAGTGGGATTGGGATGTGTACATTGACGCATACTGCTTTTTCAAGCTCTTCATTTTCCTTGCATAGATAATAATGGCAACTACGTAAAAAAAAAAAAAAGACTATAAAAATATTGTTTTATTAAATCCATTATTTAACTTTGATAAATAAATAAAAATATATATTTTTTAAAGAGAAATCTCACCCAATTTTAATTATTTGTTGGAGATAGAATTAATCATATTAAATAGATTAAATTTTGAATTAATTCATAATAATAAGTGAATTAAATAAATAAATATTCTTATAAAAACCCATCTCTCAAACTATTATTCATGATTAAAAAAAACCCTGCAACCAATGTATAAAATTCGATACATAAACTCAAAATTCTTCTTATCACTCTTTTCATTCCACATTAAACAAGTTTAGACTAAAAAAAGATAGCATCATCTCTTTATAGATTTACATTTGAAGTGGGGGCTGGGTAGAATTGACGGACGTCAAAGGAAAAATTATATTAATATTGATATAACATCATTTTATAGAGCTCAAGCATGCCTGTCAATCGGTAAATTTCTATTGGATATCTCAAAGGAAAGGACAGTCTACCAAATCAATCAACAATAGTTTTAAGATAAATTATTCCACGCACATTCATGCGAACAATCACGCCAATAATGGATACACCAAATTATGAGATAAAGATGTGTAGAATATATAATAAGGATTCGCAATATGTATAAGATTCGATCCTATTAAGCACATGATAATCTAGGATATCCACAAATTATGTGTGGGACCTATTATGTAGTTTCAGTGGAACACTTATGAGAAGTTGTTTTTCTTGCCAATTTTTTTTATGAGCGATACTATGTGTATTTATTTTAGGTATATAAATATATATACACTTATATATGTTATTATATGATTGATTATTGTTTTATTTTTAATTCAAAATCATCCAATCATATGATGACATATATAAATGTGTATATATTTGTGTACTCAAAGTGGATACACATAGTTTTATTGTTTTTTAATTTATATTTTCGTGTGGATTGTTATTAAAGAATGCATACGAGACTCTCTCTATACACGTTTACAGTAGGGCATAGTTATAATATAACAGTCTAATTGATGCATATAGGGAAAAGGGATAACACAATTATGTAACTCATATAGCCAATGTATTTAATTCCTGTTTTAACCCAAACTGGACAACATTAAGAAAAAGCTTTCAAAAATGTTTTTAAAAGAAGAATGTTTTTGGCAACAATTTTATCTGCATTGCATATGTAGTGTTATCACAATTTTAGATATAAATGTGTATTCTAGATAATTAAGAGATTGAAGGTGTTTTATATATGACTAAGCTAAGTAAAGAATTATACATCATCAATGTTTAAAATTCAACGGTATACTCTAGATAATAAAGTTTAAGTGGAACAAAGATATAAATACTCAAAAAGAAAAGTTATACAAATGTATGACTAAACTGTTTTACTCACTAAATGACTTGTCATTCATTTCTTTTTTTTTTTTTAATGTTTTGCAAGTAACATGCGAGGATGACAATTACAATAGGATAAGTTAGCAAGAGTAGTCAGCATGAGGGCATATGAGTCATTTTCAGATGATGTTATTTCATGAGTTTATTTATTTGAACTCTATTTCGTGTTATGTTTATTTGGCTACACATATATATTAAGACATCTTTTAAACGCTTTCGATGTTAATGTTAATGGTAAATCTATAATTTCTGCTTAAGTTTTACTATGTGCAATTATGTTTAGAGATTTCATGTTTATTTGGTCAAGTTTAGTAGCACATTTCTTGAAAGGACCGTATTTTTGGACAAAGGTGTTACATGAAACCTATTGCATCTTTGCACAAAGCTAACCACTTCTCGATACATTGTTAGCCAATAATATCAAGGCGGTGATGACATTGATCAAACCAATAATAACATCATTCAATCATGTGCATGGTTCAACCTATTACTCAAAAATCTACATCTATCATTATATTATTGTTATTTTAGTATAAATTTGACAAAATAATTGTAGTGATCACAAATTATCATCTCATTTCATTTTAATAATCCTAAATTTATAGGACAACAAAGAAGGACGATTGATTAATTACATAAAAGGATATGTTTAGATTCTATCGCATTGAATCTAAACATCTAAATGACAATAACATGAGATAATTTTGTATACCTTGATGATATAAGATGAAGATGAAAAGTGAAGACTGGAGTGACAACATGTTAAAGAGATCATGGGAAATGGTTGAAGGTAAGTCTCTATCTTCTTCTTGTTTCTGGATAAAATATTTTTTATCCGTATTTAAGATCAACTTGGGCATAGATTACTTTTTTAGTTGTTAATTGTGTAATTGAGCTTCCTCAATAGTGTTGGCGTTATTTTGACCATGATGAATTATAACAGCAAAACAAAGACGTTGATATTTTTACGTTGAGAATGTAAGAACAAAGAGACATGGGAGAGACATCATCAGCGAGGACGAAATGCATATTGTCAAGTGGCCTACCTGCCAAAGACCAGCACAAAAGGGTCGTTCTTTTTCATGCTTTGGAATTTCCTCTTGAGGTACACATAATCCACTAAACAATGACAAATTTTAATCATGACACATGGTGTCTTCTTGATTGAATGCCTTGATGTAGAAATTTACGAGGTTCTTTACAGCTGGGAAGGTTGTGACTATCAACAATACAATGATCTTCATATATATAATGCTTATTGAGAAACTTTTAAGATAATCAGATCCAATAATTGAAGGCTCATGCGGGGTAACTAGGGTTATATTCGAATTAAATTAAGTTTAAATAAGGTGAAACTCATTTTTAGATGGGCTCAATTTGTTTTTGGTTTGGGCTCACCAAACACGGAAAAACACTAATTCGTATTTGGTTCGTTTCACGATTTAAGAGTTTGTGTTCGGTTCAAGTTTATGTGGATGGGTTGAACTTAACTCAGATTCACATGAGATATTTCGACTCGGCTCCCCTAAACGATAGTGATTTTTTTAATTTTTTTAACAATGTGAGCTGAGCACGATCTCAGTTCAGGTTTGGACATAAGTTTGTTTTTTCTACTACTCTCTAGCTCACATTTAGATTCGTGTTTGTTTATCTTATGTTTGTATTCGAACTCATTTAAACAAAATTTGTTTTAAACTCGAATAAACTTGTTTTGAATTCAGTTGTAGTGATAATGTCATATTAAAAAAATAATAAAATTATACATATTTATCTTAAATATATAACCAGATTTATATTTAATATGTATTATTAAATAATTTTAAATTAAAAATCATATAATATATTTATTTATATACTAAAAAATATATACGTATAATATTATAAAAATAATAATGTAAGCAAGTGGGTAACACAAAATGACAGTAAACGAAAGGAACCCCGAGTGATGTGACGATTGGAATAATATCTCCTTACCTTACTTTGGAATAATTATCGGCCTTAATCATGATAAGATTTTCTGCCCTTTATTATGATCTCTCTAACACTACTTCCTCCATCTAAAATTTAGAATCCATTATTACAGGTATTAGTTTCATAAGAACTCGGTCTCAGCATTCGGACAATGACCAAACGGCTTGTAGTTGAAACAGGATATTTATTTGCGAAAGAGATTCGCAGGAAGATTTTTTTTTTTTGCAGGAAGGAACAGGAGAGCATTATCTAAAATTTAATCTTTCTTTTTTATTATTTATATTACTTTATTTTTTTATCAGTAATAAAAAATTATGATAATTTTCTATTATTAATATTGACATAATAGATAATATAATTAGTAATCTGATTACCACATTTATCTTAGGTATTAAAATATTACTAAGATAATCTTAATTTTATTATAATTATATTATTATTTATTAATTTTTTTGAGAAAAAATAAATTTATTTTTAATTAGTATAAAAAATAATATAAAAATATTTAAAAATAATTATATTCAAAGGCATTTAAGTGAAATAATTTACTAGTTTTTTTTTTATTACCTTAAACCAAACACAATAATTATTTATATCTATCAAATTTTATTGAATATAACAATAATTTATATCTTGTAATTTTCTAAGTAATATATCTTTAAGGTAATTTTTCTATTTTGGTAATAAAATATTACCCAAATCAAACGTCCATTTAATGGGAAAAGTGGTCACAATTAGTTTTTTGGAGTAAAGCTCTAATTAATTTATAAAAAAGATTATTTAAATCCTTTCATCAAACATCCAATAACCCAAAGACCCACATTAAACTGTCTACTTAGATCATAATTTTTAAATGTATTAAACTTATCTTTATTTATACTTAAACTCATCTATAAACTGACATTAGAGTATGTAATTACCTTATTTTATTAAACTAAAAACATGATTAATATTAGCTTATATCAGAAAATTTCTAACAGATAAGTTTAAATCATGATAGTTAAAATTGTGTATCAATAATCTATTTTTACGTATCATGTATCAAGTATCATATCGTATTATATGATACAACTTTAAAAAAATAAAAAAATACAATTGACACATTATCATTTTAGAAAATATCACAAATACTTTTAAAATTTTAAAATTTCTCATATATATTTCTAGTACATCATCATTTTCTCTAAAAAGTGTATCAGTTCATATTTATAATAAGTATCATATTGTATAATACATCAACTGTATCATATTAATTATGATATATTTTATAATATATATATTTTTTATCTATACCATATAGTATTATAAAATATATACCATGCATTATAGAATGTGAATAACTATAGTTTATTTTTTTTTTTGACATATTTTAAGGTTAAACTCTTTATTTAATGATATCAACAGTGTATTGCCCGGCAAATCAATAAATTCGCAACGTGTATACTGTATACAAGAGCATTTAGATTAGCTACTAATTCTTAGTCTTCAATTAATTTAGGTGCTGACGAAGTTTAAAGGGTAATGATTTATTCTAATGAAATAATAATTGTCGATTAATGTATACATTTGTAATGTTTAGTAAATAAAATGTCCGTGTCTCTATCTGGGTCGATGCCCAGTGTTGGCCGGAATCAAAAAACTTAATTGCTGAAACAGAGTTGTTGATTTGGAAAAAACATACTATTGGATTCATGGACTATTTTTTAAAATATTATATCTTATGAAAAGAAAAATTATTAAGAATGGCTGAAAAATCAGACAAAGAAGATAAGGTTGATGGCAACGGTATCGTCGTTAATTTAATTTACTTGGGTAAATAAAATAATAATAATATCTGCTTTCGGAGAAACCAGAGTTTCTTTGAATCAAATTATTAACCTTATCCAAATCCAAGTTCAATTAGAAACATTATTATGGTCAATTGCAGATTTCCCACCCAAGATTTGGTGCAAACTCAGTTCCTACCCATTAATTATAGAAAATCTAAATATTTATCTATTTGTTAAATTTTACTGTTTGTATTAAAGATAAATCGTTATTTAATAAAAATATTTAAAAAATTATAAATTCATCACATTTTTTCTCTAAATTTAAAAACTAATAATTTTCTCCTACTTTTTTCTATCCTAAAATTTAAAAAATGACTATTTCCCTATAAAGTTTACATTTTCTCTCTTGTCGCTTCGTCAATGAGCACATCGGTCGATAGGAGGTTGATCGACGATTTGTTGACAAGGATATATGTGTCACATAGATTGACCGATGATTCGTCTCATCGAGGAGATGAGAGGGTGGAGGTTGGCCAACTTCGATCACTAGAAATGCGATAAAAAATAAAATACAAACCTTATGAAAGAAATAATAATTTTTTAAATTTTGAGCGAGGGGAAGATGAGAAGGGGAGAATTGTTAGTTTTTAAAGTTAAAGGGAAAATATAATGAATTTATAATTTTTTCAAATATTTTTTATTAAATAATATTTTATTTTTGATAATAATAAATAATAAAATTTATGAGATAAATAAATATTAAAATTTTTTATAATTAATGGATACAAAATAGACTTTGCACCAAACCTTTGGCCTGCTCTAATTAATGGAAAATGATGCTTACATGGGTACATCCACCTATTTGCTCAAAAAATCTTAAATAAATAAATATATAAAAGTGTTCGCAGTTGGAGGGGTCGGTGTCGGTGAATTAATTTGGGCCAAACCCATTGTCTGCCACAAATCTTTCAAATTCATGGTCTTGACGAGGCTCCATTGCAATAAAAATATTGACCGACCGTTCATAGTATTGAAATTGCCAACAAACAGGGAACGGGTGGCTTGTAGTGATAGGCTGAGCTATCTTATGAAGATAATTTTAGAAATTACATCCAACTTAGCTGGCTATTCTCTGCCAAATTCATTTTTATTGGCTTATTCACAAAGCTGGGGTGGGAATAAGTGTGTTGACCCTTTTTTATTTAGCAAGCGATCCTACTCCCGAGCCAAGTCTAAACAAAAACAAGACGTTTCAGCCCAGATCCATATCAACCAAGGCAAAGCTTGAACAAACCCAACTCTGTTCAACTTAAAAATAGAGAGTTCCTTCACGACCAATTTATTTCTCCAGTCACCAACCCAATACACAATACAAATTTGACTACTTATTGAATTGATGACAAGAGCCACACAAAACTAAATATATAGGCTGTTGCCAGGTGGTGTAGACTGAAAACACCTTCACAAACATGGCTAAATATTAGAAAAAAAGCAGGTTGCTTAAATTTGCCCGAAGGTGTAATCTTTGAGTCCATCTGGGGTTTTAGTCCATCATTCAAGGTCCGACTGGCGGTATGGACATTTCCCATCCAAAGGTTTGGTGAGATATCAAATTTCTTCTTTAATTTTGAAATTTTAATTTTCTACTTATCCTTTATTTTTTATCCACAATATCTGCGCATTTAATCTTATGCATTTTCTCACTTTATTATTATTATTATTGACTTTTCTCTTGATCAAGTCTCTAAATTACTTATTTTAGTTGATAATGATAAATATTATCAATATTGTAATAATTCGGTATCTTTTTTTTTGGTTGATAACGACAAATTTCATTTAAATCAGATCGTTATTAATCATATAAGTTAAAAAATTGATTTTAATATATTGTCAAAATTTTTTTAATTTATAATTTTTTATAAATAAAATTTTATCTTTTATCACTCGAGACATCCCTTTGTATATAATTTGATATCGTTGATCACTGTTAAGTGTTTGAACACTTTCTTTGTTGGTTGAGAAACCAACTTTATTTAATATTTATCATCAAAATTTAACTACCACTTTAACATTGTAAGTCCCATGTATGGCTGAAACCCTTTATGAAGAAAACAACATTGCATGAATGATTGATTGAGCTAACTACCCACCACCAACAGAAAAAGACACACTAAACAAAATATTTAATATGGCCCATTCTTTAACCTTTTGTGTATTAACTTTTAAAAAATTTGTTAAATTTTTTTTTGATAATATTAAAAATTATATAATTTTATCTTTTTTTTAAATTTAAGAAAATAATAAATTTGCCCCTACCCTAAGGTTTATATTTTGTATATATTTTTGAATTGTATAATTTCACACCCTATCTTTTATGTTTTGTAGAACTAACTCTAGCGCATCATAACTTTCGTCTTCAACTGATCTTCTCCTTCGTTTCCAACCAATTGTCCAATCCAAGACTGAGTTGGTGCCTATAAAGGCTTTTGACTAAGAGATTCATGTGGTTTGACTCCCTCCCGTGTCCTTAGGGTTTTGATTCATCAATGAATCGGTGCTCCTCCAGCTTCCATTTGATGAATCGAAGGAAGGATATGGTTGCGCCATTGTTGACCATTGAAAGAGAGGTCGCCAACGACATTAAATCCATTGAAATCGAATTGAATCTTTCGCTCAATTTTGGCAAGGTTTTTGAGCCGAGAAACCACTAGAGAGGGAGGGGTTGACGATCACTTAGATATTGGGTAGAGAGGTGACCAAAGACAGAGATATGATGTTTGAAGAAGGACAACAAACCATAAAGTGTATGGGGGTGAAACCAAATTTCACAAAATCTAAGGGGATGACTACAAAAGAGAGATTTTGAAAAGTATGAAACTCTAAAATTGGAGGAAAATGTCATTTTTTAAACTTGGAAAATAGGTTAGAAAAATAATTATTAGTTTTCAAAACCTAAAAAAGAAAAAGAAAATAAAATTATATATTTTTTAATATTATTAATAAAATAATAATTTTGTCTTTAATCAAAACAAAGAATTTTAATAAAAGTTGAATGATAAATGAATATTTGAGTTTGTAAAACTTAGTAGGTGAAACTTTGGGTGGGAATAATGTTTTAGCTATTTAATATTTATCATCCTACTTGAAATATATATAAAAATATATTATCTTTAAGAAGGTTAATTCTGTCATTAAACTAAATCTGGCAAAGCTGCTAATAATGTGACTTTTCGCTTTAAACTTTCACTTCACTTCTATATTCTTTAGCACAGTTGGAAGGATGATGACCCTCCAAAAATTCTCTCTCGTATCTTTTCTTTGCTTCATTTCATTTCTGATCCGAGTTAATTCAACTCAGCCTCCATTCTCTTGCGACTCAGCAGCCCAATCGTACCCATTTTGCCAGACCACACTCCCAGTCAGCCAAAGAGCCCGAGACTTGGTCTCCAGGCTGACATTAGATGAAAAGATCTCGCAACTCGTTAACTCAGCTCCTGCCATTCCCAGACTCGGTATTCCAGCTTATCAATGGTGGTCCGAGGCACTTCACGGCGTAACAAAGGCAGGCGCGGGCGTCCTCTTCAATGGAAGCATTAAGAGTGCCACTAGTTTTCCTCAAGTCATCCTCACTGCCGCTTCATTTGATAAACGTTTATGGTATCGCATTGGTCAGGTGAAGTCATAAGTATTTAAGTTCATCTACTTCAATTTGTAAATCAACTTGGCTAAAGTATACGACTTTGTCCTAAAAATTAGTCCTTAACACTATATGCAGGCGATTGGAACTGAAGCTAGAGCAATGTACAATGCTGGGCAAGCTATTGGGATGACATTTTGGGCACCAAATATTAATATATTTAGGGATCCAAGATGGGGGAGAGGGCAGGAGACACCTGGCGAGGATCCATTGGTTACTGGGAAGTATGCAGTCTCATATGTGAGAGGCTTACAAGGAGATACATTCGAGGGAGGAAAGCTCAAAGGCCATCTTCAAGCTTCAGCTTGTTGTAAGCATTTTACTGCTTATGATTTGGATAGATGGAAGGGCACCACTCGCTACATCTTTGATGCTCGTGTAAGTGAAAACCAAGTTTCTTGGTTGGGCTTTTCTTTTTTAGTTGCTTCGTACCCGAATTTGTGCCTTTTTAGGACTTGATTAAAATATTCTTCCTTGGCATAATTTCAAAGATAAGATTGGTTGATAGCTTAATCATGTTACCTTTTGATTCCTGAACATTGTTTAATTTCTGTTTTTTCTTTTGAATGAACCAACTTTATACTAAATTGGATAATGAAGAAGTGAAAAGCTTTAATCTGCTTTACATTTATTTTCATGGACTTTGATTTTGATATAATTTGAGTATAGAGTAATGATACCTGTGGATATTGACTGCTTTTAGAAGATGAAAATGTGGTTGATTGATTTTTTTTCCTTTTTGTACACAATGGTGTCCGTTTTGAATTGGAAATCTTTTTTGTGGGTTTAGGTGACTTCTCAAGATTTAGCAGACACATACCAACCTCCATTCCAAAGCTGTATAGAGCAAGGTAGAGCCAGTGGAATAATGTGTGCTTATAATAGAGTTAATGGAGTTCCAAGCTGTGCAGACTACAATCTCTTGTCCAAAACTGCTAGAAAGCAATGGCGCTTTCACGGGTAAAGAAAGTGACATAGGAAAATGGAATCTGTATTATAAAAGTAATCCACTTTTTCTTATATATTGAAAAATGATCAGGTACATCACATCGGACTGTGACGCAGTCTCCATTATCCATGATGATCAAGGGTATGCAAAATCACCAGAGGATGCTGTTGTTGATGTGCTTAAAGCTGGTATGGTGGGACCTTATCCCATCTTATATAAAGTTGCATGTGATTATGTCCTATGTAGCTTAGACTTTGGTGTCTATGTTGGTTGTCTCTCTGTTGGCTCTGCATATCATTACTCATTCACTCATGGATTTGGACAATTATAATCCTATGTGGCCCTCCTATTAAGGGTCCATTTTGGGACAACAGCTCACATTGATAGCGAGAGTCATGGCTATGGGGTTATAATTTATTGATGGGATCTCCAGTTGCCTGTTCAAGTCACCTTCCCTTTACATGGTTGGACTATTGCTTTGTTGCCTTTTTCTCATCAATGAGTAATGATGTCACCATTTACCACCTATGTTTGTGACTTTTGTCATCAGTTGGATGAGAAATGCTTCTCTTTTTAACTATTCGTGGCGTGCCATGCCCATCACTCTTTGAGACTGACTATTGCTATTTGCAATATAAAATGCCTGGTAAAACAGTTATGCCTGATTGCATTTTTATTGAAACAGGAAATTTTCATATGCTTTTGATAGAAACGAGAGACTGCATGAGATTTTTTTTGGTAGTGTAAGTAATGAGTTTGTGATCCTACCTTTCTAATTAACTAATATTGATCGCACTATATGTGTTAATTGGTAGTGTAAGATAGCAATACTAGAATAAAATTAAGGCCAGTCCATTGAGATTCTCCCATGAACTAATTATAATTAGTTCACCAGACTTCGTATTAAATTAGAGTGGTAAAGCTTATACATTTTTGCAATAGACCTTCTTAATTACATTACTGGTTGATGTAGAACTAATTGACATTTTTTGCTGCCTTAAACAATTCTTTCAGGCATGGATGTCAATTGTGGAGACTACCTGCTGAAACACACCAAATCAGCTGTACAGCAGAAAAAACTACCTGAATCTGAAATAGATAGAGCCCTTCACAACCTCTTCTCAGTTAGAATGAGGTTAGGACTTTTTAATGGTAATCCTCTGACGCAGCTTTTTGGCAATATTGGTGCAGACAATGTCTGCTCTCCTGCTCACCAGGTTCTAGCCCTTCAAGCAGCTCAAGATGGTATTGTCCTTTTGAAGAACTCTGGGAAGTGCCTCCCACTGCCAAAATCAAAGTCCATCTCCCTTGCTGTTATAGGCCCCAATGCCAATTCAGCTCAAACACTTCTAGGAAACTATGCAGGTCCTCCATGTAGATCAATTACACTGTTGCAAGGATTGCAAAGCTATGTCAAAAACACAGTTTTTCACACCGGTTGTGATACAGTGGCATGTTCTTCAGCTTCAATTGATAAGGCTGTGGAGATCGCAAAAGGAGTGGATCATGTGGTGTTGATTATGGGATTAGACCAAACACAAGAGAGCGAGGACCATGATCGTCTGGACTTGCTGCTCCCAGGGAAGCAAAAAGAGCTCATCACCAGTGTTGCAAAAGCTGCAAAGAAACCAGTTGTTCTGGTGCTTCTTTGTGGAGGCCCAGTTGACATATCTTTTGCCAAGTCTGACCACAATATTGGAAGCATATTGTGGGCTGGATATCCTGGTGAGGTTGGAGGCATAGCGCTTGCTGAAATCATCTTTGGTGACCACAACCCAGGTGAATTTATTTAGAATGCATTAAAGAAGCAGCAATACTGAATTTGGCATGATTTGAGCATAACCATGTAAAGCTATTATAATTGTGATTAAAAAGATGCATATTTATTGCTTTGTAGGAGGAAGATTACCAATGACTTGGTATCCACAAGATTTTGTCAAAGTGCCAATGACGGACATGAGAATGCGTTCTGATTCAACTTCAGGCTATCCAGGGCGCACATACCGATTCTACAAAGGCGAAAAAATTTTTGAATTCGGTTATGGTCTCAGCTATTCAAAGTATTCATATAAGTTCCATCGTGCCAGTCAAAACAGACTTTATTTAAATGTGACATCAACTTTGAAGATGGCAGAGAATCAAGATGTTGCTTCTTACCAGTCAGTTTCAGAGTTGGGCACTGAATTTTGTGACACCCAGAAGTTCACAGTCACAGTTGGAGTGGAAAATTGTGGAGAGATGGCAGGCAAGCATCCGGTCTTGCTATTCGTGAAACAGGCAAAGAATGGAAATGGGAGGCCTTTGAAACAGTTAGTTGACTTCCAAAGCGTGATTCTAAATGCCAAAGAAAAAGCTGAAATTGATTTTGAGCTGAACCCTTGTGAGCACCTTAGCATGGCAAATGAGGATGGGTTAATGGTGATGGAAGAAGGAACTCATCTCTTGGTTGTTGGAGATGAAGAATACCCTATTAGTATTGTTGTTTAATGAGCAGAACTGCTTCTTCAAAACATGAAGCCAATTCTTAGTTTGATCTTGTTAATCAATTTAAGAAAAGGGATAAAAGATGCTCTCCTGTAAAGATTTCTTTGGATGTCTAAATAAACAATTTCTACTTGTGTTTTAACAAGCAGATTTATAATACATCCCTCCTATATTTCATTACAAACAAGCAGATTGCTACTTAAATCAACAGCTTATTTAAGAAAAAGAGGCCCTTTAACTGGATTTCAGGTTTGTCCATTTGAGCAATAGATTTTGTGTTTACACCGGATCATTAAATACTATCGGGGCTTAGAGCCTAAACTAGATTGAGAACAAAACACTTTCTACAAAAGCAAAATAAATACTTAAAACTAATTTGGGTAATTTTGTCGGTGCTGAAAATGTTCTAACAAATGCAAGAGACAGTTGAAAATTCAAAAATTCTGGCAATTTGGCTTATAGTTGGATGGGCGTTGGCATGCAAGTCCAAAATGATGCTCTCCCTGAAAAAGACACACCAGCAAATTGATGGATAACGCAACAACTACTCTGGATTGTTTCTTTCTCAACAACTTTTAGCAGTGGGAGAAAAGAGTCCTTTTCCTTTTTGGGCCCAGTGCCATGTGGCCTTGTAAAATCAGAAACGAAAAAAGTTCACTCACCAGATTGGTGGGAATCTTTTGTTGGGAATACATTTACATTTTCAGTCTTTTTTATAATATTTAAATATTTACAGAGCACTTTTATGTTATCAAATTCACCTTTTACATCTTTCAATGCTCATTCACGGACTTCCATACTTTTAGTCTTAAAACTTTATTTATTTACAATAAAAACCCTCAGGGGCAGAAAGATTCTCCGCAAATAAAGATTATCTTTTGATAATTTATCATTTAATTCTTCTGATATCTTATTCCACCTTAATAATGATTTAATAAATATTATAAATAATAATCTGATTACTATTTTTATTTAAATATTAAAATATTATTAAAATAATTTCGATTTTATTATAATTTTATTTTTATTTATTAATTTTTTGTGATTAAAATATCTATAATTTTAATTAATATAACAAGTAATATAAATATATTTTAAAATAACTATATGTAAAGATATTTAAATAAAATAATATTTTAATATTTTTTATTAATTTCTATCAAATATAATAATTTTTTATATTTATCAAATTTTTATCAAATATAGTAATAATTTATATGAAATAATTTTCGAAGTAATTTATTTTTATAGTAATATTTTATACTGGATAATAAAATATTTTTTAAATTGAATATACCCTTAAATTATTAATTTATTATTTTTTCAAAATTATAAAAATAACTCAACAATTGATACACTCTCCTCCCTCTTCAATAATCCATTTCACCTAAGTCAACATCATTTCCATCTATATTCCAATCCATCAACAAGTTCATCTCCATTGTTAACAAAACCATTCATTTAATTCATTATCAACTTCATTGCCTCCGACATTGGCTTCTACTCTGCCAATGAATTCCCCTCCACCCTCACCGGTAGCTACTCCACCAACAAGTCATACTCCACTATCATATTCATCTCTGAAAATGGCTTAAAAATCTTTTGATGAGATTGATGTTGGCTACAAAAAAATCTTTTGATAACTAATAAGGCTTGGATGTTGCTTTTACTATTGCCAATGGGCCGGATCTAGCCCAGTTTTGCTGGCAGGATCATATTAAGATTACTTGATATTGTCCATTTTGTAAGTAGAAACATAATATGATTATATATATATATATTTTTGTTATTATATGATTAGATGATTTTAAATTAAAATTATACTAACACTTAATCATATGATAATATATTATTTGTATATCTAAATTATATAAATATATATATATATATATATATACTATTACTCGTTGAAAAAAACTATAAATAAAAATTTATTGAACATACTTTGTATAAGTTAAAAAGGGTTCGCAAAAGTGGTGGAAAATTAAAATTTTTAAGATGAAGGTTTGAGCTTCAGTTTTTATCGTAAAATTTTCACTCACTTAATTCGCCGATTATAAATCTAATAAGCCCCCGAGTTATCGTCAAATAAATATGGGCATCAGTTAAAAAAAAAAAAGGTAAAAAGTGTTGAACGGTACTAAATGCAATGAGTACGCGCACTCCAGAAATACAGACAAAACATTCAACATCAATTTGATGGTAAATTAACATCTTTCATCTGAGTTCTCACACTTCTTTTTTTCTTTTAGGGAGCGTATAGAGGAAGTTAAGATGGAACCTAACTTTGTTTTCAACCAGGGAACAAATAAAGGCTGCTTTTGTAAAAACAATGGAACGGATGGCATGGAACAAGAAAAGGTCCTTCAACAGGCAAAAAATATTCGTTTCCAAAGTGAAGAAAAGGCTACAATCAAAATAGAGAGAGGCATCAGAGACTACATCTTCAAGGTCCACCCAGTAATTAAAATCCATTTTTGAAATTAGCCTTTAGTTTGAGCTGTCAATATATGAGGTGGAAAACTCATAGTCTAAGCAGCAAACAATGCCAGCATCTCCTAGAAAAGATTATCTGAAATTTATCAGTGGCGAGACGGTAGATCGGAAATAGGCAATGCCAACAAAACTAAGAAGAAAAGCACATTGCAGATTTAGAAGAAAGAACTCCCTTGGCTTGACAGATTGGAAAATGTATTCGGCAGTGTTGGGAGGAACTGTGTGCAATAATGTCAAGGCCCAGGGCCTAAGAGCCACCTAAAATATAGACAAATTTGACAGGAGTGATGTACCAAAATCAAGCAGCGACCAATAGCAAGCAAGTTTAATCTGTATAAAAAAGATGAAATAAATCTGTTTGACCTGGATGATCCAACCCTGAAAAAATGGTCAACTTTTGTAAATTAAATGTTGGAAAACAAGGTTATTTGCTACAAGGAAATCATAGTTTATAATGGTATTAATTTTTATTTCGTTGATAAGGAATTCACTTGATTCAAACCATCTTTTTAAGATTGAATGAACTACAACAAATAGATAAAATCTCAGATTCAATGATCGATCTCATAACTACATATAATAGATAATTGGATAGGATCAGAACAGGATGACATTTGTATGTGTCACAAGTATAATTAATTGCTTCGGCAGTGCCTGCTTCACCCATTCTTAGATCTATGGTCTCCCTCTCTATGACCATTTCAGCACTAAACCTTAATTTATTGTTACCACAGAGCAGTGCTAGAGCATTCAGCGAAACAAAGCTAGCATTACTTTTCGAACGCACCATAACCGGGCTGAATCCAAACCGGGCAAATTCCCAGCTATCCAATTAACAGACTTTAGATTAAGCCCACTGCTTTCTCCTATATCCTTGTGACCCAAAGTAGCACGCAGAGTGGAAAAGGAAGGCCAGGAAAGGGCCCAAGCATTTGATCAAACTGATTGAGCACTGGTAAACCAAGTACTTCTCGTCAATTCTGACCCTTTGGTCGAAACATTTCCCAATCCCAGCAGTATATCAGCGTTCACACTGTGAACAGATTTCTGCATCACATGTATGAATAAGCATAACGAATATCAAGGCATTCTTGAACAAAGTTAACTTGAAAAAACATTCAATAGAAACTAGTTTGATCTCACTACTTCGTTAGTTAAAGGCTAAAGGACTTATTCCCACCCATCATATGATGCATTCCACTCTTAATTTTTTGAAAACTTTCACTTATCATTTAATATCAGTAACATTTAACTATTAATTGTAAGGACAAAAAAGTTATTCCATTAATAATATTAAAAAGTATAATTTTTTTTATCCCCTAAAATTAAAAAAACGTACAATTTTATTTCAATATCAAATTTTCTATTTTTGAAAAATTACTTCTCCAACCCCAAATTAAGTTTTTTTTTTCCCCTTCATCTTGAGCCACCGTCATTGTCCTCAACAACTCTTTCTTCTCATCCTAAACCTTCGCTGATGGAGAGAAAACATCAAAGACAGATCTTCAATTCATGAACTAAAGTTGTTAAAATCTCCCATTGATAAAGATGTGTGTAGAAACCTTCTGTTGAAGATATGTTCATGTCAAACTTATGAAGATTAGTCGAAGATCCTTCTCTAAAGAAGGCTTTGGTGTGATGAAGCTGAAGAGATAGAGATGTATTCACTTCAAATGACAAAGCTGACAAAACAAGATTTATTAGATTAGGTCAAATTGCTAGAGAGAATGCATCGCTCAACACTAAGACGGAGAGGAAGCATCGACAAAGGTTTAAGGTGGGAAGAGAGAGTCTCTGGGGACACAGTGACTATGGTCAGAGAGGGGGAAAAAAAAGCCTTAAGGATGGAGAGAAAAAAATCATTTTTCAAAATTGAAAAAAAGTTAAAATTAAGGTGAAATTGTCAATTTTTAAAACCTAAAAAGGAATGAGATAAAATCATATATTTTTTAATATTACTAATGAAATAATATTTTTTCTCTTACAACTAATAACTAAATATAACAGAAGTTGGATGACAGGTAAGTATTTGAATTTTCGAAAAATTGAGAGTAAGAGTTTGAGAATGTATTAAATATTGGGTGGGAATAATTCTTTTGGCTGCCAACCAAATTACTCTAAATTTTAAATCCTAAACCCTGACCTTTTAGGGCTATTCAGACTTAGATAATATTCAATTATATTAAGTTTGATTGGCACTAGCTTTTTATAATTTTTGGGGAAAGGCTAGCAATAAGAATCGGCAACCCCAAGTTACTCTCAACTATATTCTTCTATTCAAAATATACTACAATTGCACTTAAGGCGTTATTAGTTAGAGCATATATTTGAAACATAACAAAATTTCCCAAAAAAAAAAGAAACCAAACCATATCCATTATATATGGGAAATAGCATAGAAAAATTTTGTGGCAGGTGGAGAATCAAACCAAATGGAAATTTTGTATCAGGGATTGCCTTAAGAGTTTTACTTTAATTTTATGTACAAAAAGAAAAATGAAATTTATAAATACCATTGCAGTGTATATGACTATTTGTTTCTCCATAACAAATGTTAGGGCACATGTTAGATTTATAACATACAAGAAATTAGATATATAATAAAATTATATATATTTATTTTCAATATATAAATAAGTATATATTTGATATACATCCTTATATAATTAGATAATTTTAAATTAAAAACAAACGAATATTTCATCACATTTTTTATTTGTGTATTTATTTAAAGTTGATAAATTTGGTACATCTTGTTTGATTTTCAATATTATGTCAGGAGAAAAAAAAAAAAAAGGCAAATCCCATCAATAAAATTTATAGTAATGTTTATTTATTTCTATATAAATTTAATCTAGAATGTACTTTTTTGAATTCTATTTATATCCCACATTACCAAAATGGGAAATACCACGTACAATTCACAATGAATCTCCCATGGATTAGGCCGTCGACTCGGCCACTGGATGGCCCTCATTCTTCCTCATAAATGGGCATGGGCTGACTGAGTCAACTCGTTTATACGGAATCTACGGTGGGCATGCTTAGTTTTGGTATGTATGTACGTATGTATGTAATTTCATGTATAAATAAATATATTTTGGCAAAAGGTAGGCGAGCGTGGCGCACCAAACGCCATGGAATATAGTCAGAGGCTATGAATGCATGCGGCGTGAGTGAGGCTATATTTGTCTTTTTACATATAAATAAAAACTACCTCGTTAAATTCTAATTACCTTTTTCCCTCCCCTGGTCATGATTCATGAGATGAGCATTACAAACCTTGCAAAGTTTTTCCAAGGGATTCATGATTTAGAATAGACAGCAAATATTAAAAACTTCCTAATTAACCAAAAAAAATAAATATAAATACATGAATTTCGATATAAATTATTTTGGTTCATGACTCATGGTTTGGTTCGCTGTCATATAAAATTATTTTGATAATATATATTTTTAATAATTTATTATTATTAATAATGATATTTTATTTTAAATATTTAAAAATTATTAAAATAATTTTATTTTATTATTATTATTATTATATCTTTATTTCTTAATTTTAAAGATAAAAATATTTTTATTTTCAATTAATATTACAAATAATATAAAATATGTTTTATAATAATTATAACTAAAGATATTTAAGTAAAATAATATATTAATATTTTTTTATTATTTCTAACTAATTATCAATTTTTATTAATTATAATAATAATAATTTATATCTAATAATTTTTAATTAATTATTAATAATAAAATATTATTCAAATCAAATACACTTTTTCAAACAATTATTTCAAATACTAGTAAATGAAATTAATTAAATTAACACATAATACACATCATAAATTTAAATTAAATAAATATATTACACCCAACAGATTTGATATTTATTCTTTATATTATATATATATATATATGTGTGTGTGTGTGTGTGTGTGTGTGTGTGTGTGTGTATGTTGTAATTTTATAATAGGTATTTTTTTTAACGAGATGGATTAAAAAATATTTGAAAAATTGTCCTTAAAGTAGCAACTGAAACGAGGGCCAAAAATTATCCTAAGATAGGAAAGTGATCTCCTCCGCTTTGAGCGCACGTGGGATGTGACTCAAGCAAACCCTGCTGTACCTATTTTAATGGACATATTTACCCTTAACAATCTCACAAATGGCAAAATTTTCGTCATTTAATACGTGTCATCATGAAGCCCTATAATACGAGTCCAATTAAACTCATCAACGCTCCAAGCCGACGTGGCATTTCTTTCGGTCCCACTAGTGAACGAGATCAACGTCCATTTACAATATAAGCACAAGATTTTTACGTGTGAGTATTATACACATAAATAAATCCCCTAAAATTATTTTATCCTTGGATGTGAAATACCTATGTTAACCCTTATCTTATCTCTAGATTTCCGTCCACTTGCCTAATTTGAATCATTAGATCAGTGGTTGGAGTTTAGTGAACAGCTAATCAGAGGAGGCAGATGATGTAAATACAGAGGTTTCAGGGGCTCGTTTTGTAATTGCAATTTCCTTGGATGGATAAACAAAAATTAAAAAGTGTGGTTTATTAATAACTCGCCGGGAGGATTTTAACGGTGGACGGAGAAAATTACGGGCGGCGAGATGGGCATGTTATTTCCTATATAAACCCGTCTCCAAGCCTATTATTTCCCTCACATCAAAGCCTTAGCTCTCTTTGCAATCCTCTAAAGAGCCGCTCTCTCTCTCTCTCTCTCTCTCTGTTACTATTCTTTCTCTCTAGATTCAAAGCAGCTCTTCAGAGGTAAAAACTAAAGAAAACCCCTCTCTTCACTGCAATTATTATTTTCTTGAATTTAAAATCTTATTTATTTAATTTGTTCTGGAAATATCCTTGTTATAATATTATCGAAGATCGGAAAGAAAGGAAGAAAAAGAGATGGAGTGAATCTTGCCTTTGACATTAACCTGTTTTCACTTGGAATTAATGATAATGATAATTAGGTATGATCTGTGAACGACAGTTTGTGATGTACATAATGCCTGATTATGACGGGATTTGATGATTCTTGGGGAGATTAGTCGAAACACGGTTTGAAAACGTGAACAAAGAGTTTGATTTTCCTCAAACCCTAGAAAACAAAAGTAGGTCTGTAAGGAATTCTATTAGGAGTGATTTGGGGTTTAATTAGTGATGTTAGTGCGTGCTAATCATAATCTTGGTCAGCTTCTGGTTTGCTAGAGAACAATAGGTCATGCTGTGTGATTAGGTGAAAGAAACTCTTATGCTGTGTCGTTTGCCTTTATCTGATAATGTGTTTTCTGTTTTATTTTTATGTTTACTTTATTGGTGTTGAATTTTCTCTTCCCACTCCATGAATTTTCAGTAGTTGTTTTTAGATGGTTCCTCATGGTTGGTGACATGGTAGAAGTTTAGGTTTTGAATGTGTAATCATAAATGCACTTTTTCTTTTTTTAAAAAAATTATATTTGTTTAGATTTAAGCAGTCTATGCCCTGTTCAAGTGCTACAGGTGTCGCTCAATTGTCATGTCTAAAACAAATCTTACAATTTTTCGTGATGTTATTCGTTATTTATTTCTGGTTGAATTGTATAGAATGATGTAATGTCTACATTGAAGGTGAAAAAAGTCGACTTGCTTAACTTTATGTGCTGTGAAACTGATGTTATTGTATGCTGGGCCTTTGGTACTAGGTGTATCGTACGTTTTTTACTTCTGCGACTGAAATGGCTTTTTATAATCATTCAAGGAGTTATTGTCCCTTGTGATCTGTGTATTATGGCTCTTTAATCTTTGATCTGGTGTTAGATAAAAAGATGATAAATTTTAAATTGTCTAATGCTTTGGTGAATGTGGGTGGGACATCGACTATTGGAAAAATTGCCTTAGAGGTTTGCTTTAAGCTATTCGTAAATATGGGAGAATGGTTAGGTGACTCTGGCAATTTTTTAGATTATGTTTTTTGAAATATTTAGAGGCTTTTCCTTTTAAGTCATTGTGTCTGCAATGTAAGTTATATGCCAATTTTTAGGTTTAATTGCTTTTTCTTTTCAAGTTGGCCACAAAGGATAATGGCAATTGCTTACTCTAATTTATGCTTTTTGTAACTGTTTCTTATACTTTTCTTCTGTAAACATTTAGTTTTGTAGAGTTTGATTTGCCAAGTCTGTGGATTTATAGAATTCTTTGGACACTGTCAAGAACTTTCCCATTCCTTTGCAGTTGGTGTGACATGTTCTTTTTATGCTGAAAAGAGAACACAAAGGGTAGCTGTTGGGCTTATCTCTATACGCAGTTTAGTTTATATGCATTTGCATATGAAATGGGTTCACGAGGAAGGCTGTTATTTGATCTTAATGAACCTCCTGCCGATGATGAGGAAAATGGTCGAGTCTTCTGCTCCCAGCCCCAGAAAGCGTTTCCCTCTGTGAATCCCCACACTTCTGACTTGTCTGTAGCATCAGCAGGTCCTCAAAGAATAACCAATAATCATGCTTTCTCACATGCATCATCTGTGTCAGGTTTTCAGCCTTTCATTCGAGCCAAAGCTGCCCACGGCCAAGGAATTTATCCTGTACAGAAGGTTGAGGATCCAAATCCTGAGCTTGCATCATCTTTATTGAAGTCCAGTAGTGGTGAGGAGATCAAAGCATCACCATCTCTTGAACCAAGTTCTGAAAGTGCTATAGCTGTTGAAAGAGAAGAAGGGGAATGGTCTGATGCCGAGGGTTCTGCTGATGCATATCCGAGTGTTAGCTTGCATGAGCAGGATAAAGCATTGGGAGGGCAAGAGACGTCTGAAGCAATGGATTATACTGCTGCTGATGTAGATGTTAAAAGTCACGAAAGCAGTAAGGATGAAAATACTAGATATGCCTTTTTGGATCAAGATCCAAGTGAACAAAAAAGTAACAATATCCGACGTTCTGAAGGCAGCACTAAAGGTGAGAAATCTATGGATGGTCAAGAAGATGCTGGCTTGCCTCCAAAACAAAGAGAAGGTAAAGGTGTTGAAGGAAGTCATGCATGTAAGTTTGCAAATAATCCAGGCAGGAGAAAGGTAGATCAACAAAAAGAAGCAATGCTAGGGAAGAAACGCAATAGACAGACTGTTTTTCTTAATTTGGAAGATGTTAAGCAAGCTGGCTCTTTGAAAACTTCAACACCAAGGAGGCAGAACCCACCCATTATCACTCGCACTACTAAGGAAGTTCGTACGATACCTCCGCCTATTGAATATGGTGGAGAAAAGCATAGTCATCCTGTAAATAAGGATCTGAAACAATATGATGGATCGTCATGTAGTAATGGAGTCACTCCTTTGGAATTTTATGAACCAAAACCTGAATTTAATGGTGATATGAATCCTGGACCAGTAAGCAGGCCTAGGAGACTTAACAGTGGTACTGATTTTTCTGCAGAGGTTTCTCAACCACCCATCCCAAGACACAGTTCATGGAAGCAACCCGCAGATGCATGGCAGCAGAAAAATTCTCAGTTCAACAAAAAGTCAGCTCCATTGAGCCAAAGCTCCATGGAGCCAAAGCTGGGAAACAAGAAACAGCCTCCTGCCAAGAAGCCAACTGTTGTTGGTAACTTGTATCAGGACACGTCAGTTGAACGTCTTATACGGGAGGTGACCAATGAAAAGTTTTGGCATCACCCAGGTACTTTTACATTGATAAATGTTTGGGTAACTGTTGACTGATTATGTGGAGTTCTCCCTTGCATTTTTTGAATTTTTTTGTCCACATGCATTATGGCTTTCATGATTTTCTCATGTCAGTTCTCCATTTCCCTCCAACCATAACACTATTGACTATTGAGAATCATAACACTCAAAGGACATGAGATTTTATGTTCTGTAAGCAAGATTTTAAATTCCAGTACAACTTATTTACTCCTCACTGTATCTTATCACCCTTATATGATCCTAGTGTGTTACAGATTACAATTCTCATAGTCTTATCGTTTTGGAGAGAGGAGTGAAGAGCTACACCAACGTTTTTATGTGTTAATTGTATTTTCTCATGGAATGTGCCATTTAAATTTTTCAACACTATCAAAGTCTAGTTTGGAATTATGGATCACTTGGGATTTTTAAAGTTCTTAAAATAAATCTGAGTGTTTTTATATTGTTTGGACCCATGCCTAGAAAAGGTATACTCAGTGCTGCATTCCTGGGAGTCCTACAAATGATCAATTGGGTGGAAATTAGTAATCATAAATGAAAATCTAACCTTATCAAGGCAATGCTACAATTTCTTTTTGTGTTTGGAAGTTTGTTTTTTTAATATAGTTATGATTGTTGACAGGTATATATTTTATTTTCATATATATGCATGAATTAGTATCCTTAAACTTGAGTTTTTCCTTTGCTCGTTGTCATCCTGCTTATATTTAGGTGGTGATCTTTTTATATTACCCTTTTGGTAGTTTCGGGCTCAGCTTTGTTTGAATTGTCTTTTGGGTCCCTTGCACCTTTTAAACTTTATTTTTGTATATGGTTCCCCTATTATCTCTATGGTCCCTTTGGTTGTTTCAGACTCAGATTTGTTTGAATTGTTTTTGGCATCCCCTGCACCTTTTAAAGTTTATTTTTGTATATGGTCCTCGTATTATCTCTATGGAACTAATTGAATGTATGATGCTTCAGAGGAGAGTGAACTTCAATGTGTTCCGGGTCGGTTTGAATCAGTAGAAGAGTATGTTAGAGTATTTGAGCCATTGCTTTTTGAGGAATGCCGAGCTCAACTATACAGCACGTGGGAAGAGTTGACTGAAACAGGTTCAAGAGATGCACATATAATGGTTCGTATAAAGAGCATTGAAAGGCGTGAGAGAGGTACCTACATATATATTAGCTAACTTTGAAACCGAAAATAATTAACTTGAGACCAAAATGTGGTAGATTTTGATCTCTATTTATTTAAAAAAAATAAAAAAAAATGATTTGATCTTCTTTCAATTACTTTTGAAGATACGTTCTTTTTAAAAAGGCCAGAAAATGTGTTGAAGGTTATCTGTGTCAATTTTGGCTGCAGGATTAGTTGAATTATTATTTTGTGTTTATATTTTTTATGTCATTGGTTCTGAGCTAGGTGAAATTTGGAAATAAAGAGAACTTTTCGTTTTTCTTCCTCTTTTTGTGTGTGCGCATGTAAACTATGGATCTCCAAAGTCATTTTGGAATTTACTTAGGTCTTTGTCCTAGTTCGTTAACTTGCTGAAAAATTTCATTTGCTGGCATAGGATGGTATGATGTGGTAGTCCTTCCTACAAGTGACTGCAAGTGGGTGTTTAAGGAGGGTGATGTTGCAGTTCTTTCAACTCCCAGGCCTGGATCAGGTAAGATGTTTGTTTTTTATTTAATGACAGAGTTATTACTATCTTCAGCTTTTTATCTTATAATTTTAACTCTTATTATCTCAAGTAGTCAGAACCAAGAGGAACCAAATGCTGTCAATCGAAGATGGGGAGGAACTTGAGGTTACTGGCCGAGTGGCTGGCACTGTTAGACGACACATACCTGCTGATACTCGTGATCCTATTGGGGCGATTATACATTTTTATGTTGGGGACTCGTATGATCCTAATGGGTAAAAATCCTGACTATTTTCCTGGTGTTGTGTGGTCTGATTGGTATTCTGTGCTTTTATCTACAAAGATGTTCCAGTTTTAAGCTAGATTCTCAAATAAATTCAGTTTCTTTTCTTATTACAATTGTGCTTTTTGCAGCATGGGTGATGATGATCATATCCTGAGAAAACTTCATCCTAAGGGTATATGGTATCTGACTGTGCTTGGTTCTCTTGCAACCACCCAGCGGGAGTATGTAGCTTTGCATGCATTCTGTCGTCTCAATTCACAGGTGTTTGCTGGATCTTTGCTTGTTTTTGTTTATGATGCATGTTTTAATGTAAATTTATATTTCTCTTTTTGTAGATGCAAACTGCAATCCTTAAGCCGAGCCCAGAGCATTTCCCAAAATATGAGCATCAGACCCCTACCATGCCTGAATGCTTCACACAGAATTTTATTGATCATTTGCATAGGTCTTTTAATGGACCACAGCTTGCTGCAATCCAATGGGCGGCTATGCACACTGCTGCTGGCACCAGCAGCGGGATGACTAAGAGTCCATGGCCTTTTACTCTAGTTCAAGGGCCTCCAGGAACAGGTAAGACACACACAGTGTGGGGAATGCTGAATGTCATACATCTGGTTCAGTATCAGCACTACTACAATTCTTTGCTAAAGAAACTTGCACCTGAGAGCTATAAGAATGCTAATGAGAGCAATTCTGACAATATTGCTGTGGGGTCAATCGATGAAGTTCTTCAGAATATGGACCAAAATCTTTTGCGCACCCTTCCCAAACTTTGCCCAAAACCCAGAATGTTAGTTTGTGCTCCTTCGAATGCTGCAACTGATGAGCTTCTTGCACGTGTTCTTGACCGTGGTTTCATTGATGGTGAGATGAGGGTTTATCGACCTGATGTAGCACGAGTTGGGGTAGATTCACAAACACGTGCCGCCCAGGCAGTTTCTGTTGAGCGTAGGACTGAACAACTTTTACTTAAGACCCGTGATGAAGTTTTGGGATGGGTGCAGAATTTAAAAGCACGTGAATTTACATTGTCTAAGCAGATAGCTACTCTCCAAGGGCAACTTAATGCAACTGCTGTTGCTGTTCGTTCACAAGGATCTGTGGGTGTTGACCCTGATGTTCTTATGGCTCGGGACCAGAGTCGAGATGCGTTGCTGCAGAACCTTGCTGCTGTGGTCGAAGACAGGGATAAAGTTCTTGTTGAGATGTCTCGCTTTCATATTTTAGAAAGTAGTTTTCGTCTTGGTAGCAACTTTGATTTGGAAGACGCTCGATCTAGTCTTGAGGCAAGTTTTGCCAATGAGGCTGAGATTGTGTTCACCACTGTCTCAAGCAGTGGGCGCAAGTTGTTCAGTCGCCTTACTCATGGTTTTGATATGGTAGTCATTGATGAGGCAGCCCAAGCCAGTGAAGTTGGTGTTCTGCCTCCCCTTGCCCTTGGTGCAGCACGATGTGTTCTTGTTGGGGATCCTCAGCAGCTTCCTGCAACGGTTATCAGCAAGGCAGCTGGAACCTTGCTGTACAGCAGGAGCCTGTTTGAGAGGTTTCAGCAAGCAGGATGCCCAACAATGCTGCTATCTGTACAGTATAGGATGCATCCTAATATTCGGGATTTTCCTTCAAGGCACTTCTACCAAGGACGCCTCACTGACAGTGAAAGTGTTGCTAATTTACCTGATGAGGTCTACTACAAAGACCCCTTACTTAGGCCTTATGTTTTCTATGATGTCATCCATGGTAAGGAGTCCCATAGAGGTGGATCTGTTTCTTATCAAAACATTGATGAAGCAAAATTTGGTTTTTGCTTGTATGAGCATCTTCAAAAAACTTTGAAATCTTTGGGTTTGGGGAAAGTCTCCATTGGTATTATCACACCATACAAGCTGCAATTAAAATGCCTTCAGCATGAATTCCGAAATGTTTTAGCATCATCAGAAGGAAAGGATTTGTATATCAATACTGTAGATGCCTTCCAAGGCCAGGAACGTGATGTTATTATCATGTCTTGTGTGCGAGCCTCAAGTCATGGGGTTGGCTTTGTTGCAGATATTCGGCGTATGAATGTTGCTCTTACTCGTGCAAGACGGGCTCTTTGGGTATAGCTTTCTTTTTCCTGCTTTTCCCCTTTTCGTTTTCCTCTTTTGTTTGTTTTCTACACACTCAAATTCATCCACAAACACTCAATCGCTTGATTTGGGTTTTTGTCTAAATACAGAAGTTCGTTGTTTAACAGGTTATGGGAAATGCGAATGCTCTAACACAATCTGATGACTGGGCTGCATTAATTGCTGATGCAAAAACAAGGGGTTGTTACGTGGACATGGATTCCCTCCCTAAAGAATTTTTGGCATCATTATCCGCTAAAGGTCCAGGTTACAGTTCATCACAGGGTAAGATTTCCAACAATCCAAGAGGTTTGAGATCAGCTGGACCAAGACATAGATTGTTAGATCCACAAATGGAGTCCCGGTCTGGAACACCATCGGAAGATGAAGATAGAATACCTTGGAATGGAAATCACCACCCCTTTAAGCCACCATTGGAAAATTCCCTGGATGACTTTGACAAATCAGGTAATAAATATAGGGATGCTTGGCAGTATGGCATACAGAAAAGGCCAAATTCTGGTGGCATTGTGACAAAGAGAGATTCCTAGCTGTTTATTGCTTGCAAAATCCATCTGCAGTTCAGGGAGCATCACAGTATTATGTGGTTTACTGATTGTGTGGTGCCTGCTCTTAGAGACAGAGGGGCTGTCGGAAGAAAATGATTCTTTGTGCTTGCATCATCTGATGAGTGAAAGTAATCTGAAACAAAAAGGTTCTGAGCTCTTTATCAGCTACTTCAGGGGAGACGGTAACTTGGGTCTAACTTCTGCACAAAGGCTTGGTTTGATGCTGAAGACCTGAGAATGATCCTGTGATTTCATAGAAGGTGGACTTTCTTGGTTGTGATGTTGAATATCAACCCTTAGTCAACCAGTTTACAGGCCTAGTTGGTAAGAACTGGGTTCAAGTACTCATATAGTTCTGTTACTTGATGCTTTGTGATTGATCTTCAATGTCACTGCTTATGTTGTGGGTGTATTCAATGCAGGAATCCATTGGTTTCACATCAAGAAGATTTCTGCTGACTTGAACCAGTGACATGGTAACTCTAAACAAACTTGAATTTGGCCATTTTGCCAATGCAGTGATTGATGTGGGAGCTGGGGCAGGCTTCTCGTACTAACGGTGTGTGAATTTGTAGCTTACCTCAATATGCTGCTGACTCTTGGTTTAACAGTCGGTACTCACTAGAGAGTTAACATGCGGAAGATGTTTTGGACATTCTCTGGACACGCAGAGGCACAAGAAATCGGTTTCTGAAAAGGTATGCAGGCTGTTAGATGGTTAACTGAATTTTCTCTTCCGTTTTTATCAAGGGAAGTAAATTTGTATGCCGGGAACGAGTGCGGAAATTGGAAATTTCTGTATTGGAAAAAAAATGGTAGAGTACTGCATCTATCTAAGATATTCAAAAAATACCATAGGGCATTTTTTGGTGTCAACTGAATTGTACACACATCTTCGGCTGCGGATTCAATACAAATTCTTTTAAATGTTTCATCTTAATTTTGTAGATACGAAATTACAAGTAAAAATTCTTTTTTTTTTTTCTCTTCCTGCTTTTGTAGATACGAATCTGAATTTTGGCACGAGCTTTTAACAAATATTTTGAACGGCTTAATACAACGACAGCTATCAAGTACGCAGACAAAAACAAAAATGATCACTTCCATAACATTAGCACAGGGAATATGTCGAAGATGGTTTGTTTTCTGCTTAGGCGCACTGTTCAGTTATCTTTTCTGTTTATATTCACCTATTAATAATTGATGCAGTTCCCTTTCCCGCATTACTTGACAGGTTTGATTCGTCAAACCCCCACGGCAACTGATACAATCAAGTAAGGTCAAATCCCACCCCTAATGCCCAACCTTCAACTGAAAAAGAATTTTGCATGTGCTTGCTTTAATCATACCATCAATTTAAACTGTGATTTGATCGTAATTCGCCAAGTTGTGGATTAATTACTTGTATTTTTGTGGAGTTGGTCCTTTTCTAGTTTTTTAATGTCAAAATGATGGTAGTTAAATCATGTATTATATAATTAATAAAAATTTTAATTTTTGATCGTTCTACCATATTATAGTATATACTTTGTAAAATAATAATAATAATAATAATAATAATAATAATAGTAACATAAATTTGATTTGCTACTTAACAAAATCATCATCAAGTCTAAAGTTCTGAATTTTTTCTTAACATTTTAAATTAATTATTACTATGTGATAAGTATATAAAACCCAATCACCAATATTTTCTTCCAAAGTTCCTATCATTCGCATTTGAGTAATTTTTTGACATGTCTAAAAGGCCCACCCTGATATGGTAGCTCCTTCTTTGCTTCACCTCGCTTTCCATGACTGTTTCATTGACGTGACTGAGTTTTTCTTTTCCACTTGATTTTGCTTCTCATTGATTATTGATCTGGGTTACTTGAATCAATAATTTTGATTTTTGATGAATTTGTAATAGGGTATTTAATTGTTTAATCTAGTTTTTTTTTTTTTTTCTCAAATCTTTATTTGTGTGTATTTTTGTTATTGTTTTATAATCAATCCATGTTTGATATGAGTAACTGCATAAATGAAATTTATCTATAGATGCTATAAAATTATATACATAAATAATACGTATAATTTTATATATAAAATAATAATAATATATTATCATAAAATTAAATATTATTTTATATTTTTTATATCTGTATGCAATAGAGAGTCTAATTTCATAAATTTAAATTTTTTACCAGAACAACAATTTCTTTTGCTTCTGAAACAAATGCATCAACACATGAAAACACTGGGGTATATTTCTTCAATCTCTTCCTTGATTATCTCAATTTTATCAAAACCCTTCAGATTCTGATTTGGAGTAGTCTCTTTCTCTAAGTTAATTTCTTCAACATCATCCAATAAATAGAAGCATCATATCCCTGAAGAAACAGTCTATTCCAAATCAGAATCCGAAGGGTTTTTGATATAATTGACATATTTAATGAAGAGTTTGAAGAAATGTACCGGGTATTTTATTTTATTTTTTATTTTTTTTGTGTGTTGATGCATTTGTTTTGGTAGCAAAAGAAATTATTTTTCTGGTAAAAAATTCAAATTTACGTAATTAGAATCGTTTATACGTACAAAAAAAACATAAATTATTCATGTTCTATCAGTCAATTGACTACTTTGTACTTAATACGTTTTGTATTTCTTTTATCCAAATTTTATAATTGTATTTTACAAAAGCATTTTTCACCTACGGAATACCGTATCCGTATACTTTCCGTACTTTTTTTCTATTCCCTTTTACTAACAAACAAAGATCATGACCATGAATTTTAACTGAACTAAGCATTGTTGAAAACTGGAGGTAACTTTTGTAGACTGTCGGCAACGGTGCACTTTCAATCTCTTTGGCGAAACACTGAAAAAGCAGAGTGAAAAGGTGGTTAACAGGTTGAAAATTGAATGAAATCAGTTATGGTGAGGTCCATTAGGTTTTGGTAGACAGTGGCTATAATGAAATCGTGTGTATTGAAAATTTAATTTTATATATTATATATTAAGAATTATAATAAAATAATAAAAAATAAATTGATATATTTTTATTATTTTAAAAATTATTATGGATATTTTAAAAAAATTTAAAATGATATATATTTATTATATTATTATATTTTATAATAGATTATACCAGTCTTTCTTTATTAATAATTTTCAAGTTATTATCCCAAGAAAAACGTGGAGAATTCTTGTTACTATTTGTCGAACGAAAAATCCCTCTTTAGATTTGGAATCAACAAGGGTACCAGCGTATATTCTCATCACTTGCCTGCAAACTTTGGCTGATTTCATGGACCATCCCACTCAATTCTCAAAACTGCCATTTAACTGGAGTTAAAATGAGGATATTTCTGACATTTTGTTTCGTGAAAAGGACATTTATGGTACCGAAGTCCAATTTTAACCAAAAAATAATCCAAAATTTTTCACTACGCGGCAGCAGGCATTTGCCATTTCCCGGTCTCTTTAGAGAGTGGATCCCAGTGAAAAACTCCGTCAAAGTAGAGAAAATTCAAAAGAAAAAAAACACTTCCCGCAATTTTTTTTTTTTTGGTTTAAATGAGCTTTTGATATGTTGACCTCCTCTGGTTTCATGGTTTTGACCGATTAACGAGCTCCCAATATAATCGTTCATTTCAAGATTCAGTTCGTCGATCACTCAGGTTGGCGCTGTAAATCTTGTTATTTTTTAATCATTCATTCTCTATATATATGTTTTCTTATCGATTATTACTCGCTAATGGCTGCCGAGGTTCCGTGTCTTAAGGATCTTTCGTTTTGATCAGATTGATCCATCTGGCTGAAGCTTAGATTATATTTAATTTTTTATCAAATTGTATTTTTAGCTTGTTGGATTTAGTCATTTAGCTTCTTTATCAGAAGAGCTTATGAGCAGCTTAATTACAAATACTATCTGACGTGGAATTGTAAAATGTAACTCTTGGAACAGAATATAATTAAATTACTTGATTTATCATACTCCAATCTTATCGAATTGCCTTAATGCATGTTTTGGTGGTTGTTTGTAATTGAGGAGACGCATAAGTTGTTTCTAAATATGTAAGCATTGCCGTATATACATTTTTCAGGCTAAGTATGAACTAATTATACTGAAATTCAGTGCTTAAGCAGAGTTAAAGCCTTGCCAAAATTTTATATTTTTGGTTCAGTTAGTGCTGAGTCTGTTTACTCTGTATACATAGGAGTATTTTCTTTTTATGGGTTTTTTTTTTTGTAATGTACATAGACAGGTCATTATGTGTTGAACACAATGGAAAGTAAAAGGAGAGGATGTGAATTTGATAATAAGTCAGAAAGATTTCAAAGTTCTGGGATGTATTTATTCACATTCTCAATGTCAAAAACAGGTTGCAAGTTGTTGTAAAGACTTTTCTCTTAGTACATGTTTGAGTTGTTTGCTTTTACCTTCCTTGATAAATACAGCTAATTGATATTGGGGTGAAAGTGTGTCACTTTTACGGTGAATGCCTCTTCTTATTTTGGAATTATTTCTCATTTATGAAAATTAGAGCCTTTTTGCATGTGTTATTAGTCTGTCTATGCTGGCTTTTATTTAATATATACCCTTTTTTGTTTGGTATGTATTGGTTACTTTCTTACATTTTGTCACAAACCAAATAGAGCATTAGTGTAATAAGTTTTTGTATTTTAATTTATGAGCTAGGATCAACACACATACTAGATGCAATGCCAACCATCTAAAGTACTTTAATCTAATGGTCTAAAAATAATGAACTTACATTTTAAAAATGTTCACCATTAACAACAACTGTATACATATTTTGTGAAGATATATGTATATCTTTCCTATATTTGTTTATTTTTTAGGTTTTTCTAAAGAAGTATAGTATCACTTTTTGGTTAAACATGTTAATTTTTACATTCTATATAATAGTAAAGATGAAGCCAATAAAGGGGCTGAGATGGAACTGTCACCTAGGTAGTCAGCACCAAAGTTCTAAATCCAGTTCTTGACTCTACAGCGAGACTTCTTGCAAGCTATGAGCGACAGTATAGAGCAATCTCATTCAAATGGGTGTGAGAAGCCCTTCCCATCTGAAGAGCAGCAAGCTAAGGTATCACTGTCTAATGAGCTCTGTATCATAAGTTTTTACAAGTTATAAATTTGCAGAATTGAGGCATACAAAAGTTACTGTGTAGAGAGTAAGCTATGAACCACATAAGCCACTTTTATTTTTGCAGATTCATGAGGTGAGGAGGTTGCTGGGACCATTGTCTGATAGGTCATCTATTTATTGCTCTGATGCATCAATCTCAAGATATTTAATGGCACGGAATTGGAATATCAAGAAGGCAACTAAAATGTTAAAAGAAACATTAAAATGGAGAGCAGAATACAAACCAGAAGAGATTCACTGGGTATGCTACCATTTATCTCAACTAGTTTTTGTGTTAAATTTAAGGCAGAATTCTCTGACCAAATATGTTATCTGGTTGTATTTTCAGCAATAAAATAAAGCCTGATTATATTTTCCGATTGCCTGCTATGCACTTTAATAATCCACTTAGATCAAGATATGTTATTTTTACACATTTTTTGTTTTTCTAACTTCACTTGTTTTTGCTCATGATGTAGGATGAGGTTGCTCATGAAGCGGAGACTGGGAAAATCTACAGATCAAATTATGTTGACAAATATGGGAGAACAGTTCTTGTCATGAGACCTGCTTGCCAGGTTTATTCTGGATAATCCCCTTTGTGTCTGTGATTATTTGTAAAGCTGTTATTTCCTAATGGTTGGAGAAAATTTCATCTGTCCAGTTCATCTAAAATTACTAAATATTCAAACACAGGTTCCATCTTCCACAGATAATTAGATCATTGAGCAGATCCTTGTTGCATAATTAATTTTGTTTTTCTCTAGTGAGTTAATTTGGAAAGCATAAATATTACAAGATTCTCTTCTTATGAATGATTAAGTTTGTAGCATTGAGTGTATATGTGTGTAATGGTTTGTTTGAATATTCACTGATATTTGGTCTTGCAGGACATCATGTAATACATGATTGTCATGCATTGAGATTAAATTTTTTATAGAAGATTACTTCATTTTATATTGTTTATCATTTATTAAATTTATAAAGTTTTTTTTAACTGCAGAATTCAAAGTCAACTAAAGGACAAATTAGGTATTTGGTGTACTGCATGGAGAATGCTATCTCAAATCTACCACCAGACCAGGAACAGATGGTCTGGCTAATTGATTTCCAAGGTTTCAATTTGTCACATATTTCAGTGAAGGTAACACGGGAAACAGCCCATGTTTTACAAGACCGTTATCCAGAACGCCTTGGTCTGGCAATACTGTACAACCCACCCAAGTTCTTTGAACCATTTTGGACGGTAACCCACTTTACCTTGTTTATGATTTTGTCATGATTCTTTCAAAGTTCTAGGATAATTAGTGTGAACTCATTTACTTGCTTTTGTTAATATATTTGAGAATGTTAGGCAGATGTTACTTCATGCAAATAGATTTTAGGTTTTGTGGCTGTATGCCGCTACTTAGGTATAGGAATTACGTATTCCATTTTGTTATTTTGCTGCTATAGATTGGGGGAAAAAATAACTTCTGAAAACATCAAGATAAACCTGAAATTTTTATTTGTGTATGGCTGGAAATGCTTAGTGTCACCTACAATTTAGTGTCTTGCTTATGAAATAGGATTTCTTGGGTGGGTTATAAAGATCATTAAAGGGACACTGCCAATGTGGCCTCTCTTTTCTTATTTAAATAACTGAATACATTTTGGCATGCGTTTTCATATACAATTTAGTTTGTGTTTTCATACACTGATTGACAGAACCATGTTCATAATTTTTCTACCATTTTGCTGCCATGGTTGCTAGTTTGGTTTTTATTTTTGTGATCCAATCTGTAACTTTAGGATAATGCATCGCTGCAGGTGGTGAAACCCTTTCTAGAGCCTAAGACTCAGAATAAAGTCAAATTTGTTTACTCAGATGATGCCAACACTAAGAAAATGGTGGAGGAATTATTTGATATGGATCAGTTGGAGTCTGCATTTGGTGGAAATAATACCTCTGGTTTCAACATCAATAAATATGCGGAGAGGATGAGGGAAGATGACAAGAGAATGCCTGCATTTTCAACAAAACGAAAAGAAATTCCTCCCCCAGTGGACCCCCAACCTGCTCTGACATTGGCCACTGCCAGTTCTCTCGATTTAATCTCAGATTCTGATACTTGTGACAATGAGAAAATAGTTGCTTCCCCGTCTGATGAAATAAGGTCTGAAGCTGTGCCCCCAAATGAAACTCTTGTGGTTACTGAGGGAAGCAAGACTATTGCGGGAGAAGTACATTAGGATGAAGATGGAACAGCATATGGTGACCATTGATGCTTGATATTTTGGGTAGAATGACAAAACAATGAAACTTCTCCTCTCAACTAGTATCTTAGTGTTGTGGACATTAAATGCATGAATTTTAATCAAGTTTATCCGAAGGAGTTATCTGCTTCTTTATCAATATCTCTTCTTTTTTCCCTTTGAATGCTTTTTTTTTTCTTTAATCACATGATTATCCCGTCATGTTGTAAAACCATTGAATCGTTTAAAATTTACCATTTTGTTTGATTTGATTTATATATGTTTTATCCTGAATTGATAAATTTTTTAAAAGCAGTTTTAGTTTGAACTATAGTTTCGATGATTTTCAAACTAAATCAAACTATAAATCATATTATTTTAAAATACATATACACATATATATATGATAAATTTTTTTAATAAATAATTATGTGTAATTTTTTCATATTTATTTTATCATTTTTTATATATGTTGTATGTATATTTTAATATTTCATATATTTATACTATATTTTAAAAAACTATAAATTAATTAATTTTATTAAATAATATATATTTAAAAACGAATAATTTTAATAAATTTAAACTGTAATCTAAACCAGATTAAACCGTATATTTTTTTGTTTGATTTGAAATCTAAAATAAGTTTGACTTGATTTAAAAATTTTTTAAACTATTTTTTTAATTTGTTTTGAAAAAATTTTAGTTTTGAAAAAATTTTCAAATTGTATCAAGCCGAATTGAATACACCCATCAGGCTCGTGTTGTTCTTAAAAGAGCCCAAACCCAAAGAGCATATAGAGACATAAGTAAGAGCAAAAGCAAATAGCGAAAGTCACGAAGATGAAAAACAATCAACAAATAATTTTGGTTCAGGTCCACTTTTTTTAAACAATAAAACTATATATATTTATTTTTAAATACACAACTGAAAATATATTTAACGTGTCATTATATGATTAAGTGTTATTTTTAATTTATTCAAAATCATTTAATTATATGATGACACATTAATTATATATTTAGATATATACTCAAAAGTGTATATATATATAATATTGCTCTCTTTCAAATGTCATCCCTGAAATGTTTGACCATAGCTGAGCTGAGTGATCAGTTTTACTGATAAAACAGGAGGAAATTTGATCTTATTACAGTCCATCTTAGACTTGCGCATGTATCTTATCAGACAAAGATCTAACCTGAACAAAGCCAAGGCCTCATAAGGTCGACTAGTACAAAATAGTACACAAAGCAATAGCCAGCTTTCGGTTTATAACCATATGGATACCGGCGTATTTCATGTAAACTAGCTTTCACTTGAGCGTATTTCCTTCCTTCGTAATCCGACAATACACCGACACAACCATAGATTTGATGCAATAACAAGTAAATTCCTGAATAAGCCATATAATGTGTGAGCTTATCTAACAGCTCAGAAGCAGATGATGAAAACATATCACAGCAGCTAAAATTGATGATGATAACCAGGAAATCAAATTACCTACATTTCAAAGATACTAATGAAGCATCTCATCCAACTTCTGCCGATATCGAGCTAAAGTCTGCAATTGAAGCAGTAAAATGGTTAGCTGTCATATGGTGATTTACAGATCTCAAAATAAACTCAAGATGAAAACGAGTAGACACCCACAATTAATTGGTAGATTATAGATTGACCAATTTTTTCTTTCTTTTTTGTGGCACAGGAAGGATTAGACCTGTTGCTATAGTCATATCACTAGTAAAGTAGGTTTAACTATTTTGTGCCATATGACAGCAGCATATTTCTCTTTTAATAAATGGTGTTAGTCAACAGCTAAAAGATCCTTCAATAAAAGCAAAGCCACTTCAAATTTATATCAAGGTCCAAGGATATTCAAGTCCCTTTCTATCCATCCATCTTTTTTTCTTAACATCTTACACACCACGACAACATAAACAAAATCCATCAAAATTTTGTTTAAGTTCTCTCTCATGCATTCGCTCTATAAAAGTTTTGGTTACTCAGTCTATGCTGCACTCATAAGTCGATAGTATTTTATACCAGAGTAGATCAAGAAAAACAGGGGCAAAAGTTTTGTACCCTAGTATAAGCATAAACCCCTGCCTCGGTTGGTCCTACTGGACTTCCCCTTCTGATGAACTTTCCCTCTTTGAATATGTAAAGCATTGGTATTCCAGTTGATAATTCTAAACTGATCACCTGTTAAAATAAGTGAAAAAAGGAAGTAGATTCAGAAAGGAAACAAGGTTTGCAGTACAAAACAAAAAGAAAAAAATAATAAGTGCCAAAAACTGGCCAAGATTAGAGTTCAAAGAAAATAGTTCACTTACCTCCTGAGAAGTTAATTTGTCAAGATACATAATGATGGACCTCAGAGAGTTGCCATGGGCAGCAATCATTACATTCTTTCCAGCTTGAAGTTGGGGTACAATCTGCAGTGTGAAAGGTTCAGCAATCAGACAGTATGTGTTAGGAACCCAGCAAGGTCCCGATTCTCAACCAATACAACTAATTGCATCGACAGAAAAATAAGATGATATTTGTAGTATTAGCCTTGTATACAAGCAAAACAATTCTCCCTCTCTCTCTAGCACCGAGTAAGCAAAACCAAAACACCACACTTCCGGCAGTCCAAGAGACCGGAAATCTCTCCTGAATGTCCTAACTTTAAAGAGGCTAGGCACCCTCCCAGATCAGCCGAAGCTGCCCACAATTTTTCCAGAAAATGTTCTCTGCCTTCTCTCCCCCTCTCCTCTTTTTAAGCCTTTTTCTCCTCTAACTCCATGATTCTCTTTGCCCGTGTTTACAGTTTCCACAGTGGTCCTGATTTATTTTCCCTGATTTGCTTTTGTGTTGGCACAATGCCTTGCTTTTGTGTTGCTGAGCCACCATGCTTGTCCTAACACTATGAAATAATGAGGGGTACTTGAATCTTTACAAACCTAGGTCCACTGTGAACTGATAACATATGTAAAGATAAAAGATTTACACAAACAAGTCAGAAAGTAGCTAGATATACAAAATCACAGAGTCTTGCACACCTGATCTCTAAAATAAGCAACAGCTCTTTCAGCACACATCTCCAAGCTCTCACCATTAGGAGGAGGAATGTCATAACTCCGCCGCCACACATGAACTTGTTCCTTCCCATATCTATCTGCTGTTTCCTGCTTATTTAGACCCTGTAATTCCCCATACCTAAAGAGAAGAAAGGCTCGTCAATTGAGAATGAATAAAGGGCCAGAGAATGAAGAAGTTAAAATAAAAAATAAGATAAAAAGGAAAGGGGGTGGAGCAAGGATGGCCAAAAAAGCAGAGCAAAATCGTTACATTCTTTCATTCAATTGCCATGCTGTTATAACTGGAATGGATTGCTTCATGGTGTCTTCACTAAAAATTTGACTCCAAGACTTTGCCTGTTCACTTTCATTGTGCATAATTATAGGCACCTGCCAGCAGATAAATGGTTAGCATGTTAGCAGTTTAAGAAACCACCAGATTCAGATCTGTACTGGAGAACAAAATTACCTAATTTCAAAGCAAGTCTTGAAAATATTTAAATAGTTATACATGAATTTGGGCACAAACATATTTCAAATTTGCTTAACCAATTACAAGTATTGCACCAAAGAAAGGTAAAGAGATACTAACTTAAAGGCATGCCTATATCATCCTTACTACTAAAATCAACAGCATAATTTGCTTTGTCTGACACCTAGAAGTCAGATGACTACGTGATTCTACCTTCTTACGTCGGTGCTGGGTCATGGCAAGCATAGCAGTCATCTGTGCACGAATTAGTGCTGATGTATAAATCATGTCGACAGGTATGTTGCTAATTTTCTTTCCAGCTTCAATTGCCTCTTCCACACCTTTCTTGGTTAATGGAACATCAACACAACCTGTGAACAGATTCTTTTCATTCCATAAAGACTCACCATGACGAACCAGAATCAAGGCTGCTTCACCTGAAATGAAATAGGAAATCAGTATTAGAGGATTTTAAAAAAAATCATAATAAAAAACCCAATTGATGAGGTAACTCAAATTGAGTAGAAAAATTTAACAACACCATGCATTTGGCTATGAAAGCTTTTGCCAACCAAGAGTGATACAAATAGTTCAGAATTTCCAAGGCACGGTCAAGGAAAAGGCTTTATCAATTCAGGATGATGCATGCCTGAGATTTGATACATATACATTTATCTTCTCTTCACTAACTATATATGAATCTTGAAGAGAAAGATGATTGCTTACTTCTTTTCTTTTTGCAGTCAGCGGTGTTGTTATTTGAAGGGGATGAAACAGGATCCACCAAAGTTGGAGAAGCTGATGCTTGAATCACACCAAAATTCTTCTTGCTAAAGCCATAGGTCCAGTTGATTGACAATTTTATATTGGCTTTGAAACCTTTTGGAGTTAATCTCACCGGAACATTTCCAAATTCACGATGAGCTCCAGAGCTATAAAAAAGTCTATTGGACTGAAGAGTCCCAATGGCTTGGTTAAAGACAGCAGTAGCCATTCTGATATGCAATACAAAGACAAAAATTAAACAAATTGATTCCTAATATTTAATAATAAAAACAACAAGAGTGCATAAGCTAGAAGCAAAAATTTATAGGAAAACCATGAGAAATCAGTTGGGACATGGCCAAAAGAAAGTTGATAAAAACAAGGTGAACAAATGAGTAGAAGCAAACAAGCTTAGCTATCACATTGTAAAGGAGTTTTTTTTTCCCTGTAAAATCAACCTTATGTAAAGCAAAATTAACGCCTAAAAAAATTTAAACACACAAATACCAAGCAACAAATTCAAATGCACGGTTACTTCTTCAGAATCATAACATTATGTCTAACAATCATTAATCAACTTAAACAAACACGAACGGTTATAACTAAACAATTAATCAAAGGACTCCGATCATAAGAAAAAGCAGTAACAAATATAAGAAATGAACCTGAAGACGAGAACGCGGCAACGACGGAACAAAAATTAGAATAAAGAGAGAAATACGATAGCTTCTTAAATAGGGAATAAGGCAGCGAAAACTCCGAGGCGAAATACAGAAAGGAGAAAAGTTGACGGAGAAGAAGATGAAAGGTAAAGAAAAATTACAAGATGAATATTTCAATTTCAGCAGACTCAAGTGAGGGAAAATGAAAGCATCAGGATCATTTATGTATCGACGTTATCGCTGTTGTTGTTAGTTGATTTTGTCTTTGATGTGATGTGAACAGCAACCAAACAGTGTCTTTCAGGTTCCTCACGTTGGTAAACGAAGACATTTTCGCTGTATTTTACATTAATTTTATGGCCGAATAATTTTTCCACCCAAGGTTTGGTGACATAATTCCTCCATCCCTTCAGTTTGAAATTCAACTTTTCTACCTCTGGTCAACTTTAACCATGAAAGGTCAGAAAAGTAATTTAGGACGAACCAAATCAGATTTAAAACAAGTAAAGGAGAAAAAAAAAAAAAAAGGCAAAATACTTTGATAGCTCACATTGATTTTTAGTTTGGCAATAATGCCCACTCTCCTTCCTTTTCCACTCTAATTGCAACAACCACCTCGGATCCTCTCATTTCAACTAGTTACAACAGCCACCCACCTTTCTTTTCACCTAACTTGAAAAAGCCTACAACAAACTTCAAATGTAGTTTGAACACCCAGCCTCAATTGTTCCCTTCTTTACCCAAATGTAAGTAGTTTTTTCACTTTTAGTAAGATTCAAGATGTCTAGATCTTTAAAAATATTGACAATGTCGATGACCAATACAATATATTCGACACTGTTATGAGTTATTATTAATTCAAAATATAGTTTTAGCATTTCAACTTCAATTGTTGTTTTTTTCGACTTTTTATTATAAAAATTAAAGAAGTCTCTACACTCTCCTCTGACTTTGAATCTACACGTTCATAATCTCTTTCCCAAGCTCTATGAAACTTCATTCAACACCTTTTTTTGATGTCAATAATGTTTAGTGTGGTCAAAGATTTCATAAATGAAGATTTCAATTGGAGAAACTTTTCACAAATGCAATATTCAATGTCTTGATTTCATGATATTACAGTACTTATTATGAATGGAGAGAGAAGTGAAAGGAGTGACCCTAACTCCTTTGTAAATATCATTGACTAAGTTATAAAAAGTGTCCACAAAAAATCTAGAACTTTCTCAATAGTCTTAATCTTCTTTGGGTGGTGAAAGGAAAATTGCCCTTGATCATGGTTGGATTAATATAGGAGGAGAATATGACAATTGATGGAGAGGGAAAAAAAGAAGAAAAGGAAAGGAAACAAGATATTTTTGTAATTCCAATTTTAAAAAAAAAGATAATTTGATAATTGACTTTTGTATTAAATATTTATGATAATATCATAATTTTACAAAAAATGACAAATCAAATAACACCCAATTATAAAGTAATATATTATTATTTGTATATTAAATTATATATATTATATATACACATAATTTTATTATGATTTATAATAAAACTAAATAATTTTTATTAACAGAAGTAGATGATAGATATACAAATTGATTTTTAAATTTAAAGGATGAAAAATTGTTGCATCAAAATTAGGGTGGGACATAGTTATTTTGCCTAATTTTATTTATCAACTTGTATATTATTTGAATACAAAAAACCATATATAAAGGAGAAAAGAAACCAAGTTAATAAAACAAATAAACTACCCACCTGGTTTAGACTATGGCTTATTAAACAGGCATAGCCTTTGATGACGCTAACTTGTTGAACAGAAGCAGCCATTCAAAGTCTCCAAATAAGACCACCTACGCCCGCCTCTCCTTGTGTCGTTGGGTTTTAGATATAACACGTGTTTATTTCATGCATCTATCACAATTCCGAATGCTTGCTTCCACCTACTTTTTCGTCACTTGATTTCTGATGTTGACTCTCCAAATGGCTACACTAAAAGTTAACTGTTGTCCAGTTGGTCTAGAGAATATACTTTAACTTTATTCCTCTGTTCTTTCGAGAAGAGCTTGCCAAGTACGTTTGATGTGACTTTGTTTTCTCCGCTTACCTCTTATTTGCGCAGCTTTAGACCGAGAATTAGCTGATTTAAAGCAGAAGACGAGACATTAACATGGTTTCTGTCAAGATATAAGCTAATATCATGAAAAACTGAATCTCTCCATCATCGATCTATTGAGCTAAAGCCTTGGCAGCTCTTGAGCTCTATGGATAAAATATTATTTACTTAAATTATGTTTGATTCAAATGTTTCTTTCTTTTCCGAAGCTATTGATGCCATACCAACTCTTTCCTCGTAACCTTATGAATACTGAAAATTTATGCCGATCAGATTTCTAGGCATACAACAATGAATATTAGTTAATCAATCATGTTAAACACTAAGGGAAGAGATAAATAAAACATAAAGAACATCATACACATAATTTTTAATAGGATTTGACATACTGTTCAAGAGTCTGCATCAACGAATATATTATTAATAACTCAATTATGTTATTAATAACTCTAGAAAAGTGTTTTAACTCATTAATGAATCAACTACTACGAATGAAATATCTTGAGAGAGACTTGATTTTAAATTCAAATTTTAACTTTATAATCTGTTACATATTAAAGAGATAACACTTATTTTGAAAAGACATAAAGCTATCGCTTTCCTTCATAAGTGTGTAATATAGAGGAATGCATATTTTGAGGTTGTGCTGTTTGAGATTTTCCTATCTTTCCACAAAGAGTTCCAAAAGGAATGTTTAACCTAAGACTAGCATATTAAAGGATCTTTTCACCTTTCGAAAGACAATAGAAGAGTAGTTTAATAGAGATTGAAGACACACATATATTTAGCAAAGACTCTCATTTCGACGCCAAACTATTAATAAGAATTCTTATCGCCAACTAATATACGCAATATAGACTAAAATAGTGTTAGTGAGAATCAGATAAGCAATACAATCATCCACTACAACAAGAGAAAAATAATATAAAGATGATTAAACACATAATTTTTAATGTGGTTTGACTCGCTACTCAAGAGCTCATGTCTACAGTAATATTATTGATAACTCTGAGAAAATATTCCAGCAATGTGTAAATCAAAGATTACATATGAGATCTCTTGAGAACTTAATTTTGGACAAAGGTCCTAATAAGAATAGTGAGATTTCTTTATAAGCCTCTTAACCTATGTTTGAATAATACTAATCAAATCCTAAGTGTTAGAAGTTAACTACATGAAACAGTATATCCGATTGCTATTCTGTTTTCCTCACCTCCTCATTTCCCTTGAATGATCCAACACTTCTCTAACCATATATCAAAAGGCTGCCACATTTGTTTTCTTATTTTAATCTATATATAACCATCTGAACATTTGAAAATCTGGGCGATTAAAACTGATGCATGGACAATCAAAGAGGAAGAAGCTTGGCTTATCTGAACTAAGATAAACTTCTGTGTTAATACATATTATATTATATTACTCATCCCTCTGTTGAATGTACAACAAAACAGTGCTTGTGCAGATAGAGGGCCTATAGTTGACTTTTTTTTTTCATATCTATCAGAAGCGTAATAGAAATACTATTAATCTGTTGTAACTCTCTACAGGGCATAAACAGGAAAACTAGCATTTTAACTGCAATCCATCCAGATGAATATGTTTCAGAGAGCACTCTAATGAAGATTACATAAACCATTCAATATTAAACTGACATTTGAGAAATACCAACCAAGCAGAAACAGATGGCAATAAGAACTCACAATAGCATAAAAATTTTAATTAATAAGCAATTAGTAAAAATCCAATTGTTTGATCTAAATTCCACAAGAACAAATGAAATCTGACAAATAACGAGATGGATTAAAACCTGCCAATCATCAGATTCAAAACAACAAACATCAGGTGTACACAATGCTAATCAGAATGCTTAACTAAAGAAACAGAATGATGAAACTCCATACACCAAGCTTGAAAGTGAAAGAAGCAAAGCAATCCATTAAACATGCATCAACAGATTAATTGATGCAAAGCTAATCAGATGCAGGCAGAAACATCATGTATTTAACTGATTGAGTCTCATTAACAATCATCTACACACAGAAACAACAAAACATCCAGAAATTTAAAAAAAGTACTACAAGTATATAATAATAACAATAATAGGCAGATAACGCTTAATTAATCAATTAGAGGCATCAGAAAATACCCCTTCTCTAATCCTCATTCTCATCCTCTTGGTATTGCTTGAGGATCTGGGCGCAACCTGACAATGCCTTATCCTTCATGAAGCCCATTGAATTGGCATATCGGAGACGAGAGGCAATGCCATTGGAATCAGTGAGTATGACACGGGACCGTTCACGCCCTGGGGAGACCACTTTGCAGTCAGGCTGGGGGCTGCTGACAAGTACAGCATCACAATACTGATCCGCATGGTCTTCATTAACAGGAATCTTGTAAGTTCCAGTGGAATCGGTTGTTCCTTCCTTGCTGTAAACCAGTTGCATGGACTTCCTATCGTTGCATTCCACTCTAACCTTCGCTCCTATATGAACAACACTAACTCGTTCAACTCTATCCTTAATTAGTTCTTAAATACTTTGATTTGATACAATATAAAACTATTTGAAAGATAAATTATGATTAGAACACCACAGCTATATCCAAACTAACATCTAATAACATAAATTAACAATAAATCTTAGTTTATGTAATTAACATTAGGACGCTAACACACTGCGAAACTTAGTTGCAATTAGCATGAAAACTGAGCAAAAATATGGAAGAGTAGATAGCGGTAATTTAGCGTGAGTGATTTAGCATTGATACTGAGCAAGAGCACCTAGAAATGCATAGATCTAGCAATCTAAGTAACAGATCCATCACTAAAACAGCCACACACCTGCAATGTAGGAGATGGCGGAGGTCTCGAAACCGGCACGGCAAGCGTCACAGTACACGCGTCCTTGTACCTCGTAGGGGTTCTTGTTAGGCCGAGCAGCGATGACGAGAGCGGGGAGGACGCAGAGAGCGATGAAGAGCAATGCCCTAGCCATTGTACTGAGAGAGCGAGTTGTAGAAGGTAGAACCACAAGATGAGCTGAGCCTGAAAACGTACCAATAATTTAGCTAACAGATGGATGAAAGCACAAAAAACGCAGTGATACAGGGCAATGAGTAAAGTGGGAGAGAAAAAGAATAAAAATTAAAGAGCCACGTCAAGAAATATTTGTGCTTATTAGGATGAGTGTATGTTTAGATACGTGTCGCACATCTGAAATCGTTTTAAAATTTTTGATGATGTGGCGTAGTTTTATTGGATAGAGTTTGGTCTTGTTGGAGAATCGGCGTAGGAAATACTGAAGAAGAAGTGATGAATCATGAATTGCAGCTACTGGGCGCTGTCGGTGCTCACATGGGGAGAGAGAGTAAAATTAAAGAAAGCGAGTAAGGTAAGAATCAGCTGTAGTGCAGCACATGGATCGTGAATTTGTCAACTGTGACGGAATTGATGCCGTGGCAAATGGTTGATGATAGATTAAAAATTAAAATTTAGTCCTATTCAGTTTTAAAAAATTATAAAAATAATATTAATTTTATTATAATTATATTTTTATTTATTAATTTTTTTAAAAATAATATTATTTTTAATTAATATAATAAATAATATAAAAATATTTTAAAACAATTATATATAATAACATTTAAGTAGATTGGTATATTAATATTCTTTAGCCACTTTTAATTAAATATAATGATTATTTATATTAAATAATTTTTTAACTTTGATTATCTAAATCAAATACATCTAAAAAAGTGTTTTTGATTTATTATTTTATTTGATTTTTTTGATAATTTTTTATTATTAACGATAATGTTACAAATAATAAAAAAAACAATTAGATTATATTTAAGAATGTTTAATATCTAACAAAAAAATTTCATTATTTATATTCATCAATTTTTATTTAATATAATAATAATAATTTTTTAAATAATTAATCTTTAAAATATTTTTATCACAATAAAAAAATAGCTCAATCAATTATAATGTGTATTTTGGTAAATCAATAATAGATGAGTGAGGGTAGCTTAATGGATATGAAACCGGAGGCCCAACAAGCACTTGGACTTGGACTAACAGTAGAAGTAACCAAAAACCTTTTTTTTCGGGTAACTGATCTTGAACATGTAAGTTTGAAATTCAGTGATTGAGTTTACAATTATTATATCAGATAAATCAAGAGTTTATAAATATAACAAAAACTTGAATTCAACCGTGGCAAAGTAACCAAAAGCTTTACTTTGGTTGTTTACTAGAATTGGGTTTCAAGCCAACCTTCTACCAACAAACTAGACACAAAGAAACAAACTTTCAATAAGTGGAATCCATAGCCGTAGAAAATCGACATCCTCGGCCTCGCGTGGCTTTTCTGCAGCTATCATAAGTATTTGTCCATGCCTGTGTTAGTGGGAAACATCCATTATTGCAAAAGAAATGCATTAGATCTTTTCCAGTAACAGCTATTCAGCAAAAGACAACATCTCGCATAGATTCTTTTAACTTTTCATACTCAGGTAACTCAGCCAATACAAATATTTTATCGGAGATATTATAATCTGTGATGCCTTGTTGAGTTGCCTCCAGTCAATACTGCACAAGAAAACTTTGTGTTACATCTACTTAGTTGCCCACTTGCCGCTGGTTACGTAGCTGCTAAGCAATCCCTTGTCACTTGATATTTATAAGTCAATGAGGGACACAGAAAAAGAAAGAACAATTTTTTTTCTTTCCAGAAAGGGATGGGACAATTAATAAGAAATGAGATGGTGACATATAAATAGTGAAAAATCATTTTCCAATTTATATATACCACCAGATTATTGAGAAGAATAAATAAATCTTACAGTTTATGTGGTTTTATTCTGTGTGTGTGTCGCTTTCTTGTATCATTTTTGAAAGAACAGAGTTTTCTTAATCTTTTTCAGACTTTGTTGCATATTAAAGATGGCCTTCATTTCCAAAGTCACCGGAAACATCTTATGGTTAGACTGATTCAGATTTAATATAGGCCAAAGGACTTGTTCCCACCCAAGGTTTCTTGTATTCCCAAATTGGTATTCGTTAATTATTAAAACCCAAATATTTACTCGTAGGCTGTTAAAACTAATAAAACAAGTTAAGTTTAACTGGTTTAATTAGTATTATATTATTCATTTCCTCCATAAGTTAGAAAATTAATAATTTTCTTTAAAGATTAAACTTTAAAATATTACATTTTTCCCTTAGGGTTTCTTTGTTTTCTCCCTCCTTTTTCCAGCATTGTCTTCATCATTTTGTGTTCTAGTGATGAAAACGATCATCTTCATCTCTAACGAAGATGACATCTTTGTTTAGAGATGGCACCAGAAAAGGGAATAGAGAGAGAAGTCAGTCAGAGATAATGTTATAAAAAAAAGGGACAAAAGAAAGAAACCCTAAAAAGAAAATATAATATTTTAAAGTTTAATCATGAAACAAAATTGTTAGTTTCTAAATCTAAAGAGAAATGGATAACATTAACTGATTTTGTTAATTTTAACAGCTCACAAGTGAGTGTTTAAGTTTTCAATACTTAACAGGTATTAATTTAGAAATGTAACAAACCTTACGTGGGAATAAGTCCTTTGACCTTTAATTTATAATAAATTTGCCTTTATGAAAAGGTAGTGAAAGAAATTAAATACTTATGACCATCAGGATTCACAGAGAGAGTGGCTAAGCCTGGTTGCGACCCAACCTAATGAGTATTGCCTCAACTCAAGGTTGGTGAGCGATGGAGTGTGATAAGGGCTTGGGTAAACATAGCTGAAGGCATGTTTCGGAGTAAGTGCGTTTGATTGCTAGTTTCGTGGGTGTGTTGTTGATTGTTGGAGTTGTTCCAGCAGCAAGGCGTCACAATGTAATTGGAGGCGTACTGAAAGAGGATTGGATCATTCTTACATAAACTGATCAGGTATTGAAGTTACTCCATTGATGAGTTTAAGATAAAATAAAACTAATGACCTTAAGCTATAATATGGATGCATGCAAAACTGATTTTTGAGAAGATAGTATCGGAAATTTGGAATATTGCAGGAACAAATCGGGAATTTTAGTCCATGACACTATCTGCTGGTTTCCTGGTAGGCAACTTCCACTACAAAATGAGGCTTGGCTAAAGTTAAATAAGCCCATCTCATGCTTGTAAAATACAAAAAACAAAAATAGCTTTAAACAGGATGATCGCCTTGCCTTCCTAAATTAAACTTTGCACCAAAAATATAACTCTTTATGATTGTCCTTTATGTCTCTGTCTTAGCTCATCATCCACTAAAAGTAGGAAAACTTTAAGAAAGAGCATCACTGATACAAGAAAGTGAAAAACTTTAATATTAATATCATTAAACAAGCCAAGGACCCAAGTTTTGATGCATTTTCAGTTATATTCGTAAAGTTTGAAAATTTTAAAGTCCCACTCATAAGTTAATTTCTGTTTAAAATCTCAGTTAAGATTAAAAATAAAACTGTCATTTAACCAAAAATTTTAAAAAATAAAGTTTTATTATATTTATCTCTCTTAGTTTAAAAATCTCATAATTCTTTTTTATCTAAAGTTTGAAAAATCAATATTCCCCCTTAGGGTTTGTAAACTATCATTAAAGAAGATAAAGTTCGTCGTCTCTGGCCACATTGACTCTCACTGTCGATCAATTCCCAACCACCAATGAAATCGATTTTCTCAACAAAGATGAAGTCAAAGGAAATCAGTTTCACCGATGGTTAGAATTTGATTAGCAGGGAGAGATAAGTCAGAAGAGAAAGCTAACGCGGTCGGAGATAATGAACTTCACTGTCTTGGCAATAGTTTGCAAACCCTAAGAGGGAAATGTTGATGTTTCAAACTTCAGGTGGAGAAAATTGTCAGTTTTCAAACTGAGAGGGACGAACGAATAATACTTTAGTTTTTTAAATTTTTTATTAAATGATTATTTTAATCCCAACTAAGATTTTAAGTGAAAATTGACTCATAGATGAGATTTTAGGTTTTTCAAACTCTATAAATGTGATTTTGAGTTTTTCAAACCTCACAGATATAATATTAAAAATGTATCAAAACTTGGGTGAGAAATAGTCCTTTCGCCCATTAAAAATGGTATCATGTCTAAATTTAAAAAGTGGATACCCAAGACATCTTGTACTTCAGAAGCCAGCCTCGCAATCAAAATCTTATGGAATCTTATAAATATTTTCAGATGCTAGCTCCACAAATGAGCCCGTATTGAGGTGCTGGAATTCTGCGTATAAAGCTAGAAATTCATCTCTTTTAGCGCTCTCATAAAGTCAATATGCTATGAGAATGAGACTTTTCATCTACCTGTAGCATATTCTCCACTTCCGAAACCTCGAAACTCTGAATTGTGATTTAATAAAAATATGTCTATATATTTTTTAATATATAAAATTAAATTATTTTAAATTAAAAATAAAATAATTTTAAATTATATAATAATATAATTTGTATACCCATTTATATACTTAACATCAAATTAATGCTTTTTAGTTTAATACAACTTTAGATGTGATACACTTCATTTTTGTATCTATTGTTGCTATTGCTGTGACAAATCTTAAATGAAAAATGATATATTTTATCACTTAAAATATGAAGTTGCTAAGAGAAAATATATTTCCAACACAGTCTAAAGGTTTAAATTACCATATTACCTATACATTAAACCTCTCTCTTCCTCTCTTGCTAGATTCACACCGTCAATCATGTTAGCGTGGGTGGAGGCCAAGACCGACGAACCCAAACACCTCATTGACCATTCCAAGTCTTTACTAAATGACTGTGCTTTCGATTTTGACGGTTCAAAGTACTTCATTGAGGACAACATAGGTACACGCTAAATCTAACAAGATCCAACAAACCCATTTAGGTGTTGCTTGCGATGAAGGTGACAATGCCAATATTTTCATGGAGGTGTTCAGAATTAAAGTGGTGGTGGTGCTAACATATGGGTGTTACCATTGTTAAGTATGAATAATTTTCCTTTTTGGTCTTTTTAAGACTTTTTGTTCTACGTGCTAATGATGGGTGTTGACAACAATGTTGATCGGGGTGACTTGATAGTGTGGTGGTGATATTAATGGTAATGTGTTGATGGTTATTGATAATAATCGTGGATGTTCTTAACACCATCATGAATACTATTGTGACAATCACTATCATTAAAACCTTACTATCTTTGCTAAACTTATAGCTATAATACGAGGACTTAGATGGTGATAAGACTATCGGTGTTAATAGTTATGACGATAACAACATTTCCGAGTGACTCTAATAACAATGACATTAATGACAATTTATAAAAATAGGATAGAGATGAGTATTTACTAACAACTCTTGGTTTCTCTAATTCTCTTTTCTTGTTTTATTTATTTCTTTTCATTCAATTTTCTATCTCTTATTTGATGTGTTTCATAGACAACACATTTGTTCTTTGATGATAAACTAACATCTTCTTCACATATTTTTATTCAAATCCTCGAGATTTATGGATGAATCAAATAATAAGTAATCATAAAATAAAGATCTTGTCGAAATAAAACCAAATAAAAAAAGCAATACAATATTCAAAGATGTTTTCTCTTGTTACATAAAGACATAAAATGATATTTTTACCATTTTATTAGCTAATTTTTGTTAATGATAGTTAGATTTTGAATAAAAAGTGTCATTTATTTATGTACATAAAATTATGGATAACCTAAAATTTAATTAATATGAGAGATGATGCTCAACTCTCCTTTACCTTTTAGAAAAAAAAAAAAATGAAAAGAAAAGTTTAAGGATGGCAATAATGTCATATCATATGAACAATCAAAGTATGAAAATTACACGTACAATCATGGCATCAGAATATTATAATTTACAAAGTTTATAAATATCACATTTATTTTAAAGAATTTTTAATTTTAATTTCTTAAAAATCCCAAAAGGGAGATTCCACCCTCTAATGTTCTCTTTATATGTACTGTCAGGTGCCAAAATCTGGGCATGGAACTTGACCAAACTTAAGTGCTCTCATTGGATAGGAAGTGAATTGCATTTTCCCACCCAAAGTTTGGTGTTAAATACTTTTTCATCATCCAAAGTCAAATTTTGTTAAAGAAAAATCAGTTTTAGTAAGTAAAATTATTATTTTATCCTTCCTATTTTATTTTTTAAAATTATAATATAATTTTAAATTGACAAAAATTAAAAATAAATTCTTTAAATAATTAAATTGTATAAAAGCTCACTTATTTCTCTTTTCTTTAACACTTATCTCTTTCTTTCTCTCTTCTTGTTGATAGAGATTTATAATTTTTTAAAATATTAAGAATAGGAAAGAAAATTTTCAAGGGGTTTTTAAAATTAAAAAAAGTTTAGTCATTTTCAAAATTTTTAAAAATTTTGATATGTCATTCAACAATTTAAAAAATGATAATTATATCTTAAAAAATTTAATAAAATGTAATAAATTAGGGGTATGAATGTCATATTATAAACTGTTGTGTCTATAATGTATTTTCAAAATATATGAAAATTTGAAAAGATTTTAATGATTTATTTTATAACAACCCACTTAATTTTAAATTATATAAAACTTACTTAATTTCAAACCTATTTATTTATTTTTCCTTTTACCTCATATCTTTTCCTATTTTTCTATAACTAAGGGTGTTAATAATATATAATTATATATTTAAGGGAAAACTATCATTTTTAAAAATTTAGGTGTGTTAATAAAAATTTTAAGGAGTTTTTGGAAGTTCAAAAATGTTTAGAGATGTTTTTAAAATTTTTAACATTTTAATATACCCCTAATAGTTTTATAAATGATAATTACATTCCCAACGAATTGAATAAAATATAACAAACTAGAGGTATAAATTTCATATTATAAATTATCGGATTGTAATAATATTTTTAAAATATATGAGATTTGTAAAATTTTCAGTGATTGATTTGTGAGTTTTTAATTCTTTTAAAGGTTAAATTGCAATTTTTAAAACATTCAAGTCTGATATAATATAATTGTTTTTTTTCAAAATAATATAATAAAATTACTATTTTATCCTTTCCTAGTTTTGTGTGCTCACACATGGATTTATCACATTACGACAAATTCATATGTGTATATATTTGTGTGTCAAAAGTAGATATAAATAATATTACTTTTTAAAAATATAATTTGATTTTAGGTGAAAAAAATATTATTTATGCCTATTAAGGGGTCATTTGGTTTTCTTTATAAAAAAATTACCTTAGTAATTTATATTTTATTATTTACATTACTTTATTTGGTTTTTCAGTAATAAAAGATTATAATAATATTTTATTGGCAATAGTGATGTGACATATAATGTAAATAGTAATCTAATTATCACATATTAAAAATTACCAAAGTAATATTGATTTTATTATATTATATTTTTATTTATTAATTTTTTTAAGACTAAAATACATTCATTTTTAATTTATATAACAAATAATATGACATATACTTTAAAAAAGTTATATCCAAAAATATTTAAGTAAAATAATTTTTTAGTATTCTTTTATTACCTTTCATTGAACACAATAATTATATATTTACTCAATTTTATCAAATTTTATCAAATATAATAATAATTTATATCTAATAATTTTTAAATTAATCTATTTTTAAATAATTTTTTAATTTTGATGATAAAATATTTCTTAAACTAAACACCCTCTAAAGTGTAAAAAGGGATCTTAAGCTAAAATTTGGGTGGGAAAACGTTACGTACTCTTAGATGGAATGAGAGAATCCAAAACTGTGTATACCAAAAAGGAAAATTAATCAATTTATTAACAATAACAAGTGGCAAAGCTGACGTGGATTTCCTAAAATTCAAAAGATTTATTAAGGTTAAAAATTGAAGGGCTCGGATTCAGTTTCTGGCTCTTCTTTTATATTCCAGTCTCCACTTCAACTTCAGTTCTACCCCTTTCTCTCTCCCAATATCATCCTTCTTCTGGGTGAATTGTATAAACAAATGACACCACAAAATCAAGAGGAAGTAAAGATGTTGTTGGGAAAGAGACCTCGTCCTTCAATGAAGCGAACAACAAGCCTCAGTGAGATCACCTTTGATATAGGTGAACCAGCACCTGTTGCAGATAATCACCAGAACAACCCCTTCAATATTACAACACGCCAGAAGCAGGTAGTTTACGGGGGCGGCGGCGGCGGCGGCGGTGGGTATGATAGTTTAGATCAACGGCTCTTGTCCATGGTCTGGCCGAGATATAATCATAGGAGACGGTCATCTGATTTTTCTGACTCTGATCACTTCTTGAGAGCTTGTTGTCTCTGTAAACGTCGATTGGTGCCCGGCCGTGACATATACATGTATAGGTACTCACTCTAATTCTCTCTCCCTCTATATCTTCAAAGACTCCGTCTTTCTTTCAGTCTGAGATGTGGCCTTCGTTTTTTCCATTTAAACCCCGCCTCTTTAAATATTTTCTTGTGAAAGTTTTTCTCTTGATTTAGATTTTCCCATGAAAAGCTTCACGTTAATATAAGTGAATTGAAGAAGATTTATTAATAATTGCGCAGGGGAGATAGCGCTTTTTGTAGCCTTGAATGCAGGCAATATCAAATGAATCAAGATGAGAGGAACGAGAAGTGCTCGTTTGCTTCAGCAAAGAAACAAGCTGCATCTCCCAACGGCGGCGCCAAGAGTGGGACTGTGGCGGCTGTGTAGATCAAAAGATAATCCTCCCAGAAAAAAAAAAAAACAGAAGAAGAAGAAGATTTTTAGCTTCTTATGTATCTATATCTAGGAGACTAGGGCCATCGATACGTGGGGCTGCTATATATTCTCAAAAAAGACTTAATCTGTATGCAAATGGGCTAGTTTTTGAAGTTCTTATTAATTTTATGTGAATCTAAGAAGTGCCTACAAGTATAAATCAGTCTATACTTGTTCTTGTCTCCTATGTTTTGATCTGTTTCTAGCTTGTTTCAGACGAACTAAAATTACAGATTCACAAGTTTTCTCTCCTCTCAACTTGGTTTTTGTTATGTGAGTGACTGTTTATGTTTCGAGTTGTAAACTGAATAGGCTGTGGCTGGTATTGTGGTATGTATTTGATTGCCGAACGACAATTTCCCACCTCTTAAATTTGGAAAAAAATCTGATTTTTTCACCTACTATTCAGTTCTGTTGATATATCATATTAGTTTTAGCGTTAGTGTTAACGAAAAGTCTAAAAAATCCTCTAATAATTGATAAAAAGTCTAAGGTATCTTTTGATAGTCGATAACAAGTTGAAAATATCCCTCTTTTATCGCTCTTTTCCTTATTCCTTTTTTCTCTTTCCCCCTCTTCTTCCATTCTCTCTCACCTCCTTTCTCTTCATCGTTTGCTTATTAGGACATGCCTCAGCGGGTTTCCCCAATGCCATATTAGGCCTCTTTCAATTTCTTAAAGCCTTGATTTGGTCTATACTAGTGTTGAAGAGATCGAATCTAACTTATATCGACATTGAGAGTTGGGTTTGATCTCATCATCTGATTTATTAATGTGTATTAATGAAATTAGATTTGGTCTTTAAACACCCATATACGAGAAGACTTTTAAGCATTTGAGTCATAATTAGATTAAGATGGTATAATTTAGATAGATCACATCATCTCAATACAATTATAATCAAATTGTCTAATTTTGAATATGATTTTATTAGAATTATATTTAATTAGTTCGTTGATAATATTCATAATCACAAGTGTAAACAATATGTTCACAACCGTCTATTATTTCATCAGTACAACAAATATCAATGATAAATGCTCTTTATATCCTTCCACGTAATGGGTTTTATTAACGAAAGTAAATGATAGGTGGAAAAACAAACTTTTTAAATTTAAGAGATGGAAAATGATCAAAGTTTGGGTGGAACATAGACATTCGGCCTACGTTTGATTAATTAATTTGAAAAGATTCCCATCACTATCTGTGGTACCACCTGGTTTCTAACAGTTGCATAATAAACCCACCACGGGAAATGCAGTTGTGAAGAGTTATTCCCCATCAAAATAATGATCCCGAATGTCACTCTGTTTGTTTGTATACTTGGTGCCCATGTTTTTTAAATCTAATCAGATATCAATCTAATAAAAAGGATAATTTAGTCGAATTGGTGATCAATGATTAGACTGACTAATTGTTTAAAAATAATATTTAAAATTTTTTTATATAATTTATAATTAAATATATAATTTCACTTATTTAATATTAAAATAAACTTAGTTTAATGATATATATATATATATATATATATATATATATATATATATATATATATGATAAATAAGGTTTAATTCAAGTTTTCACAACAAGTTTTTAAAGAAAAATCATTTTTTTATATTAACGGGTCAAATCTGATTTTATGTATAATTCAATCGATTTGATTAACAATTAACAATTCAACTGATTAGACTGATCGATCCAATCTATTTTTAAAACCATGCCGGTGCAAGTTTTTCTCGAATTAATACATAATATTCCAATTAAATGTACATATATATTATTATGATGCATCAAGTGTGAATATGAATTGTTTAATGAAAGACAGAAAGGGCCAAGAATTTTCAAATGAATTGTGGTCTGGTCAGGGCATTTATGTGACACAAGTTCAGTTTTTAGGAAATCAACATTTGGGATTTAATTTGTAAACAATTGTGCAGGGGGAATTGCATAAATTAATGTTGTAAGATTTTCATGTTCATTATTAATTATTTATTAAGCCGAAAGACTTTCAAATTTTGCCGTCTCTGGTGACGAAAGAACCCAATGAGAAAAATAATTACTTTTCAAATTTTAGATAAAAATATATTATTATATTTTTAAATTAAGAAAGAAAATATGATAAAATTTAAATTTTTTTAATTAAATGACCTTTAACTCTAATTAAAAATGTTAACAAAATGATAAATTTTTAAATTTTTAAAATTTCACATATAAGTGTTTGAGAATACACTGAATCTTGGGTGGAAATAAGTCTTTTGGCCTATTTATTAGTGACCAGCCGAGTGACAATTTGCAAGAGCCAGAATGATATTACCATGGAACTCTAATGAAATTACCACTTTGCACCCTTTTATTATTCTGTCTTGTATATGATAATATCATTTATATTTCTAATAATATAATTAAATTATATTTTCACTTTAATTACTTTATATTTTTCTTTGATTCTTTTCATTCTTTTCTTTATTTTTCAAAAGATTTAGATCTTACTCTTCTTCAACCGTTGTGTCTCATTATTTCGATCAATTAACAAACAAAGAATTAAAATCACTATCTCTATCTCTCGTATTTAAATCCCAATTCTCTTCATTCTCATCGTAAAAGAAATAAAACAAAATTGAATTGATTATTCATTTGAGTTGTGTGAGCTGATCACTCTTATTGGCCATTGAAGAGAAACATAAATAAACAAACAAGGAGGAGTGAATTGATTCTTACATAAACTGGCAAATGGGAAAAGAAAGAGATTATAGGCAATTCTAGACCAAGCAGTCTTAGCAGCAACTCTTGTAGTTTCGATCATTCTTTGATTCAAAGCGAAAGATAACAAATAGTTTGGTAACGTATTGAGCTAGATCAATGATAGCTAGAGTGGAGTTGCAACTAGATTTGGTTTTTATTACAGGAATTACATACCAAATCATAAGCTGCGACCCATATATTCACAAAAGAACTGGGCTGTATTAGATTTGGAGTTGTCTAACTTGAAATACTACATAAATCTATAACCATCTCTTTCTTTTAAAAATGTTCGAACCGAGTGACACTAAAACGGTCCTAAAGAAGTGCATAAAAAAGATCAATAACATAACAATAGAAGGTTATATAAAAACCTGAATTAATGTCTTTTACTGACAATCATCACGCCTAATTGTTGGAAGGTAAAATTAGGGCGGGTCAATGAAGAGAGTGATGATACACGCAAGACAGGAAATGCGTAGTTTCAATGACGTTAAAAAATTGTACATACGGTTGAAAATGTGTCGACGGTAAAAAAATTTAATTACACAATCATGAAATTAGGATTGGATTCGAACAGAACTGAGCTTGAGTTAATAATAATAGAGCTCGGGCTCGTCAAGCTCGTTATGCTTGAGCTTAAACTCAGCTTGAGTTTGATTCGAGTTTTTAATTAATTCGTTATTAAAACGACGTTGTTTTAATATATATTGATCAAAACGACGTCGTTTTATATCAAAATTTTTTATTTATAAACTTTGACAAGCAAGCTCGAGTTTATTTAAAGTTGACTTGTTTTGAACTCGGTTCGAATTTAATCATACATGAGATATTTAAAAACTGGCTGACGACAAAACAAGAGTGACGATAGTGAAAGAGGAACAATCATATTTTTAAAATGGATAAAAATTTTATAAATTTTGGGGGGATAATTGTTAGTTAGCCTCAATAAAGATATTGTGTATTTTTTATTTTTCATCAATTTTATAAAAAAAATTAATAGATTTTATTAATTAATTTAATAAACAGGTGGAAAAATAAACTTTTCAAACATAAAGATAAAAAATCGATTTATGAAAGTTTGGGCGGAAACTGTATTCATTAGGCCTTGGCAAAATAAGAAAGTGGATGGTGACGAATGGAATCTGAGGCCCACCTTGCACAAGCACAAGCATAAATTAAAATGAAAAAGATTCATTTAACTGATTTCGGTGGTCAAGTGGGACCACCAGAAAATTGGGCCAAACGTTGGCGCCACAAGATTTCTAATCTTTCACAATCACTCCCTTCTCTTCTTCCTTTCACAAATTTATCGATAATAATAATAATAAATTTTTTTTAATTGTGAACCTATCCCTATTTATTAAATAGATATTTTTCTTCCTTTCACAAATTTATTGATAATAATAATAATAATTATTATTTTTATAATTAGAGATTTATCCATATTTGTTAGATATATAAATTTAATATATGTAATCACTATATCAGATAAATCAAGATTTTATAAATATAGTAAAAGTTTAAAATCAGATTTTCAGTTTTAAAATTTTAATACTTTACTAATTTTACTAACCCTACGATTTTATCGATAATTATTCTCTTTTATGATTTTACACCAGCAAATATTTATTGGCATATTTGCATCAGTTCCTCTGTTCTCCATATAATCGCATATATTCTTTTTTTTTTTCTGTTATCTTCATTTGGTGCTTTGTGTTCCCTTTTCATTTTGACAGTAAATCAATCTAGTTAAAAATTCTTCACATTTGATGATGAATTGCCATTGCCATGGAGATACTTCTAGCTAGATCAACTCAAAGCAACTTCATTTTTTATGTATAATGTCATTGGCTAAAATTTTTTATTCGTATGTGCAGTATCCTCAATATTATCCTCAATATTGTCTCGTTGAGGATTAGTCTTGTATGCACTTACATTAAAACTTAGTATCATAGGTTTCGTCCTGTCTTGGAATCATTAAAGGAATGATTTTAGCATCTGACTAATTTATGCATGAATGCTATAATCCTCTTTCACTATACCCTCGGTTATATTGCGTATGCCTTGTGGTTGAAATACCCCTAATAAAACTGTATCATATAATACAATATTTGATACACAATATAAAAAATTAAGTTTTCAATACACGATACGATACGTAATTTGACTATTATATCATTTGAAACCAAAATTCTGAGCTATACAAAGTTGGGATTATATAATAAACTTTACATTTATTCTAAATCCAAAATATATGAAGTATGCCAATAAATCCTCAAGGATCTTTTTGGTTGGGACTGTCGTCATATTAATTTTAAGGCTTCAACACTATGGATCAAAATAGGCCGCTTCTTGATTTTAAACTCAATTGACCATCAATTGTTAGATACCACTGTGTTATGCTATGGTTCGTATCTTCCCATTTATTGAATATTTACATGCGCAAACCTGTACTTGAGACCAGCCCATCATGCTTTGGAAGCCGTAGATGACGGCCCAAATTTTAGTCCCCAGTTCTATAGGCAGCTATTTACGCATACTGTATGCTATTTTCGTCTCTGTTAGGGGCGTTTGATTTCAGTTTTTGAATATTACTTTAGCAATCTATCTTTTATTCCCTTATTTAGTTTATTAGTAATAAAATATTATAGTAATCTTCTATTACCAATACTGATGTGATAGGTAATATAAGTGATAATCTGATTACCATCTTCACCTTAGGTATTTAAAAATTGTAATCTTGATTTTATTATAATTATATTATTATTTATTAATTTTATGAGACAAAAATAAATTTATTTTTAATTAATATGAAAAATAATATAAAAAATATTTAAAAATAATTATATTCAAGGGCATTCAAGTAAAATAATTTACTAGTAATTTTTTATTACTTTTAATCAAATAAAATAATTATTTATACCTACCAAATTTTATCAAACATAGTAATCATTTATACCCAGTAATCTTCTAAGTAATATATCTTCAAGGTAATCTTTCTATTTTGGTAATAAAACATTACCAAAACCAACGCCCTTTTAATGTTAACTGAGTATTGGTTACAATTACAAAAGAATTCCTGGCTTAATAAAATTATGAGATCTTTTTCTTGGTTCTTTTGAGAACTCATGAATTTATCAAAAATATTTTCTTTTGGCATTCAAATATGACTTATCACTCTCCTTCTTTTCTATTCTAGAGTGTAACGTCAACTCATACCTTTGGTTCATGTTAATTATAGACATCGGGTCATTGTTTTTATACTTTTGGTTCATGATTATCCATAATCATTGGGTCAAGGGTTTTTTATAATTTTGGTTCGTGTCAATTATAGGCATTGGGTCAAGGTTAATTACGTGACGAAATCGATTCAATCCTGAAAAAAATATCTTCTTGAGTGTTGGGTCTTGTGTCAAATTGTCAAGGTTCACATCAGTTGGTATCAGAGCCGAGTCGAATCAGGTTTCGTATCTATCTTTCTTGTGTTTTCGAGTAGGAATTCTCTTCTTCATTAGTCGTGATTTCGTTTTCGTTTTTTTTATTGTGTTTTGGTGTCCTTGTTTCCGTCAAATTCTTGAATTCTTGATTGTCTTTTGGTGTCCTTGTTTCCATCAAATTCTTAAATTCTTGAATTCTTGATTGTGTTTTTAGTGTCCTTGTTTCCATCAAATTCTTGAATTTGGATTAACCTTGGAATAGTCAAATTCTAGGTTGTGTGGGTGTCTAATTGTCTTCTTGATTGATCCAAAAAAAAAAAAAACGAAATAAATATATTGTTAATTTAATTTAACTTTTCTAGGTCCCTATCTTCCTTACTTGTATGTAGGGTCTCATAGTTTATTTATGAGGTTCGCATCAGTTGGTATCAGAGCAACTGATGCGAACCTCATAAATAAACTATGAGACCCTACATACAAGTAAGGAAGATAGGGACCTAGAAAAGTTAAATTAGATTAACAATATATTTATTTCGTTTTTTTTATTTTTTGGATCAATCAAGAAGACAATTAGACACCCACACAACCTAGAATTTGACTATTCCAAGGTTAATCCAAATTCAAGAATTTGATGGAAACAAGGACACTAAAAACACAATCAAGAATTTAAGAATTTGATGGAAACAAGGACACCAAAAGACAATCAAGAATTCAAGAATTTGACGGAAACAAGGACACCAAAACACAATAAAAAAAACGAAAACGAAATCACAACTAATGAAGAAGAGAATTCCTACTCGAAAACACAAGAAAGATAGATACGAAACCTGATTCAACTCGGCTCTGATACCAACTGATGCGAACCTTGACGATTTGACACAAAACCCAACACTCAAGAAGATATTTTTCCAGGATTGAATCGGTTTCGTCACGTAATTAACCTTGATCCAATGCCTATAATTGACACGAACCAAAATTATAAAAAAACCCTTGACCCAATGATTATGGATAATCATGAACCAAAAATATAAAAACAATGACCCGATGTCTATAATTAACATGAACCAAAGGTATGAGTTGACGCCACACTCTAGAATAGAAAAGAAGGAGAGTGATAAGTCATATTTGAATGCCAAAAGAAAATATTTTTGATAAATTCATGAGTTCTCAAAAGAACTAAGAAAAAGATCTCATAATTTTATTAAGCCATTGTGTATCCTCTATCCCAAGGTTACATTGATATTTATAGCCCTAGTCTGAATAGGATAATAATATATTAGATTAACATTAAGATAATAATAATCTCAATCTAAATAAAATAATAATCCTAATTCAATTATAATTCCTAAAGAAAATAAAACAAAGACTCCTAAGACAAATAAAACACCTAAACAACTAGAAAACTAGAAATACTAGGAAATTGAACTTCAATTGAATTCCCTTGCTTTCTTCACATGAATTTTTGCCTAATTAAGCTTCCATTTCATATTTTGTCAAGTAAAAACGTCACCAAGGATGTGCCATATCATTTTCTATGTGTTTGATGCTCTCCACGTCATCTTTGATTGCCACATCATGCTTTTTACCTTCAGCTTATGTCTTCAATGTTTTCAGTGTTATACAGCCGACCACACTCTTGTCATAGTTTTTTATTATTAGATCACATGTTCTTGGTCTTCCATGGATCACATCATTCCCCCTCTCTTTAAAATGATTTGTCCTCAAATCATCACTTTTAGTAGAACTTTTATTTTGGCATGATGACATGATTGTAACTTGTAAAATATGTTAGAAAGGATCTTACACACTCCCTCACATGTTTCACTCCAAAAATAAATAAATAAATGTCACTCAATCACTCGTGTTGGCACACTTTAAATATATTGTTGAGGCCGAAAATATATATCCTTTGGGGAGTGAATTAGGGATTGGCTTTGTGTGGGATTCTTGACCTCTTGGGAAAGATTTTGTTGTTGCCAAAAGTGCAAGGGTAGTTCTTGGTGGAAATTATTGTTTGATTGCCTTGGTTGTATTGGTTCACCCCCCCCCCCCCCCCCCCCCCCAAACAGTTCTTTCTCCTCGGTCCTTCCTATCCTTTGTACATAAAATACTTTATATTTATAGGATAAAGAACTAAAGTTACAGGTAGACATGATATCGAAGTATTCCCAATATAAAAATGAATATACAGATTTTACCCATATTCTAAATTTATGAAAATATAATAATTACGTCTATTACATAATCTCAATTTAGTAAGAAGGGATGGTTTTCCTATATAAACACATGAAAAATAGGAAGATAATCTATAGATATTGAGGAGTTAAGATAATTGGATTTAGCAAAGCAATTTTGTGTCCACTATATCAGTTGAAGTGATTGTGGTGAGTGGATGATTCCATGTGAGTGAGTAAGGCAAACAAAATATTTTTAACATAATTTGACTTGTTGTTCGAGAGTCAATGTTATAGTTATTTTATTTAATTATTTGTTAATGGTAACACAGTATCAATTATTATTATTTATGAATCTAATAAATTTGTCTTCGGGTCTTAATCATTTCATACCTTTTCAAAAATAAAACATAGACAAGTTAATATTGAATAAAAATAAAATATAAAATACTCAATAAAGAAATAATGAAATCAAAAAAGTGTCAATGAAAAATTTAGCGGCTAAATTAATATTTTACCTGTAATAATCTAAGAAATTTTCAAAGTTGATCTCCTTGTCTCATTAATGCAAAGACGTATAATTATATATGAACACCATATTGATCTAACAATTTTAATTCTAAATATAATTGAATGCCCACAATTTGGCAAAATGTGATAGCTTTCATATATAGACACTAGACACAATAAGAAGATAATCCCGACTATGTTGAGTTAGATTGTACCACGTTACATCCTCGTTATCTTTGGAAGAAGAAACTTTTATTTGTATTATAAATAGATCTATGGATAGACAACATGCTGAGTAGTTGATTAAATAATTTGACACTAATTAGTCGTTAATTGAGTAATTTGATGCTAATTAGTGGTTAGTTGTTTATTTAATGTCGTTTTCATAAGTTTGGTGAAATAAGTATTATTCTGTATCAACATAAATATAGTGTGGAAGATTAATAATTTGGATTAATCACTTAAAATAAGTGGTCCAACAATAATACCCAATGCCAAAAAGTTTAAAATATGTACATTCTTATTAGTGAATAGCAACAATAGCTTGCTAAAATTTACCCCAAAATACTATAGTGTGTTGACTTAGTTTAGTTTGATTGGATGAAAAAAGAGATAATAATCAGAACTAATCAATAACTTCCCCGTTTTAGTAGGGAACTTGACCTCTTGTAGAGAGATAGCAGGAGCCAGGAGAATTTTAAACCGATATGTTATCTTCTGATATAAAACTACATTTGACACTTAAAATTACCCTTCTTAAATATTAACTTTGGCGGCTGCATTTATAAACAACAATGGCGAAAATCCTCTTGGCAAACTGCTTACTGTTAGCAAATACACTGGCTGCGGTGGCCAGTGGTTCTCCTACAACCCCTGAACCACCGGCTCCTTCTCCATCATCAACAAGTACGGATTGCTCCACAATCATTTATAACATGGCAAACTGTGTTCCATTTTTGAGTAAAGGCGGCGAAGATGCAAAGCCAGACCCTTCTTGCTGCACTGCATTTAAATCGGTGCTGAGAGTAAATGCTGGTTGCATTTGTGAAGCATTGAAGAGCAGTGCTTCTTTGGGCATTGATTTGAACATGACTAAGGCTGCAACCCTATCTTGGGCCTGTGGGGTTTCTGCTTCCCCCATTAGCAAATGCAGCAGTGAGTTTAATATCTTATTTCTCTAATCTTGCCATATTTTCTTTGCATGTTTATTAAACATATTTATTATTTATTTTTTAATGCAGTTGCTTCCCCTCCGGGTGGAGCTCCCGGTATGTGTTATAATTTTGTATTTATAATATTGTTTGTGTTAGAGAAGCCATTTTCTAATATTTCTACTGGGTGCAGTTAACCCGCCGTCACCACCGGAGAAGACTCCAACGCCACCACCTTCGGAGCCCTCCGGCCAAGCTCCAGCACGGGAACCGTCAGCACATGGTGGAACATACAGCACTTGTGCTTCCTTGGAAGTTATTATTATGAGTGTGGTTGTTGCTTTGTTGTTTAGGATGTGAGGATTTTGATGATTTCTTGGTGGTATTTAATCTGCCCCCGTCTTAGTTTTGGTTCATCTTTTTCCCACTATTATGTATGACACTTCTGGTTTGGGTTTTCTGTTTTATGCTCAATCTTCTTAATCATTTTAAAGGGAAAACATAGAAGAACCATAGGCTAGGAAACAAACATCTAGCAGCACATATGAGTGAAAAATGTTGAAAGCACCCATGTAAAACTTGAAAGTGAAGAAGGCATGGAAGTTTCAATATTAGATGTGGAAGAAGTATATGTGTTGGTGGGGTTTAGTTCAGCCTGCTAATAATAGTCATTCTTCTTAACATATGTGGTATATGATTATAAAACTGATTATTATATTCGTGTTTCAAGATTTCACTTGTTTAATATGATCAGAAAAATTTCATCCTTCCGTCTCTCTTCTGTCTATAATATATTTTCTATGTGTTTTTTATGAATTTTTTGCACTTCTCATTACACTGATAAAACAGTGTTGCACGATGATAAAATCAAAATCTAGCCTTTATTTTTATACTCTTTAATATATATGTTTTATGTAGCAATAAACTCATGTTGGGCAAACACCCATGACAAGGAAAAATTGGAACAGTATCAACTGGTCCAAGTCGTCAATTTTGAGCTTTAAATGTGAAGGAACTACTTCATCTAGTATTCTCGTACAAACAATATTTGAACAAGCCTCATGTTAATACATTATTTCGATTTATCCTTCCTTCCACCCAAATGTGAAGGAACTGCTTCATATAGTATTCTCGTATCACACCAATAATATTCGAAAAGTTTAATCCCTTGGGATATCAACCATGTCCCACCCCATATATAACAAAAGTAGCTATCAAACATAAAGTAATTGATGTCATGTGATATGCGGAGACACATCAAAATTAAAAGGTAATAAAGATATTGTTTAGGTTAATAAAACTAGTCAAACATTAAAATTTTATCTTAAACTTACTTATTATAGTAATTGTAAGTCTAATTATTTTATCTCAGATTTATTCGTATAATCAATACGGATGAAGTCTCCTATTTTAAAAATTTACCCAATAAACCAAAAAAAATTGGCTTGTATGGACCTAACTACCAACCATTAACCCTCCCACGAAATATTCCATTCCTCTATTCTATATGCAAACACAAATCCCTTTTTTTTTTTTAATTATTATTAAATTTGTTACGTATGATCAACCAAAATTTAGAATTCGTCATCCAGACCATAGAGGGTTGTTGGCGCTAGGGCTGGATTCGAGCCGAGCCAGCTCGAGCTCGGGCTTTGCTCTGCTCAGTTCGAGCCTGAAACGAGCCGGGCTCTACTCGGCTCAAACGAGCTCGAGCTGGCTCGGCTTGGCAGGACAGATTTTTTTAAAATTTTTTTATACAAAACGACGTCGTTTTGATCCATATATACACAAAACGATATCATTTTGATATGAAAAACGAGCCGAACCGAGCCAAAAACGAGCATATATATATAGAGTGTAGAAGAGTACTTGTAAATGCCAGCAAGTTGAAGTTGAAGAAGAAGGAGAAGGAGGAGGAGGAGGAGAGGGAAGAAAGAGGTGTTTGTGTTGTTGTGCGGTGTGGCAGAGGCAGGCACCACGTGCAAGCGAACTCATTAAAGGCTGTTAAAACTCAGCAGCCCCTCCTTCGTTAACTCAAACCTACCTCTCTGCATCCTACTTAAAACTGTTACTTCACTTTCTTGCTAATATATTAACTCTTCATCTTTGTAACATTAACCTCTTCAAGGGATCCAGAAACAAATGCTTAACTAATTTCTGTTTTGTCTTAGTTCCATTTCCAATTCTCTCTTTCTCTCTAAAGCTTTATATCCAGAAACAGAGTTTGAACCCAATTTGATCCCAGCTTCTCGAATTTTGTTTCACTTTTCAGGTTCATTACTTCCTCACTCTATTTACAACAGGGTTTCTAATTTTATTTTTTGTAATCATGGTGTTTGTAGGCTGAGTATGCTAGGTGTATGTGACTCTGAATTGGGTTTGAAGCTTCTTTGATTTGTACTTGATATTTTACAATATACTTCTTCCCTTTTGTTGAGTTAATGGGGTTTCAAGTGCTCACACTCCTTTTTTAAAGCGAAAACTTTTTCGTTGAAATCAACGTTTTTGTGAACCTAGCTCCATAACGATGATCTTTGTCTTGATACATACGTTAATCTTTCAGGCTTGTCATACTATTGGTTGTCTTTTATGCTATCGATTTGAAGCCACCAGGGAATATAGAAGGGACTTTTACAGCAGAAATGGTTGAATTTGATTCGTTGCACATCGAATGGATGCTTCATTAGTATGCCAGTAGACTCGGAATATACTTGGAATTGTATATACGTAAGCATACAAAATTTGTTTCCACTGAAGAAATGTGTTATAGTGTCACACAATTGGAGTTTAATTCCGAATCCACTTTTGTAATTTCAAACTCAGCCTTTGTACCTTGACTGTTTTCTACTTAGAAGTTCACCTTTGCTGATGGATTGAGCCTGCTTTTGGTAAGTTTGATTTGGGGTTAAAGTTCAACTCTTATCATTCTCTAAAATAAACAGGTGGAAGCTAAGAGTTGGAATAATTTTATTTAAATCATTTGTATAAATCTGTCAAAAACCAATCTGATGAGAACAACTTGATTTTATAATTATCAAACTGCTTCCAGCAGATTGACCTTACCATTTTTGGTATTGCAGAATGTCAGAGGCCCAAAGGAAATTGCTAATGGCAGTTGGGCATGCCAATGGATTAATGAATGGGGTAATTCCAATTAGAAACCCCGCTAATAAATCTGAAGTTGATGAATTCTGTCATACCCTTGGAGGGAAGAAGCCAATTCATAGTATTTTAATTGCAAACAATGGAATGGCGGCTGTCAAATTTATGTGTAGCATTAGGACATGGGCTTATGAACCTTTGGCACAGAGAAAGCAATCCTATTGGTTGCCATGGCTACTCCTGAGGATATGAAAATCAATGCAAAGCATATAAGAATTGCGGATCAGTTTGTTGAAGTTCCTGGTGGGACAAACAACAATAACTATGCTAACGTGCAGCTCATCGTAGAGGTGAGTATATTAGAATCCATAAATATATCCACTTTCAATAGTGTCCTTGAAGAAGATAAACCAACTTGGGTTAAGAAAGACAATTTGAGCCAGAAATTTCATTAAGTTACATTGCTGATTGCATGCTTTCAATATAAATACAATTTAGTGATTTAAAGGTTATACTTTGCTGAGCTAAAAATTTTTTACAAAAGAAATGAGTTGCCTATTCAGCTATCTGATACTGAAGATCAATAGATTATTCCAGTCTCAGGAGACATGATTTTACAATTTTCATTGTTGATATTTCTGGTAGCATAGGTGGCAGAGATTACACATGTTGATGCTGTTTGGCCTGGTTGGGGCCATGCCTCGGAGAACCCTGAGCTGCTAGATGCCCCGAATGCAAAGGGAACCGTGTTTCTTGGGCTCCCATCTACTTCATGGCAACATTGGGAGATGTTAGGATTGAGACATTTGTCCTCAATCTAATGATCCATTTATATTATAAATATATGTTTTGGGTTTTAAAGGAGGGAGAAGAAGAAAAATATTATGGTTGGTTTAAGGGCAGCCATCCTTAGCTGATTTAGGGAGGTCTCCGATGCCTCGAACAGTCGGAAAATGGGAGACTCCAAACTCCTCGAAATGTTTGGTTTATCTTTGTAATATTTTAATTAATGAAATAGTTTTAGTTTATTATGTTTTTTGTGTTTTAATTTTATGTTTTAGTATAATAAGAGTTGAGTTTCTAACAAAATTGTATTAGAGCATTCGATCCAATGGGGAAGACAGAAGATGGTCAAAAAAGTGAAGATTCGCCGAAAAAAGTGAAGAGTCGCTGAAAAATATTCACAGATGACGCTCACTTGAAGAAGAATCATCACAGGAAAAAATGAGTCCGAAAGTGCAAAAAGAGAAAAAGAGTAAAACGAAAACAGAAGAAAAAGAAGAAGGAGAAGAAAATGAGATGCCAACGGAAGCGGAAAAAAAAAAAACAAAAGACAAAAGGGAGAAAACGCAGAGAAGAAAGAAGAAGAGAAAAAGACAAGGAGAAGAAAGAGAAAGGAGAGAGAGAAAAAAAATAAAAAGAAAAGAGGGCTGGAGGGTAGTAGTGGTTGGCTTGTTGGGAAAAAGAGAAGAGCTGTAGTTGGAAAAATAGAAGGGAAGGCAGTAGATAGGTTTCTTGGGAAGAGAAAAAGGGAAGACGTGGGGCTGTTGGAAAGAAAAAAAAGGTGAAGAAGCAACAACAGAGAGAGAGGGTAGAAAAAAAAAATTAAAAAAAATAAAAATATCAAAAAAATTTAAAAAAAATCATTATATAAATATCCATCTTGAAGATAAGATGGTTTTAAAAGGGAGAAAAATATTAGAATTGAGATATTTGTCCACAATCTAATGATCTATTTTTATTATAAATATATGTTTTGGATTTTAAAAGAGGGAGAAGAAGAAAAATATTAGGGTTGGTTTAAGGGCAACCATCTTCGGCTGATTGTGGGAGATCTCCGATGCCTCGAACGGCCGAAAAATAGGAGACCTTGAATTTCTCGAAATATTCAGTTTATTATTGTAATGTTTTGGTTAATGAAATAGTTTTAATTTATTATGTTTTTTATGTTTTAATTTTATGTTTTGGTTGAATAAGAGCTGGGTTCTAACAGGAGATAAGATAAGATCATCATTAATTGCTCAGGCAGCAGATGTCCCTACACTTCCATCAAGTGGTTCACATGTAATTAGTTTGCTTTCTTTAAAGTTTTTTATGATTTTATTTTTAATTCCTTTTTTTAATTTTTTCCTCAGCTTGTCTGACATCTAATATTCCGTTGTTTTCTTCCAAGTGAAAATGGCTCCAGATGGTTGCTTGGTGTCTATTCAAGACAAAATATATAAGCAAGCGTGTGTTTATACAACTGAGGAGGCTATTGCAAGTTGTCAAGTAGTGGGTTATCCTGATATGATCAAGGCATCTTGGGGTGGTGGTGGTAAAGGAATAAGAAAGGTTTATTTGATACATGAGAAAGTTGCCGATAGAAGTGGATGTATCACTCAGTCAATATGTCACAGAGTAGCGGATGGTCGTAAACCAGTTTTCTTTATATTGACAATAAAATATATGAATAGGTGGTGAAATGTTAGACTGTCAAATTGTATGTCAGGTTGACAAGTTGGGTTTGGTTTTGGATCGTCTAAATGCTTAGCTTGATGATTTGAATTAATTCGTGATGCTATTTGAACTTTATAGGTTTATAATGATGATGAAGTTAGAGCACTGTTTAAACAAGTTCAAGGTAAAGTTCCTGGCTCGCCCATATTCATAATGAAGGTTGCTTCTCAGGTAAGATAATATGCCTTAGTTCTGAAAGTGCTTACTCTTAACTGCTTGACTTAAGTTTTTATTCTGACAACCTATTTGGTTTTTCTCTAAGTAGAGCTGACATTTAGAAGTCTAGTTATTCTATGATCAGTATGGAAATGTTGCAGCTTTGCATAGCCGTGATTGTAGTGTTCAGAGGCAGCACCAGAAGGTATTTACATCTGTTAGATGCAATCACTAAATTTATTTTAGTCTGTAACTAGTGGTTAAATTTTAATTTTTTATTTGTTTATTTGTGCAATATAGAGGATTAACATTGCTAGTGCATCACTCTATCTATGTGGAATAATTTTCCCTTTTTATTGTTGAAGATTATTGATGCATTGTGTTATGTAGATAATTGAGGAGGGCCCAATTACTATGGCTCCATTAGAGACTCTGAAGAAGTTGGCGCAGGCAGCTAGAAGGTTGGCTAAATGTGTAAACTATGTTGGAGCCGCTACTGTTGAATATCTGTACAGTATGGACACGAGCGAGTACTATTTCTTAGAGCTAAATCCTTGGTGACAGGTATGTAACATGGCTCTCTCTGGATTCTTCCCATGCCTTACTCTCACTAGATATTCAGTTTTTATGGTTGTAGGTTTTTGTATGATCTCTTTGAATTAGCTTTTTATAAAAGGGCATTGCTTGCTTGCTGTCAGTCCAGATTATAAAAAGTTATGTGCTAAATAATTCACTTAGGATTACTTCATTCTGTTACAGAACAATCCAGCTGTGCAGTGATTTAGAGAAATCACTTGGCACTTGTACTAATGTCTTAGAGCATGGACAAATTGCATTGGTTGTCAGTTGTCACCTGATTAAAATTTGAAGTGACCGTTTATTGCTTGATTGTAGTGTCCTACTTGATATGTTCTTTAATCTTTCTAAAAAGTTGTAGTTTACACTATTATAGGTGGAACATCCTGTCACAGATTGGATTGCTGAAATAAATCTTCCAGCAGCCCAAGTTTCAGTGGGGATGGGTATTCCTCTCTGGCAAATTCCTGGTATTTTTTTACCTGATCTCTGTACCTTTCAATGCTATTGTTTCAATAGTTAATTAGAAATACATTTAATTTTAATTGTTTTCAATGTATATGTCTTCATTTTGGTGTTTATATGTTTCAATTAATTAGAAATAAGGCAATTTTATGGAATGCAACATGGTGGAGGGTATGATGCTTGGAGGAAAACTTCGGTTTCTGCCACACCTTTTGATTTTGACAAGGCTGAGTCTACAAGGCCAAAAGGTCACTGTGTAGCTGTCCGTGTGACAAGTGAGGATCCCAATGATAGTTTTAAGCCTACTAGCGGCAAAGTGCAGGTTAGATCCTGAAGGTTCTGGAAGGAGTCTCAATTGAAGCATCTTAGATTCCTGATTGTGAGGAACCTTAATGTGCTTAACCAACATTTTGCAGGAGCTGAGTTTTAAAAGCAAGCCAAATGTTTGGCCTTACTTCTCTGTTAAGGTAAATGTTTGTTAATTTTGTCTAAATTAATGTTTAGATGTTCAATATTAATAGTGATTGAAATTGTCAATCGCAGTCTGGAGGAGGCATTCATGAATACTCAGATTCTCAATTTGGTAAGTTTTATCTGGCAGCTTGGAAGTTAAGTTTGATCGAGCAAATTAAAATAAATACATTTGATGCAATTAGAATTGGTTTTTTGGTGCAGTTTCAATTTTCTGTAAAAAATTGTTTCCCACTAATTTTTTGACTCTTTGTGGACTCCAAGACTGTAGTAAAGTGGTTTAAGTTCTTTGGAGGTCTCACTTTTGAGTAAACTTGTTTTTTGTAGCAATGTCTTTTCTCCAAATGGAGCTTATTGTTGTATGCTTTGAAGTAGTTTTGATGCAAAAATAATATGTTGCATCTTACCTCAGGCCATGTTTTTGCATTTGGAGAATCTAGAGCTCTAGCTATTGCAAATACGGTTCTTAGGCTGACAGAAATTCAAATTCGTTGAGAAATTTGTACCAATGTTGATTACACAATTGATCTTTTACATGTAAACTTTCTCACTAATTGGCATTCTTATCCATATTATAATCATTATTTCACCTTGAAAATTATATAGACCCACAAATACAATCAAACTCAAGTTAAAAGTGTCAAACAGGCTTTAGGTTACAGGGAAAATAAAATCCATACAGGTTGGCTGGATAGTAGAATTGCCATGCGAGTTAGAGCAGAAAGGCCTCTGTGGTATCTGTCTGTTGTTGGTGGTGCTCTGCATGTAAGTGTCTGCACAATAAGTATATACTGGTGTGCAAATGTTTGTGTAGGCATGTGCACGTATTCAGCTCATTTGTACTTGGTATTTCAGAAAGCATCAGTGAGCAGTGCTGCTGTGATTTCAGTTTACATTGGTTATCTTGAAAAGGGACAAATCCCTCCCAAGGTGCTGAGAGATTCCTTTGTGCATGCCCTTGTAAACTTAACTTTATCATAATAATATATATTTATTCCAATTGCAGCACATATCACTTGTCAACTCTCAAGTTTCTTTGAACATCGAAGGGAGCAAATGCACAGTTGGAATTGTAATGACGCAAGGTTTTATTTGGCTTTTTCAAATTGCATGATTATAGGAGTTATGGAGTTAGTATTCCCTTAATATTCTGGAAAACTATTGCTAGATTGACATGATCAGAGGGGCGCCTGGGAGCTATTGATTGAGAATGAATGAATCAGAAATTGAAGCAGAGATTCATAGGGGGTTTACTCATGCAGGTAAGATTTTATTTTACTTGTAGATTACGTAATTCTCATAGATTTTACTCTTTTTATGTTTGTTTTTAGACTATGGTAAGGCTACTAAGTTATGTTAACAACTTTACTGATCTTACCAAATTATAACGAGTTTTATAGTCCAAGTTATCCAAAAATCTTAAACAAATAGTATCGGTGTGGATCCTTATGCTTGGGACTTAGCATGCTTATCGTGAATTCTTCTGAACCAGCACTTAATGCACAGCATGTCCTAGAAACTTATTGGTGTTACTGATCTGTAACAAATGGATCTGTATTGATCGGTGTTACAGCATTACCATTACCAAATGTCTGGATTATATTCCTACAATTAATGAGTCTATACGGTAATTCAGGAATTCTGACCATTAATTCTGTTGGTTTCACATCGGACCTTCATCTGTTGGTTGTTCAGATGCATAAATTATATAGTGTACATTCAGAGTGCAGGTTTCTCTAAGCTACTTATGTATGAGGCCCAATGTATTGCTCATAACACTAAATATGGTTCTTCTTGTGTGGGCAATTTACCATACAAAATATTTTGAGTCTGTTCCACTTGCTGTTATCTTCAAGAGTTAAAGCATCCTAGTTGAATTTATACAGGAAAAGAGAGAATTTGGGGGTTTAGTTGAGTGGTTAGGCTTCTGGTTTGATACCTAAGAGCTGGGTTATTAAATAGAAATTGAAAAAATATCAAGGATTTTAGGCAGATGCTATTTCATCTAATTAAGAATCAATTTCTGTTCCTAGTACCAGAGAGAATTCTACAATCATGGGGGGTGAGAAATTGAAAGTTGCATATTATGTACATCTGAAATTTCGTAAAAGTAATTATCTGCTTCAATTTGTTGCAGTTGAATGGAAATAGTCATGTCACATATGCAGAGGAAGAGGCAGCAGGAACTAGACTTCTTATTGATGGAAGGACTTGCTTGCTTCAGGTTCCACACATTCTTTTCTTTCTTATTTTTCTTTTTTTTATGAGCTTAGCTGGGGTAAATTGTTTCTTTATCTTTGTTGTATTCAGAAGGATCATGATCCATCAAAGTTAGTGGCAGAGACACCATGCGAGCTGCTGAGATATCTGGTTTCAGATGTAAGTCACATTGATGCTGACACACCTTATGCTGAGGTTGAGGTCATGAAGATGTGTATGCCTCTTCTTTCACCTGCTTCTGGACTTATCCGGTTTAAAACGGCTGAAGGACAAGCAATGCAGGTATATTGATTTCCAAGTAAGTAGTTTAAATCTGCTGTATTGATGAAAATTAAGAATTCAATTCTCTTGTAGGCTGGTGAGCTCATAGCAAGCCTAGATCTTGATGATCCTTCAGCTGTAAGAGAAGGTGAACCATTCCATGGAAGCTTTCCAGTCTCGGGGCCTCCGACTGCAATTTCTGGTAAAGTTCATCAGAAATGTGCTGCAAGTTTAAATGCAGCTCGCATGATCCTTGCTGGTAAGAATATCTTGCCTGTCTTAATTTTAATTTAAAAATTTTTAAATAATGTTGTTAATCTGTAATTTATTCTTGTCTTTGTTTTATTGGGTTTGCCACGTAGAACTATAGGCTGATAAGATTACCATTGCTTTTTTATTTTTAGCTTTATTCCTTCTCATAAACAAATATGGTATCTATTTTGGGCAGTATAGCTGCAGGTAATTTTTCTTTACCCCAAACCAGACCCCCCCTTATTCAATACAACTTTCTGTAAAATTTTGGATGTTAACTTCTAAAGCAATATTATGTATACATATTTTTTGCCATAATTTAAATATATAGATAATGTGTTATTATATGATTGGGTGTTACTTTATCTTTAATTTAAAATTATCTAATTATATGATAACGCATCATCTATGTATCCAAATTGAGTATAAAAAATATGTACACATAGTTTATTATAACTTTTATATATTAATATAAGATTGAGTATGGCTCAATTATGATTGAGTGTCCGTTCCTTGATCTTCTAATTAGAGAAGAGATAGACTTGAATATTTTTCATTTGCTAGAGGTTGCTTAGCCAAATGGTGAAGGTGACCTATGAAATCCAATCCAGCTCCAATTTTCTTGCACGAAATATTGTTTGACATAGTTTGTGATTATTGTATTATGATAATAATTTATGAATCAATAAAATTATACGTCCCAATTTTAAGTATACAAATGGTACACATTTATATGTGTTATCATATGATTAAATAATTTTAAATTAAAAATAATATAATACCTAATTATATGATGACGCGTATAAATATGTACCTATTTATGTATACGAATATAGGAAAAATTGATTTTATAATAATTAATTATTTAATCTTTGATATAAATTATCATTAATGACTTATGAAAAATCATAATCTAGTTGTGAGTGTTTGGTAAATAATCTAAAATGTTTGTTTTCGGATTACAAATGTAAAAAAATGAAATCAAATAATTAAATAATTGAAAAAAATTAATACCACTAATTTTTTATTTAAATATGATAATAATTCGTAATTGAGTAATATTATATGTATAAATAACGACGTGTCATCATATGATTTCGATAGTTGAAAATTAAAAGTAAAATAATATTTACTCATATAATCATATATATTTTTTGTGTATAAAATTATACACATAATTTTATTGCTCTAAAATTTTTTAAAAAATTAACTGAATAAGTTACAGTTTTAATTATAAATATTCTATGCCTCAGTGATTGATATATTATATTTGTTTATACAGTATATAAGTGAGATTTGTTAGACTTAAATATTTCTAATGAGTTTCAGATGATAACTTACAAATTTATCACATACATATGGCCAAAAGCCTTATTCCACCCAAGGTTTGTTGAATGTTCAAATTGATATATGTTAAATATTAAAAATTTAAATTCTCATTTGTGAGTGGTTAAAATTAACAGAGCAATTAGTTTTAAAGAGAAAATCATTATTTAATCAATAATATATTAAAAATAATAGAATTTTATCTCATTTCTCTTATTAGTGTAGAAAACTAATAGTTTTTCCTCATAATTAATGACTGATAACTTACATTTTCCTTTTTTGGGTTTCAGTTTTTTATGAACAATTTTTTGACGAACGGCTGGCCTTTCCAGCATTCTCTCTCCATCCTGACAATGTCTCTCCCTCTCTAACGTTGCATTCAACACTCGTCTTTACTGTTGATTCATCTAGGCATCTTTGTTAGAGATCATAGTTTCACTTTTGTTGATAACGAAGACACCTAGACAAATTGACGTCGGAGACAATCATTGGAAGCTGCACGAGAGAAGCTAAATGTTTATTAGAAAATTGTCCTTGAAAAATTGAACTCTTAAAGAAAAATGTAACATTTCAAAGTTTAATTTTAAAGTGAAATTATTAGTTTTTTAAACTAAAAAGAAAAATGAGATAAAGTTTTATTATTTTTAATATATTATTGATTAAATAATAATTTTATTTTTAAAACTAACTAATTTTATTAATTTTAATACTCTAACCAAAGTTTAGGTTTTTAATGCTTGGTAAGTAACGGTTTGAAAATTCAACAAATCTTTGGCCCATGCATATTGAATTGATCTGGGGTGAAACGTGGACTTCAACAAAAGATACGAAGAGATCCCCCTCCCAAGGCGTACGCCTTCATTGAAAACAACTTTTCACATGATTCAATTCAGTATATGTAAATTAGATTGATTATGAAGTTGTTTACTCACTTTAAAATATGTATTTTATATATCCATACGATTGAGTTATTGGGTTTTTGAAATATTGTATTAAAAAAAAAGTGCATCGAGTTGTTACTATTTCACCCGACTCGTTTAAAGAAGACTTAGAATATATTTTATATAGCACCTTGGGCATATTATTGTTCTTCTGGTATGCCATTACAAAGATCTTTCACCATATGTGGCCTGCTCCACTCCAGTTCCCTTGGGTAACTTCTGTTTTAGGTTTCTTCAGTGTTTCTACAGATTCGGCATTATCAAATGATTTCTTTATTTATTGGATTACCTACACCACTTCACATGATTCTAGCGATTCACACGACACCATCAAATCAGAAACTGTTGTTCACTATCAATAATTACGTAAAAAGATTTGAAAAAAATATTAAATAGTTGAATCTCTGATGCTTATTTATTGAGGTATCCTTATGATCTGTTGTATAGATATGAAAATAATGGCATTCATGCTTCTAGTTCTTTTCTTTCTACCAATCCTGCTTTTGTTTCTTCTCCAAAGATACAAAGCCCCCATAAATGTTCGATTGCCGCCTGGCCCTAGGGGGCTTCCCTTGATCGGTAATTTACACCAGTTTGATGCCTCAAACCCAGAAAATGTGCGGAAGCTCTCTCAAAAGTATGGCCCTCTTATGTCCTTACGTATTGGCTCTGTGCAAACCCTAGTAGTTTCATCAGCAAAAATGGCTAAAGAGGTGTTGAAGACTCATGATCTTGCATTTTGCAGTAGACCCACCTTGCATGGTTAGCGAAAGTTGTCTTACAATGGCTTAGATTTAGCTTTTGCACCATACAGTGAGTCTTGGAGGGAGAAGAGGAAATTATGTGTAATGCATCTCTTCAACCAGAATAGAGTGCAACAATTTCGTCCCACTCGAGAAGATGAAGTTTCCCGTATGATTCAAAAGATAGCAAAATCAGCTGCTGCTTCTAAACCAGTTAACTTAAGTGAGTTACTGATTTCTATGACGAGTAGCGTTATTTGCAGACTTGCTTTTGGCAAGAGGTATGAGGATGATGAAAGCGAAGGAAGTAGATTTTATGCTGTGCTTCATGAAACTGACGTTATGTTAGGAAGCTTCTTTGTTTCAGATTATTTTCCTTTCATGGGCTGGGTTGACAAACTTAGAGGAATGATACAACGCCTTGAAAACAACTTCAAGGAACTTGATGTATTCTTCAATGAAATTTTCCAAGAACATTCAGACTCCCAGATGCCCAGAAATGCGCAAGAGGATATAATTGATGTTTTACTTCGAATACAAAAAGTTGGAGGACTTAAAGTTGATATCACTTCGGATCACATCAAAGCAATTCTTATGGTGATATATATATCCTCGTTAATCCAAATAATAAAATTATTTGTATTTATTTTAGATATATTTTTTACATATCTCATCAAGTGATCGATGATTTTAAATTAAAAATAAAATAATATTTAATAATTAAATATATATCTATTTATATATTAAAAATAAAATAATATTCAATAATTAAATACATACCTATTTATATAGAAAATATTGTTCTAGTGCAAAACATTTAGCTTCAAATCACAAATATGTAATTTGTTTCTTTTACTCCGCAGAATGTGTTTGCTGGTGGCTCAGACCCAAGTGCAGCTACCGTAATTTGGGCGATGATCCATCTGATGGCAAATCCTAGAGTAATGAATAAAGTACAAGAAGAAATCAGATCTGAAATAGGAAGCAAAGCTTTTGTAAATGAAGATGGCGTTCAGAAGTTGAGTTATCTGAAAGCTGTAGTGAAAGAGTCAATGAGATTGCAGCCAACAGTTCCATTTCTAATCCCAAGAGAAACAACTGAAAAGTGCATCATAGAGGGGTTTGAAATACGGCCTAAAACACTTGTTTTTGTGAATTCATGGGCTATAGGAAGAGACCCTGAAGCTTGGCCGAACCCTGATGAATTCTGCCCGGAGAGATTTATCAGCAGTTCTATAGACTTTAAAGGACACTTTGAGTTCATACCATTTGGTGGTGGAAGAAGAATTTGTCCAGGATTACAGATGGGCGTAGCCACTGTGGAGCTTGCACTTGCTAATCTTCTTTACAAATTTGATTGGGAAATGCCGCTGGGGATGAAGAATGAGGACTTAGATTTTGATGTTGTACCAGGTATCACCATGAATAAGAAAAATGCTCTGTGCCTTTTGCCCATCAACTATGGATAAGGGGAATGTTAGCATTAATATGGGATTTCTTTGGAATTATGTCGTTCATATTTGTATTAATGTTCTCTATTTGAAGAGTAAATTTTCTTACGATCCACTGACCATCTCTATACCTTAATGCTTGAAATTAAATATATATCCTAATAATAAAATTGTATATAAATAATAATACTTTATCATGTGATTAGATGTTAAAATTGATCTCACATGCTAGAACAATAATAAAAATTAAAATTTTGAACATCAAAGCCCTACTTGTTTTCGATTGAAAGCTAAATTTTTAAATGATAGGTGAAATTTTGATGACTAAATCATTTTAATTTTTGAGCGTCTTTTCTTTCTCTTCAAGCGGCCAAAGAGCTCTCTAAATTTACTCTCTTTCTTGTGTGTATGAATTTTTTGAAATCTTTCTCTTAGTTAAAGGGTCTTATCCTTATATGGTTTTTCTTTTTTTGTCAAATCAAAAACATATTTTACGGGCTTGCAACCTTTATACATGATCATCCAAACGGTTTCAATTATCTTTATATGTCCCTTGACCTCTGTAATTAACAATAACTTAATATTAGACATATTTATAAAATTATCTTCATCAATTTTATGATGGGTATTACCTCTTTCATATTGAATCTCTTATAAATCATCACTCTTTATTACGTTATTCTATGACTATTAAAGATTAATATTGGTCTCTAAAGAAAATGTACTTCTCAGTCTCACGTTAATAGTCACATATATAAAACAATTAACATCATCGTTATCCTTGATATCATAATATATATCGTTGATAGCATTTTCTAGTCACATGATTATGTGGATAAGGTTACATTTATGGGTAATAAATAGGCGTATACTCAATAACCCAACAAATCTTTATTTAAGTTCTGTTCGATTGAATTTTCTTTATTTTCAATTTGTCTCCAATATAACCTATTGTATTATACATATTACATACTCATCCATTGTGTTTTATATCCAATTAAAATAATTAAATTCTATTAAAAATTAATATTAGATGAAAAAAACTAACAGAAAGATAAATATTCGATCATTATCAATATTATTTTTATTATTTTAACAGCTAATTATTTATACTCCCCTGAGAAAAACAAAGAAGGTGGTTATGTTAAAAAAATTTTAAAAAAACACTTGGGTTTTAATTGTTGTAATTAATTAATTAATTATTTATTCATAATTAAAAAACAGTAAATGCCAACCGTTTGGAACTAAACCGAGGTTGAAAGTCAGACATCAAACTACGCCGTTTAGTTCCCCAAAATCCCTTCGCTAGCAGATCATGCCCTCATAAGTCAGAAGAATCGGCTTTAGGTTCCAACTCCGAATGAAAAGAGAGGAAGACGAACGAAAAATCATGGGTGCAGAAGAGGAGCAACTAAACGAGAAATCACCCTCTACCGCCAATCCCATCACCCCGGCCCAATTTCTCTCCTGGAAGCGCCAGAAGGTCTTGCTTTTTTCCTTCGCTTGACATCATGGAACAGTTACACTTTTTTCTTTTTCTTTTTTGGATTATCTGATTTAAAAACCGAAACTGACCGAGATTGTTAGGATCTGTTGACGCTTGTCTTGAAGTTAGTTTACGCATTTATAGCTGTTCGTTTTCAGTTTTAGAGGAGAAAATTGTTGGCTAAGTTAGTATGTAGAGTATGATCTTTTGTCTCCTACTTGATGTCCTAGAAGTTGAAATTTAGGGATTTATCAATTTTTACTGTGCATGGTTTGATGGAATTAAATAATCAAACTAGGGATAGAGCAGGGCTATGGAAAATTAATATTGTTCATTTGGAAAATTGGTTTGGTATTTCGTACGCGCAATATGTTGGCCAGTATTTTTAAGAATTAGGGGGCACTTCTTATGTTCATTTAAAATGTCTCCTTCATACGTACCACTGATAAATTAATCTGCTATATAAGGTATTGTTAATGCATCAGCACTGAAACCAAAATGCTGAGATTAGTACGTCTGATTGGCAAGAGTATACCCTGAAAAGCTTTATAGATTTTCGTTAAACACAGATTGATGGTGGTAGTCCAAGATTGAAGAAGGTAAGCTGCGCCCATTTTATTGAATGAGATGTCGGTACCTTACTGTTGGCAGTGTAAATGTGTTTTCCAGTGATGATTATCAGTGTTGTCATTTGGATCATGACCGCTGTTTCTTTTTTCTAACCCAACTGTCTTCAGAATCTATGTTGACATTGTTTAACGCATGTTTGAGAATCAAATGATTCTTTAAGTGAAACGATAAAGTGTATATCACAATTCTTTTCATATTTTTCTCAAAGCAACAATGAGCTATTTATTGTTAATGGTAAAGAAAAGTAACAAATTGAATTGTGGTCCTAAATCATATGTAGCCATTCTCTGTAGCTATCTCAATGCATTTATTATAAATGGAGTATACCTTCTTGCAAGTGAAATTAAGCTTCTCCCCGTGGATAGGAGGCGATTCTGAAGTGGGGCAGGTTTGAGAAAGGAGCTTCCTTTGTTTGTTATCTGTGTTTAGGACTGATATCATTTTCTGCATTTTATGGTGAATGTGCATCCATCTCCCTATCATATGTCATGCATGGATATTTGTTTACTTTGTCTGTTTGGATAATATATCTTTACCTTTTGTAGGATGCTGATACATCAGCTCGAAAAGCTGAGGCAGCTAGGAAACGTGCAGAGGATATAGCTGCAGGAACAGTTCAAATGAATGGCAGGGAGCTTTTCTTGCATGAACCTTGGGTTTTTGATAACCATTAAGGTTGGTTTGTTAAAATACATCTTTTGCTTCTTGATTGCCATATGCATAATACAACGGCTTGCTCTTGAAAAAAATGAATTGTTGAGTCTCTGCGAAACTGTTGGTTTTTCTTGGAAAATTTATCTTTATATATGCTCCTTGCAGGTGGTGTATTTGAAAGCATGATGACAAAAAGGAAGAACAATATTAAATCAAGCAGAAACATTCATAGTTGTTTGTCAGCAATCAGTTGAGAAAAGAAATGCTTGTATTGCTATGATTTGAACAATTGTGTGCTGATTTCCGTGGCAGTTGTGTTGTTATTAGATCATAAACGAGTGTCTTCTCTTCCCTTGGTTTGTATATTTGTCAATGAAATTCTTTCAAGTTTTTGATGGTATGAGCAATTTAAACTGGAATGAGCCTTTACTATTGATTCTCAAATCTAACAACCAAACCTAGGGGTGAGCAGGTCCAAGTATCCCGCTGGAAAAAAACTTATCCGATCGATTCCAGTTCCAGTCTTGGGTATTCGGAAATTCATAAAGATTCTTCTCTTTCCCCAGCTGTCCTCAGTCATAAGCCACCACGAACACTTTCACCCCCACAGCATTTCACTTCGCCATCAACACTAATTCATGAAGCCATCCACCATTATCCTCAAACTATCTACCATAAAACAAGAGAAAAACATATATATATATATATATATATATATATATATATATATATATATATATATATATATCAAGTCTTAATTTTATGAAGAAACGTAAAATATATGTAGAACTAGAAGCTGAATTTTATATGTGCAATATCAGAGTTGAGAATAGCTTGTCATTAATTTGGTGGGGTGGACATTGTGTAATGGAAGAAGAAACCTAATTATCGATGACAAAAATGAATTAATTCCTAGCACATTAAGCTGTTACATATTTATGATTACATTATATATATTTGTATTGAAATTACATTAGAAATAACGCAAATATTCTCAATACGGTACAATGAAAGTTTGTATCAAAACTTGAACTGGGTTGGCGTATCAACTTGTGGGATTTTGTTCATTGTCCGATTGTATATTGTGGCTATTGATTGGGATATCAACCTGCTCACCTTGCATAATCTCTGTTGCCTCTGTACCCATCAACCCATGCTGCTGCACACACCATATTATGCCCCAACCAGCTCAGCTCATATCATACTTCTTTTTAATTTACAAATCACAAACCTAGACATGGCTTACAAGGTTAAAATAATCATAATTATCAACCTGAATGTGAGGGTATAAGGTAGATGACATGGAAGAGGAACCGAGCCCTGTTGGCACATAAGCCTGATGCCATGTCGGATAATTTTCGCCACCCGGATTTGTCATTTGGCATTCTCCCATGCCATGTGGACCTGTGTTCGAGCTGGTTCCTGCCAACAATGGCTCATATGTTGCAGTTGATAAATCCCTGAAAACATAATCAAGTGCTTCAACGAGGAGTTCTAACACAAAGTGTGAAAGTTTAAATTTTCAATTAATAATAAATAACAACTAATCATATAATAACGCTTATTTATATACTAAAAAATATGTACATATAACATTGCTCTTTATTATATGTATGTGGGACAAACGAGAATAGAAGAGATGTGGTAGTGTAGTGTTACCTGAGTTGATTTAGAGAGGCTGATGCATCGAACATTTGGGTTTGGTTATGGTCGCCATCAGGCAGCCAGCCAACAACTTCATTCTCAAAAGAGGTTGGCATTGCTTGTTGACATTGCTGTTGTTGAGATGCAATATTATAATTTATAACAAACTATTACTCAATTTGGGAAATCCCATTTTCATATTACAAGTTGTTTTTAGCATACTAATTAATTACCTGCATGCTAGATGGGTCGTAAGAAGATAGATGGTTACTCAATAGATAATCCTGCAACCTCAAGTAAGTAAGAATTAGAGAAATAATAGAACTCTACGGGGAAGAAAAATTAATGCAATTATACCTTTCTTTGCACTACTCGTGTCAAAGTATCAACAAGATTTTTCTCACAGGATTCTATATCTTTCATAGATGTTAGCCTTAAAGGGTCAGGTTCATATGTCCTGCTTTCACGCGGAAAAATCAGTAAAATCATTGAATAACCATAAATAAAATGAATATATATATGTTTATTAATTCTAATTAAACCTTATCTGGTCCTCAGCCATTTGAAGTTGGTGTTGCAACCTGCCAACCTCATGTTGGAGTTCCTATAAGGAAAAACGATTACCGAAACGTTTTGGGAATAAATAGAGATGATAATTCATATAGTGAGATCAGGTCTTCAACCTGCCCCTCTCGAATGAGATGGAGATTTTCTAGTAAAGACAGGGATGAGGACGGCTAAAATTGCTACAGTTGGTGATACAGATATATATCTTTGATCAATTCCCTCTCTAATTCATTTCTTCTACCACATATTTCTAAACTATTATCTATTGGATTAACTTTAAAAAATTTAATTATTATAAATATATTTTAACACTTAGTAAATATTTTATTATTTTTTTAACGAGGATAGAGAGGGAAGTATGGGAAAATTTCTTGCTGGGATGGGGAGACGAAATTGAGAGAAAATTTTCCTGAGGAAATGGTATTTAACCCCTATCCGGCTTGATGCTATCTCTAGAAATAAAGAAGAGAAAGAGACTATCATTAAAATAGTTGGTTTTTTATGATATTATCACTATTATTTTTTTATTTTACCTCAATGTCATTGTTGATGGCCGCAGGACTGTTTTATAGCATCAGAGAGGATCAAGAAAAAAGAACACAAAAGGAAGAAAATAATCAAAACCAGTTCATTAAATCATTCAACTTGAATTGAAAAAACTTCTTAAATAGGGTTTAGAGACAGAAACAAACTTGGCTAGTTGAAGAGCAATGTCATTTTCACTCCTTAATTCCTGCAGAGCCCTTAGCAGATACTGCATGAATTCAACCCAACAAAATTTTCACCAAGATGGGTTTCAAGTTTTAACGAAATAATTCTTTTTTTTTTTAATGATTAAAAAACTAATGAAGAGCTGTCTATCTTACATCTTTGTTTTGAATATCACTGCAACAAAAATGGAAAAAAAAAAATGAAATTATTACAACTTCATCTAAAATAATTAAATGATTATGAAGAAAATAAAGGGTTTAAAGGCTTACGGGTGTCTGCGTTGGTCAGGAAAATTCAAAGCACTGCAACAAATCCTTTTATTAAATGAATAATTGAGAATTCAAGAAAATTTAATAATTAATTTAGAAAAATATTTAAAGAGCATACTGTTCTCTTTCTTGATCGGGGAGATTAACAAAACGAGAAAACACATCCTCAATCCTGAAATTCGGAAAAATAAGTAAAATACGGCAGGAGAATAACACTTAATGCATTATTACGTAGTAATTAAGTTGATTAATTATGATTATATGACTAAAAAAAATTTGCTAGTGATCCAGGGAAATTCAAAATTTTGCCACTTTTTAGGTCCGTTTTTATAAATTTATCACATTTTTTACATACTAAATATTTGTACCATAAAATTTGAACATTATAAAATACCGTTACATTTGACAAAAATATAAAATTCATACAAGACTATTGTTCAATCACACAAAAACTCCTATGTTTTTGTTATATCATCATTTTTCTTTTGTATTTTTGGATTGTTGATTGTTGATTACTGACGGCCAGATTTTTTGATTAGATATAGGGCTTGGTGAGATTTTTAGTCAAAAAAAATTATAAATGATCTCAAATTCTGAATTATATATTTATAAAAGAATAGATTGGTCAGATCGTCAATTATATCTTTATTCATGGTTGAAGATAAGAATAGTTTAAGGGGGCGTTTGGTTGGCGTCTTTTAAGATTATCTTGATAATCTATCTTTTATTCCTTTGTTTGGTTTATCAGTAATAAAATATTACAGTAATCTTCTATTATCAATACTAACGTGACAGGTAATATAGATGGTAATCTGATTACCACCTTCACCTTAGGTATTTAAAGATTACTAAAATAATCTTGAGTTTATTATAATTATATTATTATTTATTAATTTTTTGAGATAAAAATAAATTTATTTTTAATTAATATGACAAATAATATAAAAAATATTTAAAAATAATTATATTTAAGGGAATTTAAGTAAAATAATTTACTAGTAATATTTTATTACCTTTAACCAAACACAATAATTATTTATACCTATCAAATTTTATCAAACATAATAATCATTTATACCCAATAATCTTCAAAGTAATCTATTTTCAAAGTAATCTTTCTATTTTGGTAATAAAACATTACTCAAACCAAACGTCCCCTAAGTGTTATGCTATTTTTATTGTATAAATATTTAATATCTAAAAAGTGTAATAAATTTGTATAAACAGTCCTATTTTATAGTAAAAATTTCAATTTCCCAATAATTAATCATAAATCTAGCAATCAAAAAACGTGGCATGTCATCAAAATAAGCTATTCATTTTCCTTCTAAAATGGAGGGTACGTCGGAAATTTGTTTAAAGTCCGGTCAAAAGATCCTAATCCCTAGCTTCAGAGTTCATCTTTTCATCGGTTCTATGAAGATAAGAATAGTAAAAATTCAAACAAATTTGATATATATTTATATCGCATGCATGGTATTGGAAAATATTGCTATACAGAAATGTAAAAACAAAATGATGAAGATGAAATGAAAATGGCACCTTTTTTTCCCAGAAAAGTGACTGAGACGACCAGAAGGGGAGAACATGATGAGAGCAATATCAATATCACAAAGGATAGAAAGTTCATAAGCCTTCTTGATGAGTCCATTTCTACGCTTTGAGAACGTAACTTGCCTATTTGTGTTGTTTTCTATTCTCTTAATCTCCAATTTAACACGACCCATCTTGATATTCAGTAAGCTTTCGTCTATATATATATATGATCTATTACACCCAAAAAAAAAAGAGAGAAAAAGATAAAAATGTTGATAGAAACTTTATGAATTGGAATCAAAGAGTTTGGCTTTTTTTGGATTTATTTTTAGAAAGAAAACCTATGGCGTTGTTATACATATGTGTGTGTGTGTTTAAACAGTGCATGGCCCTGAAAAGTAGGGCTGTTAAGGATTAGAGATAGAGAGAAATATGGTTGGAAATGGAGGAGTGTGAAGAGATTGAAAGGTTTTGAAGAGAAGGGTTCGCTGGCATTCGATTCAATGGTTCACAATTACGGGTTGTCTGTTGGTGAACCATTTTACATCTGGTTCCATTATATGTGTGCATCTTTGCCTTTGGAATCCCCAAAGGAAACAAATATAACAAAATAATGAAGATCTCCTCCCAACCACACAAAATACCGTAAACTTTATAACAAAATGAAACATATATATATTGGAAATTAAGAAAAGATGTTCCTTTCTTTAACTTAACATTATGTGATCTATTGAATCCAATCAAACTACTGAACATGCGATTTTTTTTTTTTTTTACTTTTACTGAGCTTCGAAATTATTGATTTATTATACAATTAGTTTTGAACCTTATGTCTTTTATAAATGTGATTTCTTGTCATCAATTGATATATGCAATTTAGTATGTAAGATGGGTTACAATAACATGGATTAGAGTCTGTGAAGGCTCGGAAAAGTCTATTGCATGTGTGTGAGAATTTGATATGGAATGAATACTGATAGAATAGAGAAATATATGTAATACTAGAGTTTTTATATTCTAAAAAGATTCGGATAAATCTACAATAGATGTGTGAGAAGTTAGTGTGAAAAATGAATGAAGATAGACTACAGAAATTGATGTGACACTAAAGTTTTCGTAATTTAGCTCAATGATTAGAATATTTATATTTATGGTGCTCTTACTAATTTTATGTGTAATATAAGAATGATAATACTGCCCACTTTCTCTTTCTTCTTCTTTTTCACCTTTATATATATATATTGATAACATTATATTTATGTAGGAGTTAACTTTTTTATTGGATAATTGTTACACAGATGTTGTAGTTTGAAATCCAATCTGAGACATTCTTTGATACAAAGAACCCTAAACAAATTTAAAATTGTCTAGTCATTGGTTGTTGTCACTAGTCTTGAAGATTTCGATTTGAAAAATTGATTAGTGTTTGTTCGTTCCCTGCTTACATCCATTTGTACATTCAGGATTTTCAAGAAGAGATACCCACCTTGCAAGACAAGATGGTAGCTATCCAAATCTCACAGCCATATTAAATCTAACCAACAGTAGCCAGATATGGGACTTTTCTCTTCAATTTGAAGCCATGCAACATGGTTTCTCGTAATCATAATAAACAGTAGCCAGATATTATATATAATTTTATTGTTAAAATTAGGTGCATCAATTCATGACAAAAAATCAAATCTTACAAATTATTAGGCGTCCTCAACTGAATTGAAAAATAGAAACTACCTCATAGCCAAAGCTTAAATATGTTTGCTCACTATTTCAAACTATTTTCTCACAATTACTAGCGATTTCATTTATTCTTGGGTGCAAATACAGGCGTACATGTATTTTATATATATATTCACATGATTGAACAAGCATTAGGATTTTCATCGCTGAACATGGTGGTGTAATTGTCATCCAGCGTCGTCTCAGAAACGGTTGCTGCGGCTGGAACGGCCCTCACGAGATTAGCAGGTGCCTTCTTGTCATAAGCCTGAGAAACGTAAGGATTTGCCACAAGAGTATAGGGTACGTAAGGCCACAGCTCCACCTTCTTCTTCGTCGACTTGGCCGCTTGCAACACCTTCTTTGGCTCAACATATCCAGTTACAGTCGCCTTCTGTTGCTTCAAGTCCACGTCCACCGATTTTGCTCCTGCAATTCAGAAAATTGTCAAATTTCAAAAAAATTAATGACTGATTGCACGAAGGATACATAAATAAGATCCTAGAGGTTGGCTTGAGCGGATAAGCTATGGAATTTCTAAGTGAATGAATTAAGTTTGAGATTTGACAATATTACCATACAGTAATTATGAATTTTGTCACTACTGTCACCTTAAATAAGGACTTTCCCTTAAAAAGAAAATTCATATATAAATAATGGAAATGAAGGAAAACATGTGTTTTACCTTTTACCCCCGAGAGAACACTCTTGACCTTCCGGGCACAGCCTTCACAGTCCATCCTGATTTTAAGTGCCACTGTTTGTGTTTGCTTCTTCTTCTTCTTTTTAACACTGCTTAGTAAATCAGAAAGATATTCCAAAGTGCCTTCAACTCCCATATTTTTAAGCTTGAGTGCTAAAATTAACTTTTAGAAACAAAACCCAGAGAAGCTCCTCTAGAGGGCCTGAATAAAAGGACTAGTTTCAACTTGTTTTTGTTACAAATGGGTATCAAAGAAACACAAGAGAGAGCTAAAAGAGCAGAGAGCAACTGACGTCGACCAGTGAAGGAGATCAGAAGATGGATACTGAATGATGGTGTTGTTGATGGCTCGTATTATGGATTATTTATAATGTAAACAGACAAGTCTTGAATTATTAATTGATTTAAAAATTAGGGGGAAATCTAAAGAGACACTACAGAAAAATGGAAGTGGGGTTGTCCTAGAAACTTCCAGGACACGTTTATGGATTCTCTTGTTAAAAGAAGAGACAGAAAAGTAGAAGACTTTAAAGGCTGCGTCTGCTTTATCTCTTGACGGTAAAAACCTTGTTATGGAGACGTTAATTTGATTGAATTTTAATAAGCAAAGCTGGTGCATGCATGAGCAAATTCTAAGCCTCCGAAAAATATGATTTTTACGTTTCATTATATCAGACAGAGTTCTATTCTTTAGGTACACGAAAGGTGAAAGAAAGCAATATCCCTGGTAGTGCTCGCGGAAAGAGACCCTTGTCGAGAGAAAATTTATTATTATTGATGTTTTATTTGTTTAATAACTTGGATTTGATGGCATGAGCAGGCGCCACGTATCGGAAGATCAAGGTGAAACGTGGACACGGAAGATTCTGACGAATGAGATGGAATCCACGTGGCGAAAATCAAGAGTTCGTGAATAATGAATTGCTTAGTTGGTTGGGTTTATGGATGATTGGGCGGTGCGACACTGTGACCGTAGAAGAAATGGAGTGTTCCCAAACATTAACCGAATTCATTAATTTTAATTATAAGATTGTGATTTTATTAATACTACTAAAATAATAAAAAAAAAAATTTATATGTAGAATTTAAAAATTAATAATTTTTTTATATTAAACTTTAAAAAAGTTATTTTTTTCTTTTAGAGTTTTTATTTTTAAACAAATTCTCTCCTAATCTTTCAGCCCTGTCTCCCCGTTCTTCCAAACTTATCTATACTAGAAAAAACGAATCTTCACCTGGACAATCTGGATGATTCGACGGATTTACTGAGCTAACTTTGAGAATTGAATGAAGTTTTTAATGATGTTCCATGGCGGATCTTGACCGTTAAAGCAGAATTTCTGGGCTCTTTGCTTGCTGAATTAACTATTCTCGTGTGGAGGTTACCAGCAAGTATATGTATTGTTTCCCAGGATGGATATACATCACACCGTGAATGGGATAATCCGAAACCATACAATCATAAAGAATTTGATCTCATCATCTCTGTCGTTTTCACCATTGCCACCAAATAAGGGTTATCACTACTTTTCATTACCAAATCCATTATATATATATATATATATATATATATAGGATTTTTTAGATTACCTCATTCGAGCCAAACTGTAGGATCAAATTAACCACATCAAACAAAAAAAATTTCAGACTTAGTAATTGATCTCTTGGTATGTCACCGAAAAACTTCAACTCAAACTCTACCTTCAACTAAAATTTCTTCGTTCTAGACCTGCAGATGAGCCAAAGAGCTACATGACTGTAACACTTGTCCCTATCCTTTTTATATCTTCCATGGCCATCAATCGAGGAGAAAGGGAGGTATATGTTTCCACTAATTTGTGAAAAGAATGCTTCTAGATTTGAGATGGGAGGGACGAGGACCCCATGAATGAAGCCACGAAGCAAAAATGCACCACTCATTAGTTTGGCCTTCTACCATCTATTCCACTTTTCTCACTCAAAGATCTCGGGCAACAATAATTCACATACCTTGTATTCTAAAAACTATAAATTATATCTCTAAACTCAATTCCATTAACAAAAATAAGTAAATTATCGTATCATTCATAACTATTTCACTTACCAACTATTTAGCTAAATCGGATCAAAATCACATCAACCAAAATCAATCTTCTCAGTTTACACCTTTTCTAATGCAATTATGAACCAATCACACCTTTTCGCATGAGATTTGACTTGAATCACATTTAAAAATGTACGATTCTTATTATCAAAATTGTCAGAATTGCATCATGAAGGTGCAATCAAATAATATCACACCAAGTTTAGTGTGATCTAATGATCTGGTGCTAAAGGATTTATTTTATTTTTATTTTTATTTTGAGAGGGAAAAAGAGGCTCATACATATCCTAATTCTTACCTACGATGCAACCATTGTTTGTTTATTGTTACTTTTTGGTGGCTTTTAATCCTCTAATTCATTTATTTTCAAACGACCAACAAAATGAAGATTAAGCGGTGGCGTAGGATGATTTCTTTCTATTAATAATAACAGTTGGTAAACAACCAAAGGAGGTGGGCCTCATCATAATAACTTTTTTTCTCCCTTAATATCGGCAATCAAAATCGAAGCTGAAAATTTTCTTTTTCAATATATATAAAATCTAATTTCATCGAACTAAAACTAAATAATGGCCCATCAGTGAAGTTAATTATTAGTTTCTTGGACTAGGTAATGCAATGCTTTCTTAATCCTACATGCCTGTCAAATTATTGCAGTGATTTAGACAAAACATAATTTACGCTCGCAAAGACTATTAGGGTTGGGTTCGAGATTGCCAACTTGATTGAGTTCAAAATGAGTTGTTTTTAGGTGAATTTGATCTCAAATTTATCAAGTTCGAGTTTGATACTATTTGACTCATCAATCTCATGAGTTTAAATAAACTTGATTTGAAACAATTAAAACGATTTTATTTTGACCAATAAACACCAAAACAACGTTGTTATATGAACTAAATTAAATCAAACTTTCGCTTGACTCACCTCAAACCAAGCCAAACTTGAACTTGGTTTGAAGAGAGTTCGACTCCTTCAAGTTGGACCCTTTGGCTCGATTTGATTCGAATCCAGCCTACCCACTACCCATCTCAATCAATACAGGAACCTAATAAAAGAAGTGCACTCCGTAAGCAGAGAGAATAATCACAAGAATAGACAAGATTTACAACTTTAAGAACAAACACATTAACAGTATCAATGAATTTATCAGATGGAGAAGAGAATGAAGTTGCAGGACTGACGGGGCATGGGACTTTGACAAAGCCCTTTTGGCAGTGGCAGGTGAAACTGTGCTTGCGTTATTGGTGCTCTGTTGTTCATTGGTAGGCAATGGGTTCGAAGATCCACCATCCGGTGGTGGCAAAAGAGGCAAATCTGTTCTGTTATTCAAATCTTCACCTGTTGAAATAAAAAATGGCATTAAATTCTAACCCACATACAACAAACACAAACTGGGTATCAATATTGTAGTAGAAAAATAGAAAATGGTTTTAACCCACAAACACGAGAAGGAAAATTAGCGACAAATAAATTGTAGAGAAACAATACCATCGTTATAACTGCATAAATTTGACAAAAGGGCTACATGGCATTGCGCAGCCAAGTTAACAATTTAATCACTGAACATAGTTAAAAGAAGATTAAATGCTAAGAATAAAAGAGCTACATAGTATCGCAAGCCAAGGTAACTCTTCCTCAAAAGGATTTCTTTTTCTACAGTATTTTAAAAATACTAGTGACAACTAGATTGGTACAAAAGCATAGCTGATTTTAACATTAACTTTATTTTAACTTTTATGGTACTAAGCACTAACTGTTAAAAATAGATACATTTCATTTATTAAAGCAAGGATGCCACCTGATTTTAACATGAACTTTACATGGCCACCTCAGTAACACAGAAAGCCGATAATATCCACAGCAATGGTAGAGTAATACATATTTGGAAGGAAAAAAGGGAAAAGTTCACCATCTTACAAAGACCATAAAAAATTTGATCAGTTCTTTGGCATATCAATTCCTCATGTGACCTTTCAACCATTTCAAAAAATGAAAATAATAAAACAAGACCTCTAATAATGAATGACAAAATATTTGCTAGAATCTTACTTCAAGACCCTTAAATTTTCTTTTCATGTTTTGGTGTCAAAGCTTTCAAAGCTAGTTTCTTTTAATGATGCCTAACAACAAAGGACAATATTCAATTTTTTTTTTTTTTTAAAAAGGCACCCTCAAGCACTAACAATTGGAAACTGGCCAGCCCAACTTCAAATTTTCCCTATCAAAGACTATGTGATGGCCCATCATAAAGTTTTCTGCAAGATATGGATTTAATCTAGTGTCAGAAAACATGAACAGAGGCAGAGAGAACGTAGATAGAAAAGTCAAAGGAAAATTCAAGATTGGTATAATGCCTCGCGTCCAATAATACCAAAGTCTCCATCTGCAGGCATTACAGTTAAACAGAATACTGTAAATCCCTGCACAATATCCAGATTAATAATTATCCAACATGAACAGTTTTCAAAATCAATTTAAAGATGAACAATCAAGAGAAAACTTGCAACAGAAAAACCTGGAAGATATCTATATCCATATCCACCCAACCACCAACACACACGTGTATATTGTTAGAAATCTTGGGCACTTTAAACTTGGAGTGTGGTTCAACACCTTTATTAATTAAGGGCTTTAACATGTTTTGGATTCCAAGTTTCCTGTTACTAAAACAAATTAACTAATTAAGTCAATCTAACTTAGGTACCCTTTCATTTTTTTTATTCTTCCCAATGTGGGACTTCTATATTCAACATATTTATATATATAAATATATATAGGTGATATCAAATGAACAGACTTAGAATTGTATATAATAACCTTAAAGATTGTAGAAATCAACTTCACACTGATGCAAAAATACATGTTGGGAACTAGAAAAAGAAATTAATAATTAAATCTACATCTGTTTTAGACCATATTTCTTTGAAATTAATAAACCATAAGTTTACACTCAAATGTAGTAAATTTAAGCCAGCGGGATCAGCTACCTGATTTTGAGGAAAGGAATATATGTGATTATGGACTACAAAGCTTTGGTTTGTAGTAAATATGAGCCTCATTTTGGGAATGCTATGAAGCTCCTCTGAACTATTTCACATAAAACAACTAACAATGAGTTCTCAATAAATAAGAAAAAAGGCTTACCTAAACTCTCCATATTTACATTCCAGCCTGGCATTGTAGCAGTTCTTCCAGGAATTTCCTTGAAGGTCAATTCTTTTAGCAGTCACAAGTTTGTCAAACTGTGATAAAGACATAATCATCTTTGGGCCATTTAACATTGTAATACATTTATAAAGAGAAACCAAGACAATTGAAGCACCTTCAAAACAACTTAATCGTATAAGTCAGTTGGAAGAAATGTGAATGATGAACCACTATCAACCAATGCTTGGAATCCAGAGTGCTGAAGACAAGAACTTCCAACACAGTAAGACTCCACCATAACAAAATAGGTGTCATTGAAAAAATTAACAGACAAATTACATGATCAGTCAAAAAATATATTAAAGCACACAAAGGACTACAAAAAGCTAAAAGAAGTGCCACAGTTTTTACTTCTAGCTCCCTAGACACGGTAAGAGAAATACGTCCAGTAAAAATATATATAGATGGCATACTATTTTTCTCCTATGGGGAAGAATGGAGTAGACTGTTGAGACAGGGGCCCCTGATCTCCAAAAAAAATTCTCCCTGAATCATTCTCATCAAAACAAATTGAGAAAGAATTCAGAATTAATCCTGCTTTTGCAAGCAAAGTTGGTTCCGAAATGTCTTCAAGTCCGAATCCCATCAATCCATTTGGAGCCGCTCCATCCAAGTAACTACCAGTTTGCTTTCTACCACAGCTGATGAAATGAAACATGTAGCAGAAGGAATCAAAAGTTTAAGCACATAAATATCTGGTTGATGAACATGTAAGGGAAAACCACATAAACACACCCTAAAATGACTGATGCTTGCACCAAACTTTGGGATGCATATTTGCTGTCGGAAGCTAAATGTAATATGTCTTCAACTAGGTATCCCAAACTTGAGGTATCTTCTGAAGCATATTCAGCAATGTAGGGGCAGAGATCCTCCAAGCTTTGGCAGTTTGTGCGAGACTTGCATAACTGATTACTGCAAGATAGGTTTTTGCAGCTGCTTGACGTTGTGAGATCATACTCACTCAAATCTTTTTCCTGCACAATGGATGCCCCAAATACAAGGGAGCACCGGCCAATCAATCATTGGAATTAAAATGCTAAATCTGTTACCAATTCCCAGCCAAAGCACTCCACAAACCCTTTAATGCTTCCACATTCAGAGTCCTATCAACATGCTTCAACTATACCAAAATTTAAAATAAAAGGGAAAACCAAAAATTACTTTCTAATTGCGGCAAAGCACCAAAAGGAATGCCCGTTAACATCACTAGGAAGATTAACATTTACCTTCAGATTTTCTCATAATTTAAACAATGAACGTTACTAGTAGCAATTAAAGATTCAACTGATATCACTTTCACAAGGATAAAAATTCATTCCATGACAATTTCAATTCATAATCAAACCGCAATTTTTTTATGTCAGGAACCCTCAATATAATTTGTATCAATGTAAAATTTTCCATTGACCTAGTGTGTGAAAATGAAACCATTACAAAAAGAATAAATACTTCAAAACAAAAAGAAAAAAAAATGGCCTACCAAAAAAGTATGGTAACTGGCAGACAAAGGAGCGCAATGTATACATTGTAATGGGACCCATAACAGATTACTTTCAGCATCCAGTACAACCAGAAACGAAACGTTTGGTGTCCCTATATCAATCCACGTGTAATGCAACCTGAATTATCAAAATATACGCACAAAAAAAACATAATTAATAAGGCAATCCATCAATTAAACGTTTTATTTCCTAAAAGTTGACAAAAATTCTTTCGTTTTCCCAGCAACCAAACAAAGAGTAACGAGTTACACTCACCAATAAAACTGATTTCCGAAGTAAAGAGTCTCGCTTCCCTGACAGGGAAACAACAATTGATACTGCGACTTGTTAATACTTTGTAAATCCACACTCATTCTCTGCCGTTTCACGTCGTTACCCAAAGCAACTCAATAGACTCCACACTGTTCTTCGTCGGCCACAAATCAGCAACAGACGCGTCACCACCTCTCGAAATCCATGTCTCCTTCGCTTCGTCGGAAAATCGGTGTATCAACTTCGAAGAAAACGTGACAGCAGCCGATCCATCAAACAACAAGTAACTAAACAACGACAACAGCAACATAATCAGACAACTCGCCATTTCAGGTAAAGAGAGTGAAAGTAAAAGGCATGGTAAAGTCTAGCGTGGGAGCTTTATTGATCTCACGTGCTAAAATGCGCAGAGGGGGATGCGTATTGCGCACTAGCTAAAGCCAATAAGTAGGTCACGTGAAAACCTAGTACATGGGCATGCTACCGCTAGCGCGAGGTTTGCTCCTGCGAGATGGCCAGTAGACCAATGAGGATTCAATATTTTAAATTTTGAAAAATGATAATGAGGTGGTTAGAAGTTTAATCAAGAATTAATGACGGAGCTTTGACACGTGGCGGCAAGCTCTTTTGAATGGCGGAATCCTCCAGGTGGATTTACTTTCCGGTTGAGGAATGAAAGAGATTCTAGTCGGGAATCTATCTTTTGCCAAAGGCAAAGGACTTATTTCCACCAAAAGATGATTATTCTTTTAAGTTTTTACCTTCTAATTATAAACGTTTTATTTAGTTATTTATAAATTATTAAAATTAATAAAATTCTAATATTTTATAATTTTATCTTCGTCTCATCTTTAAATCCTAAAAACTAATAATTTTTTTCAAAATCAAATTTTAAAAAACAATATTTTTTTATAGGTTAGTTTTTAATTTCTAACGACAATTTCAGTAGCCTTCCCTCCAACGTTTTTTCTTTCTTTCATGATATCTCTCTCTACTTTGAGCAACTATTTAAGTCTGATAGGCGAATAGTTTCATCAGAAAAACGAAGAAAACGATGAGTCGTTTGAGAAGAAGATAACTCGTCTTCCCAAACGAGAGATGCATGGCTGTCAGAGGGAAAAGAGACATTAAGATAGACCGTTGGAGGAAGAAGGAACGGTTAGAAATGAGAAATTGCTTGAGGAAGTGGTCAAATATTGAAGTATAAACCCTATAGGAGAATGTAATTTTTGAAAACTTAGTCTTAAGAACAAATTATTATTATTTAAGGTTTAGGGATGAAAAAGAGATGAAATCTTAAAATTAACAAATTTAACAGTTTATAGATGAGTAAATGAGATTTTCAAAGTTAAAAAGTGAAAATTTTGAAAAACAGCATTCTTTGGATAGGAATACGTCCTTTGGCCTTTGTCAAATTTCAAATTTTGATATATTGATTTATGAACAAATTTAATTGATAATGATAAAAAACCATAAATTTGTGTGAAAATATAAAGTTGTTGGGTAAACAAACATCATGTAAGTTTCTATTGGCTGGGCCTGAGACTTTTTTTTCATTTGGGCCTGCTAAAAAGAATAAGAGTTGAAGAAAGGTTATAACTTAAGGGTGCTTTTGGTTAGAGGGTATTAAAGATTACTCTGATATTTTTTTAATTATTTTATTTAGTTTATAAGTAATAAGAAATTTCTATAATAGTTTATTATCAATGATGATGTGACAGATAATATAAGAAGTAATCTGACTACCACCTCCATCTTAGGTATTAAAATATTATCAAGGTAATCTTCATTTTATTATAATTATATTTTTATTTATTAATTTTTTAGAAAAAATAATCTCATTTTCAATTAATATAATAAATAACATAAAAAATACTTTAGAATAATTATATCCAAGGATATTTAAGTAAAATAATATACTAGTATTTTTTTATTGTCCCTAATTAAACACAATAATTATTTATACCTACCTAGTTTATCAAAATTTATCAAATATTATAATAATTTATATCCAGTAATCCTCAAAGTAATTTATTTTCAAAATAATCCTCTAATTTTAGTAATAAAAAAACATTTTCTAGACCAAACGTGCCTTAAAAGCGTTTGCCTTGCCCTTGTAGAATTTTTTTTTTTAAACCATACATATTTTAAAAGCATTCATTAATATGGTTATCGTTATCTGATTATACATAATACGTATTTTATTATATAATATAATACAGATAGAAAACGATACATATTATAAGGTATATCAAATTAATATAATATAGTAAATATATTGTATAATTGATACATATTACAAATACGAATTAATATACTTTCTTAAAGAAAATGATGATATAGTAAGAGTGTATATGAGAAATTTTAAATTTTTATAAATGTTTATGATATTTTCTAAAATAATGAAATGTTAATTAAATTTTTTTATTATTTTTATTAATTTTTTTTAAATACGTATTTCACGATACAATGCACGATATAAAAAATTATATTTTTAATACCCGATATGATACATAATTTGACTACCATATTCATCAACATACTTTGTAACTGCAGTTCAATTCTATTTGGGTATGAGTAAATTATATATTTCCCACAAGCTTTGCCAAAAACACTTTTTCACGTTTTGACGGCACAAGTCATATTGATAACTTAGAATCAAACTTTGTTTAAGAAAGAAACTAATGCTATAAGAACAAATAGTAATTTGATCACCCAACAAATAAAAAAAATAACTTTTTTTACAATCTTTCTTTAATGTTTTAAACACAAATTTGAAATCTAAAAGATTTTTTTAATTTTATATTTATTTTTAGTAATATGGTAATTTTAAGAAGTTAATAGTTAAAGATAATAAGATAATTTAATTTTAGATGTCAAATTGACTAAGTCTTTACATATACTTGTAAAGTTAGATAAAATGATATTAGTCTATCTAACTTTTATCGTGGAGGTCTTAACTTACTTTGGTTTCGTCTTGGACTGTCCTTCCCATTGAGAAGGATGAGTGTTGGTTATTCTCGAGTACTCCTGTTAGAAGACTCGTTGCTTTTTTATTAATATATACTTACCAAAAAAAAATTTCTCCGGCAACTGAATTTGATTTTGGATAGAATAGTATGATTTTCCATTAAGGGGTATCAAAGCGTCTTTTACCCAAACCTTGGGTAGGACAATGTTAGTTATTCTACGGGTATTTGCATTTATGCATCTACAAGACCAATCTGGTTCTATAATGTCCACCTTAAACTTGCAATAAATATCCTTTCTGGCTTTTGCTTATTGTCGTTTCAGATAATACTATTGATGTGGATCCAGCTTCTGGCAGTTACTATCGTCCCCGTCACGCCCGTTCAAGCATCACAAATCACCACATAAATTCGTCTTACTTTCCCCCATCACTACGTATACTTTTAGTTATTTAAATTTATTTAATGATATAGTGACCTATTATTATTTAATTAAAATAAATGATAATAATAGTAAAAATTCTAATTTTTTTAAATTAAATTTTATACGTAAATGGTGGAAGCAGTTTTTGATTATTTCAACTGATTTATCTTTTATTTATTTTAAATGATATATTATTTATTATAGCAAAATAAATAATAAATATTATATCAGAATATGAGTTGACATACCAAAAATGGAAAACCATAAGGAACCACAAAGTGGCTAAGGTTTAAATGTCTACTGAGTCACGACTCGGTGAACACTAAACCCTAAAGCCCCGCCTATAAATCGGCAGTTTTAAAGAAAAGAAGATTTTGTTATTGATATTAGGAGAGATAATGTATTTGTAAACAAGAAAAACAAGAAATTGAAGGGGTGAAATCGAAGCCAAGCTAGAATCTCAAGAGCGTTACCTGATGCCTATCTGTCTCTTTGTCTTCTTAGTTGTCATCCTCGTCTGATTCTCTTGTTCTTCTTCTTCACCCCTCTTTTTTAAGACATCTCAAACCCTGGGTCATGATGTCGACTCCTATTTCTCCATCGCAATCCGGTAAGTTGATTTTCTTTTTCTTTATGTTTGTCTATGAATTGAAATGTCTGTTCTGCTGACATTTGCATATGCTTAATTCAATCGTTTAGCCGTCTATTATATAAAACTGAATAAAACAATACGCTCCTTGGAATTATGGCGTTCCTCTCGTGTTTGATTAAATTCCAGTACTGCTATTATGTTATTCCTTAAATCATCAGAGATGGTTGCAAAAAAAATTAGAGTAGAGACTATCTCATTATGCATCTATAATGAAGGTTTAGTTCGTCCAGAGAGTAAAGGAATGAAAATAATATTAATTGTTTGTTTGAGCTGGCATCCATGTTTGCATGCCATAGATGTCTGCTTCACAGATCATTGCCAAGCTTTCTGGACGCGTAAAAAATTATTATTTTTTTTTAATCCGAGATTTTCGTCTGGTGGACCTTTGGATGAATAAAGAACAATGGGATTCATACAATAAAACTAATAGAATTTTAACTTGTAATTTGCATATGGTCTCATTGTTTTTATATATTTGTTTATTTCAGGAAGGTTGCTTATGAATGAGATTTTGAATATGTCCAAGCCACATACTTCCCCAATCTTGACGTCACAGATATTAGCTGTCTCTGCTACAATTTTCTCTTTTCTCAATACTTTTCTTCTCGATAACTTCCTCGGAATCCTAAAACTTTCTATTTAAAACCAGCCAAAAAGTACCTTACTGCTCACTCCATGTACTTCTAGTCCTAGATAGCTAGATTGATAGAGTCATTAAAAACCCCACATTTCATTTTCACTTTCTAGCTTTCTTTTTCTGATGCAGACCCCAGAAACATCAGGTATAGAACTTGGTCTCAAGACTGTAAACATTTGTCCCGAGAATAGCCATAACCACCATAACAATTCTTCTGTTATGAAATCTAAGCTATTGACTCAACAGCTATCACCATCGTTTTGTTCTCAGTTGGGTGATTACATTGGTATGGAGAGCTGTCTTGACTTGAAGAATTATGAATATTTGCGTACGGAGAGTAGAGAAGATGAGAATGCGGGAAGACGTGTGCAAAATTATGTTCATGGTATGAGATGTCAAAGGTGGTCAACGAAGAAGAAAGAATTTCCTCCTCCAATTTCATTGCTTGCACGTACAGAAAACCTGCCTTCGCATATGCCATTTGTGTTGAGAAGATACTATACGAATGATGGCCGGCTGATCCTCAGGGAAGAGAGGGTGAGGCATCACGAGTATTTCAAGGCCTATAGGTCCAATGGTCATCTCAGGTTGCAGCTTGTTCCTCTAGATGACGATGTTTTGGCCCCTCCTTTTGCTGATGACAATGAAATCGACGAACAACATGGCAATGAGGGAGAAGAAGAAGAAGAAACAGCTGCAGTAAAGATAGAGACTGAAGATTCGAATTCAACTGCTGATTTTGTCTATGACGTTGAGAAGGAGATTGTATGTAAGGATACGGAACAAACAAGGGCTGAATATGAATGTAAAATAGCCGAGTCATCTGTTGAGAATGCCGCTGTTTCAATGGGTGGAAATGGAGGCGGCGGCAAGTGTTTGAATTACAACAGTGTGATAATAAACTCATCTTGTTTTCTAGGGATGCCAGTTCCAGCTATCAAGCCAGTTCATACTTAGCTCAATCCCAGAAAACTAAATATCTTTGGCCTTAAGGAGTTGTTAAAGGTTAAGTTTAGGACATCTTTGATTTATTGGTAGCCTTGTCTTAGTCTTTTAATTCACTTGAAAACCATTAGTCTTTGTCGTTGAAGAGTTTAGTTGTTCTTTCGGGATTGTTTTAGGGTTGTGCTCATGAAATGGCGTTTTGGCAGAGTTTAATTCATTTTTGTGTCTATATTTGCCCATTTATCTCTTTGAAATCCTTTCTCATTTTCCTCCCAAATAAATGCCAGGATGAAACAAAGTTTAACAAGATGAACTGGGACGGGAGTAAAATTAACAGTGTAAGTTTGTTTCAGGCTTTATGTATATTAAATGATATGGAATCCATTACCCATGTGGATTTTGAAATTTGAGAGAGAATGATGATGTGAAATATGAAACAGTAGTTGTGGTAATATCTCATGTTCACTGAAGAAAACAAGAGATGATGAATCAGTGGTGCACTGGCAGAATCAGAATGCAGTGGCGCTGGCAGATGCTTCAAACAGGTCAATTACAAGCATCCCACAACATGCAGGAAGATGTAAGGAGCAAGTTCCGAGGGAACTATTCATAAGTTGTTGGGATATGATCGATATTCATGCATGACTCATGATATATATTATATAAAGGCCAAAGGACTTATCCCACCCACCCAAGGTATAGTGAATTACCAACTCCCACCCACTAACTTTCAAAAACTCAAACACCCACCCACAATTAATTGTCCGTTAAAAATTTCAATTAACGTTAAGGGTAAAATCATCATTTAGTAAAAAAATTAAAGTTTCATCATAATTTCCTCCCCTATATTTAAAAACTTATATTTTACCCTCAACCCAAAGTTTGAAAAGTGGCAAAAACCCCCCTAGGGTTTGTTCTTCTTCCTCCAGTGTCAATTTTTCCTTCCCCAGTAGTCGATCGTCCTCCCTTCCCCTCTTATCTCTCCTTCCGTCTCTCTCCCTAGCCTCTCATGTCATCTTCAGCCAAAGATGAAGACTAAATTGTCTTCGTCTGGATGAAGACGCGTCGTCTTCATCTCTTAGACGAAGACGATCGGTCTTCATCAAAGAGACGAAGACGACGTATGTTCGTCTCAAACGAAGACTACTCATCTTCGTCTGAGTTATCTCTGATTGAAGATGGTCAAAGAGGCTAGGGAGAGAGACCGGAGGAGAGACAAGGGGGAAAGGAGGACGGCCAACGGTCGGGGAAGGAGAAATCGATGTCAAAGGAAGAGGAACAAACCCTAGGGGGGTTTTGTCACTTTTCAAACCTTTGGTTGGGGGTAAAATATAAGTTTTTAAATATAGGGGAGGAAATTATGATGAAACTTTAATTTTTTACTAAATAACGATTTTACCCCTAAAGTTAATTGAAATTTTTAATGGAAAATTGATTGTGGGTGGGTTTTTGAAAGTTAGTGGGTGGGAATGGCATTTCACTGTACCTTGGTGGGGAAAAAGTCTTTTGGCCTTATATAAAAATGTGTAGAGTACAGCCACCTCCCAATATCCATTATCGTCAGATCTGATGATTGGTCTGTCAATGATTCTGCATTTTTACTGTTCATATCGGCTGCCCCAGGGTCTCAATCTGGCATCTGTTTGATGCTCCGTATTAAATTAACAGTACTACTGTCCAACGCACTATTTTTAATTCCATTTCAATTTTTTTAGTTTGCAAATTAGAATAATTCGCTTCCAGGAAGAATCCAGGTTAATATATGCCATATATAATTGAGATGATTGGATATATATAGAGTGAAGGTTCTTGCTTGGAAAAAAACTCAACAAAAAACACAAAAATTTATCATAATTAAACATGATTTCATAATTTTTTTTAAAACTCGAATTCATCATGATATATTTGATTCAACATTTTTTTATTAAAAAATAAAAAAATTAACAAAAGATTGATTACTTTGAAATTTATTTAATATAAATTAATATTATATTTAATAAAATTTAGTATTTATGAATAACTATTAAAATATAATTTTATTAACTTGAAAGATTATTAAATTTAAATTATTGTTGTGTTTGATTAATCTAATATGTTTTATGTTAAATATATTTGGTTTGTGTATTTTTTAAAATTTTTTTCATTTTAATAATATATTAGTATTTTTTATAGATAATTACCAAAACATTTTATTACTAGGCAAGTTAAATAAGGTAACGTCAAAATATTACCCTAAATCAAACACTTTTTATGTTATATTATAAAAACTCTTCGGTTAAACTTGCGGACATGATGTTCATTAAGATAATCAATTATTAACGAACAAATGTTACAACAACCCATAGTTCAAGAGAGGCCTCAAATGAGATATAATCAATTTGCTTAATATTAAATAATAATTTTTTATTATCTTGAAATCATTTCTTACCGTCTCAACAATCGTAATTAAAGTGTAATTATTTTTTTTGTTATTTTAGGATAAAAATGTCATCTATCACATCATATAACACTTAATAAAGACAATTATTTGTATAACCTTAACATCTACTTGTATGAATTCTTAACAAGTTGAAAGGTTCGAAAGAAACATCTCATCCCACAACAATCTCTCCTATATTCCAACAATAGTACATCTTATCTTGCCTTATCCCAACCAAACCCTTTTTGATGGGGGAAGAAGAACAGACAATAGATCTATGAATGCCACCAATTGCATCGATAAAGGTAGTTCTAGTCACAATTCCCCACTTCCAAAACTCGATCAAAACTGAGTGACCACATATGCCTCCCAAGGTGGCAACACAATCCGCTAGCCTGGGAAGCACAGTTCATGCACTTATTGAATGACTCAATGATACTCTCTGATAGCACCTATTGGGGCGCTAGTTCCCCTACCAACAATCGGTGTGACGTCTCATGCTTCACATACACAAACTTCATGTCTCCCCAAGAGACGACGATAGGCAACCCTCGAGCTAGGAGTATGTCCACTGCCTAACGTATAGAAGAAACTCACATAATAGATTTGCCGTGCCCTGTCACAACTTAAAACGGATACATGACATATACACTCGCAGAAACTCTTACTACATTTTTTTTTCCTTTTTCTCTCTTCTCAGTTTGATTTTTCGTTTTGTGCTTTTTTTTTTTTTTTTGGTTTTTTTAGGTCACATAGTTGTAAATATTTTTGTTTATAGTAAGTTGCACTAAGATCACGGCCTCTTTTCTTCTTCTCAATGTTTAACTAAAAGTTCCCCGCTTCTTTTATTTCATCTATTTTGGTGTGAATCCCACCACTATTAATTCTACAGGAGACTAAATCAGAAGCGCTTGATCAAAATCATAATCTCGGTAAGCGGCGCCAACGGTGTTCAGTGTCAAGGGAATATCCAGTTATCCACCACCAGTCCCTTTACTGGCAAGTACCAGAAACTTTCCTGGACACATGAGAGTGAAATATCACCACCAGTACTTCGAAGCCTACAGGGAGAACACTCGTCTTATCTCAAATCCTGTGTTGTTGAACGACACCAGAGCATTTAACAACAAAGAGCCAGAGCTAGAAGGCCTTGAATTCATCTAAGAAGAAGAAGAAACAGATGGCTACACTGACATTGGTAAGCGGCGCCAACGGTGTTCATGTCAAGGGAATATCCAGTTATCCACCACCAGTCCCTTTACTGGCAAGTACCAGAAACTTTCCTGGACACATGAGAGTGAAGCATCACCACCAGTACTTCGAAGCCTACAGGGAGAACACTCGTCTTATCTTAAATCCTGTGTTGTTGAACGACACCATAGCATTTAACAACAAAGAGCCAGAGCTAGAAGGCCTTGAATTCATCTAAGAAGAAGAAGAAGCAGATGGCTACACTGACATTGGGGAAGGGAAACCAGAAGAACATGAAGAAAGTGCTCAAACTGACTCGAATAATATAAACAAGATTAGAGGCGTGGAGGAGACAACAGATGAAGGTGGATCAACAATGATAATGAACTCGCAGATGACTAAAACTATTTCGGAAAATGAGGTCAAGAGATACGAAGTTTTACGTACGTGCTTCGCGTACACGAGTAGGGAGATACCAGATTCAAATTATAATTTCTTTCGTAAGAGCCCGAATCACGTTAATTTAGCTCCTTAAGCATTGGAGGGTGTCTCTAATCCGATTTGGTGGGATTTAAAAACTTATTTAACTTCCAAACAAACTAAATTATTTTAAGGTTTAAATCCAACCAAACTAAATTACTTTAATTTCAGCCCTAACTTAAAAATAATAATATAAAAAAATGACAAAAAATAAATTAAAAACAAATGAAGCACCCAAATTCCCATATATATATATATATATATTTCAGTGGGATCCTCCAAACTGCAACCAATCCATAAACTGTTTCTAAAATTTATGAAACCAATCTAAATTATTTTATAAACCGAACTAAACTAAATCACAATTTTTAAATGGTTTAAACCAAATTATACACACCCTTAAACTTTAACATTTCTTCCGTTGATGGCTGTTATGTAGCCTATCTTGGCCTGATTATCGGTTAATAATTATACTTTGAGGCAAAGAGGGGTTTGTGCAGGCTGTTTCCAATGTGACATAAAGGTCTTTTGTGAGGCATTTGATGAAACTAACACACTTTGATTACCTTAAATAAGTATAAGAATAATGTATTATTATATAATTAAGTATCATTTTAATAATATTTAATTATATGATATATTATATGTGTATTTATTTTATGTCTAGGTAAATTTATTGTTTAAATATAAATCAAACCAAACACCAATACGAATCAAATCTCTCCCCGCCCCAGTAGAGACTGGTTTGGGGTTATGCTTGAACAAGTTCTTCATGAATGGGCTGGGTGCATACTGCATAGCATTCAACAACCCCTCCCCTTTTCTTAAATGAAACGATAGACGATGAAAATTTTCTCTGTACTAAATGCCTTTGGTAAAATTGCGATTACGAGCTTTCTTAATCAGCCAGTAAACTCCTTTTCATAGAGTTGAGGTAATTTTTATCTGCCGACATGCTGACGAGGATTAACCAGAACGTGAGCAAGAATCTTGGGTATTATCCCAAAGAGAAGTTATCTCTGTCCCCCAAAACCAAAAAAGACTGCTTTGTGAAGTCACTTAGCCAGCCGGCAAAAGGATCAGGGTGACAATAAGAAGGGAATACTTAATGGCTTTGCTTTCAATTGTCAAAGTTCAAAAATTGCATTAGGGATTAGAAAAATAAAACATAGGCCAAAAGACTTATTTCCACCAAGGTTTAGTATAAACCTTAATTATATTCATTCATTTATTAAATTTTATTATTATTATTAAGAATAAAATTATTATTTAAAATTTTATTTAAACTCATTATTTAAAATTAATATTTTAGTTTTAAAATTTTTATTTATATCTCATAACCTCACATTTTTTGGGTTTAAAATTGGCTTTTGCCCCTTAAATCTAAGATTGCAAACTCTCACATTTTTCCCCTATGTCATCCTCCCAACTTTCTGAAAAACTTTAGTTTCACCCCTTTACTCTCCCTCAGTTTCTAGATCTCACATTCGACGACCATTTGTCATCTCTAGCCATTGGTGCTCTCCCTTCAATCACTCTCTCTTCAATCACTCTCTCTTCCCTCTTCAATCACCTTTTTTGGAGTCGAAATTGAAAATCGTCTTTGTCTTAGACTAGCCTTCGTCTAACTACGACTCGACCCTAGTGTTTATTAGACGAAAACAATGTGTCTTGTTTTGAGACAAAAATGATTTCGTTTTTATTTTCAGTGAAAGTGGTTGGAGAGGGAAGGGAGAGTGATCAGGAGATAGAGAGCTGACAATCGAAGACAATGAATAGTCTTCAGAGATGAGATCTGGAAGCCAAGGGAGAGTGAAGGGAAGAAACTAAAATAACTTAAAAAGTTGGGGGAATGGCATATATAAAAAAAAGATTAAGTTTGCAAACAAATTTGAAGGGAAAAAAGACCGTTTTTTAATTTAAAAACTATGAGATTAAAAGGCATAAATAAAAATTTTAAAATTTAAAGATAATATTAAAATATGAGTTTAAATAAATTTTTTTAATAATAATTTTATCTCTTATAATAATAATAAAATTTAACTAATTAGTAAATATTAAATTTGTAAAAGATGAGAAGTGTCAATTAAATTTACATTAAACCTTGGGTGGGAAAAAGCGTTTTGTCCTAAAATATATGAAGCCCCTTTTTTAATTAATGCTCTTCTTGCCGATTCCGATTCCAATACCATTTACATAGCACAAGAATACTTGTGATCTACGTGTCTACTGACACTTTCCTTCCCATCAGAATGATCATTATCCGTCCACGTGTCATCATCTCATTGACTTCACTGATTAAAAACGCTGACTTTGCGTCAACTCGTCAACCTCTAGCTATAACAAAAACAATAAAATTATGTGTACCTACTTTGGATACATAAATGTATACATATTTATATGTGTCATCATATGATTAGATGATTTTGAATTGAATAAAACAATAATCAATTATATGATGACACATATGAATATATATACATTTATGTACTCAAAGTGAGTACACATAATATTCCTCTAATAAAAATGATGACGATGAGAGATCAGATACACGCACACTGAAATTACCGATTCATATATACGCACGGACAGAGAGTCGGGTATCTTTAGTCTACTCACCTAACTTTTGTAGATTTTTTGTTCTCTTCTGATTTCCAGGTACCCATTTCTCCCTATTTTTTCTTTAATTCCATGATCTAAACAATGTGTATGTCCCTTTTTGTTTTTTCCTCAGATATGCAATCATCTGTAATTTATAACTCTTGATCCTGTATGATGGTTTTTTTTTTTTATTTGATGGCTATTATTAGATATTTGGTGGGTTGTGCAATTCGAGTTTGCGTGATTTAGCGAATATTAGAGTTGATCTTGATCAGTGTTGAGGAATTTTGTGTCAGAATGATGTTATATGGTGCTCTGTGCTTAACTGTTCTTTGAGTTTCTGGGGTTTATTTTTTATTGTCTGAAGGAGTTGTTTTCAATTGTCTGTTTCGTTTTCTTTTATCCTTTTTAAATAGGTGGAGTAATAATTTCAAAAATTTTGGTTTTTCTCTTCTCTGTCGTGATTTAAAGATGTTATTATTTATATGTGGAATTCTGGAGTTCAATAAGATTCTTCCTGCAATATTCTCTTTCAGATGTTTGTTTTGTTTATGTATTCCATTGATGTATTAGCTTTCCCAGCGTTTTGATCAAATTTCTACTATAAAAAAATGTTGGTCTAATCCAGGGGTTAGTGAGATTGCATAATCTGAGAGTTTCTTGATGGGAGCTGTCCTCAGCCTTGGTAGTGCCAAGTGTAGGATAAGTGATTGCAGTGAGACCTCAAAGAATGAAAGCTGCAAGAAGCAAAAAATGTCACTTGGCTTTACTGATGATGGCCCACGACTAATTCCCAATCTTCCTGATGAGTTGTCAATCCAAATTCTAGCTCGGGTCCCTAGAATTTGCTATTTCAACATGAAGTTGGTGTGCCGAAAGTGGAAGGAAACAGTTATGAACCCTGAATTGTTTAAAGTGAGAAAAGAACTGGGAATGAGAGAAGAATGGTTGTATATTTTGACAAAAGCAGAAGATGATAGACTTTTGTGGCATGCTTTGGATCCTCTGTCGAGAAAATGGCAGAGATTGCCTCTACTTCCGCATGTTGTTCATGAAGAAGAATCCAGGAAGGGTTCTTCTGGACTTTGGATGTGCAATGTGGTTGGACCAAGTGTTAAATTTGCTGAAATGGTGAAGGGATGGCTTGGTTTGAAGGATAAGTTGGATCAAATTCCATTTTGTGGTTGTGCCATTGGTGCTGTTGATGGATGCCTCTATGTGCTAGGAGGATTCTCTAGAACCTCAACCGTGAAATCCGTGTGGCGGTTTGATCCAATTTTAAATTCATGGAGTGAAGTGACTTCCATGTCTATAGGTAGGGCCTACTGTAAGACAGGCATTTTAAATAATAAGCTCTATGTTGTTGGGGGGGTTAGTCGTGGCCGGGCAGGATTGACTCCTCTTCAGTCTGCTGAAGTTTTTGATCCCTGCACTGATACGTGGTCTCAAGTTCCAAGCATGCCATTCTCAAAAGTTCAACTGCTACCCAATGCGTTCTTTGCTGAAATGCTGAAGCCTATTGCCACTGGGATGACTTCATACATGGGAAGATTATGTGTGCCTCAAAGCTTATATTCATGGCCCTTTTTTGTAGATGTTGGAGGAGAGATTTATGATCCTGATACAAATTCATGGGCAGAAATGCCAATTGGCATGGGAGAGGGTTGGCCTGCACGACAGGCAGGTACAAAATTGAGTGTCGTAGTTGATGGTGAATTATATGCATTTGATCCTTCTAGTTCTTTGGAGAGTGGTAAGATTAAGGTATATGATCAAAAAGAAGATGCTTGGAAGGTTGTAATAGGAGAAGTCCCAAAATCTGATTTCACAGATTCTGAATCTCCATATTTACTTGCGGGTTTTCATGGAAAGCTTCAAGTTATAACAAAAGAAGCCAATCATGAGATTTCTGTTTTGCAGGCTGATCTGCGTTCTAATTTGGGTTCTATGCCATCGAGCTCAGCTTCTCTTCCAGATGGTTTGTTACAAGATCATTCTGATTCACTTGCAGTATCAGATACTGTTGTTTGGAAGGTCATTTCCACTAGGGATTTCGGGTCTGCTGAACTTGTCAGTTGTCAAGTTCTCGATATATAGCAGCATGCCAAGCATTCTGGCAGAGAGTCTTGTTGTAGTATGGGTCTTCAGGATTCTCTACAAGCTCTATAGGTGGAAAAACTGCTGAAATTTTTTCAAGTTGAGTACTGGCACATTCAAGTATTTAATGTATGCTTTTTTCTTATACATTCAAATTTATCATGATGGGAAATCTGCCAACAAGATTGCAAATTAAAGTAATTATGTCCAGAGACTATCAGAGAGCGCCTCCAATATTCTTGTGGATCACCTTGCCTCATCACCTTTAGATTTGGTGATTTTCATATTCAAATTACACATGCTGTTGATTTTCAGATCTGGCAAGTCGGTTAGTTAGCAGTTTAAAAATGAATACTGTGGCCTTAATATTGGTCGAAATTTGAACAGATGTAAAACTTGATTTCTAATTGGAGGTTTGTCGAGTGAATTATTTGTTTTCTATTGAAAGCTTGTGTGTAATGTATAAAGAACTATACGGAAAGTGCAAACCAAATAAAATGGGACATTCTGTTTTACTTGCATCGTTACATTGTTTTATGGAGATCTTTTCTGTGTGTTACTTATATATCAACTTAGCTTGCAGATTTCATCGTTTTCTATGACATTAATCTGATCCTTTGTTGAAGCCGCCTGATTATGTAACCTTTTGGTTTAGACTTCTAATTTAGCCTTTTCCTGCCTGAGGTGGAAATATGTTGGGCGAATTAAAAGCTTGTCCTTTAAATATTTTATACTGTATTGTTTGCAAACTATTGTTTCTGGTGCTCAGCTATTTTCTAAGATCTGATTTAGGACATAAATAGAAAATTGTGGAGTCAGTGGAAAACTGCTTTCTCCCTCTTAACAGGGTGCAAATAAAGGCTCAAGCTACATGATAGGGAAAGTTTAATGATGTATCTGGGAATATTTCATCTCTGCTGTTTGAATAGATTCACAAAGTACTTACTACAAAGATGGAATATATAGTTATAGGGGAGTTTATTGCATTGGAAGTTGCAAGACTATGAATATATTTGACCTCCCAAATGCCTGGTGAAACCTCCACTTTAATTTCTTATCTATTGCGGTCTAAGAGCATAGATGAATTTTTTCTGCTTCATTGAATTACCAAGATTTAAGTGTTTTTAGAATCTCTTCATGAACTATTATGTGGAAAGCAAGCATAGTATAAGATAGTAACAAAAGGTCCTCAAAATCATATTTCTTTTGAAGCATTCATCAGCCTTGCATGGACAATTAACATTATGAACAAATATTATGTAATAGTTGTCTAATTGGCATTGTACTTTTGAGCAGATACTCTGAATTCTAATAGAAATGTTGCCTCATATCCACTCTGCTGTAGCTGAAGATTTCTAGTTATTGTGAAGCACTAGCTTTCATTATCTTGTTCTTTGTTTGATATCTTTAAGCTCTTGGTCTTTTTCTTTTAAAGTATGGATTCAAAATATTAGCATTTTGTTTTATGACAAGTTTCTTTTTAGTGGTGTACCTATACAGAAAAGATTTCTTACTTATTGCCATAACGGCTGCAGCAACTCTGCAGTAAATTTCTGCCTTCAGAAATTTTATCCTTAGAGCTGTTCAAATAAAATTTTCATCTATTTACTACTTGAATTTTCCTCGAAGGAATTTGTCAATGGGCAAATGAATCAACAGGTATTAATAAATAAACGAGATGTGCCAAATACTAGAACTTGAGAATGGCTGCATCACAGTTCTGCAACTTGTGTCTCCTGGTCTGAGATATCCAGCAGTAATTTCCTTTCCCTTTACCAATCTTAACCTTACATGGACACATTAGTTTTCACCTTAAATGAAGAACTAGGTAGAAGATATGGACATTGTATATGACACAATAATGTGCTGAAGATTAAAATGGGAGTAAATAGAAGATAAGCTTTTAATATTTTCCCTGTTATTGCCAGTAGCATGGACCATGTGTTGGATTATCTTATGCTGTTTCACAGGAAGGACTAGAACAGTAGAACCCACTTAGCTCCCTATATTACTTAATATCTTTTTGCTTTTCTTTTTATTTTATTTTATTTTATTTTTACATAAATCTCAGACCTGATACGTCTAAGTTAGATTCCCTCATTTATGCTCGTGAAACATTATCACCATATTTGTTGATGTTCTTATTCCTTTGTGCCATTGAGCTGCCTCTTTTCTCAGTGGCGGGCCATCAGTGGTCAGCATTCTCAGCGTGAAGATGGTAATTTTTCCATTCTTTATCAAAAATTAGTGATTAAAATGAATTGTATTAAGCTGATCTTTAAGATGAAGTGTTCTTAATTGAAAAATAAATGCCAAGGAACTTGAAACCTTTCTTGGTTTTCACCTAAATGTAAAAGGTCAATGAACCTGTCCATGGCTATTAAATAACTTTCTCAGGCTGCTAAATATTTCAATTTCTTATCATTTATTGTTGAGGTTGAATTGTTCAAAACTTAGGCCGCCATTGAGAATGCTCTCTCAATTTTGTTCCCATGTCATTGTTCCTGAAGCAGTGGTTGGCCTTTCATGATTTTAATATATAGAAAGAAAGACATCTTGGTAGGTAATGGGTAAAGGCGGCCAAGGTGAACTTCTTCCAAACAAAGTGTCAACCAAGCCTTATCTTATTTCATGATTACTTTTACTATTTCTGTTAGTCTCAAACATGAACATTACCCATTAAAGCAATCGTAAAGTCATAAGAGAATCAATTTAAAAAAGCTTAAATTCTGTTGTTTCTTCTCCTTCAGTCCATATACTGTGCTTTGGTCCTGTATGGCTTGGTCAAGAATAATGGCAAAGGTTCGATTGTCTCCATCACACAGCGCATTGATTCTTTCTACAACACAAAAGATTCATGCTTGGTTGGTAATTGCTATTATACATTTAGTACGTCTCTTTGAGCAGTTTACATCAGTTTTTGTTACCATTTGCAATGAAAACATAATTAAATCTGAAAGATGTTTATCAGAACTTCCGATTGAAGAAGCAAATGATGTATTGGGTAAAGCAACAATAACAGCTACAGTTAGATTCAAATCAAACCAAATTTAAATTTAATAAACTCTTTTCAAAGTTATTCAAATTCAGTTTGTTTGAAAAGAATTAAACTTGAATTTAGTTATAATGTTGAGCCGAGCTAAGTCGTGAGCTCGAGTTGATACTGTATCAAGAAAAAATAATTAAAACAATATTATTTTAATATGTATTAATTAAAACAATATTATTTTAATTGATTTGTATCAAATTTTTTTAGATTCATGAATTTGGTAAATCAAATACCCTTTAAACTCAAATTTGTTTAAACGAAACACATTTTTTAGTCCATACAATAGCAGGTGATGAAGAGGATGGATGGATGGATCCGCAATTATTTTCTCGGAAAGTGCTTATGTCACTAACCTCAACTTGCACTAATTAGAATCAATCAACAAAACAAATTAATAATCTAATCACTTGGTAATTAATAATTATTAAATTAAACGTGATTTCCACTCACCATCTCTCTCTCTCTCTCTCTTTTTTTTTAATTATGTTGTTTATTTTCAGAAGAAATTGAATGGCAGGAACAAGACCACCTAATCCTAAACAATATGTGAAATTAATTTATAAAACCTGGTAGGTGTGACATAATTAAAATAAAATAAAATAAAATGGGTAATGTCAGTTAATGTTTCCATATGATTGGATTCTTCTGTTAGTTATATGTAAAAATCTAAGTTGAAAAGCTGCCATTTGGTTACTCTAGTTTATTTCTTTCTTTCTACTTCAAGTAATTCAACAGTTGAACTTGTTTGTCTGCCTCTTCCTTCTCTCTGTTAAGCTTAACCAATCCTAATCATTTCTGACTCCAACATTACCTTATTCTTGATTGAAAATACTGTCTGCTTCATGGTTTTTTTTTGTCTTCGATCTATTTTCAGTAAATCTTTGGTAAATATCAGTGGTATCTGATCTAATTCATGAGAATGCTCAGTTTTTTCTGGTAAAGATCCTTTCTTTCTGTCCCAAGAAAAGGCTCTTTTTTTTTTCCTTTTTTTTTTCAATTTCAGGTGGTGTGAGGAGAGTATTATGATAGGTTGAGGTGGGTTCTTGGTAAGAATATTGATTCATCAATGGCAGAAGAAGATCTGATAGAACTCAAGTTCAGGCTTGCAGATGGCACTGACATAGGTCCAAACAAGTATAGTCCAGCAACCACTGTTGCCTCTCTGAAAGAGAAAATAATTGCACAATGGCCTAAAGGTTATACTTCTTCTATATTACTTAATTCAATCCTCAGCTTTTAGATGACTATTGCAATACTCTTTGAATCTTTGACCTTAGGCTTTCTAATCCTTCATTAGAGAAATGAAGGCTTTCTAATCCTTCATTACCTTTCTTCATTTTTCCCCCAACTTTTCGTTCTTTTAATCTGGTGTTGCATTTTTACCTGTTATTTTACAAAATTAACTTTTTTTTTTTTCCTGTTTGACTCTTTCTTCTTGCGTTTACTGATCGATTGAATTCTTGCTCTGTTTGTTAAATAAAGATTGTTTTTTTATGGCATTGTATCACTGATAGTAAAAAAAAGAACAAAAACTGTTCTTTAGAAATGCTATTATGGCTATTTACATTGATGATTGTAAAGTCTATCATTGTGGCAGCACGTTTATTCTCATACAATGACAGATTTTGAATGATTGTGCAATGAATTTAGGCTCAAATTTGTAAGCTTTTAATGATTTATGACTATTGATTTCTACCTCTTTTAGTTTTAGTGTGTTCTTGCCCTTCTGCATGTTGTGCTCTTGACCCCAAATTTGTTCCTTTGTTGGCAATGGGATTGACTTAAATTCCTGAGAAATTGCTGCTTTCATCTTGGTAGATAAAGAAAACGGTCCGAAGGTGGTGAACAATTTGCAGCTCATTCATGCTGGAAAGATACTGGAGAATAACAGGACGATTGCCGACTCCAGACTCCCAGTTGTTGAACTTCCAGGAGGTGTCATCACTATGCATGTTGTTCTACGCCCTCATTTACCCGACAAAAACAGTGGTAATCTGTGATATGCCCTGTCTTGGGATTTCATTTATTTTCTTTGATTGTATGAACGAACGAACATCTTTACGGGCTTGCAATTTTGCATCTAGATGTATCCTCAGACCATCTTTCCTAGCTAGTATTTTACCTGCAAGTCATCTGCTTTGTATGCTTGTTCTTACCTAAGTATTCATGGTATTGCATATGTTAGTAGAAGTTAATACTGAATACCATGTTTTAACAACGTATAACTACGATGGAACCTGATTTCCCTGTGAACAAAAATAGATTCCTCTTTTTTAATTTCGTACCACAACTTTTTCTTTTGCTTCATATTTTCATGAGTACACCTACCCAGCTCGCCTTCAGGATTGTGTTTAGATCCCTAAGTAATTGGAGAGGATTTTATCATTCTGGTAAATTTGTCATGTCTGAAGTTACAAATACAGCCTGAAGTAAGCTTAAGCCTTTTTAGGAGAAACTCTAGAGACTGACTATATGAGACATTTTCCCTTTATTTTAATAGCAGTAGTTCATAGATTTGCGAACAGCTGGTTTAGAAACACTGAAATAAATTATGGATCTGTATCTTGGAACTAACACCTGATGTACTTTTTCAGATAAACTGCAGAATGATCATCCAAACAAGTCCAGGTGTTCATGCACAATCTTGTGACTGCATGTTAAAGCTTCTGTACTGTCTTTAGAGCTTCTGTTTGTTCCCATTAGATGTTTACCCAAGTACAGCTGAGAAAATTCTGATTGTTGGGGGAGTTGCAGGATTTCAAGGGGCTTCCAAAAGGAAAAGCTTGGAGGTCTTTGGTCAAGATGTTTATTTACTGCTTAACCTTGTGGTTTACTCAACTAAAATACCTTGCATTCCTTCATTGGTTGTGAATGAAACAAAAAGAGAAAAAAAAGGTAAATCATAGGGATAAAAAGAATTGATCAGTTCTGTTTTATTGGGGTGTTGATTGTAATTTGAATGTTTTTTTTTTTTCTCTGAAATGGTAGAACTACTGTTCACATACATAACTGGGTTTATTTACACAGTGCTGAAAGACTGTTAAGAGCTGCCCTATTACACCTAAAAGATTCAACATACAATTCTTCAGGCAATGTATAATGGAAAAACAAACAAGCAAACAGATAGGTGGCAACTTCAATGACGTATTTTTGCTTCTTTAATTAGGAAGTGAACTAATTTAATAGAATTTGATTAACTATACTTACAGCAGAAGGAATTGCACCACTGAGACATTGAAAGCTTTGGGTCAAAATGTTACAGGATTACACTTTGAATAAATGGTTTTAAATATTAGGCACTGATCTTTTTATTTACACAAATTACAGCTGCTTTAGACATAAGCATCCCCACCAAGCTTGAAAATTTCAACGTGCTGTGTTCAATGGCCTAGGATAATTGATCACTGTAAATATAATAATTAACATTGCGGGCAAGCAAGGTGGAGAGGCCAGCTTCTATTCTTGGGTGTGTTTTCCAGAACTTAGCAAAAAACATCATTTCAGGTTTGCTATTGTGGTTGTTACTTGCCAAGAGAGGCTCTTTAGGCTCGAAATCGCTTGGATGCCCGAACATTCTTGAGAGTCATCATAAGTTTTTGCCTCTCTCCTTCAACTTCTGCAAATTGAAGACTTAACTGAGAGTACCGATCATGCATCTCTTTTAGTTCAGTCTCCATGGCTGCATGCCTTCCCTTTATATCCAACATGTCTTTAATTAGCGCATTGATGTCTCTAAAGCTTTGGAAAATTGCTTCCTCATCATTGTGTTGTTTCAAGAAAGAGCTGAACCACACAAGAATTAGGTTTGTTTTGATGATCCTCTATTTGGCTACATTTTAAAGAGAACAGTGAAGTACTGTATTGAGAGAGATAGCATACCTCTGAAACTGGAAGCTTGATTTTTTCTTTGCTTGCAATGCTTCAGCAAGCTCAATTTCCAATGCAAGTACCCTTTCTATTGCATTTCCATTGCCTGGTCTTTCATTGAACAGAGGGTATATGCTTCCCAGTTCTTCATTTACCTGAAGAACCAGCAGAATAAGAAACCAGAAGAAATGTACTAGGATAATTTGTGGCTATTAACATCTGAATTCACCTTATGTAACTGCATCATCTCTCTCTGTAATCCCGGATATTTGGGGTCAAAATGCTTATCATCCAGCAAAACAAGTGAATTCTCATTTTTCATCCTTTCCAACTGCACAGGGAAACAAAAAATTTGTGTCAAAAGAAATTTTAGTTGTGTCACATCTCTTCTTATGCCCAACAACTGATGATATAGCACTAACTACTTGGCATAATTTGTCTTCTCATTGCACAGAACACATACCTCCTCATTTAAGTGATCCATGCTAGACTTCAAACTTTGGACTCTGAAATGATCGTTGACAAAAGCTAGATGATTCATGTCATTCGGTTGTAGGTTCTCTTGATTTCCAAGTGCAAGATTTGAAAGTCCATTTACACCACTGGATATGAGCACATTCTGATAAATGAATATGCAAATTGTTAGAATATGCATACGCTAAAGCATCACTATAAGGAAAATTAATTTTGAGCACCAAGAGAACTTTTAAATGGTTATTAAACTTTTTATGATGGAAGCGCAAAAGAAAGAGAAAAAAGAGCCCACTGCCTTAGTTATACAAACAATTAAATCTGAGACTTTCACAGAACAAGGAAATATCAATGACAAATTTAACATGCTTTATTATTGAATATTTCTTCTGGGCATCAACGTTGTGAACTTGCTATTGCACCTTAAGAGTGAGAGAACTGCAGCCAGTCTTAGCTTATTATATATTGAGGGTCAATCCCTCACTAATACATATGCTACATAAATATTTACTGCCTGTATCCCAAAACAATACAATGATGTTAAGACAAAAGATTAGTTTGAGGATTACCTGCTCTGCTTGCGCATCAGTGACTGCACTTGAACAGTTAACTTCAGACATAGGAACCAAGAATGTGTTTTCTGAATATTCACAATTCACTGCACTATCTCGTTCCAAATACTTGAGATTCATGTCCACGGTTGAACCATTACTACAACCTTTGTCTATATTCACTCTTCCAGGGCTAGAAGGGCCCGTACTTACATTTTCTTGGTAAACATTTCTGCCAACTTGCTCATTTGACATGCAATTTTCATTGTGCAACCCATCATTACCTTGCTTTTGAACAGCCAAGGAGGAACTGTCAAGCAATTCTCTCATCATGGTGAGATCAACAGACATCTGAGTCTTTTCCTCATTGCATTCTTTCAAAAAAGCTTCAAGCTTTTGTTGTTCCTGTTTACAGCATTCAAGGCTTATTAATGAACATTCCAGTTCAGACTTCAACTGGTCATAAGCATTTGCTTTTTCACGCTTCTCAGACATTAGAGATTGTAACTCAACCTCTAATTCCAAGATTTTCACTCCCAACTCTTCATTTTTCTTCAAGTGAGAAGCTTCAGATTTCTTTCTATTCTCAATTTCATCAATAGCATCTTGTAATTTCCATAGCATTTCCTCGCTATGCTTTCTTGAAACAGACAGCTGATGTTTTAGTTCTTGCACCTTTGTTTCATATTGTTCTTTAATAAAAGCAATCCTCAGAGACTCCTGCATAGGAGTTGGTAGTCCTTCTGACTCTTTTTTTTCACGAAGCTGGATACATTCAGCTTCAGCCTTGTCTTTAAGCTCCTTAAGATGGATGGACAAGTTTTTGAACTCCTCGGTCTTCAAAAGCTGCTCAGAGAGCTTGTTAGTAAGCTCCCTGCACTGATTCTGCAATGTCAAACGTTCACCATTATGTCCCTCCAACAAGATTACTTGAGCATAAAGTTCATCCAGTTTAGCTTCAAGTACTAAAACTTTGATATGTAGTTCTTCTCTGGAGACTATCAGATCATCAATCTCTTCTTCGGAACTCACCAACAAGTGCTTCAGCCTTCCAACTTCAATAGCAAGCTTATTTTTCTCATGATAATTAGCCTCCATATTTACAGCCCTGTTTTTGTACTCTTCAAGCTGAGCTGTTGTATCGAGAAGTACCCTGTTTTCAGCAATAGAGGCATGCATCTCAGATTTTAGTGTGTCAAGACGTGTCAACAATCTGGCATTCTCTTCATTGCACTGTACTTCACGAGCAAGGCAATTACCAAGTGCATCCTCTAAATCAAGATTCTTGATCTGAAGCTCAGAGAGAAGCATGCCTTTGGAATATGATTGTTGAACAAACTCTTCAACCCACACCAGGTACTGAGTTCTAATGAAAATGAATCTGACATTGGAAGCTAGTAATAGTTCATGCATTTCAGACAACTGAGATTCCAGAACGGTGACAGAAGAAGATTCTTCACTAGCAGTTTGAAGGCATCTCTCAGAGTGCAACAAAAGATCGCAAAGCCTTGATTTCTCCGATTCTAGATCTGATACAAGTTGCTTGAGATGGACCAGTTCAGACTCATACTGCTCAAAAACTTGCAGCTGGTAGTCCTTCTCATTTAATTGTGAAGTAAGATCCAGAACTTTATTCTCTAATTCATCTCTCAAGCTCCTTTCACCATGCAGCTCATTCTGAAGAGACTGCAAAGTTTCTTTGGAAGTGTTGACATCCAGTGCAAGCTTAGCAGATTCCTCAGATTTATTGTGTGAAGAGAGCATTAAAGCTTGGTTTTCCTCAATCAATTCTGCAATTGTCAGCTTACTTCGTCCAACTGTGCTCTCTAAGTCTTCTCTCAAGCGTCTCTCACAATGCAGTTCATCTTGAAGAGATTTCAGACTTTCTTTCAAATCATTGGCATCCAATGCAAGCTTAGTAAATTCCCCAGATTTATTCTGTAAAGACACCATTAAAGTCTGGTTTTCCTTAGTTAGTTCAGCTATTGTCTGATTATTCATTTGAATTGCACTCTCTAATTCTTCTCTCACACTTCTTTCACCTTGCAGCTCAACATGGAGAGATTGGAGTCTTTCTTTGTACGTGTAGGCATCCAGTGTAAACTTAGCAGATTCCTCAGACTGTTTCTGTAAAGACACCATTAAAGCCTGATTTTTCTCAGTTAGTTCTGCTGTCATCTGTTCACTCCTTCTGAGTTCCTCAGTCACGATCTCTAATGCCAAGATTTCTTGAACAAGGTCACTGTTCTTAGAACTAAGTTGCTCAAGCTCAACTTCGAGATGGTCAAGATCAGAAAGAAGATCTCTTTCCTGTTGTGCATGGCTCTCTTCAACTTCTGAACTTACCTTTAGTTTGTCTGCAATAGTTTCAACTTTTAACTGAAGATTTTGCACCAGGGCATTAGACTCGTCAAGTTTATTTAGCAGATCTCTTATATCATGTTCAAACTTCTTCTTTATCAGCACAATATCTGATTCTGCTTTGCTTAAGGAGACTTGAGCTTTATCTTTTTCATCTATCAGAGATTTCTTCTCTTCCATGATTTGGCAAATCTTCTGACACGCATTTTTCTGGAGCTCTTCTAATTGCAACACAACACCTTGTAAGTCTTTGGAACCCAAATCATGAGCAACAGACTCTCTACAGAGAGACAATTCACTAAAACTTTCTCCATAAGATGACAACAAGTTCAGCATTTTGTTTTGCAGAAAATTGACAGTGTTCTGCATGTTTTTGTTTGCAGAAGCCAGCTCATCAAACTGAGTTTTCATAGTTTTAAACTCTTCCTGCAAAGAGGAATTTTCCTGCTGAAGATTGCTATTTTCCAGAGATTTCTTCTCCAATAACTTTGCCAGCTCAGTTTTCTCAGCAGCACAAGCCTCATATTTGCTCTCAGAACTCTTAAACTCCACCAGAAGGGATTCCCATTCAGCTATCTTCTGTGTAAGATGATGATTTTCACAGGTGATATCTTGTAAATTAGCTTCTAAAATTTGGTTCTGAAGAGCCATGTCACTGCACTTGGCAATGCAAGTGGCCTTGCTCTCATTTAGGAAATGGATATCATTCATAGCACTTTGCAGTCTTCCTTCCAATAATTCCTTTGACTCGGTTGACAGCTCAAGCTGCCGTGCAAGTTCATCCATTTTCTCAGTCAACAGTCTAATGCCAGCACTTGCTTCAAGCAAAGATTCTTGTAGTGTCCTTGAAAAGACATCCAAATAAATATTCACAAAATGCATTTCACAAGCCTCCTCTTCTACCTTCTGATAAAGCCCTTCCTGCAAGTGGAGTGATCTCTTCAAGTCCTCTAAAAGAGTATCTCCACCCAATTGTTGTTTCTTTTGACCAAAATACTGATTCTGGCACTCCAAAAGTCTGGTGACATAAGATTCCTCTGAATTCAGTTTCTGGTTTTGGACTATATGAGGGTGTTCTTGACTGCTTGGTTGTGACAAATCTACAAAAGCTCGCCTGATAAGATTCTCATTAGTCTCAAACATGGACAAAACTTGGGAAGATAGTAATTGAAGATCCTTCTGCAACTGGTCCACAGCGATGGAGTAATTCAAGCGTGCCCTCTTGAGTGCTGCTTCAGCACTGAAAGCCCTTCTTTCCAGATCCGTGTTGAGAGACTCCAAATCACGCTTTTCTTGAGAAAATCTCAAAATTTGCTCATCTAGGTTATGGTGCATTGCCTCCATCTCAGCCTTAGCAGACGAAATCGTATACAGACAAGTAGAATGCTCATTTCTGAGATTCTGCAACTCTCCCAGCATCTGCCTCTGGTTTTCTTCAAGCTCCTGCACAAGAGCTTCATAGTAGCATTCCATCTGGTCCATTTTCTTTTCTAGGTTTTCCCGTCCAGCTTTTGACTCATCTAACTCCCTCAGGAGTTCAAAAATTTTGCTTTCCACAGCCTTAGAAGCATTTATAGAATTAGGTTCATGCGACATCAGACCAGGTATGCTAACACATTGAAGCATGTCTAACTCTGGTTGATACAATTCTGTGCCAAACCCAGTTCCCGGTACGAATTGCTCACACATTACTATGTTAGGAAAAGAATTTGCCTTTCCATTTCCTTGTTTGAGATCCTGCAAAAGACTGAGTAATGCCTCTATGTCTGCTTGAAGGGACCTAAATTCCGTCTCATGTAATCCGAGGGATGCCTTTTTCTGCAGTTCTCGTATCTTATCCTCCAAAATCAAAAGTGCCTTCACCCATCCAAATTGCAAACTTTCAAATAAATGATCCTGGTCCTTAGCAATAGCTTCTCTGTGGGTAAATGGAAAGCTTGTTTTCAATTTTGTCAGCCGTCCAACATCATCTTTCAAATTTGAACACTCTGATTTCAGTAAAAGAACCTGTTTTGCCAGCTGTTCCCCAGATGCAATCTCTGCAACAAGCTTCTGAGCTAGTTTTTGTGCATCAGTGCCTATATCAGCAGCATAACTTTGCAAGGACGTTACTTCTAGCTTCAGCTCATTAATGGATAACTCAGCCACTTCCAAGCAGCCTCTCAGTCTACAATTCTCTTCATAAGCAGTTGCCAAGTCATTATCTACAGAATAGTCTGAACCCCATCCAGGAACCCAATCATTGGTTCCCTGCACCAGAAACCGATGATCTGAGGAGTCTCCTTTCTCTTGTTGAGGACTTTGACTAAGTCCAGCTAAATCACCAGAGACCATACTCTTAAGGCTGTCAATTTCATGTGTGCTGGATGTATCTTGCTTCTCAGCATATAAACTTTCTGAAGTATTAGAAGAACCGTCAAATCCAGCAGCTGAGTCTGCATAGTCTTCATTCATACCCACCTTTTCTTCAAGCGATGGCAGCTCTTTGGATTTTTCTTTTAACCTAACTCTGGCACTGACCTATACTTTCAGAAAAAAATGAAGAAAATATTATCTCTTGATAGAAAAGACAATTCTTTTTTAGTGTTTGAACAATAGAAATTTCTAATGGCAAGCAAACACCCAATGTAACACGTTGACAGATGAGGATATCTATGTTTACAAAACAACTTGTAATGAAAGGATATATAACCTATTAAGAGAATGTGCTTATCCAAACACAGTTTCATGAATTCTATAATATTTTTTGTAATGAAACTGTCATTGAAAAGCAAGTCCAGCACAAACCAACAAGACTGAGAAGCAATTAGAAAATTTTCAAATATTGAATACATGGACTATTCAGAACAGCACGCACCTTCTCCATCTGATTATTCATTCCACCACAAGATTCGTCAGGACTAATTTGGTCATTCCCTGTCTGTAATCCCCTCTCACTAAGTTCCCTCTGCTGTTCAAATTCTCTGCAAGAAAGACATTTTATATAAAATGGTCAAAATGGCCAAAGAATGAAATTATAATTTTTAATGAGGTACCTGAAACCAGTTTTAGAAGTTAGCAGCTGCACGGTGACCTGGAATTGAAAATGAAATACATATATGAAAATCAATATATTTGATAACATATAAACCTCTAACAAGAATGCAAAATTATTGAAAACAAGCATGGAGGAATGCATTTCTTAAGCAACATAAATTATCAATGCAGAATACCTGAATTGATAAATTAACAAGCCAACATTATTATGTCAGAGAAAATAAAGAATTCAACAATTCTCACGTGTAAAGTAGTTCCAGAATCACAACCAAGAAGAGGCAGTGCAACAACAGAAGGCTTTAATGCATCAGCATGGTCAGCAAGGTTGATGGTAGCCTCACCAAGGATGCTAGACCGAGAAGAACCCTGGTGTGATCAGATTCAGATGTCAGTTATAACAAGATGATAGTGTGAAAAAAACGTTAAGAAACTAGTCAAAATGAACGAATTGTCCACAAATCACATGGATGTTAAAATCCATATATACATCGCAGTTCACAGATGTAATTAAGTGTAAGAACAGAAATGAAAAAATTAAGAAACTACCATTGCCACAACAAGCTTATAGAGCTTGTCATCATATTGTTTATTTCTAACATCTTGGAGAAGTCGCGTAGTCTCATAGATTGGATCAGCCCATTTGCATGTCCCATTCCTCACAATTGCTTTGGTGGTCTTTGCTGTTGCCTTTCCAGAATCAGCAGGAACGAAGGATATAAATAGTTTATCCCATCCACTTTGCGGAATCTGGTTTATGCAGAAAAAAAATGACATACCGTCATTTCATATTTAAAAAAACAAATAAACAAGATGCATCAACAATACTACCTAAAAATGACTAAAAAGAGAGAGAGCAACACAGTAGGTGAATAAACATGTGCTTCTAAACAAATTGAGCAACCAAAAAAGAACTTATAAAATTCATACAAATTTAATAACAAATAAATAAATACATGAGCCACTGGTACTAATAGCAATGCAAATTTTCTATCTACACCATAACTTACGTGTGTGGCATGAAACTGTAACCTGAAGACCACTTTTACTTTTGTCTTCTCAAGCTTCCACTTCGTAATCCTCGACATTCCTGAAAGATCAATAAATCATAAGCTGCATAGTATAATTGATCCAGTTTGATTTACAGCACCACTTATGTCAAACAAATGGGAACACTATCATGTTGGATCAAAGAAATTGTCATACACATTCGTTTCAGAATTCTGCTATAGCAGTCACATTATGCACGAACATTTCAATGCAAAAGATCACACAAAGTAAAACAATTTGGCAAAATTAGCAACAAAAATGAGAACCAAAAACAAAAATAAATTGACCCTAAAATGAAAACAAAAAATTGAAATCAAAATGCAGATTTAGGAAACTCAGATTCTCAGTAGCACTACCAAATACCTGATTATATGTCCGCTCAAAAGATGCATGAATCGCAACAAATTATAACTTTGAATCTCAAACTAAGCTCAGTTCAACTAAATTAGTCAATTCTTTTTTACTTAACATTTCTACAAAAACTAACGCAAGATCCACAAACTTTTTATCACCCATTTTCTCAGTAACCAAACAGAGAGCGATGCAAAAAAAAAAAAAAAAATTGAACTTTGAACTCCGACTCCGACTCCGAAAATAATAGAAAAACATACCTTCACCAGAGCTTCTGCAAATAAAAATCCCAGAAAAAAATTAAAATGCCCCGTTGAAAACTCTTCGATCCAAATCCTAAACACCCAAAAAAAGGAAATTTATAAGAAAAAACAAATTCAAATTCAAATTTTCACTTCGAAAAAAGACAAACAAGAACGAAAATCAATGCCACTATTCTTTACAGCGTAATCTTAAAAGAGGCAAAAGACTGACACAGAGCTAAATAGAACAAGCGAAGGAGTTAAAGACAATCCAAAACCAAGTGACTAGCCAAATACGGAAATATGCACACCGAAAGAGCTCATAACAAAGCAATAGCTTTACCAATTAAAAAAAGTTAAAAACGTATTGATGTCGATATTTCTTCAGTAAAACGCCAAACCCCACAAAGAGAAATTCACCAGATTTGACAGAAGAAGATGAAAAAACGCAACAAAACGTCAAAACAAGAAAAGAAGAGCGAAATGCAGTAAAAGTTGACACTTGAGAATTACTACAACCACTAAGATCTTGAAAGAATTATTAATAAATATGATAATAAAATAATAATGGGTAGGTACCCAGTTGTATTGTGGATCTAATGGCTGCTTAATTTGGAAGGAAGCACAGAGAATCTTCAGTCTGAAGGGTTGTGTAAGAGAGAGTTTATGTTTCAAGTGTGTCCTTGATTCTATGTTGTTCGAAGTCCAAGCTTTTGTTTGTGTTAATGTTTATGTGCCTTGTTCTTTGGGGCAAAGTGGTGAGTTGGCGTAATTAATCAGATAATTAAGGTACTAATTAAAATTAGATTAATTAATAAGGGGATTAAGCTTTAATTACAAGGTGAAATGGAGGTGTGATCGAAGGTGAAGCATCAGCTATCAGAAAAATTAGCATTAAAGAATAGAGACATCCCGCCAAAGCCCCTGAAAATCAATTTATTATCACCTTAATTAAATTGATTAATCCAGAAAGTTTAAAGATAATAATTTTTACTTATGTGGGTCGTTTGGATTTTCTTGAAAAGCCACTCTGGTTTGTTTTTCAGATTCATATGAAATTTTGGGTCTCATTCAGAATTAAAAAAAGGGCCCTTCATGAGATTTCAAGAGTTAGTTGACACCCCTCAGCTGAGGATCAGATTGAGAGAAAAAGACAGAATTCAGAATTAAATATTTACATTTTTATAATTAACCCAAAAAGGCTTTTTGGATATGGAATCTTGATATTATAATTAATATATTGTTATTTTATCTTTTCTCCTATATAAAATAAATAAATAAATAAATTATCATATTAAATTTTGAAATTCGATTAAACAATTAGAAAAATAAAAAAAGAAAACTAATTTTTAATTGTATCATATATTTTTATATAGTTACTTTTTACAAACATCATAGAATTACAATGGTGTAAATTTTCATTCTAAAGCTTCTCCTCAATAAGCCTCCAGATTTAGGGCTAATTGGGTTCTGGTCTAAATTAGCACCCACAAATTCTGCAAAAGGGTACAAGAATTTAGGAAATTTTTGTCTTTACATTGGTGTTTTTTTTTTTAAATAAAGAATTTTTCTTTAAGCCAAATAAGATTTAATTATTTACACTAAATAAATAAAATCTCAAATTTAGTAATTAATTTTATAATTATTATATCAAATTCGTTAAAAATTTGATTTTGATATATCATTTATAAATATTAATCTCATCCTCTTATATCTGGGAATTCTATACCTTTTATTTTTATTGTGTTCACAAAAATTATAATAATTTATATATTCGGTAAAAGTAAATAAACTTTAGTTACTCTTTATGGACGTTTGATTATAAGTAATAAAATATTATTTTAATAATCTATTTTTTATTATTAATATTATATTATTTAAGTTTATCAATTATAAAAGATTTTAATAATTTTTTATTATAAAAAATGATATGATAGGTAATATAAACTCTCACATTAAATTTTTAAAAATTATCATTTACTAAATTAATATTGATTTTGTTACTATCATATCTTTATTTATTAATTTTTTAAGGTAAAAATATTTTTATTTTTAATTAATATAGTAAATAACAAAAATGTATTTTATAATAATTATATTTAAAAATATATTTAAGTAAAATAATATATTAATATTTTTATTATTTTTAATTAAATATAATAATAATTTATATATAATAATTTGTTAATAATAATAAAATATTATCAAGCCAAACATAATAAGTTCTAGTACCCTAAGAAGAAACTGGCCTTCAATAATACAGGTTACAGAAATATTTTACTTTAATTTAGAATATATAAATATGGGTAGTTGATTAAACTATGATTGCTTACATTGATTTTGAAGAACAGTAAGAAGTAATTATATTCGTTCATTAATAATGCACCGGTAAAAGTCCGTCATTGTTACAAGATAATATATGTTATTATGGATTTAATTTTGCTTTCACTTTTATAAAGCCAACATAAAAATGCCTTAAAAAATGAATAAAATCAATAAAATATTAAAATTTATAAAATAATGATTGAATAAAGGTGCATTTATTTTGATAAAAAAATCAATGGCCAAAGAAGAAAATGTTGAGATACTCGAGTGATAGCAACTAGGGTTAGATTCAAACCGAATCGAGCTTGGTTTACAGCCAGCTCAAGCTCGGTTCGGTTTTTTTATGACTAGCTTGAGTTCGGCTCGAGTTAAACTCAGCTCGGTTCGAGTTCAGCTCGTTTTTGGTTCGACTCATTTACGGTTCGGTTCAGCTTGTTTTTCATATCAAAACAGCACCGTTTTATATATATATATATGGATCAAAACGACGTCGTTTTGTATAAAAAAATTTTAAAAAAATTTACCGAGCCAACCCGAGTCAACTCGAGCTGGCTCGGCTCGAATCCAGCCCTAATAGCAACAACTAATTTCCATCATCAAAAAATAAAATAAAAACTATAAAAAGAAAAAATAAATTTTCAAACTTTTGAATTAAAAAAATTATTAATTTTTTAAATTATAAAAATAAAATGATATAAACTATTTGATTTTAAAATTAAATAATAAAATGATAATTTTATTTTTTATTTTACTTAAAATTAATAATTTATAAACAAATATTGAAAATTTTAAAACACTATAAATAAGATTTTAAAAACAGGTGAAAACTTGGGTGGAGGTATATCCTTCGGCCTAATAAAAATAATAAAAATGTTTGGAAATACCAAAGGTGAAGTAGATTTAGGACAAAAAGAGGTGGGCAAGATTATATAACAGGTGTAGCTATTTGATTTGTCATAGGCCAAACGACTATTTCCCACCCAAGGTATGCTGTAATGACAAGTTTCCCCCCTTTAAATATGGAAATACCAAACACCTACCCATGGCCAGTTAAAAGTAACGGGGTTAAGGGTAAAATTGTCATTTTCTCTATAATATTAAAAAATAAACTAAAATATAATTTCCTTTTGCCCCCCTAAAGTTTGAAAACAAAAATTTTCCCCCAGCCTAAGTTTAAGAAAATGGCAGTTTCACCCCAGGGTTTGGTTTTGAAATCTCCGGCGACCTCTCCGGCTCCGTTGCCGACGGCTTCTCCCTCCCGAAGAATCCTCTCCTTCCGGTGATCGGTTTCCTCCCATTTGGAGGCCCGATCGTCGCCGGAAAAGCGGTGGGAGACGAAGAACTTCGTCGGGGAAGACGAAGTTCTTCGTCTTCCCAGACGAAGACGAAGCCGTCGTCTTCGTTTGGGAAGACGATCGGCTTCCCAGGGAAGACAACCGTCTTCTTCGTTTGGGAAGACGATCGGCTTCCCAGGGAAGACAACCGTCTTCTTCTGGGAAGACGATCGTCTTCCCAGACGAAGACGACGGCTTCGTCTTCGTCTGGGAAGACGAAGAACTTCGTCTTCCCCGACGAAGTTCTTCGTCTCCCACCGCTTTTCCGGCGACGATCGGGCCTCCAAATGGGAGGAAACCGATCACCGGAAGGAGAGGATTCTTCGGGAGGGAGAAGCCGTCGGCAACGGAGCCAGAGAGGTCGCCGGAGATTTCAAAACCAAACCCTAGGGTGAAACTGCCATTTTCTTAAACTTAGGCTGGGGGAAAATTTTTGTTTTCAAACTTTAGGGGGGCAAAAGGAGATAAAATTCTCAGGCGTTAGGGTTCTGTTAAATTTAACTGGCCATGAGTGGGTGTTTGGTATTTCTATAGTTAAAGGGGGGAAACTTGTCATTACAGCATACCTTGGGTGGGAAATAGTCGTTTGGCCTTTGTCATAACCAAATTAAGATGGTGGGGTCAGCTTGATTGGCCTGAATGGGCCTTTTTGCACGTGGACTCGCTTTGGTTTTCAAATGAAAATCAATGGAGAAACTGATGGTCACTAACCGCCTCACCCTCTGCCTCACAGCTCACCCCACTACGTTACTCCTCCATCATCACGTGCACTTTACAAGTGACAGCATACGGGATATGCGTGATCAAAGATTTATATGGCTGTCTTTTTCGTATTCCAAATGTTGTTTAGTTATTAATGGGGGTTAGAAAGGAGAGGAACGCGAATGCAGAAAGCTGAATTAATATATGTTTTTGTTTTAAATATATAAATACATATATTTAATGAATATTATTATATAATTAGATAATTTTAAATAAAATTAAATTTAAATCAAATTTATTCTAGAAATGAGCTCAAGCCGAAATCTAAACAGTATAACCAAGCGGTTTATAAGGCTTGCGAGCCGGTTGAGCCACCCAAGTGTCATTAGACTCATTAAGTGGACGACATCGTTTCAGTGAAAAATTAGAGTGAAAGCGAAAATTTCCTTTTTCCCTTGCTTCACCCTTTAGGCCTTTACACACGCATCTTCCCTTCAGTCTTTTCATCTCCGTCAGACGGCGCTTATTCCAGTCGACTCCATCATTCTCACCATAATTCTGGTCTTCTCTTCTTCAGTCTTCTTGCTTTTGGCCTTCTCTTCTTCAATCTTCTTGTTTCACCCTAATTAATTAGGGTTTTTAATTTAGGGGTTTTGTCCATTATTGTTTTTCTATGTTGCTGTGTTGAGGTTTGAGACAAAGGCATATCAAGTTTTGCTTTTGAAAACCTTGAACCTTAAGGTTATTTTGTTTCAGTCATGGGTATGGTTATTTTGAGACAAAGGCATACCATGAACTTAAGCAATGTTGCGGCCATGGGTATACTGGTGTGCTATTTTGTTAACTTGATCTTAATCTGTTCTAAATCACTGTACTTAGTAAGCTTCTATTTTCCTCATTAGCAGTATCTTACATTAGAGAAAAGTTAGTTGTTTTGATTAACAAAGAATTTTTGATTTATCTGTTCTCTACTTGAAGGAACTGCAAACAGCTCGTTAGCTCGCAAGCTCCAGCTTAAGCGACTATTCTCTTAGCTTGTCGGGCTTGAGTTTGGACTCGATTTCCTCTATTCATCAGTCGAACTAAACTTGAGTTTGATTGAGATTGTATTCAATTTGGTTTAAATTTAATTCTGATTTTAAGTTAAAAATCAAATAATATTTAATTATATAATAATATATATAAATATATATATAATATCACCTATTAATATGACCTATGAATTTATAGAATTCCTATGATCATGGAGAAATATCAAATTCGAGAAATTGTGTCTGATGTTATGGGTCCCCGTTTCACCTGACAAGCAATGTGGGCGTGATGAGAATGAGCCTATCACTTTAAGCCCACTTAAGGATCATCTCGATTTAGATCCATTGCAATTGTGAACAAGTTATAATTGTACCATACTCTCTTTTGTCAATTTTGAAATTTACTCAGGCTATTTGGTTTAGAAAATATTTTATTATTAAAATTAAAATATTATTTTAAAAATAAGTTATTTTAAAGATTATTAAGTATAAATTATTTTTATGTTTGATAAAAATTGATAGATATAAATAATTATTATGTTTAGTTAGAGGTAATAAAAAATATTAGTATATTATTTTACTTAAATATCTTTGAATATAAATATTTGAAAATGTTTTTTATGTTATCTATTAAATTAATTAAAAATGAGATTATTTTTATCTTGAAAAATTGATAAATCATAATATAATTATGATAAATAATAATATAGTTATAAAAAAATCAAAATCATTTTAATAATCTTTTAATACCTAAAGTAGAGATAATAATCAAATTACCTCTTATATTACCTATCATATCACTATTGATAATAGAACTATAATATTTTATTATTTATAAACTAAACAAAATAATATAAATAATAAAAGATAAATTATTAAAGTAATTTTTAATTCTCTTTAACAAAATGCCCCATTGGTAAATCACTTTTAAAAGTTTATTTATTAACACAATTTTTATATAATTTTGAATTATATTATATATATAATTTTATACATAAATAATAATATATCAATATATAATTAAATAATTTTAAATTAAAGATAAAATAATATTTAATCATATAATAATTTATTATTATTTGTATATATAATTTTACTATATAATTTCGGTATACCTGATAGAGCAATTTATGTTATTGGTGTACAATTACGATGGTGCGTAAATTACTATTTTCCACTCAAAGTGCAGGAAACCACTTCTCACCCTTCAAACGGTTAAATAACAAAATTCATCCAAGTGTTATTCTAGTAGAAAAAAAAAAAAAGATATTTAAAATAAACAAAAAAGATTGAAAAAGATTGTTGGTCAGCGCAAAATGGCTTGATCGCATCCCAAAAAACCTGATCTACTCAAAATCGCAACAAGTCAAAGTGTGATTTAATAAGATGTCACCCTGGTTGAAATTTGTTCAAGGCAAAGCGTGATTCTACCCGATACAGGGCACATGTTGGTGGTGCAATTAAAGTCAAATCACACCTTGGTGCTGGGTGGTTTACCCTAAGTTACACTTAAAATTATATAATTCCGTTAGAATCATATAAATCTGATAAAACCATACTTTAACTGATGTAATTCAGATTAAAATGTGATTAAATGACTTAATGGACACAGTTTTAAGATTCTTTACTATTAATAGAGTTTTATATTAGTGAGTATTTGAAATTTAAATATTAAAACGTAACAAAACCTAAAAACCTAGGGTGGAAATGAAATATTTTTAATAACGAGAAATTTTCATATTATAAAATTTGGTTTATTACATAAGGATATGTTATATATATAAATAATATATTATTATTCGATAATAATATATTATCTATATATTTAAATTATATATTAAATATATATGTTTATAATTTTATTGTATTGCTTATGTCGCAACAGCTAGAATTTTAGTGAAAGATACTGGGAAAAAGATGAATAAGTGTGCACATATTCCTTTTTCTTTTTCCACTTTGAACAAACAAAACAAAACAATTTCACACTTTCTTTTTTCTTTCTTGTTTCTTACACAACCACCACACATATTCCTATTCTTTTTCGACTTTGAACAAACAAAGCAATTTCACACTTTCTTTTTTCTTTTTCAGTCTATATTTTTTCTTTCTTGTTTCTTACACAACAACTGCATAATTGAATCTTCCTCTGTGTATGATCGATGACGACCTAGAATTAGCGAGTACTCCATACAATTGATTTGACAACCCAATCGGCTTTTATAATCCCGATTTCTCATCGACTTGCAGATTTTGTTCAAACTCTGCTGATGAAACTTTGGAGGAATGGTTCTTCTTCTTCGATACAAAGAAAAAACATCCACTTAGGGATCCGTTCTCATCCGCGACAACATTGATCGCAGCCTTCTGTTGCTCCATTTTCTTCATTTTCTCCTTGTGCAAAGCTCGCATGGCGTATGCTTCCGCTAGACCAGCTGCAGACATGGCTATCAACCAGAGAAAGTATAACTCTCTTAACTTGGAACTACACTTGAATATCCGCAGAACGTGTAGAAGAAGATTTAACTTGATTAGATGAGGTAAAAGGATGAGGAGGAGGGTGCCAATTTATAGGCTTCTGTGTGCTTATAAAGTCGGAGGAACAAAGTGGGTTCGGGAGAGAATTCTCTTTTGGCTGCCTTGTTGGCCAAGTAATAAATTGGATCGGTCATGTGGCGGAGAAGTCGCGTTTCCCGCCTACGCAAACGTATCAAGCAAGTACGTACGTCAGCCAATACGTGTCAAAGGTTGGGGGTGGGCCATGGCCTACGCAATCAATGACGTGGCACAGTTAAATACGGTTTGCTAGTCCCTCAGATTTGATGTAACGAAAGCTCCCGTAGAGTATAAAACTAACAGAATCTTATTTTATTTTTTCAAATAAATAATCCATGACCTCCCGGAGTAGAGGCGTCTGAAATCTAAATTGTCATCGTAATCATGGTTTTAAAAGTCGGATTAATTATTAAATTAATTATTTTATTAATTTATTGTTGGATCGATTTGATAGATTCAATTAAAAAATTGATTTATTTAAATTATTATTAAATTATAATAAATATATTTTATTTAAAAATTTATAAAAAATAAAATCAATCAAGATATTCGTATCTACGAAGATTATTATTTTTAAAGAGTAATAATTATTCATTTGATTTCAATAAAATAATTAAAATAAAAAAAGTCTCAATCTTATGATACAGAAAAAACATAATTCTGTAAATAAGACATTTCGATAAATATATGATACTTTTTTTATTTTTTCTTTTATTTTTCTTACAAACCTTTAAAAATTCATCAAATTTAATAAAAAAATAATTAAATCATTAAAAATAATTAAAATTTTAAAAAAATTCAAAAATTCGGTCAAACCCAGTTTTTGACCTGTTCATCCAATCAAACCCAATTTTTGACTAAGTTTGATCGAGCCAATAGAAAAACCAGTTTTTAATATTAATCGAACCAGACTTAAAGCCGATTCTTAGTTGAACCGGCCAATTCTATTCGATTTTAAAATCATTAGTTGTAATAATATTGGGCAAAGGACTATGTGCCACGAAAGCTTTAATTCAATTTCAAAAATATATTTGTGATAATTTAAAATTTTAAATATTCATTCATGAATTAATTTTTATTAATTTTTTTATAAAAAAAGGTAAAATAATTATTTTACAACTAAATCATAAAAAATATTATTTTTCTCTTCAAATTTTAAAAACTAACACTTTATTTTTATTCTTAAAATTTAAAAAGTTAACATTTCACTTTTGGGGTTTCATTTCTTCCCCTCCATTCTCCAACAACCATTCTTCGATGACCATTCTCCAACTAATCTCACATTTGCCGATGCACCCTCTTGCATCTCGGACAATGACGAAATGACGAAGCTACCATGAACACAACGAATCATGGTTGTTCATTAAAATCAATAGCGTGACGTGTCACACAACTGATTTTGGCCAACAATAATGTCTCCCAAGCATCTTCATCGAGTTCTTGGCTGAATCAAAATATCTCCCGAGCATCTCCATCATGTTTATGGCATTGTCGTCATGTCGTGGCTCTAAATTGAAGCATTGTCATCACGTTAACTATTAATTTTTGTCATCATCTAGGATTGGAGATGGTGTGTCGGTAGCTGGAAGGTTGGCTAAAGAATGAAGAGAAAGAAATGAAACCTTATGAATAAAATATTAACTTTTTAAATTTTGAAAATAAATGTGAAATATTAGTTTTATAAATTTGGGAGGGGGAATGATATTAATTATTAGAATTTTAAAGTTTAATAATAAAATAATAACTCTTATTTATAACTAAAAATTTTAACAAAAGATAATTTATAAATAAAAGTTTAGAATTTTAATCTGTAATAAGTGTAATTCCGAGATTAACCATAAAACTTTGGAAAATAGTCATTTGACCCTAATAATACATCATCTACCAGAATTGTACTTAACGCTTGTTTGACCCGGCCAGAATGTGATTAAGAGTTTAGCAGGCTATTAATTATGAATGAAAATGAAAAAAAAAAAAATCCAATTTCGAAGTCGAAGGTGTCAAAGTCAAACTATGAAAGCTAACCGAGTCTCTGCTATTTTTAAATCGTTGTAGTCATTTAACTGTTATGGGTTTTACTTGGTAAAAGAATTCAAGCAAAGCGACTTTTGAATCTTATTTATGAAGCATCTCAAGTCATATAACCCTCACATCAAAAGCATATTTGCAAAGCAAAAGCAAAGTGACTTTTGAATCATATCTTCTCTTGTGAATCAACGCCTTCAATCTTTCCTCTTCCTTCTTTCTTCATCTTTCCCTTTTGCAATATCTTACTTACCACATATGTCTCGGCCACACAGTCCCCAGGAGAAGACATGGCCTATTTAAAATGGGAATTAAATAGAAACATGAATTAAATAAGAACGTGAATTAAATACGAATAATTCGCATTTTTACTAGTGAGGTTGATGTGAAATGGAATTTGTTAATGTGATGAGTTTGCAAGCCATTGGCTTCTTTTTACTAGCGCCAAGAGCCACGAGGGCTTATTTGTTGACGCTTCTGTTTGGGCGGCACTGAAAGTGGTCCTTCTTGTTGGATTGCTACATGGGATTGGATTTAAATTCTATTATATCCTGAAACGAAGCCAATATTTGTCTATTCTGAAATGTATCATGAAGTCTTCATTTATTGTCTTTATCCTTGTATGGTGCGCAGTTATTCAGACTCATACATCAGCATCTACAACAAAATTTTGAGCCTGGTGGAAGCTTCTAGTATGCTTTGTTTATGTCCAAATGAACTGACTCTGATGTATTCTTCGCCGCCAGGGCCGAATCCGCTTCCCGGAACAGTGACAATGTGGGTTTTCTCAAGAATTTCTGCAAATACATCCCAAGAACTCATGCCTGGAAAATGCACCCATACGTAAGGTGCGTTCTTCCCGCCGTAAACCTTCAACCCAAGTGATTCAAATGCATCAACGATTATCCTGGCGTTGTCCTTGTAGTAGTCAACTACACTGATCAAAGCCTGAAACCAATTTCGCAGAAGGGAAGAAGTTAATTCTACACAAGATAAAACATGAATTGGAAAGGAAATTGAGGTACCTGGTAACCGTCTGGAGAAAGGCAGGCTAGCCCTCCCGCCTGTGAAATATTTGAAGCACCATTGAAGCAAGTGCACACAATGCGGTCGAAGTCCTTTATGACTGGATATCCATTAGAGTAACAAAGCTCTTCAGGGACCACTGTCCAACCAAGGCGGACACCTGTGAAACCGGCGAATTTGGAGAAGGACGAAATTTCAATGGCTACCTATTCACACAATATAGGCAAACTTTATCATACAAAAAAAAAAAAAAACAGTTTTCACATTAAAATCAGAACAATTGATTTCTTGAAAGCCGACCTCTCTTGCTCCAGGAATTTCAAAGATTGATCTGGGGCTTGAGTCTGTTATATAAGCAGAATATGCGGAGTCATAAATTATTATTGATCCATTTGCCTTTGCAAACTCCACTAGTTGTTTTAGTTGCTGCCAAGATGCAGCATGGCCCGTTGGATTGTTTGGAGAACAGAAGAAAATTATATCTGTCCGTGGATTTGTTGATAAATCCGGAAAAAAATTGTTCTCAGGCCCACATTTCATGTAGGTAATTTTCCTGTATTTCCCAGTTTCTTGTTGGAACTTGCCAGCCTGACCAACAATAACGCTAGAATCTATATATGCCTGTTCCAAACACATAGTCCATTAAGAAAAAATGTGATTTTTTCAAAAGAAGTTTAGCAGAAAAACCGGAAAAACTAACAAGCTCCTGAAATATTAACTGGAAAAATTGGGTCCTGAACAGCCACTGTTACATTGGATCCCAGAAGCATCTGTTGAGAGCAAAAATATAAGTTGTCAGGATTTGTAACTTTGTTTAACACAAACCGAGCTATAAAGAAAGAAAAGAAAAAAAAATGAAGTTAAACGTCTGCTGCAGAGCTTAATTAGTTGTCATACCTGTAGGCGAGAAATGTCACACTGTGCACCATCTGAGACAAATATTTCTTCAGCTTTTATGCCCATGTCTTTATAAAGTATTTCAGCAATTGCCATTCTTAATGGCTGAAAGATGGGGCAAAAAAGTTTCAGTTTCTTGAATGGACGGGACAGAGCCAATGGGAAACTATATAAAATGTATATGCAGAAAGAGCCCAACCCATTATTCTTTCCCATTTATTGATCTGTTATGAAAACTGCTTCTGAAAAACAAAAATATATTAAATCTTTTGATGAAATATTAGGCTTAAAAGATTCAAGACTCTGGTAAGCACACTTGGCAGGCTATTATGAAATATGTAACAGTGAAAACGTTACCGAGCGAAAACAAATTGTTATTTTCTTGGCCAGGAAGTCATCTTATTTTTACCTACTACAATGGTTAAACCAGGAAAAATCATCAAGGTGATGCATTTGCATTATAATTGCCCTTAAAATATGTTGTCCATAACATTCTTACGCCTGATTTTCCTATCAAATATTGCTGTTGTTGCTATTTTTGTATAGGGATTCATTTACATATCCCTTTCTATTTGATCTGATTTTCTGATGATAATGATGACAAGTTCACGAATATTTAGAAGCGTATTAATATACCATGTTGCCTTGCTCAGCTCCATTCCCTTTGTAGCCCTGAACTGTTGATAGAGCAAGTGCATGCTGCCAAAAAAAAAAAACACCTTTGTCAGAAATTATTCACGATTGCTCTGATTATTCAGGTAAAGAGATTTATGTAGGAAATACTTTCGACATTAGAGGATCTATAGAGTAAAAAAGTAATCTGAAAGCATGAAAAATTATACTGAGTTACCTCAGCCATTGAAGATGTTATGATTTCAGGTATAGGCTCCGTAGTGTCACCAATACCGAGCCTTATAAGTCTTGCATTGGGATACTTCCGGGCGTGTTCAGTCTCATGTATTAATAGCTGGTCAAGAAAAACAATTAACAACTTAATTATATGTTAAGAACAGACTAAATCAGAAGTGTGATACCTCAGGAAACAGATATCTAGTGCGTAGGCTCTCCATATTGGCATTACGTGGGACTTCTGTGAAATGACCTGCCATTGCAGTGCATAGCAAAGATTACTCTTTGATCCATATCAAGTTTGTTAAAGATAATATAAAATTCATATTCTGTTGACTGCATTGTCACAGCAATTAACCTACCAGGTTTCCATCCATTGTTGGACTTTGAACTGCAAATCACCCAATAAAATGAAGACACAGAAATCATCAGCATACCTTGAATAAGAAATATTATACAAACATTGGTGAACTAATAGAATAACAATATAATGTAGGGTCTATATATATCAACCTGTTCCAATTTTTTTTAGGCTGTAAAATATTTGCATGTGGTATGCAAATGCGTGAAGATGACATTGTAGAGTAATATATAAATCGTTTCAAGCTTTTGCTTTCCTGCTGATTTTTCGCAATGGGGATATATGTATGCAGTATGTATAATGAATGAACTGTCTTTTATGAGTCTGCGATAACTGGGTACGACAGTGTTAGTATTTATATAAGAAATATAGCATTGGGAAAGTGGCAAAAAGTCCATCAGGACATTCTATGGAGTTTTCCAGAAACAAAGCTTGCGATAGCCATTCCATCAGCATACAAGTTCCTTTCTTAGTTTCACATATACAGCCCCTTGGACTGTGACGTTCAAAGATGTTAAAATTCCATTAGCCGAACACACCTAAATTTCAATGCAGCACATTTTTCCAATGGAAAAATTCATCATTTGATCATTCCTTGAACCTACCAATGTTTTCGATCGTGCACACATAAAGTAAAGACGACTTCATCATTTGATCATTCCTAAAATAGTGTTAAGTTATTGAAGATTTTTCTAGATACTTTTTGGCTGCTATATGTTTACTTTTTTATAATATTATATTAAAGATTAGGTGGGTTGGAAGTCTCTAGAAACTATATGTGTGGCTGTCCTAAGATTAAGCAATTCTTGTCTCACGTTTGGTAAGATTTGTTAAAGTTACTTTTTGTACAAACAACCCATATATATGGCTTTAGTTTGTAGAATGGAATGAATAAAATATTTGAAAAGAAAGTTCTCTTCTATACATATTTTTCTTTCTCTTATCTATATCAATTTTCTACTGTCAAATAGAGAAGAGCATGTCTTCCTCAGTACTTCCAAAAGATCAGGGCCGACGGGCCAACCAATTGAAAAAAATTTTGAAAATTAAGTTGTTCAGTCGCATGGCAATCTGCCAAGCCAAATTCCATATGGACCATGACCGTTGGCTGCTACAGAAAGAAATAGAGAAAACCTGTGTCGATTCAGTGGAGTCGTGGGGGATTTGGATTTGAACTAAACATCAAATTGATTGAACAGTTGACTCATGGTGATGCTGAATTCAAAAAAAAAGTCCATTATATGAAAGGCCAATAGCTCACACCCAAAGTTTGGTGAAATCTCAAACTTATATCAATTAGCTTTTAAAAATTCAAACACTCAGTCTTACATTAAAATTCATTATCAGGATTGAAAGTAAAAATATTTTAAAAAACTAAAAATTTCTTACATTTCCCCTCTATGTTTAAAAATCTAATAATTTTTCCTATCCAAAATTTAAAAAGTGACAAATTCCCCCCTAGAGTTTCATTTTTTTTCTCTTCTTTCTTTAATGACCATTCTCTGGTTAATCTCTCATACCGGTGTACCCTTTAATCACCCGAACAGAGATGAATCGTCAACCAATACAGACAATTTGTTAATAAAAAGCTATATGACGCACAAATTTATGCATTACACAGATCTGTGCATTAACTGATTTGTGTAGATTTATGCATTTGGTCGATTTATCCTTAACTTTAATAATGAATTGTAACATAAATGTGAATTTTTTAAAGTTGATTGTATAAATTTAAGATTTCACCAAACTTTGGGGGGGGGGGGGGGGGGGGGGGGGGGTGGGGGTGGGGTAGGGGGGAATAAGTCTTTTGGCCTACATGAAAAAGAATGAGCACCCAACTAATACAAAACATAAAAGTGTAGATATATTTGATTTTTACCACTATCATAGTAAAATAAGAGTTTTACCTTGAAATATTATGAGACCCATGACACTTAGTCTCAATGTACACTTTGGATAAATGTCACACATAACACATAACTCATTCTTCAGTTCATCATACCTTGAAATATTTTATGCATTATATAATTTAATTCAGCAATATATATAACATGTCTCTTTTAATAGATTCACTATTTGTTTTCAAACTAATATTTAATATATTTTTAAAAATATTGCTAATAATTCTATGTTTATATTCCAAATTTCACTTTTGATGACATAGTTTATCTCCCACTTCTTTTTTAAGATGAACAAAGCAACTTTCAATATCAGTGACCCCCCTATTATATCATTTTCTTAAAAAATATTAATTAATTCCAGAGTCAACGAATTTATGTAGATGGTAATGTTTTTATAACTCCGGTGAATATCCATCCACTGGAGGGGACAATCTAATTCAATTTTGATTGATGGTCAGACATTTAATTATTTAAAAATAAAGTTAAATTTTTATATTATTTAATATATAATTTAATTTATTTAATATTAAAATATGTTAAATTTAATTATATATATTCAAATATAATAAATAAGGTTTTAGTTCAAATTTTTATAATGAATGTTTTTAAAAAAAAAATCAAATTTTTATATTGATCCATGTACAAGTTACCCGCTAATATTGCTTTCTTATTATTTTTCTTTTGTTTATTTATTTTGTAATTTTCAATATTTTTTTGTTTAAGTACTCTGTTCGTGGAGAAACAAAAATCTATCTTAAAATATAAAAATGCTTTTTTTATATATATATATATATATATTGAAGAATTTTAACATTGAATATGACATTAATATCTATAATAAAATGCCTAGTGCACAAATTCTTTAAATTTTTTTCAACACAAAATTTTTTTTAATTTTAGGATGATTTTGAGTTCATTTCATATCAAGAAACAACATGTAAAATTTGTATTACGTGTTTTATAAGTTTGATGTTGAGTAGAAAAGAAATCACGGACGACTCGCGAGTACCCATTTGGAGGCTCGATCATGGGAGGAAAGCATTCACCGGAAGGAGAGACTGCTTCGGGAGGGAGAGGTCGTCGGCAATGGAGCCGGAACGATCGCTAGAGATTTCAAAACCAAACCTTAGGGTGAAACTGCCATTTTTTAAAACTTAGCTGAGGGAAAATTTTAGTTTTTAAAGTTTAGAGGGGCAAAATTAGATTTTATTTTAGTTTATTTTTAATATTATAACAAAAATGACGATTTTACCCTTACCACCGTTAGGGTTTTGTTAAATCTAACCGGTCATGGGTGGGTGTTTAGTGTTTTCATAGTTAAAGGGTGAAAACTTGAGAAAACATCAAACTTGGGTGGGAAATAGTCCTCTGACCTTATTATAATTATATCTTTATTTATTAATTTTTTAGAATAAAAATAATTTTATTTTTAATTAATATAATTATATGTAAAGGTATTTAAGTAAAATAATATACTAGTATTATTTTATTATTTCTAATCGAATATAATAATTATTTGTATTTATCTTTTTTTATTAAATTTTATCAAATATAATAATTTATATCTAATTATTTTTTAAATAATCTATTAATCTATCCATTTTAAAAATAAAATATTACCCAATAATACGAAGGTGATTTGCAAGATCAGAACATATATTTTCTTTACGAAGGCATAAATTTGGAGAGGAACTAGATCAGTTCAATGATATAAGTCTGACAAGTCATATACGGGCTTTTAAAGAAGATGACAAGTCGTTGGTTTTAAGAATTGAGTCGGGAAACGGAAATGTAAAGTCGATGAGAGTTACTGAACGACGACAAGTCCTATTATATATTATGGCTAAGACATGTCGTTTAAGGAAACAAAAATAAAGATAAACAACGTGCGGTACTGCAAAAGTGCGAATTGAAAATTTTCCGGCTACCCAACAATTTTATCAAAATTTAGAAGTGATTCAGTTTTGGCAATCCGTAAATTCAAATTCATTGACGATAAAGAGTTAAAAGAACAAATAAAAAAACCACATAATCTATTCCTTGTATTACGAGAGCAGAAAAGTTTCACGTAAACCGGATCTAATTGTATATACATCCAAGGAATCTTCGATAATCATCCCTCGTCGATTTCAATTTCTGGCCAATTTTCTCTCTTTAGGAGATTCAGTTCCTTCAATTAAACACATAAATTGCCCGTTGATTTCCTGAAGAGGAAATTCGAGGATGAGCAAGAGAAGTAGTAATTGCGCCATATGCGAGAATTCTAACCGTGCTTCTATTTGTGCAGTTTGTGTCAATTACAAGTATTTCTGTTAATTCCTTAATGTTTAAGCTTATTTTACATGTTTTAATTGATTTTGGTTTGCTTGCTGCTGGTGTAAAACAATGCATATTATGTAATGTGTAGATTGAACGAGTGCAACACTTTGTTCAAATCACTGAAGAGTCGTCGGGATGCATTGTATTCGAGATTGACTGAGGTTCTTGTGGCAAAGGTTTGGTTCGTGCTTTGCGTGCAGTTTTCATATGGTTTTTATTAAGACAGCATGGTTATGGCCTTAGCGGCTTTTTTTTTTTTTTTTCTATTTTTCATCAGGGGAAAGTGGATGATCAAATGAATTGGAGACTGCGTCAGAATGAGAAGCTTGTGAATTTGAGAGAGAAGCTACGACGCAGTAAGGAGCAACTCGCTCAAGGTTGGTTGATTGTTTGGCAACTCCTAATTTATTATGCTCCATTGACATTCGATTCAAAAATTGATTTACTTTAATTTCTTGCAGTGAAGTCAAAGATTGAGAAGAGATCGTATGATTTGAAGGCTAAATATGATGTCCTTGAATCGACCTATTCTATGGTATCAGTTTTGTCCTTGATTTCATTTTAGTTTCATTAATTATCAGGTTTTCAGATGATTTATGTATCATTCTGACTCTGCAGCTGGATAAGAATCGTGCAGAGCAACTACAGAAGTTGTATCCTGACCTTATTTTAGCTCAGAGTTTGGGGCATGTAAGGCTATCATCCTAGTTTCATTGATATGCTGATATTTATTTTGTGCTCTAACTTTTAATTGCATGTTTGTTGGAGCTTTTGTTTGTCTGGCAAGTTCTACTACTATAGCCATATGTTTGTATCGCCATTGTTCTCTTCCTCTTGTAGATCATATAGAATGCTATTTTTTCACTCAAATGCACATTTATTGCCTAACTCTTATCAGATTTGCAGGTGGCAATCCTCTCTGAACTTCTGCATAAACAGTCTGTGGTTATAAAACAGATATGCAAATTGTTCCCACAACGTCGGGTAAGGGCTTTAAATATGTGACTGAGTTGTGATACCTTCTAGTGACTGTTAAGATAAGATTAGTTGTTACATCTAAATGGCCTTCTAGGTGATTTTTTTGGTGCTTCCAAATAAGATAAATTAGTTTTTTTCTCTTCAGGTGACTAAAGATTCAGAAGTAAGAGATGGTTACAGTGTTCAATATGATCAGATTTGCTGTGCTCGATTACCAAGAGGAGTTGATCCACACTCTGTTCCATCTGAAGAGCTAGCTATCTCTTTGGGGTAACCTCTTATCACTTCTGTTAGGACAATGTATGTAGATGCACAAGTACATGCATACATCTAAATGTCGTGCTTGTCCCTTCATATCCATATAAATAAGAAAAACAAGTTTGGTGTAACTGGAAAATTTGTAATTAGACTCTCCTGCTGATGCATGCATACAATTTTGTGCTTGAACCTTCATTTCAAATTGAATAAGCAAAATAATCAGTGTTTATGGAGTACTGGTAATTAGATTGTCCTGCTGAGATTCAATCATATATAGCTTCTTGGCAGTGTATTATTTAAATTGTTAAACTATAGTTATGTATTTATTGGTTAATTAGCTTGGATGTTCTTCTGTTTGATTACTAACCAATAGTCTTTGTCACTGGAGAACAGATATATGGTGCAACTTCTAAATCTTGTTGTTCAGAATTTGGCTGTTCCTGCCCTTCATAACTCAGGTTTTGCGGTGAGTACTTATGCACCTCGTTTGAACTGACTAATTGTTCAGTGCAAGTAGAAGTGCAGTATGATTACATAGTGACTTTACCAAGAAATATTCTTTTTTGATAGTTTTGTTGAAGGCAATAACTCATGAGCTTCTCTAGAGCATGCTATAAGAATTTCATGAGAGCATCTTATAAGTAATTTGCAAGATTTTTTTTCAGGAAAATTGTTAGATGTTTGAATTTTTTGCCATTGTTACTAGAAACCATGTTCTTATTGAAACACTTCTACAAACTCAATAAAAAAAAAGATGTGCTGGATTCGATGTATCTTTCTCTGTTTAGTGTCTTTTATATTTATATTGTAAATTCTCCTCAGGGTTCTTGCTCAAGAATATGGCAAAGGGATTCCTATTGGAATGCACGCCCATCCTCTCGAAGGTATATTGGCTGGGAATTTAATTTGATGAGGTTGCATTGTTTTATTAGATTGTAGGACTGAATATATTTTGTTCTGTGCAGCAATGAATATCCCCTTTTTATTCCACGCCAAAATTACTGTTCTACTAGTGGAGAAGTATGGGATAAAAGCTCAAGTAATTTTGGTGTTGCCTCAATGGAATCTGAGAAAAGGCCCAGCCTGGATTGTTCTAGAAATAGTAGCTTCAATTTGTCTGCTGCATTTCCACATTCTGTTGAAACACACAAGGACTTACAGAAAGGGATTTCTCTTCTTAAGAAAAGTGTAGCATGTATAACAGTTTACTGTTATAACTCACTATGTATAGATGCTCCCCCTGAAGCATCTACTTTTGGAGCATTTGCGAAGTTATTGGCAACACTATCTTCATCTAAGGAAATTCAATCTGTTTCTTCATTGAAAATGGCTTGTTCAAGGTACACTTTCCACTTTCTTTCTTATTTTGTCTTTCCCTTAGTATATGTGATTTATGATCCAGTGCCATGTCTGAATTCTACCTTGTGCAAATTTTAAGAACAACAGCAAGCTAGTTTTAACATTTGGACAAAATGAAGACGAAAGTTAATTTAGTATTCTTTGGATGCTACTTTGAAGTTCTGTTGGGTATTTTATTACAGAATTAGCCACTGGAACAAGGCTAATGCTAGTTTTTTTATTGCCTTGGGCCGTGCATCTTGCTGCAATGAATTTATAGTTTTACTCAACAGTTTCATTTGCATTTTCAGTCTTTCAATTCCCAAGCTGGAAAGTTTTTGTTAGGTACCTGGGGCAAATCCGGCAACACCTCCCCTAAACAATCGGCTTCCTTGAATAGTCACTGGTGTAACAGTGTTTGTAATCCAAACACCACGATAAAATAGCAAGTTTCTATCACTACTCTACTGTCTCAAATTCCAATCAGTTCTCCAATCAACAAATAATTCGCAGCTAACCAAAATAAGCAATGAAATAGTAATCAACGGATAACAAAGACAAGTAAAGTTATCTCCTTCATTTCTGGAATAAAAGAGCAACAAGACTGGTTACAAATATCTTCTATCTATTCCCTTACAAAGCCAACATCAATCCAATGGAAATACAAATTAAAAAATGAAAATAACAGCAATTCCCCTAGGCTATTCGAGAGGCCTAGACTCTCCCTACTTCCTCTTTTTTCTTTTCTGAAAACTTGTCTGCTGCTTCCATGCACTCCACATTCTTTTTGTTGTTTCCAGCCATCCCTGCCTCTCCCATGCTGCTACAATTCCTTTCAGTTACTGGGAGATCCACCCACTGAGGTTGCACCACTTGCTTCAGCTTGAGACTGCCAAGTGTCTTGTCTCTCATGCTGCCATTCGTGCCTCCATTTTGCACATGATTTTTCTTCTTCCGTGAAATATAAATCCTTGACCTAACGGTTTTGCAGTGAGCTGTTAGTTTTTCCAGTGAGTTCTTTTACAGAAATGGACTTTTGTTTAAAGAAATGTTCTAAGAAGATGCCACCTTCTTACTTATGGCAAACTAGAGCTTGAATATGTTTGCCTAAGCATGACTCTACCTTGTGCTCAATCTGTTAAAAACAGTTGAGATTGAACAGTCAAATATGGTGTGCTTCTTTCACTGTTTGCACTGGTTTCTTCTTGTTTCTCAAGCCAATCTGAAAGTGCCTTTGCTTCAGAACTCATCCAAGGTCTTCGTTACCATCTTCAGAATGGTTAATATGTTGGGGACTCTTATCTTTTGGCCTGCATCTGTATTAGGGTCCATCAGAACTTTATGACAATGTCATGGATAATAGATAATTATATTAGTTTTTTCTATTTTGTAAAATAGTACTGATTCATGTGATTTGTGATGCTTTTGTGCATGACACTATCTTTTGATTTTCAGGTCATGTAAACCAGTTCAACAACTAAACAAGTCTGTGTGGAATATGAATTCTGCTGCTTCATCGACCACTTCACTGGAGAGTGCACATATGTTGCCCATAACTGTATGAGTTTGGTTTTTAACTAAATTTGAAATTTGAGCTAATTTACTTAAGTGCTTTGTTAGGTCAAGGATAGAACTCTTTTGTGTGTGAACCCAAATCCCCCTTTCTTTTTTATTTCTTTTCTTTTTGTATTTTTTGCCTTCTGCTTTGTATTTTTTATTATTATTTGGTGGCAACTAGATGAAATTTTTTGAAAGAAATCAACTTTGCATTATAGTGTCTCTTATTGTGCCAGTATATTTAGTGGCATGGCTAAATCAGTCTGTGTTTTGGATTTGGTGCAGAAGTTCATTTCTTTTCAATGCTATTTTTGTTTCACCAATCTTTTGTATAACTAGGATGGGTAGGATAATAAGATTTTTCTTTTTAATAAGGGGGATAATATGACATTAGTTTTAAAAGCATTGCATTCCTGGAAGACTTCTTGATTTTTGTGTGCTTGTTTTGTCTAACAGAAAAACTTTAGTGATAACAATCTCCCAAGTTTGGCGGCAAGTTTTCTTTTTTCAACTGAGATGTCAGATATTGGAAAAAACGAAAGCCTTATTGATGGATGGGATTTTGTCGAGCGTCCTACGTTTCCTCCTCCACCATCACAGACTGAGGATGTTGAGCATTGGACTCGAGCCATGTTTATTGATGCCAAAAAGAAATGATCTGGTGCCCCATCAGTTGTCCAACATTTTGTAAGTAATCACATGAAAACTTTTCCTTTTTGCCAACTTGGGGGCAGTAGAGGACTATCACCTGCTATTTTAATTGGATAATGTATGAATCAACCTTGATTTATTTCAAAGTTGTCCTAGAAAATCAGTCTCATTGGTTTCTGCGACCTTTCATTTTCGTGTGGTTGGAATCTACATGCAGACTCACTCATGCCATTGAATCTAGTTGGCTATGTAGAATCAATATGTAGTTGCAGCCTCAAACAGTGTCTTGTAACTCAATGTCTATGTGTATTGCCTCAAGCTATGTGGCTGATAAATGTCGTCATGTCCATATGAATAGTAGGTGTTAAATGTGTTATCATGCCAGTTTTGTTGTTTTTAACGGATTTTTTCCGCATATAGGGTTCTAGTGATTTGTTAATCCTTTTTTTTTTCGGTTTTTTCTTTTGGGGTCTCTCTGTGTATCCCTTGACTGATGAAAAGCTCATTTGTGGTTTAGGTCACACCAGGCTTGCAGAAGATGCACTTACCAGAGCAGAGGCCAGTCGGAACCTTTTAGAATTAACATGTAGCCTCATGTATATATCTGAGCAATAAGTGTGTATATGTGAATATATATGTAGATAGAGTAATGCTGCATACATAACTTTTGTATATAATTTTACGTATAAATAATTACGTATCATCACAAAATCGTATACTTAAAAATTAAAAATAAATTAATATCTAATTACGTAATAATATATTATTATTTGTATATAAATTTATGAGTAAAAATTATACTTATACTTTTACTGGAGTAGATATATATAACAATATATAGGTATAGAATTTTCGTTTTATATATAATAATAAAAAATCCATTATTCTTTAGGATGCTTCATCCTTTAGGATACTTTTATCGTGACTTGATATTTAGAAAAAAAGGAGAAAGAAAAGACATGTTAATTGGCATCTTTTAATAAGATATATCACTTTTAATAAGGGTTATTACGACCGAGTTAAGTTTAAATGATAAGTAATTTAAATTTAATTTAAATAAAAAATAATTTGATTTAAATTTATTGAATTAATATTATAGGTTATTTGAATTTAGTTTAAATAAAAATAATTTGATTTGAATTTAATTTAAATTTAATTGAAATTTATGATTTAAATTTATGGTTTATATATATTGTTTAAATTTATAGTTTAAATTTTTGATTTATTGATAAAATATTGTTATTTAAAAATTATTTAATAAAATTTGAATTAAGTTACGAGTCATATTTAAATTGAATTAAATTATTTATTTAACTCATAATTCAAATTGAGTTTATTTCTTTTTAATTTATATCCGGTTTGATTTTAAAATAATTTAAATATTTTAATTTAAACTTAATTTATGTTAAAATTAAATAAATTTAAATTAAATTAAACCAAATTTAGTTGGATTTTAAACCCGAGTTAGCTAAGAGCAGGTCTAACACTAATTTCAATAAATGGCTCTTTATGATCGGCTTTCTAGCTTTGACAATGCCCACTAGCAGTACAAAGAGAATTTCCACCATCGTTCTACACTTAAAAACAAAGCGATTCATGGTTCGGAGATATGAAAATTTTTTTATTAATAAATATTTTTTTCAAAACTAAAATATAATTTGCTTTGAAACAATTCATATATTATTTTTAAAAACAATTTAAGAGTTTTCAGTAAGCAATCTTCGTCTTTCTTCTCAGACCAAGAAAAGCACCATTACTTCACCCTCTAATTCTGCACCTAGCAAAAACGTCTTAAGTTTATCAGTTGCAGCTTACTTCCTGTGGAAAGAAAGAAATACCATTGTTTTTCAAAAGCTTAGTTCTGATAAAACTAGAATTATTAGCAATGTTAAATTTGTTTTGCAGTCACTAACCTTAATTTGTACAGTTAAGAAGTCTAGCAAAAAACGGCTGATTAAGTCTGACATTCAGCATCCAAAAAGGTTTCAAAATGGCAAAAAGATTTACTTCCACCCAGGGTTTCAAAATCATCCGTCAAAGACGAAAACAGGTGTTGGATCGAAAGGGTGGAGAGGTGGGGAGGGATGTAACACCGATGGCAAAGAATGAAAAATCACAATCAAACCGTCAAAGAAAATTAATTAAAAATAAAACTTTATAAAAAAAATATAACTTTTCAAATTTTAATCAAAAAAATTATTAATTTTGTAAATTAAGTAAGAAAATAAGGTAAAACTTTATTATTTATAATATACGAGGGTTAAATAATAGTTTTAATCTTAAAATTAATTAATTCTATTAATTTTAATAACTGGTAATACTATATTTACTGCACACCACTTTCAGATTTCAACAAACCTTGGTTGGGCATAAGTCTTTTGACCTTTCAAAGTCAAGAAGCTCAAATTCATACCAAAACTTTTCACTCATCTACAAATGAATTCTGTCCAAAACAAAATGGAAGCTCAAATTTATGACAATTTTTTTCATCTACTGAATGAATAAACAAAATAACTTCTAACGAGAAAATATCTAAGTGCAAATATAAACAGATTCAGGAATTAAATTGAGCTGGTCCGTCGCAATTGATACTTGGGCTTGGGGGTTGGAGGGGACGACAGCAACATTTCCACATCCTGCAAAATCAACATAGAACAGGAGAATCCTTTAAAAAACCTAATTGGGTACTCAAAGTTGGATATATACAGTTAGTGGTCAAATATTTTACCTTTTGCCTTTTAAGCCAGCTATTTGTCTTTCTCAACCGAAACACTTCAAGCTCCAATTGATTGGTATAAGCCTTTAGTCAACAACCCAAAACACATATTAACTAAGCGACAGGGTAGTGATGTATCTGGTGATTGAGTAATTTTGAATTAAAAAATAAGAGATGGAAACACAAATTACCCTGTCAACATGTTACCTGTTTCCGTGCCCTGGACCTTGCCGCAGACTCACGGTTCTTGATCATTCTCTTCTGTCTCCTCTCAATACTCTTCTCCATCATTTCTTCTCGCTTCTTCTCACCCGCCGTCTTTGAATCCGACGGCGTTGCAGGTATTGCAGCCACTGGCATTGTCATACTCATGGCCATTTGATGATGATTCTCTGAGTATCCCATATCCACAACTGAAGGATTCTCGTACCCCGATTCAGAGACATTAAAATTTGCGTCCATTACACTCATCTGTTGTTGTTGTTGTTGTTGCTGCTGCTGCTGCTGATGCAATTGAAATTGCATCCAATCAGCCTGCTGTGGCGACATCACAACCATCGGATCAATCGCCATTGGTGGCTGCTGATGGTGATTATTAATAACACCAGCGCGAAATAGGAAATCTTCTAGTGTTGTTTCTTCGAGATGCATCACCCCTTGGTTATTACTGTTATCATTCACTTCGTCAATGATTTTCTTGCTCAATTTTCCATTGAATTTAAAATTTCCAAGCAAGTATGAGGCGGGCGGAGATGATGATGAAGAAGAAGAAGAAGGAGGGTTTTGCGAGAGCAGATGATGATGGGGATGATGATTACCTTCATCAACAGAAACCACATTTCTTACTAACTCATTCAAATTCATGGAGTTGAAAGGCTTGCCTATGTTTCCCAGCTGGCTCTGAACCTCATCAAATGAGAGATTATAAACAGAACCCTGTGTAGCCAGCGGTGGAAACTGAGACCCCTTTGGAGACACCATAGCTGTATGATCATATATCCACTCACCAAACACTAAATTCATGAATAAATTCTGTAGATTTCTAAGAATTTGATTAGGGATCAATCATAAACAATTAATAAACTAACTTTACCAAGATTCATGGAGTGGCATTCAAGAGGAAAATGGAAGAAAAAGCCATGATAGGCAACCAGATTTCACATTGAAGTGTGGTGAAGTCTGGATTAATGAAGGAGGGCGAGTGAGTAGAGAGTGAAAAAGAGTAGCTAAAAATTGATGAAAGAAATTTCAAGTGCGAAATGTGAGCCGCCAGAAAGATCGAAGAACTCGTTAGAGATGACGTGGCTGGGTTTGATTGGTCGAAAAGGATCCTATTTTTAGAGCTAAAAGAGTTTCAGTTGCCCTGTTTAACTACCTAACCGACTTTCCTGGCTACTTTGGCGGGATTTATAGAATGAAAATGGAGCACTAGACCTGCAACTTTCAAATTAATTTTACAATATTTCCATAAGCTTATAATAATAATAATAATAATAATAATAAACAATTAAACTATAATACACATTTTTTATACACAATTAGGGTACATAAATTATGTGTCATCATATAATTAAATAATTTTGAATTAAAAATAAAGTAACATCTAATTAAATGATGACATATTATTTGTGTATCTAAATTATATATTAAAATATATATATATAATATATACATAGTATTACGCATAAAAAGAACAAACATTATGGTTAAATATAAACATCTCCATAACATAATTAAGAAATAAGAAATAAAAATCAGTCTTTAGGATAGTTTGGGTGATAATAAAAGATTCTAACATAAAAGTGAAATACTTTATATCTTTTTCAACGATATTTTAAAATTAAATTTTTTAACATATGAATTTAAAATTTTTTAATATGAATTAATTAAAATAACGTTATTTTAATTACTTTTTACTTGATCAATTTAATTTAATAATTTTAATTATGTCAAAATGGAATCCTTCCATTTGTGTCAAAATGGTCATCCAATTCCGAAGTGGCTTTTCCCACTTTAATTTTAAAATATCAAGCTACTTTTTCTAAAAATCAAGGAACTCAAGCAATTACAATGGCGCACGCTCCTCCCTTCTCTCAACCCACCAATTTTAGCATAGAATTAGATTACAGTCCTCCGTGTGTACAACCCTTTTAAAGTGCGCGCGCACGTACACACACATATATATATAAATAATATTATATAAATATTTTATACATAATTTATATATATAGATGATACGATATCATATAATTAAATATTATTTTATTTTTAAGTAAAATTATCTAATCATATGATACTATACTATCTGTATATCTGAATTATATATATATATATATATATATATATAAAATTTTATTTATAGATCATCCCTTAATTTGAAATTTTCATACACTTTTATTATACTAGGAAGATAAAGGATTAATGCGTTTATATTAAAGTAAACAAGAGAACATAATAAGGAAGGTATCCTAAGGTTGATGCATGAGGTGCAACACTTTGAGGGGCACTTTTTATTTACATGAACTGGGTGTAGATCCTTTAATCTTTTGCTTGACATATATATATATATATATATATATATATATATATATATATATATATATATATATATATAGAAAAAAGGAAATGTAAAAGCTAAGAGAAGATCCAATTGAGCCGCTAAGTATTAAATAATATTATGTCTTAGATATAGCAAGAGACAAAACCAAAAAGAATGAGATAGCCTTGCCTACTTGAACCCCCCCTCTTTTTATTAATAAAAATATTATGTGTACAGATAATATGTATAAATGATTAAATTATTTTAGATTAAAAATAAAATAATATTCAATCATATAATAATATATTATTGTATATATATAATTTTATTATTTATTAATTAGTTAAGGCGTCTTCGCCTTCTTCACCCCATTCGGAAATTTATTCATTCTTCAGCTATCATTTGATTTGGTTTTTACATCTTGGTTGGGATATTAGGAAATATACCCCATGGGATTCCAGAAGAAAAAGAAGAGATTAGCTCTACTTCTCACATCCTGATTAGGATATTGATTAATGGAAGAGATCAATTTGTACTAAATTAGTGTAGGTGATAATGATGATTAGAATACAATTAATTAAGATAATGACACCAACCAACCACCACCACCCATCTCTTCTCGGTGGGAGACCACGCCATGTACACTGAAAAAGGGCTCACAAATTAATCAACCAACCAGTGCTTCACGCATGCCCTTTTCTTCTTTAACTTTCTTTATCCTCATCATGCCCGGTGACACACCATTTCCTTGTTATTTCTTGATTACCAAGTATAAAGCCATTACAATCCGAGACCCATTTTCATATGTACAAAAACTTATCCCACAAATTACTTAACCGAGTGAGTGATTATCTTGATATGATCTTAAAAGGTTATTCAATAAGGCAGATCATACTAGATAAAGATGATAATAGATTGGATAGAGATCGAATATTTTAATTCTAATATTTGTCTCTATCTTTGTAGAGAAAATTTTTTCTGCCTCCGATACGAGAACAACGGAAAATCTCTATCTTTATGGAAAAAATTTCCTACATTTTTCTCTCTCTTATTTTTACGAGAAAAACAATTGAATATTTATTAAATATAAATATATATTTATAATAATTTAAAACTTTTAAGGATAATTCAATATATACGAGAAAGAAAAAACATGTTAGAAATATATTTATATTCGTTTTTATCTCTTCCCGTTTCATATTACAAAAAATTTAATCATTCATGTTCATATTCTCATTTTTATTCAAGAATTCCTTCCTCATTCAAAGAGAAGCGGGTCGAAGATCCGATTTCATATGCCAAATTTTCATCTCTAATATTAGATACTTACAAATTTATAAAATATATATAACTTTATATGCATATTTATATATTGATTAAAAGTTATAACTTTATGCAAAAGGGCAAGAGGACACGCAATTGCATGAATAATGGAGATTTAATTGACATTATCAGTCCCCTTTTGGCTAAAGGATTTGAACCTTATCTACTTAATTTTTTTTTTTCATTATTTTGTTGCTATTTTCTTTTACGTTGGACACTCTCCTTCCTTCTATGATCTCCAGCAATACCGCTTCCTCTTTTACGAGCAAAGTTGCCAATCTTTCTCCCTGTCCATCTAAATCTGGAAGGGCCAGGGTTATATCAAGAGCTTCTCACGTCAATTTGTTTGTCATTTTGGTATGCAACATATTTTCACTCCACACATATAATATTTTAATTATTATATATATATTTATATATATATATATATATATATATATTTATATATATATATATGTATGTATTTAATAAATAAATTCGTATAATTTATTTTTTATTTAATTTTAAATACTCAATTCCCGAAAATAAAATATAAAATTCCGATATTTGTGGTTAAAATTAATTCTTGGATATGACATCTCTTTACACGCGTGTGAAGGTAGTTTTTTGTTCACGCGAGAGAAAAGCAAATGGATTGATTCTATTCTCCACCAATGAGGGAGACACATCACACGCGCCCATGTTCAACTTCTTCTCAGATTCTGACAAAAACGCTTACGTGTAATTATTTTCACAGTGGCCCACTTGTGTCCCGATTTATCTTCCCAAAATTTAATTTCTTTAAAGGAGTTTTAAAAAAATTGTTACATGTATATCTACTTTGCAATATAGATATATCATATATTAAAAATTTGATTTTTAATATTATATATTTAATATTATATTATATAATTTTAAAAATAAATAATAAAACTATTTAATTAATATATTATTATTTTAAAAAATATTATAAAAATTTAAAATTATTATATATATTTTTGTTATATCATATTTTTTTAAAAAATATATATAAATTTTATGAATAATATATATCATATTGTATAATATATTTATCATATTATATTAATTTAATATATTTTATGATACATATTATTTTATATTTTATAATATTATATCATAATATATTCATTATATATTATAGAATGCTATAAATTATGTTTTGTAATATTTTAACTAATAATATTTAAAAATATAATAAAATATTACATGGATATTTAATTAAATATTTAAGTATTATTTTTAATTCAATTAAGAACCAAATAATTCAATCTATCACAGGTTAATTTATTAGGATTTGATTGTAACAATCAATGGATTTATTTATTTTTAAAATTTTTATAATAATGATTTAGCACGCAATTGGCCCACTCACTAACCATGCAACTGAGACATCAACCAATGAGATGCTCCCACGTAGGACTACGAGATTCTGAAGCAAAACCAGAAGAACAATTTTGCCGGGAAATGACGTAAGGTGAGGACGTAAGGTGGGCGTAGTTTAAGGGGGATATGGAGTGCGTAGGTTAAAGTGGAGATGAGGTGGATGAGTGCGCATAATTTCAAAGTTGTGTTTACTTTTAAGTGGAACACTAGGACGTTAACATTTGACTGTAGCGTTCAATAAAATGATGAAAGACAGGTTAAGTTAATTAATTTTTTATTATATAATATTATTTAATTTATTTTTATTCCTGATTGGTATTATAAATAGGGCTTCAAGTGTTATGGTTGGGTTTCTTGACTGAAGAGAGATTGAGATTTTGAAGATGGTTTGATAGTGAGTCTGCTGGTTTCTTCATGTTCATTTACTTTTTATTTGTGCTTTCATAGTTTATTGAGTTCTTCTAATAGATTCCTTTCATTTGCTTGAATCTTTTAATTATGGAGGAAGTTCTTACTAATTAGTTGCTCCTGTGGTTCAGTGAACCTGTGGTTTTTGGCGCCATTTTAGTCTTAAAGCATGTGGTAAGAGGCAACCCCAGTCTAAGTCTGGTAAGCTACTGAAGTTTGAACATATCTTGATTGCAATAATTGGATTTTCTGATTCAATTTGGCTTTTTTTTTTTAAAAATTTTTCACTGTCACTGACTGTATACTCATACACGCAAGCTTAACTGGAGATATTTGGTTTGGTTGAAGTGTTTGAAGTTGCAAATTTACATGATTAGTTAGTATATAATCTTGTTCCACCTTGCTTATGAGCTCTGATCTTCATGACCTGTGGTGGGAACTGGGAAACATAGGCAAAACTTTAGGAGTTTGCAGATAAAAGCAGCAGACTTTCAACTGGTAGAGGACCACTCATATTGGATATTGATCTTCAATTCCTAAGGGGAGCAGATTACTGAGTTTCACTAATTTTGTAAAGATAAAGGACACTTTGGTAGTTGTTTGTTTCCCCAGCTTTGGCAGTATTTCTTCAGATGGTATAGAAGATTTAGGGAAAATACATGGAGAGCTTATAATATGGGTTTAGTGGCTAGAAGTTCAGAAGCATGCTAACTGACCTTTCTGTGTGCTTGACAAATATCACAATACATTTGGGAAATTCACCATTTTGGTAAAATCATGCATAAGTAGCAAGAAGATCACCTCTTGGTGCTTAGCCACGTTGTGCATAGAATATTTTCTTTAGATCTTGCATTGCACATAAACGTTGATTGGAAATAATCTATGATAGTCAATAATTGGCATGGAACGAAAATAAACTCTGTTTCAGGGTTATTGAATCTCAGTCAATAAATTTGTTTAGTTTTGTTGTTTGACATCTCATTTTGTTTCTGTTGTTTATTAGAGTATGAGTTCTCCATCAGCTCAGCTTGCCACCTTGAGAAGGATGAGCGTTTATGAACCATTCCACCAGATCAACATGTGGGGAGACACCTTCCAAGGTGATGCCAGCCCAAATACTGGTTCATCCACAATTGCGGAGGTGGATGTGAGGCTAGACAACAAGGTAAACATTCATGAAATTTTCTTCCTAAGTTACTGGATCTTACATTTCTTTCGCCTCACTGGGCTCATAATTCCGGTTTAACTTCTGTAGTCTGAATATGTTTCACATGACTCAATGGAGCCTTCCAGAAGTGATCAAGAAGCTAATAAACCTTCTGAAAAGGTGATTATAAATTCCATGATACGCTTTCTCTCTTCTCTTCCCCTCTATCTGAATCAAGAACATATATTATTGTTGGTGTACTACCCTATGATTTGGTTTCTGGTGAAGACAACTATACCTTTGCTTAACTTTTTTACAACGGTAATGCCAATGATGTTAAAACATATTCCTACTTACAGGTACTGAGACGATTGGCACAAAATCGTGAAGCTGCCCGGAAAAGTCGTTTGCGGAAAAAGGTAGAAGAAAATACATTTCCATATAAATCTATACTGATGGAGGTTATAAACTACTATATGAAAGGTAATATATGATTTTCATTTGATAGGCCTATGTACAACAACTAGAATCAAGCCGTTTGAAATTGGCACAGTTGGAGCAGGAACTGGAGAAAACTAGACACCAGGTCTGGGAAAAAAAATTCCCTTTTTAAAATTAATTTTCCTTTTTGTCAAAACAAATCTGTAGTGATGGAATACTATATTTATTATCTACTTAATGGATCAATGAATGCTTCCTTGCAGGGTGTGTTCATAGGTGCTGGATCAGATGGCAGTCACTTAGGGTTGTCTCAAAGTGTAAATCCAGGTTTGTGCATTTATATGCTGACAATCGCCATCATTCAATTGATTTAGTCCTTGAACTTCATTGTCTGTATCTGAGTCTAGACTTACATTCGTGCAGCATCGTCAAGACAACATAAAAGCATCAAAGAAATGAAGGATATTCCAATAATATATCAAAACTAAAATACTGAATGTTTTATCTTAGATATCTGTATCGCTTCTTTTTCTTGAACATTTCTGTTTGACATCTTTTAATACACAGTCCATAAGTTAAAATTTTTAAAGATGTGAACATCACTTGCTGATACTGAAGTACCCTGTGTCTAATTTGTTTGGTTTGGTTCTATCCAGATTCTAGTGTTTTTGTGAATCCTTTGAATCAAGTTGCTCTTATAATAAGGAGAAAAATCTCCCTTTGTCTGTATTCACAAAACCTTTCTCTTGTGTTTTTCCTGCAAACCACATAACCTTTGATTTTCTAGTTGCATGATTAGAATTACCTATTTAGCATAGAGTGTTTCTCTCTGAGCTATTTTAAGTTAAACATCATCTGCCTATACATATCTTCTTCTCTTTTAAATACTGTATTTGTGCATGTGGCAGGGATTGCTGCATTTGAGATGGAGTATGGACACTGGGTTGAAGAGCAAAATAGACAGATCTGTGAACTCAGGAATGCAATGCAAGCTCATATAACTGACGTTGAACTCCGAATTCTTGTAGATTGTAGCTTGAACCATTATTATAATCTTTTCCGCATGAAAGTTGATGCTGCCAAGGCTGACGTCTTCTATTTGATTTCTGGTATGTGGAGAACATCAACGGAACGCTTTTTCCAATGGATCGGAGGATTCCGCCCATCAGAGCTTCTAAATGTAAGATGTAGTTTAACTTTAGTTTGATGAATGGTTTTATTTGATTAAGCACATTTTTTCAATATGCAGCTTGTTGTGGCTTTTAGGGAATTGTTTGATCCAGTTTTATATGAGCCCACATCTTCAACCCATTGAGCATTAGACTTGTTCATTCAATTTTTACATTCAATTCTCTGTTCAAAAATGTACTAGTTGCTCTGTTTCCGGCTGAGACCATTCACTTTATGCATAATACACATAGTGCTGCCTTCAGGCATCAACTATTGACCACTTCATTCATCATGATTTTGTGAAGTGATATTGCAACTATCAGCGCATGAATTGTGAAACTGCAGATTTTGATTTTACAGATTCTCCTGGTACAACTTGAGCCCTTGACTGAACAGCAGGTGCAATGTGTGAGTAACCTTCTTCAATCTTCTCAGCAAGCTGAAGATGCTCTTTCGCAAGGAATAGATAAACTCCAACAAACTCTGGCCCAGACCATAGCAGCCGACCAAATGAGTATGGGGGGCTACCAGTCTCAGATGGCTGATGCAGTGGAGAATTTGGAAGCTCTAGAGAGCTTTGTTAACCAGGTACAGTATTATTGCCATGAAACTTTCAGACCCTCTTGTTTGACCAAGATACTATCAGCTACCAAATGCTCTACGAGGTCTAGAAGTCCATCATAGATCCTTAGCTGTTAAATTTACTATTTAACTAAGGCAAATATATCTCTCATTTTCTGTCATGTTTTACACTTCCTTGGAACAGGCAGATCATCTTCGACAACAGACTATGCAGCAAATGTCCCGGATCCTAACAACCCGCCAAGCAGCTCGAGCTTTGCTTGCATTGGGAGAATATTTTCACCGTCTTCGTGCTCTGAGTTCACTTTGGGCAGCTCGTCCTCGTGAACCTGCCTAGTCTACAAGTGTATGACCTGGAAAAGGATCATATATGTCTAGAATGTATTCTTTATCAGAAGTTTCAGTGTCAGCTGAAAAAGAAGTAGATGCCAGCAACTTTTGTTTCATGACTACAATATGATCTGTCTGTATTTTCTTTCTCATAGCAGCTGCCTCAAATATATGAACAGGTGTAAATATGTATGAATTTTACTGCTGCGCACATCAAGTAGAAAATTAGGTAATGAAGTTGATGGGCATGTGTAGTATATATCATTAAAAAGTTTGATTTGAATTGGAGACTTGTAATAATGTTTATGAGGATTGGTGGTACTGTATAAAAATGGTTTAGTTTATGTAATTCCAATCATTTCTAGAGTGCATTAAGTTACTCTTTTTCATGAAATTTAAAAATAAAAAACATTAAGCTGGCCCATGCAGGTCTCGAACCTGCGACAAGTGTGCATTAAGTTATTAGCACTATGCTCTGACCAACTGAGCTAATTGGCTGGCGTGTGGTTTTGTTACTTATATGAGATATTACGCTATGTACATCTCTCATATACATGATGCATCATATTGGACAGGGCAATTGTCCCTTTAATTTTCGGTCTGTGTCTGGCACATAGAGGGGATTTTCCAAAATAAGTAGGATCGGAGATTTAAAAAAATCTCTATAAGAAGCCAGGGTGACGCAAGTAGATGATAGATTTTTCGCTATCCCCTCCCACCTAGTCTTAGTTTGAAATAATCCTTACATAAATTTACTAAAATAATAGCCTTTTTATTTGAATAATTACCAAAGAGGCATTCATACATAAAATTCAACCATTTTACCCTAAACCAAGATAATCTAATTCTCTACTACTTCAAGGGCTTGCAACCTTCCTTGTTTGCTCATATCTCTGTTAAGTATAATTACAAACACAAATAAATATGAGTTATATTATACATACCCATTTTAGATACACAAATAAATATGTGTACATTTATATATCTCATTACATGATTGTATATTATTTTATTATTAATTCAAAATTATCTAATCATATAATAACATATATAAGTGTATACATATTTATGTATTTGTAATGGATATACCTAGTTTTATTGAATAAATATCTATACTCGTAAGCAATAAAAAGATGAATACCTTTTTCCCATTTTTGCGCATAAAAATATCTTCAAATCATGGAGATCTACAACAAGGTGATTGGAATGTGTGGACGTATGTGAACAGTATACAAGTTTTGAAACAAATCGAATTGAATCAAAAGTCAGTCTATAATATAACAAGTTAATTTTGTCTAACTTTAATATGTTGGCTTTAATATAACAATTGATTTGAGAATTATTTTTGTATAATCTTTTAAAAATTGGTTATTTGATTAACGTTAAATGACTATTTTGTGCATAAAAATCTCTTCAAATCATCAAGATATATGACAAGTTGATTGGTATGTGCGACTAGGGATGGATTCTAGCCGAGTCAAGCTTGAACTCAAGCTCGACTAAGGCCAGCTCAAGTTCAACTCGAATTCAATTTGGTTCATTTTTCGTTATCAAAACGACGTCGTTTTAATACATATTGATCAAAACGATATCGTTTTGTATCAAAAATTTTAATTAGAAAATTTGACGAGTAACTTGAACTCGATCGAGCTCGGCTAAGGTTGGCTCGTTTCCAGCTCAAGCTCGAGTTCGAACTGGCTCGATTCAAATTCAGCTCTATGTGTGATAACAATACTGTATATGCACAACACACAAGTTTTGAAACAGATCAAATGAGAATCAAAAGTCAGTATATAATATAAACGGTTAATTTTGTCTAACTTTAATATGTTGGCTTGGAAGGTATAACAATGGATTTGAAAATTACTTTTGTATAATCCTCTAAAAATTTGGTTATTTGGGTAACGCTGAGTGACTATTTTTCACCCAAACTTTGATGATATAAATTTTCCAACATTACAGTTTGAAAAGCCTATTTTTACAGTCATTCAAATGATAATTTTCCAGTGAAGAAAGATGAGCAAAGTGGTAGTGTCAAAAAGTTACGAACAAGTTTGAAAAGCGTGACAACAATGAGTGGGTTCAATTATATAATTATAAAAACTTGAACAACCGGTTGACAACAATACAAAAATAATAGTAGTAAAAGAGGGATAATTATATTTTTTGAATGGATAAAAAATTTATAATTTTTTTGATAAATTGTTATTTAATCAGAGTAATGATATACCACATTTTCGTCTATTTATATAAATATTCAAGAATAGTAATTCGCTCTTTAATTAATTTCCATTAGTTGGGTACAAGGGTTGCTAAAGTAGGTGGAAAATATATTAATAAAATTATATATATTTATTTTAAATATATTAATAAATATATATTGGATGTGTGTTATTAAGAGATTGAGTGATTTTGAATTAAAAATATAATAACATTTAATCGTATGATGACACATATCAAATATATATTTATTTATATACTCAAAATGGGTAGTATAATATTGTTTATGCAAATTATTTTAGAAAAAAAAAAGGTCAAATTATGGAAACCCAACCTCTTACCCGCCAATTATGGAAAACCTAAATATCTATCTGTTTGTTAAATTTTGTTATTACTGTCAAGAGTAAAATTTTCATTTATCAAAATATCTTTAAAAGACTAAAAGTTTATCACATTCCCCCCAAATTCAAAAAATCTAACAAATTTCTCTTCATCCAAAGTTAGAAAAATTAATATTTTTCTCTAGGGTTTTCCTAACTACCACTATTGATAACTGTTGCATTCTCTTTGCCTCCAAACTTTTCCCTTCATTCTGGTCTATCCTAGACCATCACCAATTGGTTTAGTCGATCGATGAAGAAGTTTGGTTTTCATCTCTAATAAAGATGAATCATTGTTTTCGTTGGGATGGAGAAGAGAAACCTCTTCTTTGCTTGAGATAGAGAGATTCGTTGGTTAGTAATATCTAGGGATGGACTAGGATGGAGAGAGAAGTCAAAAGGGAGAAAGAATGCAACGATCGTTGTCTCTTATCATTACAGTGGTGGTTGAAATACCCTAGGAGAAAATGTTGATTTTTAAATCTAGAAAGAAAAATATACTAAATTTTTAGTTTTTTTTTAAATATTTTAATAAATAACAATTTTATTTTTCACAATAATAACAAAATTTAACAAACGAATAAATATTTAGATTTTTAATAGTTAGTAAATAAAAAATTGAGTTTACATTAAACCTTGTGTGAAAAATAATCTTTTTGCAAAAAAAAATAAAAAATACAATGAAATTGAATCTCACTATCTTCAATTAGAAGTTTCAGGGGTCATTAATTCATAAAAGATGGGCAGAATGGTAATATCACACATCCATATGTGATCGCGGCAAGCTTAAATGTCCACAAATTTCGCGGGTTAAAATTAGGGAGAAGGACTATTTCCCACCCAACTTTTGATGCGTTTTCAAAATGTCACCCATGTCAGATGAAAATCCAGTTTTCCCACCCATGACCAAACTGCCGTCCATTTTTTCAGTTAGGAACAGGGGCAAAATCGTTATTTACTATTTAAAACATTAAAACTTTAAAATTTTACCGTTTCCCCCTTCAGTTTTAAAAAGTAATTAACCCATCCTCAAAGTTTGAAAAGTTTAATTTCACCCCCTAGGGTTTGCTTCCTTCTCCGGCCACCACCGACGGCCGCTGCAATTGATCGATGGGAGATCTTCGACTACAAAGGACGACCCTTCGTCGCCCAGATCTGGACGACGAAGCGTCGTCCAGATCTGGAAGAACAGACGAAGGACGACACTTCGTCGTCCTTCGTCGTAGCGTATGGATGACGCGACGAGCGACGAAGGACGACGAAGAGTCGTCTGGGTGGAGCGACGAAGAGAGACCTCTTCGTCGCATGGTGGTGCGACGAAGAGATCTCTGTCTCTTCGTCGCATTGTGCGACGAAGAGATCTCCGTCTCTTCGTCGCACCGTGCACCAGGAGAAGGAGATCTCCGTCTCTTCCTTCTTCGACCACCACAGCCGTCGCACCAGGAGAAGGAGGAGGCAGGTGACTACGCCGGAGACGACGTCGGGAGATGAAGTTGAAGAATAGGGGTGAAACTGCTAGTTTTGAAAGTTATGGAGGGCGGCTGTTTTTTTGAAAAATTTGGAAACCCTAGGTTTGGGGGTGAAAATGTTAGTTTTCAAAGTTTAAAAACTTTAGGTAAGGTGAAATGTTAGTTTCTAAAACCTAAGGGGGTTGAATGAAAACCCTCACATCAATTTTGGGATGAATTTTATAGAGGGGTATTTTTGTCATTTCATCTAACAAGGGTAAAATGTACATTTTACCCTTATGCAAACAGAAACCATCCACATTAACGGCTCATGGGTGGGAAAACTGAATTTTCATCTGCGTGTGTGATATTTTGAGAATGCATCAAAAGTTGGGTGGGAAATAGTCCTTCTCCCTTAAAATTACGAAAAAATACATTTATTCAATTTCAATACAACAAACAAGAGAAGCTGAAAATGAAATTTATTTTATTAAAAAAACAAAAATACCAAAAAAACTGAGATTCAGTCATCGGATTCAAAAGACTCATTATCATAAGCTTTTCACTTCTTTCACGTCTTCCACCTTAATTTCCAAAAAAAATTAAAACAAAAACCCTAATTTTGTTCTTGGATTTGACTCGGTTGAGCTGAAAAACAAAGATGAGCGGCAATTTGAGAATAATATGTAGGCCTTATACGGTGTTCACTTCCCTTATGAGTTTTAGGGACCAGGCTCGCTCGGTAATTAGGGTTTCATTTCAGAACCCTAGCTGTAAACCTAGACTTTCACCTTGGTTTGGCTTCAGAGATTTGAATCGAACCGAGTCGTGGATTCGCGTAACTCAGAGAAAAACTGTTGTTAGTGCCTCCAATTGGGCGGACCAAAAATCTCCCTACGAGACCCTCGGTAGTAATTTTCTTTAGTTAAATTGAAACACAGGATGCTTATCTTCTGCTATTTAGTTGCTTATAGTCGAGGCAGCTTTACTATTTTTTTATTTTACATAGCATTTGATGGAAGAAATAGCATTTTTTTAAACATTGAGGGATTGAGTGAGATGTTTTATCCTTGATTTGACTCTGTAATTTTAGTTGTTTTATTTATTTGTTAATGAGTGGTTAATGTTATTGTAGCATTCTTTTTTTAAAATTTTAAGTGCAGAGTTACAAAGGGATGCTGATGAAGAGCAGATAAAGGTTGCATACAGGCGCTTGGCGAAATACTATCATCCAGATGGTTTGTTCCTTCCTTTTGACCTATACACTTCACAAATGTAAATTTTCATGTCAAACCTTTATGATAGACAAATGAGGAAATCATAATTTAGGTGGGTGAGGCACCTGCTTCGTATTTTGCGTCTGTTTCTCGACTTTGAACTAATTTACTCTATGTTTTTCCTTTTTTAAAGTATATGATGGTAGAGGGACCCTTGAGGAAGGAGAAACAGCTGAAGCTAGATTCATTAAGATTCAAGCAGCTTATGAGTTGCTCATAGATGAGGAAAAACGGAGGCAATATGATTTGGATAACCGGGTCAATCCTATGAAGGTAACATTCTTACGTACATATTAATTTTCTGTATTAGATAGCTTACAATTAATACTTTCTCTATGTAAATTTTCCATTTTACAAGTTTAAGAGAATTGGTTTCTGTTAGAGTTCAAATGAATGAACAGTTTCTGGTTACATTCTGGCTGTGCTAAAGAATGTATGGGTTTTCTTTACTTATTTAAGTCTTTTCTTCTTGCTAGTAATTATGTACTTTTTAACTTTATCCTTTAGTCAATGGCATTTTCATGTTTCTTTGCTGCTAGGCATCCCAAGCATGGATGGAATGGCTTATAAAAAAGCGAAAAGCTTTTGATCAGCGGGGTGACATGGCAATTTCAGCTTGGGCTGAGCAGCAGCAGCTCCAGCTAAATCTACGTGCACGCCGTCTTTCTCGTTCAAAGGTATGAAGTAATATGAATATTCTCAAATGGTTTTATGATATCAAGAGCTCCCTAATTATCTTCCAGCTGTTTGACTCTAATTATTTTTGCCTTTTATTATAAAATGTTATACCTAGAGTAAATCTTGTTCTTTTTTCGTTTCTTATGTCCACTGTTATCTGTTTATATAATTTTTTTGAGTTATTTATTTCTAGTGGATAACATCTATCTGAACCATAATATCTATTTTCCCATACATACTTCCTCTCTTAAGAATCTGAGGATCATGAATGCCTTAGCTCTTAGGGGTTCATGTGTTCTTAGTTAAGTGTTAATTTTGAACTGTAATATCTACTATCCCATTACTAATCCTCTACCTCAACATTACTACATTTATATCCATTGTTGTTACTATTACCTCAACTTATTTCAATGGTTATTGCTGTTACAATTATGAACGCAATCAAGTTCTTCTAGTCATATCAGTTATTCCCAAAACAAATGAAGCTATCTAGCCCCTTGTTATCTCTGCATTTCTGTGCTAATACGTCAGAAATTTGTATGTTTTGATGAAATTTCAGATTGACCCTGACGAAGAAAGAAGAATTTTGGCTAAAGAGCAAAAGGCATCTAGGGAGTATTTTACCAATACATTGAAGCGGCATACACTTGTGTTGAAGAAAAGGGATTTGATGAGAAAGAAAGCAGAGGAGGAAAAGAAAAGGGTCATCCGTCAGCTTTTAGCTGCAGAGGGCCTTGAGATTGATACAGACGACGATGAAGCAAAGTAGATGACGCCGCAGATACTAATTCACCACTTTCTATTGTACAAAACATTTCAGAAACATTCTTATACACATTTATTATAACCAAATTAAAAAAAAAAAAAAGAAAGAAAGAAAAGAAAAAACTGTACCTAGCAATTGCTTCCAGACTTAGAGAGATTAGCTTATATTTTTCAAATTAATGTTGGTAATTGTCAAATTTTGTTGGTTTGAAAAAGGGGGATTGAACCCGACGTGAATCGAACACGCAACCTTCTGATCTGGAGTCAGACGCGCTACCATTGCGCCACGGATCCACTTTGTTAAATGTGCCCATACAAACCTATTATAAATAATAAAACTAAAATTTCCCGCCAATTCTGCTTGCCACTCGCGGGTTATTTTACCCACGAAGACGACCACTGTCAACAACGGCTATAAAATCCAAAGAAGATGAAAAACGTCTCTCACAAGCAATCCCAACAATGAGAGACACTCTGGTCTGGCTGCAAAATTCCAAAGCCACCTCGACATCAAGACGCCATACCCACCCTCATCTCCACTTCACCTCTTCTCCCTATCAAAAAGCTAGGACGCGGCACGTGGATCATCTCCGTCTTCGTCATCCTCCATGTCCGTTCCTTCATTGGCAATGCTACCATGGTTGCTAATGATTTCCGGTGAAACTCTCACGGTGACTGCGCACACGAAGCGCCAGGAAGCCTGTTGTTTCAGCCACTCTCTGAGAATCCTTTACTCAGTCCCCTGCTTCTCTGTGTCTGTAATTTTTTCTCTCTTCATGCGAGTTTGTTTTGTGTGTAATGAGAACCTTGTTGTGCTTCGTTCGGTTAAATTTAAGTTTCTTGTGATTTGGCTTTTATAACAACAGAATTCGAGAGGTGGTGTGTTGGCTCTTAGTTATAGTTTTTATTGCATGCGAAATATTTGAATTAGTTTTCCTTAGTGCTCTAGTCTAGATGAGGTTTTGCCTAGTTGGGATGCCAATTCTTGAAAATTTATTGTTGAATTTATCTTTAATTGAATTACTATTAGTGAGATAGGTAATGATAGTAAAAGCGAAATGAAATAACCTGCTGGCTCAGTTAACGATTTGGCTAGATTCCTGGGTTTTTTTGGGTTTTCAGAATCCTATTTTGTGATCATCGTCGGTGATTCCTCAAATTTGTGTTTAGACTGTCAATCCCTTCATTTTGTTGAGGAATTTTGAGGGAAAGAATGGTAAATTCTTCATTTGTGCATTGAACCTGTCTATTTCCAATCATTCATCAATTTTCTCTAGTTCTGTAGCCCATTACCAAAATTTTTGCCTTAGGCCTTATTTATTTTTTAATGCGAGTATATACCAGAGTTGACTTTCTGATGCTTTCCGCATTTCTAGCTTTAGTCCCAATCTTACGGACTCGGCCAAGTTGATATATTTCTGAGAACTAAATCTAACTTGTTTATTTATTTTTTATATTTGAGCTTTTGAGCAATGGCTTGAGTTGTTATTGTGCCATTAAACAGACGAAAAGCTTCATCTATCTTCTGGGCACAGAACAGAGTTCTGCTACGAAGCTTTTGAGATTTCGTAGTCTGATGTATTAGTTTGAACGTCTAGTGTTTGTTAAGCACTCTGAAAATGAAATAGTGTGATGTATTATAATCATTGATAAAATTATTAATATGTTCTCACAGGCTTGATGAGATGGGAGCTCTCTTGTAGAATTGTTTGGAAGAGTATTGCCATACTTGGCGTCTGTTCACATGCACAGAGTTGCATGCTGGGGTCATTCATCTAATCATCAATCTCAGTAGTGTCATCTTTGTGGGAATTCCTTTAGAGCAAGTGTTTGGACTATGTAACTACTTTGCTATTTTATGAGCTATAATTTTAATTAAGCTTAATTATTGCATGATGTTATAGGGTTACGATTAGATTCTGAAAGCTATTTGTGCCTGCATTTTTTTCTTGTTCTGGTCCACAGTGGGGACAGGCATCATCTATATACTCTCTGCTTCTTTTGGAAGCTTGGCCGCCACACTCTTCATGAAAAATAGCCCAGAAGTTGGTTCCTTTGACACATTATTTGGATTACTTGGAGCTATGCTTTCTGGGCTCATACAGGACTGAAATGTTTACACTGAAAAGATCCTTGCCTTCTCTTCCTCCGCCACCACCCAAATCATGTATTCTTAATTAATCTTACTAATTGGTGCATTGATCCCTCCTGAAGGTCTTATAATGTCTACTTGGTTTCATGCTTCTGTGCTGTATTTTTCTCAGCGTGACATTGTAAGAAGAGCTTTTGTTTGCATGCAGGGCTCATGGATCCCTTGCAGCGGTACTTGGAGGAATATTGCAATTGGTGCAAATATGTTGACTGCATTTCTTCTAAAAGGTAGAGTTGCAATGACATGATGGCTAATTAGGTACTGTTTTGAATTAACCCTGTCAAATTAAATGATATTCAAAGTGGACACATTGAAGGTAAACTAACTAGATTTGGAAGGGAAAAGGAAAAAAGCCCATGCATGAGCTGCCCTGTATTATTAGTTTGACCCAAGAAAAGTAAGTCTTCTCACAAAAAGCCATTTTAAGAATAAGTATGAATTATTGAGCAATTATAGGAAAAAAATTTATTACTATAATCTAGGGGATAATTTAAGCTTATCCGGCCATTGTTCTGCTCTAACAAGTTGAATGTGAGCTGGGGCTTTAGTTCAGTTTAGTTCAAATTTAACTCATTTGTTTTTTCAATGATATTATTCACTTTGTTGATGATATTATGCACCCTGTCGATAATTATTTGAAACATTCTGACAATACTGAAACTCTAACTCAAATGAGTTAGAGTTTGAATTGGATATTATGGATCCAAGTTGAACTTGAGTTGGTCTTGGGTTTGGTTTGGATCCACCTCAAATATTATCAACTTAAGAGTGTATAATATATTGGAGTGTGTATAAAATATTGGACTGTGGCTCTGTGAGTGTAAAAAATGTCTTCATGATAAAATAAAGGCCAAAAGACTTGTTCCCACCCAAGGTATAGTGAAACCCCAAAATGACTCTCTTTAACTTTCGAAAACCTAAATGTCTACTCATGAGTAAATTTTTATTAAAATTTTAATTAGAGTTAAGGGTAAAATTGATATTTTAATAATAATATTAAAAATATATATAATTTATTATATTTCTCTCCTAGGTTTTAAAAACTAATCATTTCACTCCTGTCCAAACTTTACCAATTTTAAAAAAATCACATTTCCCCCCAAACGTAGGGTTTTTATATGTTTTCAAATTTAGTTGCCCCTCGTAACTTTTAAAACTACAATTTCACCCTCTTCTTGAACTTTAGTTTTCGATGTGCTCTCCATCTATCTTTGGTGTCCTCTTTCGTTTGAGTCAAGTTAAGCCAACATCAACTTTGCTTTAATGCTCTATCCACCAACGATATTGACGATGAGAAGATACTATGTAATGAAGAGACGAAAATCTCTTTGTTGCACAGACAACTTCGATGCAACAATGTCTCTTCGTTGCACGGTATTTTCCCATCGTTGGTGGATAGCTCAAGCAAGACAAGGATGACGTCGGTTTGGCTTGGGTGAAAGAGGATGTCGGAAATGGACGAAGAGGACGTTAGAAACTAAAGTTCAAAAGGGGGGAAACTGCAATTTTTAAAAGTCGGTTAAAATTGAAAAAATATGGAAATCCTAGATTTGGAGGGGGGGGGAATATGATTTTTTAAAGTTAGGAAACTTTGGATAGGGATGAAATGGTTAGTTTTTAAAATCTAGAGGGAAATAATAATGAAGTATATATATTTTTAATATTATTATTAAAATGACAATTTTACTCTTAACCCTAACTGAAAATTTTAACAAAAATTTGTTTATGGGTAGGTGTTTGAATTTTTAAAAATTTAAAAATAATACTTTGAGATTTCATTATACCTTAGGGTGGGAACAAGTCCTTTGGCCTAAAATAAATTACTGCATCACATTGTCAACCAGGTCCCTGCCTTATATGTGTCATGAATGTTCTATTCATAGAAACTTCTTTATAAGTATTTGTAGATAGCTGCATTTGATACTTTGTATCAAAGAGGATTTTTAATTGATACTCTCTGCACGAACTAGAGCTTTTCATATATTACGTAATAATATATTAGAATATCGTCAGGAGTAGACCACCTTATGTAAATAAAAAGCTCTTAATGCCATGAGACTGTAGGCATGCTAATATTAGACAATGAAAATCACAGATTATGGCGAGCAACTCATAATTGACTTTTAACATGTATAGGTACTGCCAACATCACGGTTTTCCCTTATGCCAACATTTCACAAGGATGAAGAACTTTTGCACTGTGCCATGCTGATGGGAACATGTAATAATTTGTAATGAATCAGGGAAATCAATAGTTACCTGAATATGTAATACTTTGCAGATGGTCATTGGGTTTAAAGTTCTTAGGATTTTGTTCCTTTTTTTCACTTTACCATTGGACCATATCATTTTGAAATAGTTGAAGTAAAAAGCTTTATGAAGCTGCTGTCCTATGTATGTCGTCTACTAATGAAAATTCCTTTAGGATGTTCTCACTTTTCACGATGATTTCCCCTTTATAACTTTTACTAGTAAAAGATGGAGTCTTACGGTGGGGACTGGCCGGGAGATAGCAATAATTTATTGAATTAATGTATGATAGACTGTTTGTAGCATAATGATTTGGCCACTTTGGAAACAGTATAATGGAAAGCCTCTCAAGAACACTGTGAGGCAAGTTTGAGTTTGATGCTGGGTCTTTTGTGTTGTGTGCCCTCGAACTCATTTTGTTTCTCTGAATCTCCACTGTCAAGTTAATATGGTGTTATAAGCAGGCCTTACAGGGGTTCCGAACTTCGAAGCAAATGTTTGTTCTTCTACTTAAGCGTTTAGAAATATTCGTACAACAGTTGTCCCTGTTATTTATTGCATTGCACCTCTAAATTTGATATAATTTCATTCATTGGGCAAGCTTGTGGCTCAATTTTTCCCTTTTAAAATTCAGAACAAAATTTTCTACGGAACTGGATTAAATTCTACGGCAATACCAAAATATTTACGAGTGAAAGAAGAAGCCTTGATACTTTCGGTACTCGTTGGAAGTGAATATTCTTAATTCTTTAATTAATAAAACCATTTATTTTTTCAACTGTTGAAACGTGACGGGAAGCACCCAAGGCCTAATGGATAAGGCGTTCAACTTCTAATGAATAAGGCGATTGTGGGTTCGAGCCCTACGGGGCGTGATTTTTCTTACTAAACGGGGTTGTGAATCCTTTTTGGGGTTTTAAAAAATTAATAATAATAAAAAACAATATTAATCCGTTACAAAAGTGTAAAAATCATCTCCATTTTGAGGTTTTTCTTTTAGCAGCATTGTGTCTTGGAAATAAATTCTAGTCAAAATCATCTATGTCATGTTATTGAAGAGAATCAACAGCAATAAAATGGACAAGAAGGTTTGTTTATTTTTCTTCTTTGTTTCTTACGTTTTCATAAGTAGATTATGCAAAGTAATGTGTAAATATTGTTTTTAATTTGTAAAATGTAAGGTTGTGTCGTTTATGGAAAATGTTTACATTTGGGTTGCATTTTCAATTTTTACGTTTATTCGTTGAAGATCATGTGTTCAAGATTTGTGGAATAAGTTGTATTTTAAAGTATTTTGGTTGTGTTTTGATGCAAAAATACGAAGATTACGCTAATTTTATTGTTGTTGACATAAATTTTCTAGTTGATATAATTTTTAATATCAATCGACAAACTTTACACCAATAACCTAATTTGACTAAGGTTTTACACCAATTAGATATCTTATTTTATCATTTTTAGTTGATGTATATATATATACATTTTTTTTTGCCGACATTATTGTTTACACCAACTTATATTTTTTACTAAAAAAGAAAAACTTTTAATGACTAATTATATGAGTTTTTTTTTTTGGGGGGTAGAAGTTACCATTCTCCAAGAAGGTAAGAGAAAATGAGAAGAGCAAGCAGGAGTGGTAGTTTCATTATTAGAAATCAGACTAAAATTTTTGCCTTGGAATACAGGCAAGGTAAAAAGTTATTTTGTGAAAGTGTTGTGTTGGATGGTTCATTAATCATCTTCTTGACACTACTATGGCGTTCAATGTTTATAGATTTATATATCGTAATATTATTTGCACAAAAAAATTATACAGACTGATGTAACAGTGATACGATGATATTTTTTTCATTTATCATATATCAATATTGTCACATTATCACCATTAAATAACTGTCGTCTCAATTTATATAATATTTCAATGTACAAATTTTGTGCATATAATATTGTCCTTTTATATATTGATCAAATTACACCATAGCTAGCTGGGAAGGACATTTGATATCATCAACACTCAAATTAATGGACACTGTCTCTTCACATTCCGTTTCATCTATAGAAACATCCTTCATTTATCACCACGCTTGAAACAAACAATCACAATTTGGTGCCTTTAACTTGCAATTTACACAATCTTCAACATTTCTTGTTGTGTCTAAACCAAGTACACCTATGACATTTAGAGACTTAACCTCTACCTTAGTGTTACCCTCTACATCTATGCTAAACGGTCCAACTTCAACATTAACGTCAGTCTTCTCTAAGTTAACTCAAAGAGGTTTAACTTCGTTAGTATTTCTTAGGGAAAAAAAGTATTACCCCGATAAATTATTACGTAATTAAGTTATTTTAAATTAAAAATAAAATAATAATTAATTGTATAATAATACATATAAATATTTTTATTTATATATTTTGTAATTTATAATTATATAAAAATACCCTGAACTTTTTTGCATGAGCTTTGAATCAGACTCATTAGCTGTCGAATCCTAGTCAGGCTTTTCAATCGCTTTTCTTTTCTTTGAAGCTTTTATGTTGGGCCTAATCCAACACAATATAATTCTCTACTTCTTTTGATCGCAATTCATCATAATTATCCGTACCAATCAATAATATGAAATTGGCACATCCCATCCCATCCCATCTCTACAAAACTAATATGTACAATTGTACAAATCATCCTCAAGTACATAAAGTATACTAATTTTATTTAATCATGTAGGATCTTCACATCTTGTCATTCAGCAAAAATACTTGATCGTAAATGTTACAAATATTTCAAATGGGCTAGAGATGATGGATTGGCCTGCAAAGAATTTATAGCTAGTAGCCCAATGTCAATTTTTTTTTTTTTTTTTGATAATTAGAGACTTCGTTCGTATTTATTATTTGTTGGATAGATAAATTCAAGATATAATGATTGGATCTACAATCACTACATTAAATAATTCAAAGTTTCATAAGCGAAGTAAAAGCTTGAACCCAGATTTTATTTTGAAAGTTTTAATACTTTACAAGTTTTGTTAACTTTTACGGTCAATAATAGCTATTCTTTTTGAAGTCATAAAGGTGTTCTTTTTTTTAAATTATATATACCCAATTTTGAGTTTTTCTAATTTTAAATATTCAATTAAATATTTAAAATTGGGTGTAAATAATATTGTTCATAATTACCTAATATCATGTTAGCATGATAGATGTGAGTATGGAGAAAAACAAATGAATAACATTGAAAATATTGTTTGAATATTGAAATTTGAATTGCAAATATTGAAAACTTGAACACTTATGTTTGTTTTCCAAAACCTTCAAAAGGAATACCAAAGAGTATTAAGGGTTTTTGTCCAATACTTTGGAATTTTCTTTAACCTATCATAGGATACTTTACATAATTGGTTTAATTTAAGATAAATTTATGACATAATTAAGACTTTCTAAAAATATCTATAATTGGGTTTTTTCTTTTTTTATATAAAAATTTATTTTCAAAATATTTTGATAGGTATCGTGGTTACATCATAGGAAAGTTCTTAAAACCTTTTTTTGCCTGGAAAAGACAAATTTTAGATTTTGAGACAACCAATCTATTATGTTTAATAATATTATTAATGAATATTCTAAAGTGGTTGAAATGTTGATCTATGTCGGATAAATATATTAAAATATCATTTATGTATATTATTAAATTTGTTGAGTAAAAGTTTCATTTAGCATTCTTTGAAATTCTTATGGTACATTTTTATCTGAAACGAGGTTATATTCCGTTCATATAGTATTGTGAATATAATTTTTTATTTGTCTTGATGATTAATTTGTCTTTGCCACAATCCTAATTTTATATCAAATTTAAAAAATATTTTTGCATTTTATAATTTATAAATTTTTTTTGTTCAATATTAAAAATCTTATCAATTTTAAAACTTTGTTACTTGTCTTCGTATATAAAGTTATGAGTTTGAATCAAAATACCATTTAATCATATATAAAGTTACGTCAATTGAACTCAAGGGTTGAGCAAAGAAATTGGGAGGAATCGAAATTGTTGAGTATTTAATATTTCATTTACTATTTAGAATCAATATTTAAATCAGTTTCAAATTTGAAAATGTGGAACCGGTCGATTTCGATTCAATCATGGTAAAAAACCAAAACTAACCCAACTATAAAATCCAGAACCATACCAAAGGTATTTAATTGGGTACCCAGCCAAATACCCTTTTTTTTTTTTGCCTAGGAAAATGCATGGAGCTGATCACAACATTACAAATTCACCACCCTTACCTCCATTTGATTGAGGAAAATTTAAAGTTGGTCTTGAAAAATCATCCAAAGTTGAGAGATGTACAGATACAGTATTTTCTGGCCAGAACAGAATCTTCAATGTTGGAAGCATTTAATAATTTTTGAAGAGGCTCAAAGTTTCTGGTTCATATTTGACGGGGTAAAAAAAAAAATCATGGAAGTTTGAATTTAGAAATGATTAAACAGAGAGTTGATGTTGATGTTCATTGATCATTTCCTAAACCAAATTTGATTTGAGTTTGTGTTCGTTTTAAAAATGGATATCTAATTAGTAAAATCTCGAAATTGAAATTAAACATAATCAGATAAGATTTGAATGAAAACTTGTCCATACAAATTTTAGGTCTTGAATTTTTTAAACGATTTCGGTTTTGATTCCAATTCAGATTTTTATTTTTTCAAAGGATAACCAAATCTAAAGTAAAAGGCATTTTTTTCCTTTGTTTAAACATTAAAGTAGAAGAGGACAACTTAACACGAGTTTCCTCTTAAGTTAAATTAACACTTTACACGTTGAAAAGTTGTTCCATGATGGGGGGTTGTTGGACCACTTAGAAGAAGTTGTTTAGGTCTCTAATTTAATTGAAAATTTTGATGGGATTTGTCTTCTGTTCTCAAAGGACAAACGTTTTACATGGAAATTTGTTTGAAGACGAAAGTGGTTCTTCAAAGAGAACCAATGTAAAGTTGTTACGGCATAGCACTCTAGGTCGCAATCCACAAACATGTCAGCTGTCAACATTTATTTTGCCTAGCCAAGATCCCATCATCTTCAAACCCCTTAAGGCCACCATTAAATTTACAACATGTGGCATGTCCCACTTGGGCACATGGTGAGTGAAGTAAGGACTTAGCCCAATTGGGTTTGAAGAAAAAACTTTATAAAATCAAAATCATAATCATGAAAAAGTGACGCAATACAAAATTTCAAAGCCACTTAGTACTAGTAGTTACATACATTACTATAAATGTTTAGTTGAAAGGGTTGGGTTGAATTAGAAGGCTCCCTCTTTTAGGGGCGGAGAAATTAGAAAAGGATTTAAAGGGACCTATAGTGGGAAGGAATCCTGAAGTGGGTTTTGCCTTGTTGAGGCAAAAAAGAAAGGACCCTTGTTCTTCTTCCATCCATCATCAATCAGTGCTAGTCAAAAAATAAGAAATGGGTTATCAGTAGACCCAAAGAATAAGGTATATATGGCCTTAAATATGATACTCGTTTCTTTTCAGATCATCATTTAAAGTTGCCCTCCCTTGTTTCTTTATATAAAGAAACTGTGCTTATTGGTTGACCGCCTTTCCTTATCAATTTGTAATGTGGTAATGAAGTTTTGTTCAAATATTTGAAAATGGTTCAGTCTTTGGCATCATATCATAAACTACAGCCTACTCCTGCCATTTCTCAAGCACTGGCTTGAATAAACCCATTGAATTTCAAGGCTCTTGATCATGATTCGTAAGAGAAGAAACCTTACTTAAGTTCAATCGTTCCTTTAAGGTCAAACTAAAATCCCAAGATTGATGGTAAAATCTCAAATCTAGTGATTAACAACACAATTATTGTTAAACGCCTCCAAATGATAGTTAACTGATAAAAGAGAAAAAAACTACTCAAATTTTTTTTGGGTGCTTCTTACAAGAAAGTTAACACATTATGAGTGAGTTTTTTTTTCAATTAAACCATCTCATTCACTCACAATTCAAGTTTAAATCATTACTCGGATACCCAACACTCTAATTTTGTGTTTATTGTTCTCCAAATCAGTGACTTAGAGCAAATATTGGCGTAATTAGATGGCCAGAAGAAAAGAAAATTTGAACTCTATAAGGCTGAGCATATATGATTATGATCCAGTTGTTTGGCTTCCCAGCTGCCAGTTGTCCTAAAATTTGCAGGTATTTGACACTTTTACCTGACGTTCGTTGCTTCTTTTTTCTGTTTCCCCTTTTAAGAAGAAGAAGCAGAACAAATTCAAATTGCATTTGCAGAAAAACAATGATGCCCTCTCCAACTAATTGTTCATTTTAAGTACTCTTTGTTTCTGTATCTCATTCAACCAAAGAAGGCTCCATGCCGTTACAATTTTCTCATTGTTTAAAGTATTATCATTGGGGTTGGATTTCAACCAAACTTATTTGAGTTCGATTTTGACTCTAATGTGTCTAAAATGAGTTTGAGTTTGAATTTTAGAAGTGTTCGATGAATAAAACTCTCAACCTAAAAAAATTTAGTACGAATAAACTAAAACAATATCATTTTGATCAATATATATCAAAATAATGTTGTTTTCTTATCAAACCAAATTTAAAGCTCGAATTTAAGTTTAACTCCTCTCAAACGAGTCAAACTCAAATACCTTTGAAACGTGTTTGACGAGCTTGAGTTTAGCGCTATTAAAACAAGTTGAACTTAAGTTTAGACAAGTTTAATTTAGTTCAATTCGAATCTACCATAGTTATCGTTATACCCATTTACAAAATCTCAGAGAAAAAGAATACTACTTCAAAAAAGATTTGATTCTTATTTCTAGATATGGGTTCTTGCTTACATTTTGGTTCATTTGTAATTGAAAAAATTAATGAGAGTGGACCAACTTCAATTATTTTATAGTGACATTGAATAAATTCATGGGAGATTTGGCAAATCAGTTGGTCTTAAAAACAAAGTAGGCTTTTTAGGAATTCCTTAATAGATTGAAAACAAGTGTTAGTGGTCCCTTTAAATCCCTAATTAAATTTGGAACAAATTTCATAGCCAACTTGCCAATGCCAAGTATCAACCATGACTTGATCAAATTTCTTATTTTATTTTAGATTTTGGGAGAAATTTATAAATGAAAAAAAATGTTCTTTTTTATTGTATCATTTTCATTTCTTAGAGGCTATGGACCTTCTAGTTGTATCCATCTAAGACCATTAAGAAGAAAATGAAACATTCTCCTTTTAAGGGTAAAATTAATTTCATGATGGGATTATGATAGGGATGTAACCTCTTAAATCTAGCCATCTATTTTATTATGGACCCCTTTCTTAGGGAATTTTTACACCAAGAAATGAATATTTGACAAGTTTTACTTCAATTGGGATTTTACAAAACAAGTGAAATATTTGGGCTTCAATTGTTTTTTTATTATTTGAAATAAAATAAAAAGTGTAATATTATGTATATTCGTTTTTTATATACAATTTAAATACATAGTTGATATGTTATTATATGATTGAGTGTTAATTTATTTTTAATTTAAAAATTTTTAATTATATGATAACAAATTATCTATATATATATATATATGTATAAAAATATATATATGCATAATTTAATTAAAAATAAAAATTAAAAAAGAAATAGATGGGACTATCATATATTATAGTATTTATAAACGAGATTGAAGATGGGTGGGAGCTTAGCTTAGGTCTTCTTTCTTGTTCACTTTACAATGAAATCTTAAAAGACCAAAATACTCTAAGATAAGATGTCCCATTCTCCAAAAACCCACGAGCAACTCTTAACAAATTTTATCAATTAAACCCAATAAACAAGATTTCATGGTCCCCCTTCCCCATCCACAAATTTTAATCAAAATTAATTCTCAATAAAGACACCAACCCATGCCTTTGCCCTTGATCAATCATTAGAAACCCAATTGTTCAATTTTATCATCAATAATACATTAATCCACCGCCGTTTAATGGGTCCTTAAACCATAGCACTGTATTTCTGTATTGCCTCAAAAGACTGGTTTTGCATAGAAGAAGGACATGAATACATAATACAAGGAACCTCATTATTCCTATTGCCCTTCTTGAAAAAATCAAAACAAGTATACCACATTCTTCAATAATAATATAAATTCAAAGAGGAAGCAAAGTCAGTTGCTCGAGGAAGAAAAAAGGGGAAGAAGCAAGAAGAGAGAAGCCACTCGATACAAGAATTGCAAGTTTTTAAGAATCAGAATCCCAGTCAAACTTCTATTTTTTTTTTCTTCATAATCAAATACCCAACTCTATTATTACTCTTTAACAAACCCATTTGCTCTATTTGTCTCACTATACAATAAACACTTTAAAAAAAGAGTATAGATTTTAATTTAAAAAAAAAAAGAAGCAACCTCATGCATGGTCATCAAATATTTCCCCCTTGATAAAAAGTTAAAAAATGATTAATTAGAAAATTAAATAAGATTAAGTAAGGATGATTAAACTATAAACAGTTTTGTTTTTTCCTTTCTGCCCATTGAACAATGAAAATGGCATATTACTAATAATCCTTTCCCCTCTATAGGAAACACCCATCATTGCCCCAACAATCTTTTTCAACCTTAGAAACCTGAGCTTCTAAGATATTCCCTCTCTTCTTCTACTTCATTCTATTTATTATGTTTCTTTTCTTATTTTTTTAATATCCCCCTATTTTTTTTTCATATTAATAATATATATATATATATATATATTTATATATATATAACACCTCTTCTCTGCTTTCTCGATCTCCCCTCTCTCCCTCCCTCCTACTTTCTTTCATTTTTCCACTTTTTTTTTCTTATTCTTTTACTATCATGGATCCTTCCTCTGTGAACGGTTTCTACTCTTCTCTAACTCGTGGGATAGATGATCTTGAACGTATTTATCTCGCGAACAACTTCATGTCCATCCAGTTCCTTCAACGAGCTCTTTCTCTTCTCAGATCATTTCATTCTCAACTGACTCTCCTCGTGCAGAAACTGCAGTTACCCGTTGGTGAAAAATGGCTAGATGAATACATGGATGAAAGCTCCAAGCTTTGGGAGGCTTGTCACGTTCTCAAATCGGGAATTTCAGGAATGGAAAATTATTACTCCGCTGGCTTAAACATCACTTCATCTCTCGACAATCATCGTCACCTTAGCCCACAACTCTCCAGACAGGTTCACCATACTTAAACTACTTTACTAATTTTCTTTTTTCATATAAATGAAACTAACGGGAATTGAAATAAGTAAACATGGAGCAGGTGATCCGGGCTATTTCAGGGTGTAGAAGAGAGGCAGTGGGGTTGGAAGAAGAGAACAGAGCTTTAATGGAAACGAGAATCCAACCACTTTCGTTAAGGTTTGATGAGAAGGTGTCAATCGAATCAAAACTTAATGGATTCAATGGTTTTAGAGGAGTATTATACGCAATGAGAAACGTGAGTTCATTGCTGCTGATGATCTTGGTGTACGGATTTGTGTATTGTTGGCCGGAGTCAAGCGGAGGTGTTGGCGGAGGAGGAGGATATGAAGGGTGTTTGTTTTTTGGGTCGGCGTTTATGATCTCGACGACAAGATTGCAGCAAAGAGTGGCGGCAGAGATAAGCCAAATGGATGGAAGGCCGGGGGTGTTATTGTATGAATTTAGAAGGTCAAAGACAGCGTTGGAAGACCTGCGAGCAGAATTAGAGAGGAGTGGAGGGCATGGGCATGGACATGGAGGAGGAGTGGCGGTGGATTGGGAAACAGAGGTGGGGATAAGGGAAAAAATGGAGAATTTGAAGGGATGTTTTGGGGTATTGAGATCTGGTGCTGAGAATATTGTTGGACAGCTTGATGATTTCTTTGATGAGATTGTTGAAGGCAGGAAGAAGCTTTTGGACTTTTGCAGTCATAGGTAGAGCTAGAGACTAGAATACTTGAGCCGAAAAAGAAAAAAAAAAACTGAAGAAAAATTATATATTATTACTAGGTAGAGAAATCGGTTGTTGGGGTGGTTGTACCTTTAACCCATCTCTTCATCTTTTTTATTTTTATTTTTTAAATTTCTCATGGTTTCTTTCTATGTTGAAGCGTTAAAGAATAGTTTTTCTCTAAAACCCCATAACTTCCACGGAAATATCATGAAATATGAAGCAGAGGAAAACTATGAACACAAGTTTAGACTAATTTTCATGCGGGCAAACATATTTTTTAGCATAATTTTATGTAATTTAATTTTTGAAGCTGGCTTAGTAGTGGGTTATGGATTTGGGTATCCCTCTAAATCTATTTAGACAGGGAGGGAGGGAGGGAGGGTGTGTGCTTTCTAGTTGTTAATAGTAAATAACTAATGATTCATGTTGTGAAAAAATGATGGAAAAGGGAGGCTTAGGAAGCTTTTGTCTGATTCGGTTTAAAATGAAAGCAATGGAGTCGATGATGAAAGCTTCTAACAAAATAACGCTACCTGACATGTCCCTTCAGTGTCCCTCTTTCTCCTTTTCATTATAATTTCTCTGTTGCCAATTTCTTCATCGCCCCACTTTTGGAGTCTCTGAAAATATTAAAAAATACAGAGATAAAGAGAGAGAAAATCAAGGGAGGTCACTTTCTCATTTCTAACCAAATCTCATATTTTTTGTCCCTGGCCGGAAATTCATGACTTGCCTTCCTTCAAGGGCGCCAGACGAGAATGCTCAAATAAACTAAACGATAAAATAACAAGGAACACAGAAAAACAGCAACACATAACAACTAGTACATAATTTTTTAAAAGCTAGCTGTGCAGGTATTAGGATTTGGTAACAAAACAATGTTTCAAAATTATGACCTGTTCAACCACACGCCAAGCATAGACATTGTCAACATAAATCACGCTTTCTAACAATTTTAATGAATAAAACCATACATATAAATTGTACAAACTGAATGACAACTCAATTAAATAATATGATTATTTACTTTTTCTCTTATTTTAAAATTACTTAATTAAATATTATCACATTAAATTATATAAATAAGTTTGTTAATATTACTTATTTCTATGTGGTCGTCAACTAACTACGGTATTATGGTCATTAACAAGATACAAAATGGATCCCAGAAGACTACAAATTCAGTAGGCCATGTAACAAAAACAGTTTATCAGAGAGAAGTGGCAGGGAAAGGAATTCGCATGTTTTACATTTACAACTACTTAGGTTGTACCTACAAGACCACATTAGAAAAGGAATGCGAAAAAACAATCTATTCAGCACTTTGGGAAGTAATACTTGTAAACTTTTGGGAACATGTGCAAAAACATGATGACCTCTCTATATAATTTACAGGTAATTAATGGAAAGACATGGAAGATGCTAAGTGAGAAAGTTACCATGCAGCAGGACACAAAATGCGTGAGATGTGGGGGTAAGCCACACTAGCATCACGAAAGATGTATTTAATGCATGCAGGCTGCATAATTTACACATTCAAATGATATCAAATCCTGGCATTGCAAACTGGGAAGCAAATGCCTCAACTCGATTTCGCAGCTCAACAATATCCTTATTGTTGTGAAGACCCTCAATGAATCCTTTCTGCAATTTTCCATGTTCCCTCTGCACAGAACTGGTTATTTCAACTGCCCGGAGAAGGAAGTAGGCAATTGTCTCAAAATCAGATTCGACACAACCTCTTGAAGTCATGGCAGGTGTACCTGGAAAAGCACAAAGAAAGGAAAATTTAGACAAGAAATGATGAGAAACTGTCAGGTAACATTTGGGCATGTCAAGATATCAGAATCAGTCACTTTTAAATTAAATTATAACAGAGAAAATAACAAAGTATATAATCACTGGAGTATTGTATATGTATTGCTCTCTCTCTCTCTCTCTCTCTCTCTCTCTGTATGTATGTACGTATGCATGCATGTACAGGGTTTCTAAGGCTGACTTGCCCACAGCCCACCAATAAATCATAATAAAAGATACCAGACATTGAAAATAATACTGACCTTTCATGAAGCTGGCAGAAAGAAGATATTAGAATTGCAAATGCATGAAATGATTCAACTTACCAATTCTAACTCCTCCAGGACATACAGCGCCATTCTCACCAAATATAGCACTTTTATTAAGTGTAATGTGGCACATCTCACAGACTTTCTCATAGTTCTTGCCTAAAGAAAAAAAAAGTAATGATCACACAAATTTCAGTTAGTGAAAAAAAGGGAATTTTTCTTATTGATATTGATAAAAATATGAAAATGAACGTATGAATGAACAACTTCAAACATCGTTAACCATATAAATGACCTACACTTTTAAAGAGATGTACTTCAGAGAATGTTCTTAACAATCATTATTCATTATGGTAAAACACTTTAAAGCCCGTTGCTTCAAAGGTTTCCATTTCTAACAGTTTGATTTGTACTATAAAGCAAAAAGCTACACTAACGTGCCTACAACTTTAAAAGTGTCGTAGAGTCAGATACAAAATCAAAAAGGAAAACTATTGCAATGGTACACCAAAAGAATACAACTTCAACCATTTTTTTTTCTTGAGAGCAGCTCAACCCTAAATTTCTCAATTTTCTAAAATGCAATTGCAGCAAAACAATTAATAACAACAAATTCTGAAGTTCCAACACATTAAGCCAAATTTGGCTCAAACTGGAGACAGACATATACACTTGAGCCAAATTCCAATCCATCACTGAAATTAAACATAAATGTCTCTGACTATCAAACTACTATCTAATTAAAATGTTGACGAGCATCCAGGTTAATTTCATATAATACATGAAACCCCATATGCCCTTTTATAATTCAACTGCCACAGAATTTTAACAAATCCCATCAAATTTAAAAAAAAAAAAAAAGCAAAAAAAGTTAATCAGCAGTGCGATCTTCCAGTTAGAAAATGCTCTCCTCCATTCTAGAAGATTCGGTCAATCATGTCAAATTTCTTGAACAAAGTTGTATGCATACAACTAAAACACTAACTAGACAAGTCAGACTATCCTGAGCAACTGGGGTCTTGTAATTCTGAAATAACCCACAGGTACATGTTGCATAACATAAAAATAATATAGTGCTTTCACCCTTAATACTCTGGAAAAAGAGTTTCCTCACACAATCATGAAAGTTTGTATTACACAAAACAAAACCTGAGAAAAGGACACTATTAAAGCTCATGTGTTTTTATCAGAGTACTAGACATTAGTTAAGGACTCGTGGAAATAGCTGGCATGTCCTGTACTTTAGATTAAAGTATCTGGCCAAAATTTTCAAAAAAGATCATAGCATATTTACAAATTAATCACTTAATTGGTTTATTTAAACAAGAATTTTCTAACTTCCGAAAAAATTGAGCAGCAACGATAGTTGCTTTAACAACTGAAACTGATTAGCAGAGAAAATATGAGAAACTCTCATTGAAAGTAGTGTTAGTTAAGTATTAATCATCAGCGACGAGGAACTAACACAATGCTCTAATTATTAAACCAATATAAATAGATCCATACATAAACATGCTGTAACAAAGTTTTGAGATACAAACATCAATTTTCTTGCAAAAGGCAAATTAACTTAAAAAGTATTTTCAGAACAGACAAAAGATTCAAATTAGAATACCTCTTAAGCCTCGAGTAGTCAGATCCCAAAGCAACAAATGGTTGTCGGTGCCCCCAGTCACCAATTTGCATTTTCTTCTCAATAAAGCAGATGCTAGGGCCTGGGCATTTTTCCTCACCTGCTGCATATATGCTTTATACTCTGGAGTTGCCACTTGTTTCAAGGCTATGGCAAGAGCAGCAATGTGATTATTGTGAGGACCCCCTTGCAATGATGGATGGACAGCAAAGTTTATCCTCTCCTCAAAATCATAATGGTTATTACTATCACCGTGACCAAGAGGCATGCCTTGCTTCCTGGATTTTTTGCCTCTCCTATAGAAAATGATGCCTCCCCGGGGACCCCGGAGACTTTTGTGAGTTGTTGAGGTAACTATATCACAATAGTCAAATGGACTAGCCAATTCCTGTAGAATAGAACAGCAGAACATAGTAAGTACACAAATATTTTTCCCAATTTAACCGGAACAAAGGATTTTTTTTTACACTAGAATGCCTATTCTTTTATGAATTTCAAAGGATGAGATGGAAAAAAAAAAAAAAAACAGAAAAGGACACATGCAATGGAAAAGGCACATCACCCATAGTAAACACCATTGTAGTATTTTAAAGCACAATCAACATTCACAAGCTAAAGTAGTAAATTTCTAAGGTCATAATTGAAATCTACTTTTGGAAAGTTTATAAGAGGTTTTTATTTTCTAATTAAAGAGATGGGTCACATAACACAAAATTATCATGGCCAGAGTATGTTTCAATATGAATGGTTATTGTTATTAAAGTGCAGCTATCATATGTTCCAAAAAGATAGTTAAGGATATAACCAATTCTCCAAGGGATGCAACAAAACCTAAGTACTAAATATATCAAAGCATTACAAACAAAAATATCAAAATTGGAAATTATGATAGAACTTATTCACCTGTTATCTACAATAACCACTCAAAAGAAATTTGAGCAACATGGCTTTTGAGAAAAACTGATGAAAAACTCATTCCAGATTTAAGCATGACTTGTAGTGTATCTAAGGACCCAAAACTTCAAACATTTTGTGATATGAAATCCCATTATCCATGAAAATTTCACTTCTAGGAGATCATAAGATCATAACAGCAAACTTAGACAATTTTCATCCCCCAAAAAATGCAACTAGACACGGGAGGATGTGTATCCTTATCTCTTGCAAGCAGCATCATATTCTATCTTGGAAAATGTTGAAAAGATGTTTAAAATAAAAAATGAATCAAATGATGAGCCCTCTTTATATAGTGATGCGACTCATTTAAAATACACCGCATTGAAAGTTCAAGTTAATGTGGATAAAACAGATGATAGCAGCGGACAAATGTTCACATTATTAGCAGTTTTTTCACAAGAAGCATGTTGGAGGTATATCTGTTCAATTGATGTCAGTAGCAACCAATCCATGAAAGAAACTTCTTTCAATCTTCTTAAATATAACTCTAATACATAAACAATCAATATCATTAATTCTATGCATGTACAACTACCTAACAGCAGCATGAACAACAATGACAGAAAATAATGGAAATACTCTAAACAAATTTATTTCTACAGTGACCATAGATTGAAATTATATGCTGTTTGTAATATATTTTTTGTAGGTGTATCTGATAAACCATACAATTCCAAAGTTCCTCTCACAAGAAATAAAAGAATTTGACAATAGAAATTAATCCACACCTTAGCTGCCACGAGCCCACTTATATGAGCCATATCACACATCAGAACAGCGCCACACTTATCCGCAATCTGCCTAAACCTCCCATAGTCCCACTCTCTTGGATATGAACTCCCACCACAAATCAAAATCTTGGGCCTATAATCCATGGCCTTCTCCTCCAGTTTATCATAATCAATCAAACCAGTTTGTGGATTCACTTTATATGGAAAACTCTCAAAAAATATAGAAGCAGCCGAAACCTTTTTCCCTCCCGGAGTATAATAACCATGACTCAAATGGCCTCCTGATGGTGAATCTAGACCCATAATTCTTTCTCCTGGTAAAAGGAGACCGGTATAAACGGCGAAATTAGCAGAGGTACATGAATATGGCTGAACATTAACTCCCCATTTTTCACCATCAAGATTAAACGCTTTTAAAGCGCGTTCAATACAAAGACTTTCTATCTGATCAATGTGTTGATTACCTGTGTAGTACCTAGCTCCAGGCAATCCTTCCGAGTACTTATTAGTTAAATGGCTTCCAAGCGCTTCCATCACAGCACGGCACACAAAATTCTCGGAAGCTATTAACTCAATTCCCTTAAATTGTCGCTTTTTCTCCTTTTCCATGATTTCGTGAATCTCGGGATCCGCCACGGCCAGCGTCTGATTTCCCCAGCTCCGAACCCAGGCTCGACGCGATTCGAGCCCGGGCTCAACTTCCAGTCGCTTCGCAAATGCCAAAGAGTGGCCATCTCTTTGTCGTTTTAGGCACATCGGGTGACCTAAGATGCTGAACTCTTCTACTTGCTCATCTTCTTTCTCGTAATCTTCTCCATTATTTTCTAAGTTTAATTTGTCCGGTTTATCCTCGAGTAGTTGCAACGGTTTTGAAGGAATCGTATTCGATGAATTCCTGTAACTTGAATCAAGTTGCAGAGAAATTGAGTCATCGATGATAGGCGTCTGCGAGGAAGGCCGTTGCGGTGGCGATGGACATGATGCGTGTGAATGAAAGCTTAAAGAGAGGCTCGATTGTGTATGCTGTGATAAATCCATAATAAACCCTAAAATGAATCTAAAACTCGATGAATTTGAAACAAAATACGAGAATTTCAAGGGTAAGTGTAGAAGCAACAGAGACAACGACAATAGCGTCTACAGCTACAGCGGAAGTAACGAATTGATGGTCGGTGAACAGATGATGGAGAAACAGAAGCAGAAGCTTCCATGAAAATTGCCAAAGTGAAATTCGAAACCCTTCGCAAATGTTAATTTCTTTTTATGAAAGAAGAAATAGTTAAAAAATAGTTAAATTAGAATTTTAGGTGCGGGAGTGAAGGTTTTACAGGCAAGGGTAGATGGGAGGATGAACCTGGATGAGAATTTGGCTGCGTGGTAGATGTGATGACTGGAAAGTGCCGGTCACTCTTGGATTGTTCCTGGTCAAGTAAACGTGGTGGATGAGATAGGAGGTATAGAGGAGGAAGGAATGTTAAGTTTATCTGGACTACAAAAGCAGCTAGGTTCAGCGTAACCACTTTTCTTCTATTTTGTAGTTTATGTTTCATGGGTCGAGGGCCCGTAAAAGATTGGCCGTAGTTTCTGGCCAGAGAAAGAGCCCAATTCTTCTTGTATTGCTGACCGAGTTTGTGTTTGACTTAGTGTTTTGTTTGAATGAGCCACATTTGAATTGGGATAGTTGCACATAGACAGGGTCGTGCCAGGCCAAGACCCATATAGCAGTAGGCCTTTAGACTAGACTAACTCATAAAAATTATTAGGCCCATGACACAATCTTATATATAGGGTCAGACCCTTAATAGGCAGGCTTTGGAACCTTTACTAAATAGGCACCATGAATAAAATGTCTTGCTAGCTGGCACACACATGCGGTGTCAGTTATGCAAGTGCTCCAATGTATACCGGTTGTGCATGCCATACATCAATCATGCATGTTGAGGAGCGTCGTGCATGATTGGACTTCTAGTCGTGCTTGGATATCTACACATAAATTAAAGCGTGTGTTTGTGATTAAAGAGATAACACATACATAAAACCCTAGCCACAATCACTCTCTGTCTACTTTAATGAGGAGCCTTAGTAGCATTTTCATCTGAATTTCCTCTTTTTCGTGTTCGTGCTCCATATGAAAATTGAATTATGATTAAAAAGAAAATAAACTTATTTATAATAGATGAGTTAAATTCTCATAATCAATCTTAATAATATAGGATTAAAAACTTGAGTTTAGTTAAAACTTACTATTTGTTTAACCTTTATTTATAGTGGATAAAGAAAGTGAAAGATTGTATTCTTTTAGATGTGAGACACTTTTACAGTTTACACTCTTACAAAAGTGTTTCACATATAAAAGATTACAGATACTCACTTTTTTCACTCACTATAAATAAATGATCACTGTCATGTTTTAATCAAACTTAAATTTTAGTTATCTTACATATGTGAAATTAATTAAAAGAACTCAACTAATTTTTATAAGTATAAAATTTTCATTTCTTATAAAAATTTATAATTTTTTAATATTATAATTATTATTAATTTTTTTAATATTTTAGGCATAGTATTGTGTCACCTTGGCTAGCCTGTGGTCCTAAAAAAGGTCAGACCTGTGACATGGTTAGGTCATGCTTGCTCGACCCAAGCTAAAATGAAAGGACTTGGGTCGTGTCATAGGTCGACCCAACCCCTTTGACACCTCTAGTTAAACAGAAAATTTTTTATTGATTTATCTTTTTTATCGGTTTTTCACTTTTTACTATAGTTTTAATCCTTTTTTTTTATGGTGTTTCTTCTTTTTCTTTGAAGTTTTTTAGCAATTTTTCGAGTGACTCACTATCAATTTGAGCAGGACTTTATGGTTTAAATTAAGCTTGAACATACCTTTGTTTAGACTTAATTCAATTTAAATTTATTTATACAAAAAATTGTTATACTCTTATTTTTATGATAACAAATTAATATGTCTCTAAACATATTTACTAATGTTTTTACTTTTATGTGAGCTTAAATTACAACAAATTACCCATTGCATTTAAAAAAGGATCAAAGTAGAAAAAGACAAAAGTAAAATTTTATACACGTAAAAACTCTCTAAAAAATTTGTTTTCGATCATTTAACCTATTTGGAATTAGGTGTTTAGATCATGAACCAAAATGTCATAATATCTTAAATTTCGGATCTTCCTATAATACTAAAAATGGATCAAATTGTCATTTTTCTCAAAGGTATAGGGGGCAAACACACTTTTCAAAAGTTTAAGTGCAAATAGTAATTAACTTAGCCAACTTGACCGGCCACATTCCCCTCCCCTGTTAGATCAAACAGAAGCTAACTTGATTTGAGCTTCCGGAATCTACTCAACCACATCCAATTCAATCAATCAAATCTCATTGTACAAATCCATCCAAACTTATTTGCTTCCTTAAAATTTTCGCCTTCACAAAAGAAATTCGCTATAAACCAATCAAAAACTTATTTGAAGACAAGAAGAAAGGGAGAGAGAGAGAGAGAGAGAAAAAACTGTTTTGACATTATTATACATTTTAAAAATAGTGCATTTACCAAATTTACCCCTAAAACTTATTTACAACTGATTAGTTTGTTTGTTTATTTACGCTTATAATTTTATTCCAAAGATAATGTTTCCAAAAGATTTCCCGTCAGTCCAAGGCCCAACACTTGGTTTGATAAAAGCCCAAGAACTACCCAAGCCCAACTTGGCCAATTTTACGAATAGACGCAGACTGCCCCCGAGTAAATTGGCTCTCGGTTTGGGTTAGTTGAGTTGGGGTAGCAAGCTTGTCAATGGAGTCATCGTCTTCTTCTTTACCCAACTCCGCTGAGCTGTGGAGTCGCCTAAATTTATTTCTTCTACGTCCGATTCTCGCTATTTCTTTCGTTTTATCCTTCATTCTTCTCGGTAAATTAATTTTCTTCTTCTCATGCGATTTATCCGGGTGTTCTTTCTTTTGTTTATGCTTTTGAAAATTTTGATTGATTTCAGGGTGGTTTTTGGCATGGAAGTTAATTCTGGTTCACGTGCCTCTGATTCAAGATATATTTGGTTTGCGACAGAAACGTATCGAACCCAAGCCCACGAGCCGTAGAAGATTCTCTAAATTCTATAACACCATCGATGACATAAATTCCGGTAATGTTTATTCTTCTATTCTTAATCTTCATGCTTTTTTTACTTATTTAAGAAAAATAAACGCTACCCATAGATTCTACCTTTTAAGGGCTGAACTGAGTGGTTTCACTTATCAATATAGATTCTTAATTTTTTGTCTAATTTGAAATTTTTGCGGGGAATTCTGGGCTCTTATATGCAGGATCAGGGTTTTAATTTTTATGGTTACTTTTCTTTTTTTTTATCATTGGAAAAAAGTACTAGCATTGGTCAATTTCATTTAGTTGAAAATTGTGACTAAGATTGCATTATCAATTTACGCCATCACACAACAAATCTTTAATTTTTGGATTGATACCCATGATATGAAGCTGTAGCCTTTCTAGTGATAGAACCTTTGCATACGAGGGCTATATATTTTATTGGCATTGATGAAACTGATGAAGATATATATGAAATGCTCAAAACTTTTCAACCGTGATAGTTGTTAGGCAAAGCGTTTTTGTGGTTAGAATGGTTAGGATTCTATAAGGTAAAGGAAGGAATATGAAAAGAAGAAATTACAGATTGCAAACTAAAGGTTTCCTAATTAGTCCAGTGGCTTAGAAATTAACTGATTCATCCCTGCATATCTATTCAGGATCTGAATATGTGAAGATATTACTTGAAATATATGTTTAGGTTATTTGCAGTGAACTTGCCCTGATAATCTTGCACTTGTATTCATGGTTGTGTAATCTTGGAAGACCAAGTTGACGGAAGAACATATTAAAAAATACTTATATAGTTAATCTATATTTCCAAGTGGATTGCAGTTTTGTTAATTCTTCTTTTGTGTTTTCTTTGATGTGGATTGGATGTGTTTATAGTTTGTATGGGGGCAACTGTTGAATCTTCTTTCATGTTCATACTCTGACATGTTTGTTTTGGGAGTTTTGGGTGTCTTGCAATATTTGAAAAGGCTGAAAATGTAGCAATCATAAAGATGAAGCCAATTTTTCCGTCCAAATGACTTCATTAGTGATAAGAGTGATGGTCACCATCACCATAAGTGAGAGTGTTGAATCACCTATGGTTTCTTTCACTAAAAATTTCTTGGAGGCTCTCCCAAATTTTATTTCAGCATCTTTCTTTTGAATAATGTACAGAAATGATTTACGAATTACAGTGTGGCTTTTCACAATTCATCAGAAATCAGAAAGTGTAGTGAGTATGTTACATTATGTTTCTTAATGATGGAATCCAATGATGTTATTGATCGTTGATGCAGGAAAGACTGTCCCAGGATCAGCAGGAGATCAGCTTTCTTGAATCTTGTATGTTTCGAGGGATAAGGAAGCACCATTGTTAGCAAATGTGTGATAACAACAGTGCAATCAACTTCAGAGTATTCAAGAGGTTTAAAGATGAGAGATCATTCACTTGTACAGATTTGTGATTTTCTTTGACAGTGTTGGTAGTAGTTATGAAAGAAGCGGGGCGGTGGTAGTTCCATGATCACCCTGGTTCAATATCTGAGTGTTGGTTTCAGCGTTGATGTTGTGGCAATTCGCAGCTGTTGCCTGCACTAGCCTTTTAGAGGCCACACAGAAATGGGATGTGTGGTACTTCTCACCTCTGGCAAGATTTATGCTTTGCTGAGGTAGGAGATGTACATATGAATTAAACATTTGGAAATTATAATAAAGTTATATATATATTTTAAATATGCTTAATGTAATATTAGTTTGTCTAGCTAGTAATGGCAAACAGGCAGTCTGTCATTAAAATTACATGGGAACTTTCTGTGGTAAATTTATATTTATGGGGCATTATCCCCTGTTGATCTTTTAATTATGAATTTTGTATTTTTAATTAAATACGATGAAATTTTAATCAGTACAGTAAATTTTTTTTATTTTCATCCACAATAAAAGGTGTAATTGAATACAGACGATGGTTGACAATCAAAATTTTGAGCATTTGAAATATCGATTAGTGTGGAATGTTCATAGGTAAATTCAGTATAGTAAGATGTTATACAACTTTGTTTAGGACTAAGAAATTACATCTTCATCTGCAGACAGCATATATAGAAGAAAAAATATTGAACCAACAAAAGCTTCAATTCTTGGCTGCGAAGAAATCTCCCTTAGAAAACTAAATCTTGTGAAACAAAAACTATTTTTCATCTCTGCTGGCAGCTGCAGCAGGTTGCCCAGCAGATTTCTGAGAAGGCACAGAGGCTTTCTTTCGACCAGGTCCAGCAGAAACTTTAACTGTTGCTGGCCTGAGAAGTCGATTCCCAATAAGAAACCCACGGTGGACTTCTTGAACTATAATCCCTTCCTTGAACTCCTTAGATTCCACCCTTGCAATTGCTTCGTGCAGCTAAATTATAAAACCAAGTGGTTTGAGAGAAAAATTAAGAGATGGAACGGGAGGAACAAGAAGCATAAAAATTCATAAGTTAATGACTAAAACTGCAGACAGCAAGACCCATAACTTAATGAATTCTGTCAGACTGAACCCAGTTCTAGATAACTTGAATGAATCTTCTTTTTCAATTAAATGAGATCTTCAATGTCAGTAACATGAACTGTTTCCCTTATTAACATTTTTCCATAAGGAAAAATTAGAACCTCCATCACAGAGTTGATGACAATGTATGACCAGCAAAAGCAAGGGGAATGTCACTACGAATGCAAGCAAAATTTCTGATGCCATATGATGGCTACCATCAATCAGTCTGTCTTACTCAGAAGCAAAATTTTAATGATACAAAGGTTTGGAAAGTAGTCAAATGTAACCTTCTTTAAATTTGTAATTCAAGAACTAGAACTATCTCTCTATTAACTTCAATTCCTCACTCTGGAATATACAGCATCGTATCTTTCCACAAAATTTGACAACATTATACAAAAATATGGCAGAAATGAGAATTGTTCTTCATATTATCTAAATTACTTAATAAAAATGTTTTCATCATCTTGCCAACATGAACAAGGAGCATGCAAACAACCCCTAAAAATAATAACAGAAGAAGAAAGTAAAGCAGTATATAAGTTCCACTTACCGAGGGATCAAAAGGCTTTCCTACTGTTGGTACTGCAGCCACTTGCATGCTTCTCATGATCTCAACAAATTGTTTGTATATACCCTGATAACTAGTGTCTATCCTTTTTTCTTTTTCTGTTTCTGGCTTTATTTTTTGCTTGGCACTCTCAAAACTGTCCACCATAAGTAAAAGGCTCTCGATCACTTCTCCTTGAGCATCGGACCTTACTGTCGACCTCTCTTCTCACTTCTTTTCCTAAAATTATCAAAATCAGCTTGCAGCCGGACATATTTCTCCTTCCCTGAGGTTATCTCAGCCAATAGAAATGAAACTTTTTGTAACAATTCATTCTTGGCACTTTCTATCATACATATTCTAGCTTCAACATCAGACATAATCTTCTCATCCCCGTTAAAAATGGCCCCCTTGTAGGCCTCGATAAGCTTCTTCACATCGGATAGATGTCTCTGGCCCGCTTCATTTCCAGATACTTCTGCTTCATTTTGAAAACCCTCCTTGCCATTTATCTATGCAGAACCGCGATTGAGTCTAGTCAATGATCTCAAATAATTTGTTGGGAAACAGAAAGTTTCTAACACCTCAAACATTAATAAATCTGTTATTGAGAAAGGTTCGTTTGATTCTTATCAAATCTCTAAGTGCCCAAAGCTAACAAAATTAACAAGGTAAAATAAAATAATATCATTTCAATTATGAGAACACATAATACAAGAACTAGGAAATTAATAAAAGGGAAAAAGAAAATCTCACCGTGAAGAAAGTGTTGAAGGAAGGTCTAGCGTTGGCGATAGGAGGAAACCCTACAATGGGTTTGAAGAGAGGTTTGTGATGAGGAGACTGAAAAGCTAGCGTGGTTTTGAAGGGTTTTGAAGAAGACGGAGAGAAGAAAGTAGAAAGGCGAGGAGGAAGAGAAGCCAAGGAGGAGTAGTTAGAGAAAAAGATAGCCATTGGATTGATTTGATGGCTCTCTACAGAGTCAGAGACTTCTCTCACTCAGATTACCAACTTCAATCATACCCTATTGTTCCCTGGACTGGATTTCCGAAAGGGTAATTAATTAAAATGCCCAATTAAGTGGGGTGTACATTATTTTCCAAATTTATAAGGTCATATGATAACTAAAATCTAAATTTAATTACAACAACCATTACCCATTTTGTAAAACAATAAAACTATAAGAACTCGGATAATATATCATCACATATTAGTATTTAATTAGATATTTAAATAATATATCATCATGTAATTAACATTTAATCAAATGATAATGTATCATCTAAATATTTAATTAGATACTCACAACTAAGTACACATAATTTTATTCTTTATAAAAAAAATTCTAATGTTTTTCATCAACTAACATTATAATCAACCTTTAAAACTTAGAAAACAGTTTATTTTTCCGTCTTTTACTCAAATTTCGAGTTTAGAATTTGAAATTAAGAAAGTCTCTTACATCAACATATTTATATGAACATTAACTTTAAATTTTATTTATATAATGATTGCGCATTGTTGTTGAATATGTTGAATTGTTGAATTTATAATTTATAAGTACGATGTGTATTTTCAATCGCGAATTTTCAATCGCGAATGATAAAAACCAAGTATGTGTAACACAAAGGAACCGAGGTGGTAATTTTTAGCTAAACAAATGTTAAAAGATTATCACTCAATCACATAATAATATATCTATTGTATCCAATTATATACTTAAAAAATATGCACATACTTTTATTACTATTGTCCCATGAACACCTTCAATTCAAATTCAAAGTGTTTCTTCTAGGCTTTCTACAGTACCTCACTATAAATCAAATTACAAAAGTACTAAAAATGTGCAAGATCTTTATTATGAGCCGGCCAATATGGCATTCACTTAGTCAACAGTTTGGCAAAGTCTATTTAAGCAAGGATGGTGACTGGGGAATACATACCAATGTCAAGACGAGGCAATTCTTTGTTTTATTTATTTTTTCTTTGGAGCACAACTGCACAAGCTGCCCAAATGCAGCAGCTCACTCCAATCTCCATCGCGTTTTAGTGTAAAACCAAAACTGATTAATCCAGAATCAAATAAATGCATTCAAAACATTGAACTAAACGTTATTTACCAACTTCTGGTTCCAACATTACACAAACTAAAAGTCTAAATCAGTTACCAAGTTTTTGACACATCTGACAACTACATTACACTAACTAATATCTACCAAGGTCTAAGATATCGTCTTCCCTCCCTGCTGAAGTACCTGCATGGAATTCAACAGAGAATGTCATTCAGATGATAGTTCAAATTATACCACTCTCCTAATTGCAGTAAACTAGTGAAAAAGAGAATAAATGTATCTTTGGTTGGTTAAGTTTTTTCTTTTGAATAGAAACAAAAACTTGAATTTTGTTATTCAAGAAATGTCAACACTAATTTATGGAGAATGATTTCTATGGTTCCTAGATCCTCCTTTTCAGAAACACCAAAAACCTCTTTCTAATGTTTTGGATTTTAATACTAGCTTTTGGGGAATGTATTTGGTACTTTTCATATCCTGATTCTCAAATATATCTTCTAATATGTTATTCAACTGTTTTTGATTTCTAAACAGAAAATCGGTTCAGAAAACAATACCCTATAAATCCTTAGCCCATTCAAATTTTCTGCTCCACCATTTATTGTCACTCATTCAGATTCATGGATGACAAGATCATGAACTGACTTAACTAAAATTTCACAAAAGCCCCACATGTACTACAGCTCTGAGTAGGCATGCATAGAAAAGTCAATTTAAGGTCTCCTCCCAAGAAGGCAGAAGGTTTAGTATCACCGAATCTCAAGAAATTTCCATAAGTCCAAATACCATAAATTGTGCCATCAGTTAGTCTCATATATGATTAATATTAGCCTACTGCACGATAATAATGTGAACTTAAGTTTTTGTAATCATCATTTCACCCAAAAAAAAAAAAAAAACACACACACACACACACAACAATCTCAATCTCTTTCAAGTAATTTTACCAGTACCACCAGCACACATATCAGATTAATTGTCTGTTTCAAACACACATTCAAATAATAGAGAAATTGCATGATGAAAAGAACATATACAACAAGCATGATAAATTAAGTGATAGTAATCCACTATGCATAAAAAAGCATGATCAAATTTTGGTAAACATTGAAACTTCGTGTACCATTAGTCAGTAACTAACATCTGATGATTGGTTTCGTGGTTCAGCATAGTACACAGTATTCAGATAAGAGCATACCTGTACAGCTACTTGTCAAAATGCAACACAACTATTATTTCACAAAGAGCAAGCTTCAGCTTCAACTGCTGAGTCGCTCCAAAGTCAAAGACCTGTTGAGCAGTTCTGTGTAAGTCAAGGGAAGATTCATTTGCTTATCCAGACCTTCAGTTACATTGGACCCTTTACTGCCATCATCCTCCAAGCAAGCAACATCATCCAAACCACTTCCAACAGGCTGATTCATATGTATGATCTTACCAAACAACTGAAATGAGCCAATACCAACTTTTGTCAAGTTACAGCCCTGGTTTCCAAGAAGTTCAGTACCATAGGAATGCACACTACCATGGCTATCTGGTGATAGGTTGTCAGACTGTGAACTTCCAATGTTCAATTCAGTAGAAACACGTTGCAACTTTGGCATACTATCAATGCAAACTTGAGGAGTATTCTCACTTATGAAGTTAGATAAACTAAAAGCACTAAAAGGATTTTGCCTGGCTCCCTGCATGCCAACAGGAAAAGTGTTATAATTCACCAATGAAGGATTTGTGTGCTCCATTGCTGAATTAGTTAATCCTGTCAGTGGAAAGAAAATTTCTTCCTCTCCATCAGTCACTGACACAGAATTCTGAGGAAATTTTGATCTCTTTGCTGGAGGAATTGTTGCATGAAGTGGTCGAGTGGGTGAAACAAATTCGATTTGCCAAGGACTTACTCTCTTTGAGCAATGCAGAATTTCAGGTTCATCCCATGTAACCTACAACATAATTATGGGGTAAAAACATTTCAAAGCTTAAAGAAAAAAAGATATTATCTCAATCATCTCAGAACTCTATATTAATCAATATCCCATAATGCCAATGCAACTATGAAACCCAACATATACGGATAAACAGATCCAATTTTCCCCAGATCAATGTGATAAAAACTCAAGCCGGTATAGCTGCAGAATGAAGTCTTTAGAGGAAAGTTAGTAGGCAAAATATAAGCATTTATATAAACCATGATACAACTTACAAGCAACAACACTTGTAGGGCAAGTTCAAGTCAAATGATACTCACACATTAAGTCAATACTTATGCCTTCACACAAACAGAAAGCATTTCTACACTTAAAGATTAATAATATTAAATAGATGAGAAAGGAAAACTTTGCAAACTTAATAATATTTTCATTTCAACCATTAACAGCACTACTTTTGATTTAGTTGTGATGTTGAAGAAGAGCAGAACTACTGATTACCTATTTAGGATTTTGCATGTGCAAAATGTCTGATATGATTCTGCGTGTGCTTAGCAAAATGACAGTATAAATGGTATTATATCTTACTTAAATTTGGAAATTGCCTTCTAAAAAGTCATCCAAAGATCAAAATCCAATCAATAGCCAGAAGAACAAGGAAGCAACTAAAAGAAAGGTTAAAAAAGTAAGACCAGCCAAACTGTTACCCTATACTGCCTCGTGCCTAACCAAAACTCATTATAAACAATATAGACTGCCACATGATATATAACAACCAAAACAAATTCATTCCCCTTTTCTCATAGCAACAGAAATTTAGAGAAGATTGAAACCTACAGGGATATTAATTTTATTTTTCAGGAAAGTGAAAGAACTGTACACATATTAATAAAGAGACCAAGGAAAGACATAATATAAGCCTCATAGAGAATGTAAAAGAAAAATCCACTTCGGAAAAAGAGCTAACCGCATATAAGAAAACACCTCTTTTCATTTCAAGGATCACAATACTGTAACCTCAATAAAACAACTAGATATACTCCAAAGTCCAAACCATAAACAATCTTTCGTACCTCAAGCATTCGCCACGGTGAGCCACACCACTGGCCATTATCGGGCACAGAAATCGCCATAACCGTGCCCTGAACCCACGTCAATCGAGACAAATCCTCAGTCTCCACCGCCATCTTAACTCTCATCCCTGCCGTCCAAAACACCCTCATTGCCACATCTACCATCTCCACCCTCACTATAAAATCTGCCCATCCGGCCCTCGGATAATACATCACCTCAAACGGAAACCCCATCGCCGCCCTCTCCACTGCCTCCACCACCGCCTCTGGCTTCATTCCAATATGCTCCCTCCACCTGGCCACTTCTCCATTGTTCCCGTGCCTCATCGATCGCCTGATCCCTACATACATTTTCCCTCTCGTTTCTCTCATAAAAACAACAGAATCTCCAGCAATTAGTTTCTTCCGGTTCACGAACTTGCTCCATCCAGTCGTTAACAAATGCCGTCTCGGCGTCCCACGATAAATGTGGCGAAACTCCCAAACGGTTCCTTGAATATCCGTAATAGACAACGTCTGCACGGGAGGATCTGCTTGGTAGTTAAGTGGCGGGAAAATCGAGTCAGCACAAAACCTCGGGACGGAAAAACCACCGCCGTTATTCGCATCTGACGGCGTTAAAACCTTGGCGAACGGAAAAATCGCATTCTCATTGTGCTGTTGCTGCTGGTAAAAGAATTTTCCAGAAGATGAAGAATCGAACGAATCCACAGGTTTGAGAAGAACTTTAGCAAAGACCTGGTCGGTGAGAGGATCGCCGAGAAACTCGACGTGAGAGACGGTACAAGGAATGACAGGCTTGGCGAGAGGGACAGTGACGGAAGGACACGTTTGCTCCACGTGGCCTTGGGGGAAGTAGTAAACCCTAGAGTTTGGGGAGGGGATTTGAACGGAGGAGCCAGCACAAGCGCGCCAGATTCGCGGGTCGACGGGGCAAGCCCGGGATTGAGAGGTGGACGACGGTTGCTGAGACGGCATTTGTTAACAGAAATTATTACTATTTTTTTTAGAGAGAGTGTGTGTAATTAAATGGTTAATTAGGTTTTTAACATGACATTGTGTTGTGTGAGTGAGTCTGTGAGTGGATGTCTATGTCTTTTTCTCTCTTGGTGGGGAAGTCTAGAGAATACGGTTGGTTACGGAATGAGTGTGACTGTGAGTACGAGAGTGAGCGGAGTGTCTGAGGAAAGCAGTGAGACGTGTTAGGGTCGGAGAACCGGCAATGAAGTCCTCAAATTACGGTTTTACCCACCACGACTTTGTGAAACTACCATATCAAAGTTCAACACCACACCACCTGTTGTAAAATTTTATTTTATTTTAAAAAATTAATTACAGTTTTTTTTTTAATGAAGATTTTTCAGCCTCGATAAGAAACTGGACAGGATTCCTAACTGTAAATAACAGAATATTAAGATTTATTAATGATATATTTATTGATAATTATTATCACAACCTTCAAATAAATTAGTTTTATAATAAAATAATATATATAACTTTTATAAATAACGATAGATTATCATATGATTATATATTATTTTATCTTTAATTTTAAATTATTTAATTACATGATAATATGTTATTATTGATACAAAAATTATACACATAATCTTATTATTAGTTTTATAATTAATTTTTATTTTGACTAATAAATATAAATTTGTATATAAATAATAACATATTAAAATATTATTTTATTATTAATTTAAAATTATTTAATTATATAATAATATATCAATATTTATTTATAAATATATTCTTTTTATTCAGGTATATAATATTATTTATAAATAAATGATAATTTTGAAGGGGTGACGTCATTGGGTGCAAGGAACAAAGATCAAAGGGCAAAATATTAATAAATTTCAGGTGAAAACCTCATAAATTAGTTTAACGATAGAATCTTTAAAAAGATTAAAGAGGTTTTCGGATTAAGATAAAAATTTTAAATTATTTAGTATAATAATTATTAAATTAATTATTAAATTTAAATTTTATTTATTTAATATAATTTATTTGATTTAAGAAAAAGAATAATCTTATTTGGATGAAATTTTTTAATATTTAAAGATGGTTTTAAGGAAGAGGCCAGGAGGACGGAAGGGAGAAAGAAAAAGAAAAAGGATAATTAATGAAGCAGGAAAATGTGCAGGTAACGTAAAGGGTATGTATGTGTGAGACAACATCAGTCTTTGTCTTCAAATTATTAGGTCAAAGTCCATTATTGCTGACAAATGTCAAAATGCAGGGGCTCTACTATTTTACCAAGTCTGCAGTGTCCCATTCTTTGCCCACATCTTTTATGCCTACGCCGATGCTTTTATTTATCTATTGGTCAAAAGATTTCTGCCCACCCAAGTTGATCAGGTGAAAAATTCAAACTCATATTTTTTTAATTTTTAAATTTTAAATTTTTTAAATTTTCAAAATTTTAAATATTTATTTAGAAATAAGTTCTTGTTAAAAATTTTAATTATAGTTAAAAATAAAATTATTATTTATTAAAAAATTAAAATTTTAACAAAATTAAAAAATTTATAATTTTTTTTTTTCAAATTTAAAAAAAATTTATAATTTTTCTACTTCTCTTTGGCATTGATTCATTGTCTCCACCAATCAGTTGTTCTCTATCTTGCCTTATCCCTCTCTGTCCACCTTTCCTAAAACAGTTGAAAAGAGAAAGGAGAGAGATCGGAGAGAGAGGGAAGATGGCCGACAACCAAAAATAGTAAATCGGTGCTGAAGGAAAGTGAAAAAAACCCTAAAAGATATTTGTCACTTTTTAAACTTTGGATAAAAAAAAAATTGTGAATCTTTTAAACTTAAAAAAAATAATAAAACTTCGATTTTTTAATTTTTTTAATAAATAATAATTTTATCTTAACTATAATTAAAATTTTTAATAAAAATTTATTTATAAATAAATATTTAAATTTTTTAAAAGTTTATAAAGATACGAGTTTGGGTTTTCAATATTTTTGAGTGGTAATAAGTCCTGTGGCCGTATCTATTTGAGACCAAATTATATTTTTCATAAGAATCAACACTTTTTCACCATATCATTACATCAAAGACACTTTTTCAATTTAAATCCAAATTTATTATAGAAATACTTTTTTTAAATCTTAAATCACACTTGTTTAAAGTTAAATTATTATATAATCACCCAAATTAACAAAATTAATTATAAAAAAAAAACTTTAAATATCTAACTTATATAAAAACTCTATTATTTTTCTTTACTTTCAGCTGTATTCTCTTCTTCCTCTTGTCCCACCACCTCCCTTTCTTTAATAATCCAACCCACCGATCCAATGCTCAATTCATTTCTATCCTATATTACCATATTTTCCCTCTCTGTCTTCACAAGCTTCGACCGCACCACCCTTTGTCCATTACGAATTGAATAGTCATTAACAACTCTTTCACCTGATTGACTCATCATTTCTTCGTCACAAATTCAGTAGTCATCAACAACTGCTTCATTTGATTAAGTCACCATTTCTTTGTCGCAACCAGAGTTGTCATCAATGACAACTTAGTTCACAAGGAGAAAAAGGTTCTGGGAACCAAAGCTCGTAATGATGGCACTATATTGGTAGTGGTGAAGGCGCGGCACTCTCTCAGAAGTCAAAACACTAGACGCTATTGGCAATTGTATTTAGATTCAGTAAATTCAGAAGTTGGTTTTCGAAGGAATAAAGACGCCACCACATCATTATAGTTTCCATGGCAAAGAACGTTCGAAACGACACTTCATACGAAAAGAAAGAAACCAAAATAACAAAAACAATTCACCTCGATCCAAACAGATAATCCCACTCAAACAGAAACAGACTCCGACTGAACTCAATAAACTAGACAACATACAATGATAATGAAAACATAGCAATATATAATAACCAGTAGGAACAAGACTCTGATCCATGCCCCCAATTGTTATTTTCACACCATGACAAAGCACATTTACACAGCAGCAAGGAAGTTTCACTTACATAATCAATCCTCTTCGGATTCTGACTCCGCACTCTGAAGCCACTCGATAAATGGCTTCAAATTCTTCCAAACCAAAGAATTTTTATTCCCACCACTCACACCCTGCTGGTACCACTCTAGGATAAACTCCTCTTCCAACACATCATTATCATACAGCACTTTGAGAACCAATGCTACATCCTTCACCACATCAGGGCCTGCCTTTCCAAAGAAACACTCAATGGAGTTCAGGAGAACTGTCTGGGATCCCTCCTCTTGGGTTGCAACAGCCAGGTAGTTCTTCTTTCTCAATGCCTCCTTGGCAAATCCTTTTTCAACACCGTCAAAGAGAGCTGCAAATAAAGCATCCATGACTTCTTGTGGAGTTCCAGTGAGTGTACTCAGAAATGTTTTAAGTTGGCTATTAGAAGAGCCCTTCTTCAGCCATTCCTTTATCTCATTGACAAGGCTTTCATGGGTATTAGTACCATTAGTTCCATTCTCATGCCCCTTCTTCTCACGCTCTGGTGACTTCTTAACTGACTTATTCTTGTCTTCACTGGTAGAAAGCATAACCATATCTGCAGTAACAGCACTCAACTGCTCCTGGATACGCTGCTTAGCTGCCTCCAATGAAGTATCTGTTTGCCACTGAACATCGTCATCATCGTCATCAGTAGCTGCTTGCTCATTCTCATCATCCTGGCTGCGAGGGGGGGAGTGATCCTCATCAGATGCTTGGGATTTCTTCTTGGTTGAGGCACCTTTGGCAGCAAAATCCTTTGAACCAGCAGAAGAACCCTTTTTCTTTCCTGTTTCCTTTTTAAGCTTCTTCATCTCCTCATCTGCAGCCTCACCCTCCTTGAGCCGTTCCTTCTCAGCTCTCCTCATTGCTTTCTTGTCCTTCGAAGATTTCTTTTGCTCCGGGGGGTTCTTGATAATAAATGTTGTAAGCTTGTCCCTCATATCCACATCTGAGACAAACCCACAAGCAGCACATTTCAGTTGGACCATCTGCGTCTTAGTAATAACTATCTCAGTCTCTGGGTTACCACATCCATAACACTGCACATATTTCTTAATAAAATTCTCAAGAAGCCCAGCAAGCTTAGCAGTATCATGGGCTCCATTAACAAGTGAAATTCCAGTCTTCTCATCAAATTTGGACTGCGCCCCAAGCTCATTCCCAAAATATTTAGTAGTGTACGATGCAGGTCTGGCCAAGGCCTTAGCAATCTCAACCATGTTAACCACATTGGTCTTGATGCCATTACCTCTTCCTTCAATCTTGGTGATCATTTTTGGCATCTTATACCTATAAAAGGCATCATCACTGTTCGAAGCACCAATGTTTTGCAAAGCCATTTTAATTCAATTGTTTAAGTGAAATGAGTCAAATTAATCAGAAAGGGCAAAAGATCGCAGCAGCTCCTCTTTTGGTGTGAAATCCTCCTTTACCAAGCAAGCTCCCAGCAATTGGAAAAGGTCGCATAAATTGGCAACCAGAACGGTGTGTATTATTTGCCTCAGCTAACTCAAGATGCATGCAGCCAACTTCGAAAGATGGATATCTGTTCTTTTTTCTAGATGAAGGACAATATTCACCAAGCAACCCAATTGATGTCAAAAAGAGAGAGGCCCGTTCAGACATAAAATAAGTTTCAAACTTGACACCCTCCACTTTGTCGGAGCTTCAACTCAGCAGACTACACTGCCAACTTCCTGAAAGCAAGCAATATAGATAATAAGTTTCATTAGTAATAATAGCCGAAATGACAGTACTAGGCATCGCACACAGTTAATGAAGCATGTAAATTAATATCAATATTCAACCAGAGTTTGGAAATAAAAAAATAACAAATATCTAATTTCATGTACAAACGTTAAAGTTGCATCATGATAAATTTAGTAATGTTCTTATGGGAAAACAATAACAACTTGAAAGTAAGTGATATGCAATTAATGTTGCATGACAGATTGATATTTTACATGTAGCAGAAAAAATACAGATTAAACTTCTTCCCCAACCCAAGCAACTTATACCACCAGGTCAAAAAGCAATAGATTTGGACCAAAAAACTCTTCTATTAGGAAACAGGGAAAAAAAAAGAGAGAGAGAATTACAAAGCTGTTCACAACACTTAATCCGTTTAAATTTTGAAACCGAATAGCTTTCAAACATAAATTTTCATTGTTCTATGGAATGAAAAATTAAATCATGAAAAGCTAAAATCTTGAGATTAAGATAACTGGGATTCAAAATGTCAAACAACATAGACAATATAAACATTATTATTCAACAATACATGTTGAGTACTCTGTCCTCCAATCATTATGAGTAGCAAAAAAAACTTAAATCATATAGTTTAATTATCAAATACAACTCTAAACTAGAACAGATATGGATCTAAGCATCAGTCCCCTTTCCATCAAGTAATCAAATTCGGCAAAGAACAAAAACTAATCATCGATAGTTTCTAATTTGTTTGATCTTAACAAAATATAAAATAATTTTAATGTATCAACACATCATAAATAACCTAGTCTAGCCGACCAACCTGTCAAAAAGTGAAATCTATGCATCTTAAGTAATCGAAATAATTAACTATCGCAGACGCAAAATAATCTGAACATGATCATCCAAATCAGAATATTAAAAAAGCAAAACTGCATAACATAAATCAATCAGATTCCTATCCAATACAAACATTCAATTTTTTTTTACATAGAATTTAAAAAAAAAAACACGGATCTAAATATTTCTAGAATAAGCACACGAGATTCATCTCCAAAAAAACGAAATCCACCTCCGATCATAGAAAACTACCTCGCATCAACAATATCGAACCAGAAAAAAGCTGATTACAGAATTCAATCGTTGAATAAAAATAAAAGGATCAGTACAAAACTAAGCCAAAGAAATCGAAAGAGGTGGAGATTATACCTTGAGATGATAAGAGAAAGAGAAAACGAGAGACGGATGTTGAAGGTGGAGCTTTGTTCTGAGGTGAAGAGATATTGTAAGATACATTGAGCGGAGACGGCCTTTTATATAAGAGGTTTTACGAGTTTAGGGCAAACTCAGCGTCACTTACGTTTAAAAATTATTTCAATTTTACCATCTGACCTATTCCCTTTCCATATTTATTTGAACAAATGATTTTCCCACCCAAGGTTCGGCTAAACACTTTTCCACCTCTAGTTAGCAAAAATAGCATTTTCCACCCAAAATCAAATTATGTCAAACAACAATTTTCTAACAAATTCAAACATTTTAAATATGACAATTTAATTCTTAAAAATATTTACAAGTTCATAAATCAATCTCTGAGATCTATTCAAACCCTATATATTATTTAACTATTATATAATTTCAACAGTTATAATATAATATTTATACTTATAATTTATTGTATTTTGTTTAATTGTTTGGGTGTAACTGTCAATTTTGAGACTATTGGGATAGATTAATACCTTAAATTTTTCCAAAAAACCCTCAATTTTTTTTTATCTTCTAATAACCCTTTAAAATTTTTAAATAAGATCCTATTTTTTTAAAATGTTAGGAAGAGAAAATGTTTGTGTGATGGCAAAAAGAAAGATAAATAAGCGATTCTCTATATCATTTAAATATTTAAAATATTATTTTTAATTTTTATTAATTTATGATTATATAATAAATTTAAAAAGTGAATTAATGAAAGAAAATAATAATTTTATTTCTTAACCGAATTTAATTTTAAGTGAGAAAATATTATTTATACTTGATTTTAGATTAAAAAAAGTGTTATTTATATTACTTTGCGTAAAAAAGGGTTTTAAAGCCAAACATTGGGTGCGAAACGTAATTACTCTTCAATCTCTTTCTAATCCAATCCTCCTCTTTTGTCGACCGTATAGTACGTGTTAAAATCTCTTTGTTCTGTGACAATTTTATATGGAATTAGAATATTGTCGGATTTTAAGTTTAGAATGAGTTATCATTTCATTTGAGATAAAATATTTTCTAAACTAATAATATACATATTTTACGTACATAAATAGATATATATTTTATATATTATTATATGATTTGATAATTTTATATTAAAAATAAAATAATATATAATTATATGATAATACATATAAGTATATATTCATTTATATACTCAAAATAAGTACATATAATTTTATTATTTTAAATATTATGAATAGCAATAATACCAAGAGGGTGTTTGGTTGAAGCTCATAAAAAATTACTCTAAATGGGTGTTTGGTTTGAGTAATGTTTTATTACTAAAATAAAGAGATTATCTTGAAGATAGATTATTTAGAAAATTACTGAGTATAAATGATTATTATATTTGATAAATTTTGATAAGTATAAATAATTATTAGTTTGGTTAAAGGTAATGAAAGAATACTTGTAAATTATTTTACTTAAATACCCTTAAATATAATTATTTTTAAATATTTTTATATTATTTGTTATATTAATTAAAAATAAATTTATTTTTGTAACAAAAATTAATAAATAATAATATAATTATAATAAAATCAAGATTACCTATATAATTTTTTAATACTTAAAGTGAATATGGTAATTAAATTATCGTTTATATTACTTATCATGTCAGCATTGATAATATTGCAATCTTTTATTACTAATAAACTAAACAATGTAATATAAGTAAAAAAAGATAGATTATCAAAGTAATTTTTAAATCCCTGAAATCAAACGGCCCATGATAATCTATTTTTTATTACAAAAATTACCTTATTTGGTTTTTTTATTTTTAGAACTTTTCCAATACAAAGATTTTGGGCTAATATAATAATATTTTGAATAATACTATTATTATCAATTGGGCAAATAATATTTTGATAATATTACTCCAATACAAAGATTTTGATAATATTTTTATTATCAATATAGAAAATAATTTAGGGCTAATAAGATTATCCTTTCACTTTCGGTATTAAAACTTGTTTATATTAATATTAATTTTGTTATAATTTTATTTTTATTTATTAATTTTTTATAATAAAAATATAAATTTTTTAATTAATATAACAAATAATAAACTCTCACATAGTAATTTAAGGGATAAAAAATAAGATTTTATATATAAAAAAAACATAATCCACCACTCAATAATTAGTGACATTTAACACTTAATAGAGCAAAATATAAATAATTAAATAAATATATATAAAAATAAATGTATATATACATATTTTTTATATATAATGTAAAAATATAAATAATTTATTATTATATGATTAAATAAATTTAAATTAAAAATAAAATAATATCTAATAATATAATAATATATTATTTATGTACATAAATTATGTACAAATTATTGTCATGTGTTGTTTTGTTGAAAACAATTACAAACCGTGTTGATAGCAATGGGGAAAGGAATTTGAAAATTAATAGGTCAAAAGACTTATTTCCACCCAAGGTTTAGTGTATACTCAAACTTATATCTGTGAAGTCTCAAAAACTTAAATATTCACTATTATGTTAAATTTGATAATTATTATCAAGAGTAAAATTGTTATTTATACAAAATTTTGAAAAAACTAAAATTTATCTTTTTTTCTCCTCACCCCACCCAAACTTTGAAAAGTTGTATTCTCCCTCTTTTTGATTTGATTTTTTCCAAGCCACCACTTTCAGTGATGTCTTTGGCACCTTCCAACTATCTCCTTCCTCGACGGTTTACCAATGTGGAAACCATCGAAAATTTAATAGAAATGACGCTCATGCTTGTGCATTGTTCGACGCACGCATAGATCTGTGTAATGTCTTTCAATTAGATTTTTAGTGGTTTTCCAAAGGAAAATAGTAGAAAGGCCGGCCGACCACCCTCCTCAAGACGTCTCCTAAAAGTGGTGGCTTGAAAAAAATCAAATCCTAAAAGGAAAAATAGAACTTTTCAAAGTTTTAGTAAAGTAAAATTATTATTTTTTTAAATTAAGGGAGAGAGAATGAGATAAATTTTAGTTTTTTTCAAATTTTTTGTAATTAACTATTTTATCCCTGATAATAACCATTAAATTTAATAAAAAAATAGGTGTTTAAATTTTTGAAATTTTAAAAGTATGGGTTTGGGTTGGCCAAATTAATAATCCTTATCTCCTCGACTCTTAACAGTCAACATGACAATTTAAGACGCAAAATGTGCAACTGCTACAATGAAAGTTCATCCAGCCCAGAAAAATAAAAAGATTAAGGTCATTTTCTGATTTGTCCCTTTTCTCACTGACCTTTTTTCTTTTCTTTTTTCAAATTTGGTAAATTTGTTGGCATTGAATGAGGAGAAACAGCAGGTCGGCCCAGAATCGGAGATCAAATAGTCGCAGCCCCAAGAAGATAGCCTGTATAACTATGGGCTAAGATAGGCCCGTCTTCAGAGCAGAAATGAACAAGAACAAAGCCGGAAAATCCGCTGAGACAAAAAAAAAATGTATATCTATTTTATATATATATAAAATATATTATTATATAATTAAATATTAATTTATCTTTAATTTAAAATTTTTTCATTATTTAATAATATATATTTATTTATGTATTTAAAATAAATACATATAATTTTATTGAAACAGAAATACCTAGAATCTGTTGCAAACAAGATTGTGTTACTAATGTGCACATGTTTAAAATTTTGGCAAAAAAAGTAATGGGGATAAAATTACATATACAATAAAATTATACAAATCTATTATAAGTATATAAATGAGTATATATTTTATGTGTGTTATTAAGTGACTGATGATTTTGAATTAAAAATAAAATAATATTCAATCATATGATGACATATATCATATATAAATACGAATTTGTATATTCACAATAGATACGTATACGACTACTCTTATGAGAGGGTAGATAAAAATTATTCTGATAATCTATATTTTATTACTTACATTATTTTGTTTAAATTGTAAGTAATAAAATATTTTAGTAATATTCAATTATCAATCATGATATGATTAATAAAATAAAAGATATTTTTATTACCAAGATTACCATAATAGACGTTAAAATATTATTAAGATAATTTTAATTTAAATATGATTATATTTTTATTTATTAATTTTTTTAAAAATAATTTTATTTTTAATAAATATAATAAATAACATAAAAATTATTTTAAAATAATTATATTCAACAATTATTTAAATAAAATAATTATTAATTTTAACAAAACACAACAATTATTTTTATAAATTAAAATTTATTATAGTTTGTCAATAATTATTTAGATTTAATAATATTTTAAATAATTTATTTTTAAATAAAAGATTATTTATTTAAAACAAACCATTTTGAGTTTTTAGATATGATATGAGTCTTGCTTGGCTACTTTTTGACCAATTCCACTAGGCCCAGAGGACATATCCCCCACTTCCCAAACATCACACCTACCTACGGGCCGCACACCACACACCCAAGGTTTGTTGAATTATCAAAATTCTATCATTAAGTTTAAAAAATCTAAAATCTTACCCTTCTATCAAAATTTACTGTTTAAATTAAAAGTAAAAATATCATTTAATTAAAAATATTAAAAAAATAATCATATTTTTTCTTTTATTTTAAAAATATAACAATTATTCTTTATTTAAAATTTAAAAAATGATTTTTTTTTTATTGTTCATTTTTAATGACCATCTTTGTTTTAGTTATCGGTGTTCTCTCTTTTTTTGGTCTTTTTTGTCCCTTTCCCATGCCGTCTTTGTAAAAAATTAAGATCAAGATAATAAGAAAGATAATACTGACAATTCAAGAGAATGAAAAAAAAATTCTATAAAAAATAATTATTTTTTAAATATTGGATAGAGAAAAATTATTATATTTTTAAATTAAAAAGATAAATATGATAAACTTTCATTTTTTTAATATTTTTATTTGGCCAAACGACTATTTCCCACCCAAGGTATGTTGTAATCTCAAGTTTCCATCTTTTAACTATGGAAACACTAAATACCTACCCATAGTCAGTTAAAAATAACGGTGGTAAGGGTAAAATGATAATTTTCTCTATAATATTAAAAAATAAAATAAAATATAATCTATTTTTGCCCTCCTAAACTTAAAAAACTAAAATTTTTCACCAGCCTAAGTTTTAAAAAATGACAGTTTCACCATAAGGTTTCGTTTTGAAATCTCCGACGACATCTCTAGCTCCATTGCCGATGACATCTCCCTCCCGAAGCATCCTCTCATTCAGACGATCTCTTTCCTCTCATTTGGACGTTCGATCGACGTCGAAAAAACCTTAGGAGACGAAGAACTTTGTCGGGAAAGACGAAGTTCTTCTTCTTCCTAGATGAAACTGTCGTCTTCGTTTGGGAAGACGAACGACGACGTTCTTCGTCTCCCAAGGATTCTCCGACATCGATTGGGTGTCCAAATGAGAGGAAAGAGATCGCTGGAATGAAATGATGCTTCAGGAGGGAGATGTCATCGGTAATGGAGCTGGAGATGTCACTTGAGATTTCAAAACGAAACCCTAGAGTGAAACTGTCATTTTTCAAAACTTAGACTGAGGGAAAATTTTAGTTTTTTAAGTTTAAAGAAGTAAAAAGAGATACAATTTTCAGGTGTTAGGATTCTATTAAATTTAACTAGTCATGGGTGAGTGTTTGGTATTTTCATAGTTAAATGGTGAAAACTTAAGATTGCAGCATACCTTGGGTGGGAAATAGTCGTTTGGCCTTTTTATTTTTACTTTTAATAATAAATTTCAATAGAAAAATAAGTATTTAAACTTTTTAAATTTAACTGATAAAACTCAATAATCTCAGCAAACCTTGGGTGGGAAAAAGACTTTTGGCCGTTCCATTAATTGAACGCGACATGACGGCTTCATGGATGTTGACAAAAACATTCTGCGCAAAAACATTTCAAACGTTTTAAAAATAAATATTTTGTATTTTAATTTTTATTCACCATTATCCAGTTTCACCTTTTAACCAATTAAACCGTGTCCAATACCTCATTTTATTAAATATTCACTTTTTTAATGTATATTATTATTTATCATTTTAATTTATATTTAAATAATAATCCCAAGTACTAATGAGATTTTTCCACAGTACTATTAATTAACAACCTTACTGTTTTATATTATTTTTTTGCGGTCAAAAGACTTATTTCCCCGAGGTTGGGTCCTTTTTTTTTTTTTAATAATAAAAGATTTCATTAATATTTAATAAACAAATAAATCTTGATTAATAATTAAATTCATAATTATTATATTAATTAAATTAAGATTTTATAAGTATAATAAAAATTTAAACTCAAATAGTCACCTTAAAAATTATAATATTTTATCGATTTTATTAATTTTTAGGATCAAAGTTTAATCTATTCTTAAATTCTCATTTACGATTAGTTATATTTGTCTTTTTGATCGAATGAAGATTATTCATCTTCATCCAACTATAAGGAACGTTGATCTCCATACTTTAATGGAAAAAGAAAAGATATAGAAATGTTGGTTGACGACCAAAATGGACATAATTACAAAAAAGAGACAAAATATTAGAAAAAAATGTTTATTTTTTAAATTTTAGTGTAAAAAAATATCAATTTTTTTAAATTAAAGAGAAAAAATATAATAAAATATATTATTTAAAGATTAACACTAATAAAATTTTTTAACAAAAAAAAAAATACTTAAAATTTTACAGCTAAAAATTTGAAAATAAAGCAAACGTTTGGTGGCCAATTTTGCTTTTGATGGAATAAGACAAGTCAATCGCATCACTAACGGTATTATTGACTTCTGTACAAGCAAATTCACACCATTTGAACATTATATTGTATTGACTTCAAAAATCCAGTTGTCAATAGTGGATTGGTGGTTGAAAATACTTTTGACACGTGTGGTGTTTTTTTAGAAAAGCTGCAATGTTTGTTGGATCCAAAGCGATAAAAATATTTTAAAAAATATAACAACATTTTGAAATATGTTTATACGAAAAATGTTTTAATTCAGAAACATTCCAATATAAACATCCTTGCTGTCTTCTTCTCCACTTTCCGTAGTCAGATCCCATTTATTTATTTATTTTAATTTTATTTACATCGTATGTTGATTAAATTTGTGGTCTTTAATTATAATGTAATTTTGATAAATTATTATACTAAATTTAGAAACTTAAATGACTAAAGGAGGTAACATACACAAATATAATAATATACATATCTATTTTAAATACACAAATAAGTATATACGTATATGTGTCATAATATGATTTAATATTATTTTATTTTTAATTTAAAATTATTTAATTATATAATGATATATATAAAAATATATATATTTATATAATTAAAATAAGTACGTATAATTTTACTGTTTTGATTAGAATTATTATACTAAAATTAGAAACTTAAATGAATAAAAGATGTATGGTATGGTACAACTACAATTTCCCATTTAAAGTTTGATTTGAAAACACGGTTACATTTATTTAGGGGTTGTTTGGTTATAGGAAAAGAATGGGTATCTTAATAATTTATTTATTATTATTGAGATTACATTGTTTATTTTATAAATAATAAAATATTATAATAATTATTTGTTATCAGTGATGATGTGATAAATAATATAAAAGATAATCTTATTACTAAGTTTAGGACAAAAAACTCTCATTTTTAATTAATATAACAAATAATATAAATAATATTTTAGAATAATTATATCCGAAGATATTTAAGTAAAATAATATATTAATATTATTTTATTACATATAATCAAACACAATAATTATTTATACTTATCAAATATATTAATAATTTAGCCTCCGTAACTTTTTATTTTCGATAATAAAATATTACTTAAACTAAACATTTAATTACATTTTTTAAAATCTAAAGCCTAATTTTATTAATAGAAAATTTACAATAAAAAGTAAAGTGGTTGTTTTTATTTTCAAAAAAAATAAAAAATGATAAAAAAATATCCTCTCTCTTTCTTTTTTAATTTGTTTTCCCTTGATAATCAAGTACAAAGTCCATTTTTAATATACAAAAAGGTTTTATTTTTTACTTGTATACTCGATCATAAAATATACTTTTTAAGTCAATTTCTCATGTCATGTCAATAAAAAAAAACATATAGTATTATCCAATCGAAAACCTCCCACGTTGTGAGTGTTTGACATATTCTTTTTGTTTAGTTGGAAGAATTTTTCTTTTAAAATTGATTTTTTAGTCCCCATCCAACAAGATAGGCATCTTATGCTTATTATTAGCTTGGGCAACCATCAACGTAACAACTTATGGTGACACTTTGGGCATCCATTGACACAACAACTTGTAATGGTGTTATTAAACAACAACTCAATGCGGCCAACTTCGGGTTGTCACAACTACCACAAGAGACTTCATAGATGATATAACATGCTTCAACGGGCCTTGGTTTGGTTAATTGTGGCTTGACCACACTTGTGCGCATAATCAAGTGAATCATGCAATGGGTAGTGGTGCTCAAGCCACGATTCCACAACAAATTAGACAAATCATAATTTTATAAGAAGAGTTGTTAACAACAAACTATTTTATTAGATGGTTAGAGCTAGATTTAGCCGCTACGAGAAGGAGATAGAAAATTAAAATTAAAAAAAAAAAAAAAAATAAGTAGGAGAAGGGAAGAATTATATGGTAGTTTACATAATAAATGAAATGGTTAGACATTTATTAATAATTTTACTTGTTTGAAGTATAAAAAATCTTTTCAATTAATAGTATTAAATTCTAAACAAGGAAAATTGATTTATGTATTAAATAGATAAAAAAATGTTTTAAAATTCAAACACGTAAAACTAATGTATTAAAAACTGGCCTAATCAATCGATTCAATTTTTATTAAAAATTAGTTTAATAAAACTGACAAAATCGGGCTTGATTAAGTCTTATTGTCCTAACCTTTAATTTTAATATTTATTCAATTTTTTGAGTTTTTTTTGTTTTAATAAATTGAAATTTATATTTCAAAGAAGTAAATATACTTTATATTTATTAATAATTGTATAAATTTATTTATAATAAACATTATATTGTTTATATTTAAAATATATATTAAATATTTGATATTATTTAATAAATTTATTATAATTTATAATAAATTAAACAAATCAATTAAATTGATTTAGTCAGTCCAATATAAATTAATGAAACAATTATTGATCCGACCTTAAAAGCATGGTTAATAAATAGAGTAGAAGATAAATTTAGCATTTCATTGTGGGCGGACTTTTTAAAGCCTAAGCTGCCACTACAAGTCTACACCAATTTTCATAGCTTTAGTAAATTTTAAACTTGTTTTTGTATTATAATTATTGTTTAATCACATAGTTGCAACTGCACAATGATGTATTAATTATACAAAAGCAGACAAATTAAAGGTATCAGTCAAAAGGCCGGGGCTCCGATTCCGCAAAGCCGGCGGATTTTGAATCCGGAGTCGAGGCGTGACTTGCGAGTGGCGTCGACGTGTGATCCACGCCAGAGGTCCCTTCTGTTGTTAGTTAGCTTCTGACATTTCTACTACCTACGTTCTAATTTTCATGCTTCTCATGCCTAACCTTTGACCGTGTAATCTGCATAAAATTCAAACCAAATAAACGGGTAATTAGAAAAAAAAAAAAGAAAAACGAATCTTTCATCTCAATCGTATTACTATATATACACCTTGCATACAATTCGACATCTTGCAGTTCTTCAGCTTCATCAACACCATTTCCCTCTCTCGGTCTTCACAAAAGATGAAGAGCCGAACCAACGCCACTCATATTATATCTTCCAAATGGATTCCTTTTATCTGCTTATCATGTTTCGCTCTCGGTCTCATCTTCAGTAACAGGTATAGGTTTTTAGGATTTGTGTTCTGAGAATTAGGTTTCAGTTTCCTGTTCTGTGTTGGTGGGTTTGAATTTTTTTTTAATATCTGTGACGTTGATCAGGTCGTGGAACCCTCCTGAATCCTACGGTCAGTTTATTTCCAGTGATTGCGGTACTAAGAAAGTAAGTTAAGCCTACCAAACAATTTCACTCCTAATTTTCGTCAACCTCCGTTTGAATTTGTGTAATTTATTTTCTTACTTTTTTTGTGACAGAATATTAAAGAAGATAAAGATGTAGTGAATGAAATTACGAAAACCCATGATGCAGTTCAGTAAGTATAAACAATCTGATTATTTGTAATTCAGCTTAGCTAGTTTCTAATTTAGATTTCTTTTTTTTTTTTTTTAAATGGAATTTTGTTTATGCTTGGCTAATTTGGGTACGTTTCAGGTCTTTGGACAAGGCAATCGCAATGCTCCAGATGGAACTGCGAGCATCCCGGAATTCCGGGGAAAAAGCTAGCGTAGGAGGTTTTGCTTCCAATTTGACCAACTTGAACCCAACTAAACCGAAAGTGCTCATGGTTATTGGAATTAATACTGCTTTTAGTAGTAGGAAGCGGCGTGATTCTGTTAGGGAGACTTGGATGCCTCAAGGTATCTTTTTTTTTTTTTTTCAGATAATGGATTTTAATGTTATTGATTTCTTTTAATTGATTTTATTTTTTAAAATTTTTTAAAGGAGAAAAGCTTGTTCAATTGGAGCGTGAGAAGGGAATTGTTGTCCGGTTCATGATTGGCCACAGGTAAATTAGTTTGGTATAAAATAGTAGTTTCATGAATTGTGAAACAGTAGTGATTGAATAGGTTGTCCATGAAATTTGAATCTGACAACTTATAGTTCTGTTGCCTTTCTGGTGTCTCTTTTATAAATTTGCTTCAGGCTCCAATTTCTTCTTCTAAGAAATATGATCAACTTCTAAACTACCTTACCATATTGCCGTCATTTGTACACGGCAAAACTGAATTGTTAATTTTGTGTGATCATGTTCCACGCCATGTCCTTCACAAATTGTAATTCTAGAATTAAAGCTTTGAACGTAATAATCTGACAAAAGAAATTATGGTCATTCTTCTGTAAAATATCAAATCTACTGTGATCCTATTATACATAACCTGGGCTTATAAGTGTACTGGCTACCAAAATGATGTTTGGACATAGTAGTTGTTAATTATTTAGATTGAGAGTTTAACTAACAATTTCTAAAGGACTTTCGGTTGGCTTACTTTCCCACCCTTCTGATTACGTTGTTTCTATGTAGCTGATGGCTCCTGTGTTACTTTTTTAATGACAAACTCTATAAATGTGTTTGTGTTGTCAGATAGAATTTAGAGCTGATGCATTGTTGTTAATGTCAGACAACTACGTATAATGACACATTATTAGGCTTAATTCTGTGGACTTTTTGCACTTTATACCATTCTACATCTCATATGTGTCTGTCATATGTTACTTATACAATTTGTTTTAGTAACTAAATATTGAAAAACAGTATTGTGCAGTCATCTGTAATTGAGAACTGAACCAAAATTTTATCTGGCTTATTTCATACAGTGCAACATCCAACAGCATTTTAGATAAAGCTATTGATTCAGAAGACGCTCAGCACAAGGACTTCCTGCGGCTGGTAAGAAGCGAAAAAAAAGTTATTGTGTTGTGTTTGTTTGGAAAATCTATGAATTTTTCCGGGACTTTGTGTCATCTTCAATTATCTTATAGGAGCACATTGAAGGATACCATGAATTGTCTGCAAAAACAAAAACGTTCTTTGCCACTGCTGTTGCAAAATGGGATGCTGACTTCTATGTCAAAGTTGATGATGATGTCCATGTTAATCTAGGTATGCACTTTTGCTGAAAATTTACTTTTAATTTCATTATTGAATGATAAATGTTTTTTAAATACCATTTTTGAAGTGGAATTTCTAATCTTGCTTCTGTAGGTATGCTAGCTTCTACTCTCGCTCATCACCGTACAAAGCCCAGAGTTTATATTGGGTGCATGAAATCTGGACCTGTTCTTTCTCAAAAGTAATTCCCCTGCTTTATGTTATTGATAATGTTACTGTTCAATTTACTTAATATCATGTGTGCAGAGATGTTGTATAAAGCTTATTTAATTCATTTGTCTTTCCCCAGGCATGTCAAGTACCACGAACCAGAGTACTGGAAATTTGGAGAAGAGGGGAACAAATACTTCCGTCATGCAACTGGGCAGATATATGCAATTTCGAAGGATCTTGCCACATATATCTCTATCAACCAGTAAGCATTGTGAATTTCTTGTGAAAGTAGCCTAATTTGTTACATTGAGAGTTCCCATGCAAAAAGGCTTCTAGTTTACCATCCATAATGCTAGTGTTCAAGTGCTGATTAACAAAGAAATTTCTTGTTTACTTGTGCCTTTACCATTACCAACCACCACGCTCTTGGCATTGAATCTGTGAGTGTCCTCATTTTAATCATTAAAAAGATGTATATTTCACAAGTTGGCATTAAAGTTTTGGTACCGCTGCATTGTATATTATTGAAGTTGACCATTTGGAATGTGTAACAAACCAAAATCACAATGAAAATGCCAAGGACTATTCAAATGTAAATCCATGCCTATCTGTCTAAAACAGATTGGTTTTGGATCTGGTAGCTTTTCAACTATGAGCTATCACACATACAGTGAGCCAACTAAGTTCTTTGACGTGATCTTTGTGACTGCAGGCCTCTATTGCATAAGTTTGCCAATGAAGACGTGTCACTTGGTTCGTGGTTTATAGGTCTTGAGGTTGAGCACATTGATGACCGCAACATGTGTTGTGGGACTCCACCAGGTATGATTTTGAAAAACTATGACTATCTGTTTTTATGCCAATCTGATACCTAGGTATGGTAACCTCTGAGGTTCTAGATGGGGATGGGACATTCTAGAAAGAACAAAAAGGGAAGGAATTAAGCAGATATGTGGAGATGACAGACTACCATTTGGGAGTCACTTGTGAAACATTAAATGATGAAACTTAGCATCATTATGATTATAGCATATGACATTTTTATGTGCAGATGGGATGCATGAATTCATTTGTTGCATTTAGGAAATTCAGTATCAGCTCTATATCCTAAGCCCTCGTTATTTGTCTATATTAGGTTGGACCTTTTAAGTTGTGAATCTTGATCTATTTTTAAGGAAGCCATGTCAGGAATACTGTGTTTATAGAGACCTGAGCACTCGGTTCTACTTAAATTGACCAAAATATTCATTAGGTGGTTTGGTTCTTTCTTCTTGTTTGATTTGCATGTATTTTGTCTGCCTCTTTGCTGCAGATTGTGAGTGGAAAGCACAGGCCGGAAACGTATGCGTTGCATCATTTGATTGGAGCTGCAGTGGAATCTGCAAGTCTGTTGAGAAACTAAAGTCTGTACATGAAAAGTGTGGTGAAGGAGATAGTGTTGTTTGGAGTGCCCAGTTTTGAACCAATGCAAGCGGGAAGTGTTTCAGTGGAGAACATGTCGTCAACAAGGGATGAAAATTACAGACTTGAGATAGGGAAAGAAGTGGACTTATATAGATTAAAAAAATTCACTAATAGTCCAAATTTCTTGAATGTGAGAGATCCCCGTGCATTTGTTGTATAAGAGTCGACCCTTCAACTGGCTAGCAGCAGCAGGTGCCCAGATGTGAACCTGCAACAAATGGTGCATCATTCAAGATATGTTCTTCCCATAACAAGTTTGAGGATACAATACAAGGCCATCCATTCAAAAAATTAATTTACTTTTTTATTTATGAATTGAATGTAATTTTCTACATAGGTATATTGTTGTCAAAAGACTTTATGTACGGCCCCATTTTGTTCCTCAAAAATGCAATAACCCGTTTTGTGATAAAAAGAATGGCATTAGCCCAGTTGAAATTCCATGATAAGTTCTGTGATAGATATTTTTTCTTCTGAACCAAAATCAACTGTTTTTTGTGGAGTCCTTCATCTTGTCATTTCCTTTTGGAATGGTAAATTACATTACTGTAAAATTATTTCCATGTTAAGACTGGAGTACTGAAAATGTAATATAGAAGATGAATATAACGAAGAACAGATTAATTAATATAATGGAAAACGCTAAAAGTATAATCTGAAAAATAATAAAAAAAATAAAAAGTTCAATTAGCCAATTCGCTAGCTCACCCTACACGACCTGTCAATTACTAGTTTAGGCATAATCCGATCACTAGGCACGATAAGTCATATTTGACTGGTTTGATACTATCTACTGTTATATCTAAATTTCATATATATATAAAACTGGGATTCTCACAGAATAATTTTTCTGCAGCCTGGGAATTTTTTCGTGGGAAGCCTAGTAAATAAAATTGAGTAGGTTTTTTTTATTTTTAATCATTCGATGCTTAAGTAGTTAAGTTCGGGTATTTATATGTTTTTGTATTAGAAAATGTTATAAAATAAATATAAATTGTTTGCTCCCAAGTTATCGGGTTTCTCTTGGAAGTCTCCGCTTACTAAGTCCATTCTATTGCCAAATATCAAAAACAACCTTATACATCTGTTAATATCACTTATGCCCCTAATCAAATCATAGCTGTTCACCTCTCGCGCTGCTCAAACTCTACGCTGCTCTCTCATCACTGTAAGCTCTGATTTTTTTGTTTATATATTTTCAAACAATCGGACGGTGGAAGTTCAATGGAGAACGCGGACGTTTTCTTGGGCTTGCAAGACTTTCTGGAACGCATGCGTCAACCTTCTGCTGCAGATTTCGTCAAATCCATCAAGAGGTCCATCTCCTTCTCGCTATTGTTCTTTTTGAGCTTGAGACTTTCTTTTTCTGACTTGATCGATACGAATTTTGTTTTGAATTGAGCTATCGCTGTAGTCTGTCTGTTCTCTTGACTTTTAAATTAAGTCAATGCTTGTAATGCTTCAGCCAGGGATTCGTTTAAACGCTTAGTAAACGAGCCGATGAATCAATGAGAAATTTTAAATTATGAAACTCTTTTTAAAATTTAAGGAAGATTATGATGGATAATCTCAATTTGACGGATTGATGTTCGCTAAATATTTAAATCTCTAAGACATGTGGCTCAGCTAGAATTTTTCACCGTTTTGTTAGCGTTTAAATCACTTGGCAAAATGCCTCTAATTTCTTGCTTCTATGGTCGGTGGGGCACCTGTTATGAAAGCATTGTTGAAGAGGTTGGTGACATAATAATTTATTGTTGGAGGTTTATTTCTTATTAAAAAAAGAAAAAAACTAACAAACAGACGTACAAAATGTGATTCAGCCTTAATGTTAAGAGATTTTCAATCGATTTGTTGAGTTTTTATCTAATGGTATAGCTGATTGCTAGAACCAGGTACATTATTTGATATGAAAAAATGTGAAGTAATTAGTTAAGTAGCAAATTGTTTGACTAATTTTGATTAATTGTGAGTCTGTGAAACTCACAGGTCATGATAATGCTAGATTTGAGCTAGAAACCCAAGATGGGAGGTTGTTTGTTCATTATACAAATCTCTATATTGCAGCATTTTTTATTTATTTATTTTTATGTGGTTTATTGTTATTGTTTATGAGGCATTCATGCTTGAGTTTTTGAATGTGAAATGTTTTCTTGCAGTTTCATTGTGTCATTCTCAAACAATGTTCCTGATCCAGAAAGGGGTAGTGCTGCAGTGCAGCAGTTCTTTGCCAATATGGAAGCCGCTTTCAGGGCTCATCCACTTTGGGCTGGTTGTTCAGAGGAGGAGCTGGAGAGTGCCGGTGAAGTGAGTAACTAGGGATTCATTTGTGTATGACATCTTTTTATTGATAAATTCTGGTAGCTTGACGTTAACTTTTGTGTGTTGTGTGTGTGACTTTATATAATAGAGAGAATTTAAAGCCACAGTAGTGACGTGGAAAGACTAAGTAATGTTATTGTTACACAATGGAAATCAAATTTAAAAAATAAAGTGGAGACGTGAATCTGTTTTTTTAATCCTTTTGAAGTGATGGACAACAATAGCTACTAGGGTTAAATCATATTGTAGATTACTCACTGATAGAACCTGCCAGATAAATTCTTAGATTTCTCTTCTACATCTGAGATTGAGAACCACATCATAGTGAAAGGAAACTGTCCATAGAAGATGATCTTTGAAATCGCTCCAGTGCCAATAAATCATGAGGTTACTCTAAAAGAGATATTGGCCAATGAGAACTAGAATAAATTGTGGGATCTTTTTTACTTTTGAGAGAAGGGGTTTACCCATGCTTCTATATTTACTGATGAAACAAACTGTGCTTGGAGCTTGAAGGCGTTAAATGGGACTTTGCTTGCATTTTTGGTGATCTAAACTAAAAGAGAGCAAAACAATGCCATTTCAGTCTAAAAATAATTTTTTTTGGGAATTTTGGATCTATTGACTTTGGCCTTTGGGCCATGATAACAACTAAGGGAAATTGAATTATGGAAATTTTTGGAAGATAGTTATTGTCAAGTCTGTTATAAAACTACTACATAACTTGATGCTATACCACATAAATTTCATTTCTTAAATGGACTTTACTTCCCAATAATTTTTTTTTATGTGGATTATACTTCTTATTAAGTGACTTGTGTACCTTTGAATTCTTCACGTACAGGGGTTGGAGAAGTATGTAATGACAAAACTATTTAACCATGTATTTGCATCCATTGCCGATGATGTAAAATTTGATGAAAATCTTTATGAGAAGACTGCTTTGGTTCAACAATTTATTCAGCCTGAATATTTGGATATTAATTCTACTTTTCAAAATGAATCATCATGGCTTGTAAGTGGAAGAATTTACATTCAGTTGATTTTCTCTCTGATATGTAGAATACTTCTCCCTCTAGAGGGTTGGCTCATTGGACTTGTTGACAGTATAAGTATGTTTCATGTAGAAGACTTACGACATTTAAAGCATTCTCTGCATTTGTTTTACACAATTGGGATTTATGTTGGATGCTATTTTCATGTAGGGGCCAAGATTTATACTTTTTTTCATGCTATTTATGAGTAATTGTTACTCAGGAAAGGCTCACATGCTATATATACCTGTTTATATTATTACAATTTTGAAAACATGTTATATGGTTCTTTTCTCCTTGAGTTATCATTCTTGCATTTGATACTTAGTATGATGCTTGGTTTTCTCTTCTAGAAGTAACCCTGTATGTGTCAGACAATTTTTCCAAAGTCTAATAGTTGACTCCCATCACTCTGCTTCTTTTTTTGAGATCACTCTTAGCCATGCTCTGTATGTAATAATAACCTATATTTGGAGGATAATTGTTATTTTAGCCCCATTAAAGAGAGTTCAAGGTGAGTGTGCTTCCAAAATTGTTGTCAATAACACTGAAATGATATAGTGCATGATGGATGTTAAATTAAACATGCTTTAAAGTATTTGACAGTTCTTTTAAGAAGTATGAGTTCTTTGTGGAAACCTAATCCAAGATATTGACATGCTGCGAGGATACATTCTTTGTAATTTCAATGATTTGAAGTCATTTGGCTTGTAGTGGGGAAAAAGTATATCTTTTAGCTTTCAGTTGAATACCCACATTTAAAAGGGAAAAAAACAAGTGGGACATTTTTTTTTTGGTAGTAGCAGCTTTGACTTGAGTAACCTAATGATATCTTTCTGGGTTCATTTATTTAAATATTGTCTTACTGAAGCATCTTTCTTTTTTAAATTGTCAGCTTGCACAGAAAGAGCTGCAGAAGATAAATACGTATAAGGCTCCAAGAGATAAGCTTGTATGTATTCTCAGTTGTTGCAAGGTTATCAACAATTTACTACTTAATGCTGCCAAAGCTTCAAATGAGGATCCCCCTGGCGCTGATGAATTTCTTCCGGTCCTAATTTATGTTACTATAAAGGTGAGATCGATAATTTAAGTGTGATACGTTATCCACATAATTTCTGCCTTGTATTTGTTTTTCTTTCTTGCGAGAAATGTAGACATGAGTCTTAACAACATCTAAGGGTTTCCATGCTGTGATGTTTTAAATTTTATTGAAATGTCATTTTATTTGTGATCTATATTTAATAGCTATGAAGGAATTACTTTGTATGGCTGATATTTTTCAGGCAAACCCTCCACAGCTACACTCAAATTTATTGTATATACAAAGATTCAGGTCTCAATCTCGATTGGTTGGAGAAGCAGCCTACTTTTTCACTAACATGCTCTCTGCAGAGTCGTTCATCTCAAACATTGATGCAAAAGCCCTTTCAATGTCGGAATCTGACTTTGAAACAAATATGGAATCTGCTCGAGCCCTTCTTTCTGGTCTTGCAACAGAGATGGACAGTATGCTTGATAAAAGTGATGAAATTGTTGGACAAATTTCCAGAGAAGAACTTACGGAATCCAAACATCAGGCACTAAATTCTAAGAAGGAAAAGGAACCTATTATATGGGCCAAGTCTTCTGAAACCAAGTATGGAAGTAAGAAATCAATGTCTGCTAATGATCAGGCACCGATAACTAAAGTTCCATCCCTCTCAGAGTTGGAGAATAAAGGGGCAAATATGCTTTTGAAGGAGGATAAGGCGAACAAAGTCTTTCAGGAGTATCCATACTTATTTGCCCATGTTGGTGACCTTACAATCAATGATGTAGAAGACCTGCTAAATAATTATAAGCAGCTTGTTTTTAAATATGTTTGTCTTTCCAAAGGGTTGGGTGGTGCTACTTCCTCTTTTCCTTCTTTGGATTTGAATATTCAATCCCAACATCATGCTGAAACTGTGAAGGAATCTGAAGATCACAGGATATCAGAGCTGAATGATAAACCACACATAAATACCAGCAGCTCAGATGATGGCTCTAATCAAGCTTTGGTTTCTGGTGAAGATAATGTCGAATCTCAGTTGCTGGACAATGAGGCAAGTGTACACGAAGATGGGAAAAATGATGAGACTTCTCAATGAACAATTTCTGGAAAGGCATGTCGCGTAGACATACATTGAGTCTTCAATGGGGTAGCCAGGCAGTCAGGCGCTTTCTTTCTCGACTTGTGGTGGAAAGCTAAATTGTTATAAAAATAGCTTTGGAAGCAGAGAGTGTACATGCTGTCTGAATATAATTCCTAAACAAAGGGAAGATGTGGGAATATCGCGTTTCAAGTTCATCAAACAGAACTCCTGAGAAGATGCATATTCTGCATCCAGGTCGCTTCCATTCAACATAACCGGGAAATGCATATCAATCATATGCATTCAAGGTACTACCATTTATGGGTGGCTTTAGATTAAAAGTTATAGGAACTCAGAACATAGGAAGTATAGTTCACAGATAGCTGAGGGGATAGAAAATGTTTGGGATGTTGGGATATAGCCCTAAGTAATAGTCCCTTTTTAACTGTGTTTGACCAAAGATAATTAATATTTTCATCAATGAACATGAAAATTTATATTTGTCTACTGCCAAAAGATGAAATCACATTGTTGAATATGGAGGTGCATCAAATATGGTTCAATTGATATATCATCATCAATGGTCATAAATATTTTTCAATATGGTTCCATCTTTTGAGACGAAATTGTTGAATATGAAGGTGCATTAAATGTTTTCAACTCCTAAATGTGTCCGATACCTATCCAAGGTGTTTCAGACACACAGAAAATGAAAGGAAGCTGCGTGGTTTCAATCATCTAACTTTTCACATTTGGAGGACTTGGGGTCTCTAATTAGTTGGGCAGAGGCCTTATATAAATTTATTTATTTTTTGAAAGAAGGAAATCTTCTTTGAGTTAGGCTGTTTTTTTAAGTTTAAATCAATCATATTAAATAGATAAAATTTTAAATTTAAATTAAATATAAATAAATAATTTAATCTTAAAATATCATTAAATTCTCATTCTTCTTTTATCATTGGAACTTTCTTTTTCATGCAGCCCTAATATAAATTTAGTAAAACCACACAAACGAAAAAGACCCATCTGTTCAGAGGGAGCGAGCAACGCAGAACAAAGTTACAATAATAATTTAATGCCTTAGGCCTGCCTTGGGCGTGATTTTCTTGGCTTGTTGATTGTCTGTGCTGTGCAAAGCTAGCCAGGCAGGCATATCATCTCGGAGATCGCCCTTTGTTTCTTGTTTTTTTCTATATAATATTTATACAGAGGGGACAACACCTTTCTACGAATCAAAGCTGACAGAAACCGATGTGTCAAGTCAAGACAAATCTGGGGCCATGAAATGCCTAATTCGCACAAAGCGCTTTTGTGAGGAACCATTGACTTGAAGCTCGAACTCTTACGTGTTGCTTCATGTGATCATATCTAAAGTTAGGCCAACAAAACACGAAAGTGAAGATAGGAAAATAAAATAAAGAGTTGGAAATTGGAGGGTTCACGTGCCACCCACATGGTAATTGTGTCAGCTAAATTTTATTTATTTGAGTTCTTTTTTTTTTTGTTTTTAACCTGAAAATTTTATTTAAATTAAAATTGTTGTTGGGACGAATTTAATTATATTAAACAAGTAAAATTTTAAATTTAATAATTAATCATTTAATATTATATTAAATAAATAAATTTTTAATTTTTAAAATATCATTCAAAAAGATTTAAATATTTATTATCTTATGTTTAAAATTCTCTTTTTTGCACCTATTAAGAGTATTATTTAATTGATAAGTAATATTATATGTATAAATAATTTATATAATTTTATGTATAAATAATGACATATTACTATATGATTAAGTAATTTTAAATTAAATATAAAATAATATTTATTTATATAATAATATATCATATTTATATAAAAAATTATACATATTTTTTTTATAATAATTAACTCTAATCAAATCTTCACTTTTATACAAAAATCAATTATATTAAATAAAATAAATTTTGAATTTAATAATTGATCTTATAATTACTGAATCAAATAAATTAAAAATTTGATATTAATATATTATTAAAAAAATATTTAAACGTATATTTTTTTATATATAAAATTATTTTTTATTATTTAAATTACTATATAAAGTTAAATTATACGTATTATTTTTTCGTATAATTTGAATGTTGACAGAGCTGTATCGTGTATGCATCTCTCCATTCTGACACAAAGTCAGCATGTGGTTTGTTTCCCTTGCAGTGGCATGGCATGGGGCGACAGCTCTTATTTCAAAAATCCCATGCGTATGACGTGGCACCCTCTATATATTTTCACATTTTTTATCCAAATTAATAATTACGTTAATTTGATTAGTTACAATTAATTGATTCTACTTAATTATAATTGTTGAATTAAGAACTAGAAATTTCTCTACTTGTTCTACTAAAAACCCATTCAACATTTATAGCTTTCTTTCATCTCTATGTTTTTTCTACGCTAATAATAAAATTATATGCATATATCTTTTAATATATCATTAAATATATAAATAATATATTATTATATGATTAAATAATTTTATATTATAAATAAAATAAAAATAATACTATACATATTTATTTTAGATATATAAATAAATATATATTTATATATGTCATTATATGATTTAATATTATTTTACTCTTTATTTAAAATCACTCAATTATATGATAACATATATAAATGTATATTTATTTGTGTATTTAAAATAAGTATATATAATTTTATTGATAAAATAAAATCTATCATATAATGACTTATTATTTATATAACTAATTATATATTTAAAAGTATATATGCATAATAATATTTAATTAATATAAAAAAATAATACTATATATATCAAATTTTAAATATTTAATTAAATATTTAAATAATATTTTATTATATATTAAATAATATTTTATTTTTAGTTTAAAATCATTTAAAAATATTATCACATAATATTTATTTCTCTAATTATATATTCAAACTAGCTGTCCCTAGTTTTCGGGGAAAAAAAAAAGAACTTCCTTTTGGGCTCTGGCCTTCCCATGTGTTAATAAAATAGACTTCCCATGTGTCTTTTATCTTTCCTCCTCTAAATTTTAAGTCAAAAGGATCAGTGGACTTGAGAATTATACACTAACAATCTTGCTAAGCTACAACATTTTGTTCATTTTTTTGACAAACTCTCTCCTCTATTAATGCTCTCTTTTGTGATGAACCTTTTCTTCAAACTTCATTCTCATCCTGACCCAACTCTCTGTATCTCTCTTTCTTTCTCTCAACACCATCCAAACACAGACATGGGAAATGGCTATAATCACCATTTTCATCACCAGAACCTGCATATTCACCACCGGACGATCTTGCCTATGCTTTGTTCAACGCCGTCCATCAAAGACGTGGCGGTTCCCATAAGGAAAAGCCGATCTACGGCCGTTTCTAACGACCCTTTGTCGCCTAGGATCGGCTGCATGGGCCAAGTTAAGAGAACCAACAAGATAGTCGGCTTCCCTTCTTCTCAAAAGCTCAAACTTTCCGCTAAAACCAACAACAACAATGTCAAGTACTTCAAACTGAAGAAGCTCTTTTCCGGGAAAAATCTCACTGCCAATACAAACATTACAACTACTACTAAGACAAAGATTGAAGATGTTAAAGAGGGTAATATCAGTTTTAAGATAGTCGAAATGGATCCTCCTTTGCCGGTGATCAAGAAGGCGGCAAGACCAGACGATAAAGTAGATGAAAACAGTCTTTGGAAAAGGAGAGCAGTTGGGGGTACATTGAAGAGCTTACAGCTGCAGCATCTTCAAATTCCAAGGCACCGACTTGAATTATCAACTCTTTGAATTGAATGAGTCTCTTCAAATTGCATCGGTGGTTTGGACGGTAAAGAGATGGGCATTCAAGGTTCAAATCCTCTCTACGGTATAAGACCGATCTATATGCCTCAAATGGGACCTCTCGTTAAACAAAAACAAAAACAGAAAAGGTCTCTTCAAATTTAAGTGTGATAAGATGAAATGAGAAATGTTTGCATGGAAAATGTATAGGATTTTGATGATACTTCAATTTTGATATTGTTCAATTATGAGTTTTATTTGATGTTATCAATCAGTCTGTATATGAAATTTTTGAACAATGAAATTAGATGTAGATTTCACAACTACTTTTCCTAATACAAAATTTGGTTTTGGGTTGTGATTTCTTGTCGGTTGTTATGGCAAATGGGTATAGATTTAGGTTAAGGGTCTGATCAAGCTTCTGTTTCATGTCAAGTTTTCAACTCACACCAATCACATTACAATAGTATTAATTATTAAGTCCCAAATGTTGGATTAAATTGAAAATCCCAGAGTTTGATTAGTGGGGTTGGACAAGTGATGTGATAAACAAATTTCTGTCTTCTAATAATAATAATAATGGAGAGATGCAGAATAAATAAATAAATAAATAATATCAAATTACTATTTTATTTTAAAATACTAAATATGGTACATATTATATTAATTAAAAATTAATAAAATAAAATTATAATAAAACCAAAATCATCCTTACAATCTTTCTAATATTTAAAATAGAGATAAATTATTATTTCATCATCATTAATAATAAAATATTATCTAAAATTATCTTAATAATAAAAAATAAGTACTTAGCCCAGTATCCCCACTGAAAGAAAAAATAGTTTTGTTTAGAAGCTTTCTGCTTGAAAGACGCTTCAAAAAGTAGAGGACCAAGGCAAGAATCTAAATCTGGGAAAATGATATGGATGAGTCTAAATAAAAAGCAATTCTAAAGATAATAAGAAAAATATGAACAAATACCTGGTGAAAACCTAACAAATTAGCAGAAACTAAATGAACACTAAACAAATTAGCTATTAAATTTTTTTAAAGGAATTATCTACCTACAAGTTTACAATTCTATTTGTAAGAAGTACACATGGGTTAATTACTACACATTCAGATAGAAAAAACAAGTGTTATACAGCAAGAATTTAAAGCCATGATCTGATGTTAAGATAATTTCATCAACTAAAAATCTATATTTATACAGGCAAAGGTGAAAATTACTAGTTAAACATAGAGATTACTTGAACCAACGATCAACTCTGCTCTTTATAAGGAGTCCAGATCAATTTGCTAACATCGACATCAAGACCACCACGACCGGCAGCTTTCAGATGCCGATCCAGGACCTTAGGATCAGCACAGATGACATGTTGCCCTTTCCTGTACTGAATTAATTCTAAGCTCTGTAGGGTAGTCAAAATATCTTCTGCCTTGATGGCTGTCATGTCGCTGAGCTCCTGTATAAAATACGGGATTGAAGGAAAAAAGTGTTGATACAGATAAAATTTAATGTATTAATACATCATAAGAAAGAGTAACACCAAAAGTATTTGCCATAAAATCAGCAATTAATGGGATAGTTTATTACATTTAGGACAACCCCGAATAAATTTCTGTAGTTATTGCTTATGCCCTTCCCAGTTGCTGCATAGAAAAGAATGAAGGAAAGCTACACAAGGGGCAGCTCAATATTCCTTTCCCTATCATTCATCTTTTTCACTAAAACATATCCTATTCTCTCCTGGCATTGCTTTGCTTCTCTAACACCTTAACCATGTGTGGATAGCGTGTTTTTCTTCTCGTTGAGCTTATGCATATGCATATATGTGTATATTCATCTATGTGGGAATGTATTCACACACACAAACATGTACAGCAGCACACCAGGCTGTACTATTTGGGCTTGAGTTTTGACAAACATTGGACTAATACACAAGTTAACTTTAATGCAGAGAGAATTTGCAATAAAAAAACAAGGAAAATAAGCAGGTATGTAAATTTTATGAGAATTCTGTCATATCTTGCATTTGAGTCTATTTCATGCCATATATAGAATCCAACAAGAGCATATTGTTAATTGGTTTTTCCCAATGACTTATGGTTATTTGACCTAACGAAATACATGGTGTAAACTTCTATCTGACATCCAGACATGATCCACACATGTTTGGGGAGGTAAACAAAGGTGCAGTTAAACAAAATAAACAGACTTGCCAGGATTTATTAAAGATTAGGAAAAAGTTATCTACCTTGATAGAAATATTGCCTTTGTGCTTTTTCAAGATGTCTAGAAGGACGCGGGTCCAGTATCCTCTGTAACTCAACAATCCAAGGTCAGAAAGAGGCCTTTCTGGAGTGCCAACTTTTCCTTCTTTCTTGGAGAGTTCATATGCTGCTCCATGTTAGAGATAACATTAGCAACTAATTCTACTAAAATAACAGAAGTATTTAACCATGAAAAAAGTATGACACTATCAAAGCTTTCAATATAGTGTATTCAAGACCATAAAGGATAAGCTAAATAGATGACTTTGGTATCCCCGCTCAAATCCACCGTGGATACTACTACTTAAACATACCACTGAATAGTCAAGAAAACACTACAACAAAGCACAGTTACACCAGAAAGAGTTGGAGAGATTCTGCCTTGGACATAGAACAGGGTCAATTTCTGGGATAAATTACATTATCAGTAGATAATGAGGTATTAGTATATAATCTTCACTTTCAAAATTTAGCTCATGCCATATGGACGATAGTTCTTAACAAGAAACTGATGCATAAAACTTCATAACAGAAAAACAAATGGTTGAAATTTCTTTCTTCATTGCATCATCAAAGCAGGCATTGCCTTTTTATTCATAGTTCAGCTTCTAAGGATTGCTTCTTACAGTACAAGGATATATCCATACTCATGCACACAGAGAACAACACTATTCTGTTAGCACTCAGGATCAAATAACAAGAAATGAATGCAGAGACTTACAGAAAGCAATCAAAAATTTTCCATAGCCCTTCCTTTGATAAGGTGGAAGGGTGAGGATACATGCCAAATTATAAGATTCCTCTGAATGTTTTTCCTGCATCACCAAACGAGATACACTTAGGTGCACTTAAATATTAGTGTTTCTGAAATCTCACATTCAAATTGCAAGCCCTCTAGATCAGATATGACCACTATAAGATGTGAAAACTTGATCCATGCAGCATTGAACAATATATTTTGTTTTCTTATTTTTTATTTAGTAAGAATACAAAAGAAAGATGCATTAACGTTTACCTTGGAAAAATATCCAACCATGTGGCATCCTCGATCATCGCATTCACACAATACGTAAAATAGAAACAGGTCAACATCATAGTAAAGCGTCTTGTGGTCAAGAAATAACTTAGCCAGATAACAAAGATTCTGCCCATAAACTTTGTTCTTTTTTCCATCAACCTGTTTCAAACATAAAATGTAGAAAAGATAACTCAACTATTGATTTTGTATCTGTAAGACAGGAAGGATATGGAATCAATTTTCTTTCCACCCTATAGATGCAAATCAAATCAAACACTGCGATTTCTGTGACTCAAAACTTTTAGAGTAACAAAAGAAGTTTACACCAAGTTTGTCTCCTTAAGCTGATATGAAACGTATGAAGTAGAGAAAGTCATTTGCTCAATTAGAAAGGTAAATGGGGAAAAGAATACAAGTTCTAGTCTACAGAAGTAGCAGAGGGGAAGAATGGGGGAGGGATACTAGCAGGTGTCCTGCTATGAACTATGATAATAAGACCAAAGTCAAATGCTTAAAGATCAAATTAGCAAGAAAAACCTACCTCAAACATGGACAGCGTACCACTTCGGTATATCTCATCACCAGGGGGATGCTTAAGATCGCACTTCCTCTACATATATGAAGAAAAAAGCGAATCAAATACTAAATCTGAGAAGCATGATAAACAAGATCCATGACATATGATACAAAGTATATGAAGCACCATGGTCACAGAATCCTTTAAACATTAGCATGTGCCACGTACATCTCACTCACTATTGCTCAACTATAACTTTTTGTTCAAGCATGTGCTAAAACATAAGCATATATAGAAACACAAATGGTAAATTTGAAGCACACTTACCATGTGCCTTTGAAGCTGTTCTTTGCGCTTCATGAAATTGAGACAGAACTCACAAAAGTACAGCTTCAAAGAATCATTGTATTCTGGAGGAAAAGGGGAAAAGTACCATGTCTCAATCTCGTATCTTCCAAGTTCTATAGTTGCAATGTTTTTCACTTTTGTGAATTCTTCATGTTCACGTAAACTGGCAGCGTCAAGTTCTTCATGACCCTATACAATCAAATTTACCAGCAGATCGAATTATTAAAAAGAAAGTTCTGACACATGAAAGTCAGGTCTCACAAATTCATCATCATTATAACATTTGATTAAACATTAAAACATACCTCTACATGTGTCTCATCAATCTTTCGTTTTTGATGGCGTGTCATTTTTAAACTAGTTACCTGAAAATAATATTGCAAGCACAGATACTAGTAAGCAATGTCCTCCAGTAAACCCAAAAATCTGAAGACATGATCATACTAGATGAACAGCTAGCAACCATGTTTGAACAGTGGTATGAATTGAAATAATAACTTTGACAGAACTGTGAAGCAAATAAGAATGTAAGACTGCAATAGTCAATACCTTGTCTTCCACCTTCTCATCAACGACTGCTTCTACAGAATCAAGATCAAGTTGTTCAAGCTTAACCCATTCATCAAGCCTCCGATTAACTGAGAAAGACAGATGGTAAAAGGAATATATGAACACATCAAATTTAATTATTCAGATTTGCATCATTAATGTAGCATGTCAATTGATAATCCACATGATGGATATCCCAAAAAGAATTCAAACTGTCATGCAATAATGCAAAGTTATTACATATCTTTATCTCTAACCACAACATTACATAATTACGATCTAATACATATCAAGAAATTTAATGTCATTCAATCAGACTTTTGATGTCAGCACACGCTCATCTTTCATCTACAATCATCAGAAAATCTTTGCAGGCAAATATATTAATTCACAACTTCTACCTGATTCCCTCAGCAAACCCAATTAAACACACGCATCCCTCCTTTTCTCCCCAAATCACTATAGCGTTTCCCACTAAATTACTTCACTTCCCACAAAAAAAGCAAAGACTTCCATTTACCTGTTAATATCCTAAATCCAACGTTTGTAATCACATTTTGAAGAAAATCAATTCCATCAAATTGCCATAAACCTAATCCTAATCCTAACCCTAACCCTAAATCCCAAATTACAGAAACCAAGAGCAAACACAAATCAAAAGAAATACAGTAGGGAACCACCACATCTCCTCAACCCTATAAGGCATCAAATTTGGAAAACAGAACCGGAATATTAAGGTTAGTTAAAATAAAAAAAGAAAAAGATTGCAAGAACTTACACTCGGTATAATGAACATAGTACTCGTAATCGTTGGGGCCACCGTAGTTTGTCTTACGGCGCTCAATGACCTTAACAGGGTGGTACTTTCCGTCCCTCCAACGGCACATGACACGAGTACCAACCTCCAGAGGTAGCATACTCGCCTTCCGTTTTCTCGAAGCTTCTGATTCCTGAGCCATCGCGGCTAGAGGAGCTGAAACTCCGTTGGTGGAGACTGAGGGCTTTTGATCTCCTCCGTTAGAGGTGGGGGCCGGGGTTGTGGAGCCGTTGTTTTCGGCAGTCGACGGTGCCTCTAGCGAACCCATCGATTTCTGGTTGTAAGCTACGAGTAGGCTCGTAAGGGATGCGGAACAAAAAAGGCAAAAAGTCTGTGGGCTTGGCCCATGGGCTATATTTCTTTGGAAATATTTTCTACCTTAAAAAAGGCTTCCGAAGTTCCGCTCTTTGCATTACCGGTACTCTTTACGTTTACTGGTTTATATTTGGCCAAGAGACCTAATCCCACCAAGATTTACTGCATTTACAAACTTTAATTTGTAAAATTTCAAAAGCCTTAACACTCAACTTTCTATTAAAATTCTCACTTAGAATTGGCAGTAAAAGTATTATTTAATTAAAAATATTTAAAAAATTAAAATTATATCATATTTCTCTCCCCTTATTTTATTTAAAAATTTAACAATTTTTCTGTCTAAAGTTTAAAAAATAATAATTTCTCATTTAAGTTTTTTTCTCATCTCTAGCAACCATTTGCTGTCTTCAACCATCAACCACTTTCCCTCCCTCTCAGTTTTTCTTCCTTCCCTTCCTGGCCGTCTTCCCTCTTTACGTTTACAACCTGAGCTCTTGTTGCCTGACCTGGCCAGATCAATGACCAAACAGGCTCGTCAACAAAGCTATGAAAGGGCAGTGAGAAACATCGAGGAGTATTTGGAGGGCTGTGGTGGAGAATCTCCAGCTCAGGGTTGAATTTGTTGAAACTTTCCAGCAGAAATGTTCTAATTTTGTTGATGGTAGACCTTTGAGTTATGAGACCTGATATATTAGACAATCAAAAAAATTAAAAGAACCACGATCTGGAAATAATTGGAAAAGAAATATTATTGGGACTGCTGTTGTTGGGCAGTGAGTTAAAAGATGGGCAACGAAGTAATTATCCAAATCTTCCATGCACATAAATTGTCGTCTAATTTAACTATCTGGTGTTGAAGGCAATTTCCTTTGACGATTCTAACTGTAAGAAATATGTACAATTTACAGAGCAGCATCGTAGGTGACGTAAAATTCCTAGCATACAAATACATGAAGAGGAGCATCTGTGCAGCCCTCTTGATGACCATGATCATCCCTCCACCAAAGCGACAAACATTAATAGATAATCAGCGCCCCTCGCAATACAATTGAGATTTGGAATAAACTCTCACCCACTAAACAATTTACTCTAACAATGAATATACAACAATGATGCCCAAACTTCCTCACACAACCAAAATGTCACTGCCATTCATGAGCACACACTGGTCATCATCACATATCAGCAATAATTCGACTGCCACTCCGCCATCAAAATCAAATAAATATTGCAGGCCCTGGGCAGAATGCGGTTATCTGTGACAAAGTAGTTGTCAGGCACATAGAAAGCTCAGTTATTGTCGTTCTAGCCATCAGGTTCCACTGGTTCAACAGAAGATGCATCCTGGTTGATCTGCTTCTCCTTTGGAAGGCAATCAAGAGGGACAAACAGATATCCTTTAGGTAATTTCCGATTCTTCATAGATGCTTCATCTGATGTCATTACCATCTCTTTTTCAAATGTTTCAAAATGCTGTTGAATAATGCATACAATAATACAACTCTGAATCCTCATTTTAATATGTAAGTGAAACTAAACAGTTGGTAATGCAAAAAGCTGTACCTTTCGAGCTTTTGAGCTCCATTCCTCTTCATTTGAGAGACTACGTAATAAAAGAGGTCTGTGAGGTATTTGCTTCCCAGAAAATGTCAACCTCTCCAAAGGTTTTTGGGTAAAGAGATTTTGCGAAGTAGAGCTGTCATCTGTCTTTTGGTCAGCTTCCATGGGTACAGGAACCTTAATTCGGCGTTTAACAGCAGTACTGCTGTCCACAGTTACATCATCTGAACGCTGGACAGCTTCATTGCATGATCTATAATCTTCAGTATGACCTTTAAGTGAAGTGGTAGCAGATTCTGAACTAACATCTGGAAGGGGAAGGGGAAGGGGAAGGGGAAGGGGAAAGGGTGTGCAGCCTAGGGCCAAACGAGCAGCGTGCTCTCTTTTGAAAGCAAGTATGTTGTGAGAGCAAAGAACCAACTCCCGCTGCAACCACAAGCACCCCACTCATATTCAAGAAAACATAGAGCAGCATTACCAACAAAACTTATTAAAAACAAAAAATTGGATATAACTGGCATAATCATACACACAGATAATCAAAACAATTTTTGTTGGAAACAAGTTACCTTTATCTTCTCACGTTTGATGATTCGCTCACAGAGTAGACGCAACCTCTCCAGCTCAACCTGTAAAGGCATTCATGAAAACAGTCAGGACTCAAATTGCACAGTCAAACCAGAAGATAAAGCAACACAACCACAACACAACAGTGTATAGTACCAATCATAGTGTTCTCAATTCACAACACAAATTTTGAATGCAAATGTTTCAGTGGCAGAAACTACAGAGACTACCAAAAATAGAATTTAGACCCTTGACCTTTCCAGCACTATTAACATGCAACCTGTAAATTCTTCAATTAATACATCCGCTAATAATAGCAAGAAATACGTTCAATTCTAAATATAAACAACGACCAATTGAACCAAAAGAATAGAACTCAACTTGATAAATACACATAAGCATTTGATCAGTAAGAATAAAAATTGAGCGAGCTAAAGCAAAATAAATCAACTAAAGTATAAAGAACACCCTTACCCTAATTTGCTTAATGTTTTTCAATTCTTCAACCCCATGTCTTTGAGTCTCAGCCTATAAATAGAGATTCAAAAATAAGTCAAGATATATAACAAATCTTAATTCCGGGAATAGATATAAAAGACTAGGTAAACAGTAGCCTTGTGCAAACAAACAAGCAGACCTTTAACCTCTGCTCCAAGCTATGCTTTTCACAGTAAGCCTTGTGCTGGAAATTGCCACCAGTAGACTTTACATTCATAAAAAACCCAGAACTTCTAGCACAGGTGGGATGAAATGTGGTTTGACAGTGACCAAAGTTGCACTGCACCAGCAAATTACATGTTAATATTTAAAAAAAAAAAAAAAAGGAGCCCTTGAAAGTGAATAAAACAATTAACATAAAAAATGAATGTAAATCTCACCTTTAAGCAGACACCATTTCTGTGCCGGCAGACACAACAAACATCAGTCCCTTTTGAAACAGTCTCCTGAATTTTCATTAGGTATAGTTGTTAGTGTTAAATAGATCTCAAGCAAGAATAAAACATACAGAGAAAAATAGTTTTGTAAATGAATACAAGATGTGCACGTACCATTCCTACAACAGGATTTACTTGTCCCCTTCTGAATGTTGACTCAAAGATCCACTGTGACCATAATGTGGAAACCAAAGTTAATGGCATTTAAATGAATAAGGGAAAGCAAACAATTTTCTAACCAACAAGGATAATTAAAATCTTACCTCAGCACAGAAGGCATGCACCCAATGACCATCAGCAGATTTCCTAAAAGCACCGGTAGTGCCACCACATAAACCACATTCTGCAACAAAAAATGGTTTCTCCCAAAGATTGACAGATGGAGCTCCAGATGATCTAGATGATAATAATTCTTCACAAAATTCACAATTCCAAGGACCTGTAGATTCTTTAACACTGCGATAGCAATCCAAATGAACAGAAACCTGTTGGCAGAAGGGCTATGTCAAAATGAAAAACAGAACAATATCACTCTCTTTATTTTAATAAGATTCAGTATATGGATTGGCCTAGTTGACCTTGCAACTTGAACAGACTAATATAGGGTTTAATATTGTCTCGGAGCGTCTGCAAATGTCACATGATCTAGGATGTTCTTTAGATAAATCTGAAACTGGATGAACCAAATCGGAGTACTTCTCCAATGAAGACCTAGGGAGAGCCACCCTTGAAAGTGTCTCCTTGGCCCGAGGCATCATCTGTGAACTAATGCCAGCCCTCCCATTAAGAGAATTTGGCTTCAATAAGTTCTGAAAGGAAGGGAGGAAATTGTTAAAATAATAATACAGTACCACAAGAAGTAAAATAGATTCAAAAAAAGAAAATAACCAAAACAATTCAAGTATTATAAAAATAACCTCCTGAGGTGCAGATTCTTCAAGAGAATCTTTTCTAAATGATGAAATCCTAGAAGAAGCTGCTGCAGCAGCAGTTGCAGCAGCTAGCACAGCCTGAGCTTCTTTATGCCTTCTCTCTTTCCTTCCCTGCTTCCTTGCTTCTCTAAGTTCAAATAGATATCGGTTAACAAGCACAGCATCCCATCTTCGCATCCGCGCTACATCAATCTCCTGTGATAGACTCTTAGCAACCTTGGAAACCAAATTATCTGCTTAAAAAAAACCATAAGAAATTCAGTATTTGATACAGCAAAGAATGGAAAATTAAATTTCTATGCTGCTTAGTAAAAGAAACAGCAAGACAGGCAACAAAATGGAAAAACACAGATTAGTTGGAAATAAACAGAGCAGTAAACACATCAGAGAAGAGAGAAGAGACCAGCAAACCGCTTTCTTGCCACTGCATTGCCAAGTAACCTATGCTGAAAATAAATAATTTCCCCTTCCACTTCATCCACGGGAGACAATTCTAAAACTCCCAATTTCCTAGCTTTAACCAACTGGTCTAATTCTACTCCGCTGGATTTACAGATCATGTTATTGCACTTTGAATGTTGACTATCATGATTACAACAAACACAGGCATTGGAAGATGCATCCAGACATGATATTTCTCCCTCACCAGAACCTGCCAAATGAAATATTCGTTTAACCTATTAAACAGGATGTAAACTTGAAACAGAAAAAGACTTCACCATCATACAGGAAAAAATCTTACCATCAGATTCATGTACTTGGTTCTTTGAAAGCACCCCGCCCTGCATCTGCATAAATGTTTTTTGCAAACATGGGTGGACATAAAAACCAGAAGTTTCTGTCTTGCTGAAAAAAGCAAATATAAGATGTTCAAATTGTTTCTCTAGGTTAGCTCCAAGAAATTTTTTAAATACAAGAACTTACATTATGTCTGTGATGAGTAAATTCAGAGTTGAACACAGAGGATTTTCCTGATCTGCTTTCACCAATAAATTCTGTCCAGGAATGTCAGCCTCCTCTGGCTGACACTTTTCAGAAAAGCTGCAATCCAACGGTTTAGCTGAGTTGCCTGTCCAACATATATTTTTTGAGGTAAAAAAATATTGAAACTCAGAATACTAACAGATTAATAAATAAGGTCACACAAGACAAGAACGTTGGTCAACATTATAAATAAATTACACATACATTGGCCATATGCCATCACAAACACAAAGCAATTACAGCTGTTGATATTCAGTGCTATATTAACTTTACATCAAAAATAAAAAAATCAATTCAGTAGCAACTGTCTCTCATATGGTCTGATGCAGAACATTTGATAGGGCTTCTAAAAATTCTCATTTTTTTCTCCGACAAATCTAATACCATATAACTAGACCATCTTAACATAAAAAAATAAATAAACTAGCACACCCATTCTGAATTAAAGGGAGTTCACAAATTTATCATGACTTGACATCAGAAGAAACTATGACCTCAAACCAACTCACATAAAAAACTAATGTATAATTTTTATAAAAGTCATGTTAACCAAAATAAGATAACTTTTGGCCTCAAGAAAAGCATCAGAGACAAACGATAATTCAGGAAGACATGCCTTCGGACTTGAGTGAGCACCTTGCCTCACAATCTTCAACATTATTGAAAATGGTTGAACTCTGCCAAAACAAAAGAAAATTTTTTAAGGGAAAAAATATGGCAGAAGTTGAACAGAAGTAAAATTTGATGAAAAGGCAAACCAAAGGCACAAAACATATGCACTAGAAAAAGACAGAAAATCATTTGAGAAGACAATTTTCCTCCAGCAGGATCTCAGCAATTCAAATATCGTTAACGTATTGATCCATAGCATTTTGAAACATGAATATTATCAGTAGTAATTACTTAAAATCACTCAAAACAGTTTTTCCCTTCACCACCCTGATATTTGTATAGTGTAAGATCTGTAAACTAATTTCACAGCCCCTCTTCTCTCATAGTATCTTTAGTATTCAGCAGATGAAGCTTAATTAGAGATCAACAGTTTCAAATTTCCATCTTACTTTACAGAATATTAACGTATCAAAGTTTTCTTCAATAGGTTACTAATCTCCCAAATAATTGAGAAAGTCATAAATATGCATTTATGCAACAGAGTGACAATTTTTAGCTTATCAAATACAAATGATGTAGAGCTGCAAATGAAACATGAAAAACCAAAGCATAAGATGCATGTGGTAGTTAAGAGAACCAAATTGTATCAGTTATTAACTGAATCAAGCCCCCCTAAAATTATCACAATACAAGCGAAAACACACACACACACACACACACACACACACACACCTAAGCTATCTATAACAGCAGAATAGGGCTTCAAAACTCCCATTACACAGAAAAAACTGTTCCATTGATTATTATGTTGAGACCAGAAGTCTAGTGTTACAGAGATGATATAAACAAGAACTTTATTGTTCCAAATGGGGCATCCACTTTACCCATGACAAAACAATAGTGTTGCTGTAAACCCAAGATTGTTGTAAATCAACTTTGTGGCACTGACAGAACATTGAGAGAGTTTCCGATTCCCTCTAGGATGGGTGGAATTCAAAATATGAGGTTTTCTTTAGTACTTATATACTTATCCTAATTCAATTCCCAGTAAATGTGGGATTTCTAATATAAGTATATATGATAAAACTTTGTTGCGTACACGCCTATGAACACAATTATAATTAAGGTTATATTCAAATGGAATTAACTCAAACTCAATAACAAATTAGACTTGATTGAGCAAAAAATAACAAAAACGCCACCTTTTCCACCTTTTCTTACATTCCTTTACTCAACAACTCACCAACCATCTTACCTTACCCACACACCCAAAGACACCTTCATTAACATAAACATAAACATAAAGCAAAACACAAACACCAAATCGTCTTTATCCTTTGCAAGTCTCTCGACCTTATCCACCAAACCCTTTTTTGTTGAGTTAGTCTATACAGTAATAGATTTTATAATTAATTGTCTTTATCCATTGACGGGTATCATCTTTAGACTTTAATGCACAGTCTGTGTCTATTGATGGGTATCCTCTCAAGACTTTAATGATCGGTGGCTCTCTTGCTAATTCTGATTAGCAGCATCTGAAAATATTTTTATATTTAATGTTCTTGGCAAATCAATAACAATGATTTGATTATAGTTTTGTTGGGCAGGGAGTAAAAAGCAACCACATAAAGTGGTGTTTAATAAGGAATGAAAGTGGCATAGTTTAGATGAAAAAGTGCAGACGACAATTCAGGTAGGTAGTTAAATGGCGTCCTCATAATATGGAAAACAAAAAAGGATGTTGTCTGTTAATAAGTGGTACATTTTTCTTTATTCAGACTCAGAGAGCGCCCACGGGGAGTATCACTATTATTTGTGGTTTTCTCATGTGGAACACAGAACTAATTTCCTCTTCTCTCCATGTAAATTTTCTCTTTTTGAAAAGATTGCCTTCATTTTCATCATAGGCAAACCTTGTCCCATTACTGTTTTTGGAGGCTCCTTCCTATTAAACCCATCAAGTTTGAATGAGAAATTTGGTAGATAGCCGGAGACTTCCGAAGAATAAAGATGATTGGTCTTTGTGTTTTGCTTTTATGTTTATGTTACTGGAGGTGTTTGGGTGTATAGAGAATTGTTGCTGGAGAGGGGAAGGAAAGAAAGGGTCAAAAGCATGGTGATTTGGTGTTTTTTTAATTTTTTTGGCTTTTAGGTAAAATAACCTTTTTGTCCGTCCATGTATCGGTTTATACTAAAAGAATTGACAAACATGTGAAAAAATGAACTTTTCAAAAATTAATGATGGGAAATCGTCACTGGTATGGATAAACAAGTGAAATTCAAAAGCCTACAAACCAAATTAGAAAGTTTAATTGCTACGTGAAATTCAAAAGCAAATAATTGTAATACCATAAATTACCTTTCCAGTGGCATTTGGTATGGATAGTTTGCATGAATTCACTGCTTCATCCCCATCAATTTGATCTATTTTTACCTGATCCTTCATGACCCCATTCTCACCTAAGATCTCATCAGATAAGCCTATTACTTTATTATCCCTCAAAAATCTCATACTACTTTTGGTTCTTCTACGTGGAGGTACTGACTTAATGGCAACAGGATCTGGAATATCAGGCTCTAATACCATTACACCATCAGGATCAACAACTCCACTCTCAGCCTTCGAAGGAATTGAGGATTTTAACTTAAAATTTAAATTTTTCTGCAAACTACCCAAAAAAGCATGATTTCTTAGCCATTTGACTATTTTGCATAGCATGTCGGGACACAAGCTACCATCCTGTAGAAAGAGCAACAAGTCACATAAAAGAAATTCTGAAAAGAATAAGGAAATGATAAACTTCCACAATTACTTTCAAAAATTGATTACAAACTATAAAGCTCATTACAGCAAGTGTTGCATTCAATGAATCAGGGGAAATGCCAATCTCCAATGCTAAATCTTTGACATGGACTTTTCCACGATCAATTAACTGCAGCATTGACATATGTAGGACTTTAAAAACTGAAGCTCAAACAAATTTTTTTCAAAAAAGAATAATTAATCACCTATAATAACGATTCTTCTGGTACCTTCTTTAAAACCATTGCAAAATTTAAGGAGCCAGAAGGATTAACATCCTCACTGTTGCTTCTTTCTAATAACATTTCCTGAGCCTCACCACATTCAGACATAGTTGCACCATTTAATCTGGAACCAGACAACCCCCGCTCTTCACTATCACTGGATCTATCAGAGTTTGCATCAGAGGTATCCATGTGAACTGCAAGTTTATCTCCATTTTTGCGACAGATCTTCACCTTATGTAATTTGTTCATCAGCAAAGTCCCGAGAGGTTGATTGGAAAGAGAAGAGTCACTGACAATAGCTGATCGGGGATCTCTTATGCACAAATTACTACTTTTGTCCCGGATGTCAGAATGCTTTAAGCAAAAAGTCCGTAACTCAACCTATAGCAACAAAAAAAGTTCATTTTTCAGAAACCATCATCAACAAAGATGCAAGTAGCAGACTTCTAGCAAGAGTAATTATAAAATTTCAGATTCTGGAATTGAAAGAATTGGCTTACATTATCACATCCATATCTTCCCCACACCTCCAATCTATACCTTGTCTCCCGTGCACACATAGGATGGAAAGAAATTCTACATGAAGCTGCAATAAAATGCAATTAACAGTGGAAGCAGCACTAACTAACAATACATAACCAACCCCATAACTAACAATTAACAGAGCCAGAGATCATGACAACCAATATCTCAAAACAAAAAGTATAATAGCAGGTGATCTCAATATTGAATAAAGAAGAAAAACCCTTGATAATATACATTTTCTGATAAATAAAGTCTCCACATCCTCAATTGGCCAATACTATTAAATATCTAAATATCAAAATTGTAGAAAGTGGCAGGCCTAACAGATAAAAACAAGATTCTTTTGCATTTCATAAATATTAGCTAGCAGAATATTGTGGGATTATTTCCTTCTAAGAAGAATCTTAAAACTGTATATACATCCTCAAAATCCCAACTGAAACTCAAATGCTAAGACATAAAAAAAAGTAACATGCAAGGATAAATGGGAGTACAGCACATGGAAACTTCCTTTTCTTACTTCTCATATATTCACAAAGAGTACCCAATCTTGGTTAATGGACATTCCAAGAAAAAAGCAAAGAATAAACACAACACTAGAACATATATGCATATGAACAAAAATTATGAACATGTCAAGTGAAACGGAATCAAATAGAATCTTCTTTGTAACAAGCAAGGCCTGAATACAACTTGACTTTTTGTTGTTATTTTACAAGGATAGTAAGGTGCATAAATAATGTACTACTTTCTAATAACAAAAAGTAGCAATGCTCTTACGCTCATAATTTCTTCTGTAAGAGAATACATCACTTCTATGACAAGCAGTACAGAACTTAGCATGAAAAGCTACTTCTAAAAAGTAAACTACAGCTGTAATAAGACAAAACTTCACAAAAATCTCAATAACTGTTTTCCTTCCAAACAAACTTGGTGGTCAATATCACTTCTCTTGCGACTTATACAAGGAAAGTAATAGGATATATAATCACAAATGAGAGGAATCTGAAGCTCCAAAACACACAATTAATAGATAAAATCACAAGGTCTTTGTCGCCTCAAACTACTGGGCCATATTCAACTGTCATTGGGAAACTTTCAACAAGATACACATCAATACTCATTTTTGTAGCCCAAAGTCTCTATCACAACACAAAGATGAACTCTTGCTATGTATCTCATGTAAATGTCACTTTCCCACAATTTAGTTATGTTCCAGTGTTGATTTTAAACATCCTTCTCAACAGCCTTAAAGATGCATAAGCTCCAGAGTCTCCCTGCCAACCCTAAGGAGTATTGAAACTGCCTAACAACATAGTCAGAACCATAAACAAATGAAGACATCTTCTGATGCATGCAGACAAGATGCACAAATCCAGATCAACAACTGTAGCATATCACCATTTCTCAACACAAGGAGATATCATAGTGTTCTTTGCACTCTATAAAAAAATAGTATTTCTAACAACATAAGATTTCATACTTAACATATCAGCGATTGAATTACATTGTACTATTAATATCCGATAATGGATCCCAAAAGAATTATACAATTGGATTAGAGAAATACTTAAAAACAAACATGATTACCTTTCTTCAGCCTTATTGAAAAAAAAAAAAAAGATATTGAGGAGGCTAAAAAAAGTTTAAAAAGCATCTAAATATATATCCTTATTTTCTTCAAAGTATGTCTATCCTTTTATCCATTCATCTTAGACTCGAGTAATACATGTCATTTAGAACAAAAATAATACCGCCACCAGTCCACTGCTCAGTGAAAAAGGAATTTTTTAATGTATTAATTAGATATACAGAACTACATATTATTGCCTGGCTTATTTATGAATATAATCCTGCCAGTCCAGTTTAAGGCAGACAAGTAGGACACAAATTTCAATTACTGGCATGCTCTCCAGTTGTACCAGCAAAATAATAATAATAATACAGAGCGGTATAAAATGAGTAACCAACAAAACATACCATAACTGCAGCGGACACAACCTCCAGACTTCATTTTGCAAACATTACACACTGCTTTCTTTCTGTTTTCTTGTATTCCCTCCAAATTTATAATGGGCTCCATCTTTCTCATGTCCTCTATAAAGACTCCAGGTATCAAAAGAGAACAAAATAAGTGTGCAAATTCCACAAACCCTCCATCTTCACCCCTCCCAAGAATAGGTTTCAAAGCACCCCCTTGCTTCGCACAAACCACACATGATTGTTTCACTAAGACCGGGTTATCATTCTTCTTTGCCTTACACCAAGAACATAACCAAGAACCATCTAAAGCCTCTACTATGCCATAACACTTCTGATGAACTGCAACCTTACAAGAACAGCAAATGATCAATTTGTTGAAATCTTTCCCCGTATCACCACTGCAACAAAAGTCGCACAGACCTGCGTTCCCTTCACAAGGACAACCGATTAAAATTTTCTCCAATCCTGCATCACCACCTAAAAGCTTCCTCTTTTTTGAAGGCCTATGTGAAGTTAACAAAGCTCTACTCCTACAGCCTAAAAGCCACTCTAAACCTACATAGGAATCTGCACTAGAAGAATTTGTTTCTTCATTAATCAAACTATCGTCCCTGCAACTGTCAATCTCCATTAATTGTTTATCATCCTCCTTAAACTCCTCCTTAGTAACAACCCCATTAGCATTTCCAGTCCCACAACTCACACACTCAGCTCCACTCACATTCGCATTACTTCCATCATTATTTCCGTGAGATGGAATCAGAAAACAGTTCTTGGAAGCTAAAGAACTTACAGAAGCTACCTCAGATAAAGCATCAATATCAGGCAATGCCAAATCGCTAAAATATCCCTCGGTCTCGACCCAAATACTACCACCTTTGGATCTCTCGCTCTGGTTAAAAGACTTCTTATCCGCACCCGAGTGAGACTTCTTGTGCCGCTTTCTACTATCAGATTGCTTTAACAAACTGGCAAAAACACTGGGCAAATTAGTCTCACTTAAAACTCCATCTTCAGCAACATCAAAAGGCGACCGCTCGGAAAGCGCCTTCCGAGCCTGCGAAAATATATCAATACAGCTGTTGTCGTTGGTAGCTTCCGGAATTTTAGCCGAAATTTTAGGAACAGCAGGGCGGCAAGGCCTTTCCTCAGTGCCGCAACCTCCGTCCGCACCCCTACCCATCATCTTCTTCTGCTTGTGACATCGAAAATCTTCGCTCATCACCAAAAACAACCACCACGTCCAACTCCACAGCCACATTCCATCATCCCCTAAAACAAGCCTTTACCCTAACCCTAACACCAACCCTATTCTGATTCTAAATTCAATCTATCTCGTCCCCAAAATATCTTCACAAGAACATCCAGATAAAAAAACCCTAACCCTAATTAATTAAAATCTGCTGTGTTACAGAGCCCACGTGACGGATTCATGGGGTGAAGAGAGTAAGAGAGAGGATAAGACCCGGCTAGGGCTAGGGTTTCAGTTTTGTGGTGCGTGGTGTCCCGGATCCGTCTTTTTTAATGCGGTTTGGCTTGTTTTGTTATTTCGTGATTCGATTTCGCTGTCGAAGAGAGAGAGAGAGGAGTGTTGATTCGCGTTTTTCGCAGGCAAGGAAAGACGGTTCGTTTCGGGAGATAAATTATATTTTATATGGAAGTTTAGATATTGTGTTGTCACTTGACCGGAAAAACATTAAGTGTGACCGTCCATGATTTTAACACGTGGCAATGGATGGAAGATGGACAAATCCAGTTCATCACATGACTAGTAAAGATTTGATAGGCACTCCAGAATGTTTCCGGTTACATTTTACAACAACAATAGAAATCAAATTCAAATTTAAAATATTGAATTTTTAGTCAGGAAATGATACATACATTGATTTGTTCCTACCTGTCACTTAATCATAAAATATCAAGGAATTCTTTTTGTTTTACCCAGGGCTGGATTCAAACCGAGCCAAGCTAGCTCGCTTTATTTAGGGACGGTTCGAGTTCGGCTCGAGCTTGATTCGAGCTGAACTCGATTCGGCTCGAGTTTGACTCGTTTTTTGCTCGATTCGGCTCATTTTTCATATCAAAACGATATCATTTTATGTATATATATGGATCAAAACGACGTCATTTTGTATAAAAAATTTTTAAAAATTTTTAAAAAAATATGCCCTGTCAAGCCGAGCCGAGCCCGAGCTCGAACTGGCTCAACTCGAATCCAACCCTAGTTTTACCATAATTAATAAGGAAATTAATTAAATTAAAATGGTACATAGATTTTATACTCTTTGACAATCGTCTTCAACATCCAATTAACAAATTTGCATGCTCATATAGTATATAATAAAAGCACAATGACATTAGATGAAATTGTATATTATTTGAATTATGATAAATCCTTCATAACCCATATCAATAATCTTATAATATATGTCACAATACTTGATTAAACATCATAGTTCGTAAAGATCAATTATAGTCTCGAATATTAACACTACATTCATAAATCTCGACAAATTTTAATTTAAAAAGAATGATAAATTCTCCTCTTTATCTTATATCAAGTGATAACATTCTTTTTGTAATAAAAAAATTCTCCTCTAACCACTACGAACAAACTCTTAAACTCTGTAAACTCTCTTTTTATTCTCTTTATTAATAGTATATAAATATAATAAAAGTGTGAACACTCTTTCGTTTAATCATATTTTACCTTTGATAAAGTATTCAATAAAAACTACGATGATGAAAGACATGTACCTTTCATGCACAATTGGTTACACAAATTCTTGAATGGTTTGAGGTCCTACATGCATGTTCGTTTATTACATTAAATTTTAACTTTGATCTTTTCACAATCATTTACTTTGTATGAACAATTCTAGTTGATAAACAAGTATACCGACACTATATACAACCATCCATCATTTTTAAATTCTAAAATTAAATAATTTAAAATAAACCAAATGATTTAAATATCATTTAAATATATACGTGAATTTTATATTAGAGTGGTTTTTAAGAATGAGATTGTGTCGGTGGTTTATTAAGGTTTAATTTTAAAGTAAATAAGACAATTTATAAAATGTTTTTGAAATTTAATTTTGAAAAATAATGAATCTATGGTGTGTATATATATATATATATATATATATATATATATATATATATAATATTTATATTAATATAAAAACTAAAATTATTCACAAATAAATGAATAATTTAAAAAAGGTGAGGGTAAAGAGTGGGGTGTGAACTATACTCGAGGGGGAAATCGGGAAAATATCAAAGAAAGCAGCACAGGGAGAAAGAGAGCTAATAAACAGTTGAAAAAAAAGGCTCGAAGATTTGCGAAGCGAGTTACCTTCACCTACAATGGATTTGGCTGAGCTGTGGGCGATCTTCGGTCCCGGCGTGGCTGGAGCCGTATTTGGAGCCGGTTGGTGGTTCTGGATCGACGCCGTCGTTTGCAGTTCTGTTAAAGTCTCCTTCGTTCACTATCTTCCTGGTCCTCCCTCATCTCCCCTCTCAATGTGCACATGTTTGCTCTTAGGGTTTTGATTGTGCATATGATTGTTTATCTTATTCGGCAGGTATTTTTGCGTCAATTGCCGCCTTGATGTTCAATTGCGTGAGAAAAGAGGACATTGATTATTCTCCTTACGAAGAAGGCGAGTGGAGGTCAGCGTTCAACCTTTGTTGTTTCATCAACAAGTTTTGTTCTTTATGTTTTAACTTGAGTTCAGAATTGGATCAGTTATTATTACTTTAGCTGATCGAGTTTTTTCGTTCGAATTTTTGAGTTACCGGTTTTATTTTTAATTTTTGTTTCTATTGGGAATGAGTTCAATCCGTTCCCTGAACTTTATTTGTTAAGTGCATAAAGTAATTTGTAAACTGAGTTCTCAGAGTGCACTTAGACGGATTGTGAAACTGAGGTTAATATTTGGCGCATTCTTTCTGAATAAATCAATCAAATGGATGAATAAGACTTCCTCGAGCTTCTTGTTCTATCAAAATGATTATGCTGAAAGTGATTAGTGAAGCATTTAGCATCAATATTGATTGTTAAATTCATTGATTCAATTTTCGGTAGGATTTTAGCTTACACATTGAGATTATACCTATCTAGCTATCTCACTGTATTACGAAGGGAAGCTCAAAAGCTGATGGTGTTTATAGTGGTTAAATTTTTTTTGCTCACTATTACTTTGAATATGCCTTTAGTAACTCGGGATGGCTGGTAAATCAGTACCTTCAAGCTTTGTGAATAATTGATGATGACAACTATAATAATTTTGCTAGAGAATACAAGTTTTCTCAGAATCTAATGGCTATTCGGAATGTAGAATATAATCTGTCGATCAATTTATTGCCAGTCCATAATTCTCATTTTAGTCATTGCAAATCATTTACATGAAAACACATATATTGATTTAATTTTTCACTCAGTAACTTGTTTCTATGGATACATAAGCTTGCCTGGCAGATTCGAGGAATTTTTCTGTAGAAATCATTGAACCAGCTTAGTTCAAGTATCATGTGATGAAGAGAACCTTAGAGTTTGAAGTGAATGTTTCTCATTCTGCTGTCTGTTATTTGGACTTTACATTTTTTCTCTTCTCTCCAGAGACACAACATTTTCAAGTTCAATAGTGAGGCTTGGTGTTACAGTTTCATCTGGTTACTGAGATTTGGTGTCACCGAATGCAATCTTTAGTATAAGTTTGGAACAATTGATGATCTGTATCAATCGCTGTCTGATAATCATCATCATCTGTTTTCTCAGTTGAATCTTGTGAGCTCTGACTATTTTCTTTTTTCAACTCCTACAATTAAAGGGATATTTTAAATACCTTCTTCCGTCTTTTTCTATTATAAATAAATCCGGGCTTCAATGGTATACTGGTGTCTTTGTGTGAGCAAAGGCACCCCAGTTTCAAAATGACAAAAGAAAAAAGATTTGCCTGTTTTTGCAGTTGACTATTCAAATGTATCTAATTGATGCTTGAGAGATTTTATTATTTGACCTTGGGCATGATGATATGTTCAAGTTCCATTTTTCATATTGGTTTGCACGAAATCGTTCTTTACTTTCTTACACTCTGTTTGCATAGCACTTTTGCACATATCTGAACAGTTATATTGATGTTCCTTTTTTTTTTTTTTTAAAAATCTAGCATATGCTGGCTTATCAATATAATATAACCCATTTCTATTTTTTTGTTTGGTGTGATGGGTGATAGTCTCTCTCTTTATTGCAACAGATTGAAGCTCTGGCTATTTCTTGCTTATGTTGTATCGTTTGTCTCTCTAGCGGCTTCAGTTGGCCTGTTAATACAAGATTCACTTGTGACAACTGGTCCATCAGTGTGGACAGGAACTGCAGGTGTCTTGCAGTGTGTTTTTGTTTTGATCAGGTAAATAGCTCTTAAGATGTAAGTTTATTCTCCAGGACTATTATGCGATTCTAAAAGCATAGCAATGATTGGTTTCTTAGTTACTGGAGTTGCTGGAAGTTCTTTTGTTGCTTATTAATTTGATCTTCTTTTCATAGGAGTGTCTTTGTGACCCAGATAAACCTGCAAACAACTGCTGTCTAGTCTATAGCTGTTTAAAATTTTGCTGTCTCATGGAGATAACATTATTTCTCTCTCGAAAACAAATACACAGTAGACTCATAGACATTAAAATTCACAACCACATGACAGGCTGACCTTCTCAGATGGAATTTTATGCCGAGTTTTTATTCTCAAGTTTCTATTGTATTATCCAACCATACTGTATTGAATGCCATCTTATGAGCTGAGCTGATTAATATCTATTTTATCATTAACATATTCCTCTCCTGCAGTGGACTCATCTATTGGACTTGTCATTCTGAGTAAGAAGACAAAAGTCAACATATTGACCATCTGGAGGTTGAAATTTACGAGGGAATGTCTTCTCAAGAATCTGTTTTATTTGTTTACTTTTGTAAATGTATGTGTTGTAATACATCCCCAAGCAGACTTAATGCATCTCTTATGTGATTATTGGTAAATGAAGATTAATTCCGGATGTACATGTTTTTTATGATATACCATACTTGGACTGAATCTTCTCTGCCTATCACACAATTGATACAGATTTTAGTGTGATAATTAAGTGATTTTACGGTGAGATTAAAGCAAACAATCAAATCATCTAATTATATATTGTCATCGTATGATTAAATGATTTTGAAGTAAAAAAAAATAAACTATCAAATTAGTCAATTTTATGTTATTATTTTAATTTGTATAAATAAGTTAATAAAATTTGTTTGTTTATATAGTTTTATTCACGTGAAAAATGAGCACATAACCATAAGCCAGTAAATGGGGGTTTAACCATCCAATTATGTGCATATTTAACGTTTGAAATTGAATGTAAATTATGGGAATTCATCTCTTCCTTGATGTTAATTTGATATCTCTATTTCTGGCTGCAGTTTAACCAAGTAATACTCTAAACTTGCTTCCTAACACAAAATGCTAGCTGCCACCGGGGCTCTAAATGTTCATTTGGATATAATCAGCTTTGTGTTAAGCTTTTCATTATCAGATAATAGAAAGAAATTCAAAAGAAAAATCTCATCATAATTCAAACTATAGGTAACTTGCTATGTGTAACAAACATGGTTATCAGCATTTTATAATACTTGATACATATCTTATAATACAATATTGTACAAGTAAAAAATGATACGTATTATAAATTGTATCAAAAATTGTTGATACGATATGTTATCGATATAAATTGATGCACGTTTTTAAAGAAATGATGATACGATAAAAGTGTATTTTAAATTTTTTAAAATTTTAAGAAGTGTTTATGATATTTTCAAGATGATAATATGATAATAAAACTTTTTATTATTTTTTAAAAAGTTGTATTCCAATTTACAATATGATACAACCAATTATAACACGATATAAAAAATAAAATTTCCATATGTGATACAGCATACAGTTCTATTACTATGGTGACAAGATCCCCATATTAGCTTTTGCTGTCACTTCAAAATAATGGCTCAGATTCTTTTTGGCTTCTATATCATTAAATATTTATCTTTGAGACAATTTCAATTCAGCCAATAAGGGGGTTAACATCGTTCCTTTAACCATCCGAACACAGCCTGTTGATAAATTTTTAGAGCCGCTGATAAATTAATCTATTTGTTCGCATTGCTATGGTGATAGAAAACAATATGGAGGCCTCAAATTTTGCTATAAATTTAGTTTTTCGGTAAATGCCACATTGGCCAGCCCAAGTGATGCTTGATTATAAAATGACTGACTCGGTTAACAAATCCAGTGAAACACTGACGAAAAAACCTAAATTTAAACTTTAGGTTTATAAAATCCTAACTTATATAAGACTGTGTTATGTGCCCAATCACAATACCATAAGTTTACACGTCCAACTGTTCACGGTTTTAGTAATAATGTCAGCTTTTAGTTTTTACAATCACATAGCTTTACTTAAATAACAAAATTAAGTGCATTTGAATATCTTCAACTGATCTACTAAAAAATGAAAAGGAAACATGAAAAATATGTAACAAGGAACTAAACTAAAAATGAAACTTCTTTGATTTCCTTTTTGGTAAAATTGACAAAAAAAACACCATAAGCTTTCTCTTTCTTCTTTTCTACTAGTAGAATCAAACCCCTCTCGAAAAGGAAAAGTGAAAAAGAACTAAATACCCCAAATGATGCAACTTTCTCAGCATCTTCCACTGCAGTCAAAACGGCCCCTATCTCCAAAACAACCTTGAAGCCTAAAAAAAGAATTCCCCTGTTTACCAAGGCAGGATTGGGGCGCCTGAAACTTATTGCACTATTTGCAAAATGCAGTTCCACCCATGACCCACCTGTTCTTTCTATCCAACTCATCAGTTTTTCTTCCCAAAAAAAAAAAAAAACAAAAATAGGAAAAAGAAGAAACTACCCATCTGCCATAAAAAATTGAACTTCTTGGATCTATTATGTAAGAAAAACTAGCTAATCAGGCCTCAGATCCAGAGTCAGATGAGCTCAATTCCGAAGAAGGTTCACCAACAGGGGTTGAATGAAATTCAGGCAACTTCAACTGCCCACCTCTTTTCTTGCACTGCAAAAAGGAAAAAAATAAATGAAATTGCATTTACAGCAAAGTCCAACCTGTTCACAACTTGTTAACCAACTAATCAAACTAGCTTGCCACATGTATCAAAAGAAAAATCTAATCATACCCCAGAACAAAAAATAAAGAAATAGCATATTTCCAATAAGTGGTAAAGTAAGACCAAAGTCCTGCCACAATTCAGAAGTTCTGACAGAACCATAAGAATACGGAATTTAAGATACCAAATTTTGAGATAATCTCACAGGAGTGATACAGTATGGAAAAGAAGTTGTTTACCTCCTGAAGGAAAGCATTGATCTCCTCCTCTGTAAGGCCTTCATCCTCCCCAGAATTTTCCTCCCAGCCAAGGGAACGGAGGAATGCAGCTTCCTCATCTGGATCCACTGTTGGATAGCAGCTCACACTTTTCTCTCCCATGTTGGAAAAGCTCTGGGCCTCTTCATGGGCATCACCATTGACAGTCACCTCTACACCATTGTCAGTTCTATGACTGACAGGAGCACCCACTGCTTCCTTCAGTACTTCTCCAGATTTCTCTGCAGTGGGAGATGAGATATCAGAGCCTGAATCTCCAGGGGGAGCAGAACTGTTCACTGAGGTTTTCTTCTTTAGGTGGTTAAAGAAATCATGTCTGCTCTGAGTTTGCGACAACGAGGGTCTCCTTTCCACAGGGAATACAGCTATTGGATTCAAGGTAGAAGCCTTGCGCTCCCCAGAGGAAAACTTGGGGTTGTTTGGTGTCTTTGAAGGAGCTGACGCTATCGATGGAGCAACAGCAAGCTGGTTACTTGCTGCTCGGCTGTTGGCATTACTTGTGGGACTAGCAACATCCTTTGGAGGATTGGAAACATCATTTTCCCATGCAGGTTTGAGAACATAGAGCTTCCCATGAGATAACTTTGACAAATCAGACTTTGCAGTTGCACCATGAAGAGATTGACTAGCCTGGAGCAATGAAGAAGGTGGCGGTTGCACATTCTTTGAAACCATATTCATCTCAACAGCTCTAACAGCAGTTTTTGGTTTTGATTTGTCAGAGAAACTGTGCACCTGGGAAAAAAAAGAGAGAAAGTGATGATCACCTAGAACTTGAACATTTTATACATTATTATCAAGGGAAACCGAAAAACAGAAAGTAATCAGTCAAAGGAATAGAGACAGCCACCAACAAAACTGAAACATTTGTCATTTTCTTACACAACCGGAAACAAGCTATCTATTTGAACATTTGTCCTTTATTACACACAACCAGAAACAAGCTTTCCATCAGTATCTCAACTTAAAATCACTCAAAACTTTGCCCCAAAGGAACCCACTGTCTTCATTTTCTTACTTCTTTTCACAAGAACCCAAAAAACATATTTTAAAAGTATAAAACAAGAAAATGAACAAAATTTCAAACCCAAATAGCTTTAAAATATGGCTAGGGAAACCTTGAAATAGAGACAGCCACCAAAAAAACTGAATATTATGGTCTTATCATGCCCAAGTTATATAATGAATTAAAAAATAATAATGCTCTACCTCTTTATGCATGATTGCACTACAAGCCTAATCACACAACACTTCTTACTAAGGAAGAAACTATAAAAAAGTTATTTGTCCAACGTAATGAGCAAACTTGCTTCTGAATAATAGAAGCAGGCAACTGACATATATTATAAGTGTTTCACTGACTTTGACAACCCATGCTTGACAGGGTTTCAAGTCAAAACACACATAACAAAGCATGTTATTAAGAAAGCATCAAGCTAAGATACAAAAATAAAGAAACAAAAACGGAGAACAGACCTCTATATTTAATAAGATGAATGTGCATCAAAATATGAAAAAAAAAAAAATGCGACAAGACCAAAATGGAATGTAATTATTATCAAATTGATCAAAATTAATGACTGCCGGAATCAACTACTTATTCCTAATACAAACATGAAGAGTACCAATTAAAGAAAACATAGCATATACATTTTCTCGATCATAATCCACTGAAAGATTTCAATAAAATGGGGTTAACACCAGGACTTAACAAACATTCTTATTGTGACCAACATAAATAAACATTTATCTAGCAGAGATTTAAGCACACAACTCTGGATGACATAGACTGATTAAATGTTATGAACTTCTATAATTAATAACACTGCAACTTTGGCAACAAAAGACCTCTCCTGAGAATTAAAAACATTTGCTTACCAAACCCTTAGGCATTGAAGGTGTCACCGGTATTAGTTGCCTTGACTTCTTAATTTCCAATTCCTCAAGTCTTTGTGTCTTGATAGATAACTAAATGATAATAAAAATGCCTGGTTAGACACTACATTTTCATTAATTACATAAACAATGGAGTTTCTGATTCACCCAGTTACCTGAGGACCAGCACGAGCCCGCGCTGGAGGTTGTGCCAATGCTTCAGCCATGTTAAGACCAGCCATTGCACTAGGCTGCCCAGACAATGTAGAGGCTACACCAGTTTGTGCGGAAAAAGATCCTGAACTATTGTTCCCAATTATGGGGGGCACCTCTGCTAGTGCAGAGGTCCATCCCTCTCCACCAATTAAAGCTGAACTACCAACAGGCAAGCTTTGTACAGCTGAGCTCAAACCAGGCGATGAGACTCTTCCTATATCAGGCACTCCCCTCTCTTCAGATCCAAGCGAGGGAAAATCTTTCTCAAACACAGACTTCTTGATGTTACTACCAGGACTAACCCCAGACAGCACACCATTTCCATTGTTATGACTGGTATTACTGCTTCGGGGCAAGATCTCACTCTGTTTCCTTGAAACCATTGAGTGAGAGCGCCGCAAGGTGTCCTTCTCAATCCAACTGCTTACGATGTTTCCTAAAGGGTCAGAAGAATCATGGTCCCACAGATCCCCATAGCTCAACCTGTCTTTATCTCTCTCGCGTTCCTTATCACGGTGACTTCTATTAAAACTACTATACGCATGTTTAGCAGAACCATTACTAGAACTCCTCCTTGAATTTGAGGAAGAAGTCCGGTCCAAAAAGGTAGAACGAGGGCTATCAAAATCGCTTATGCTTTTAGCATTTCTACTTCTGGTGTGATGTATAGATGAAGTTCCATCTACAGAACAAAATCAACAAACCAATTACCATAAACTAACACAATAAAAGAAATTTTAACAAACTTTTTATGCCCAAAAGCATCAAGACAGAACATGACTAGAACTGAATGACATAAATATTAATGCAAATAAAAGAAATAATGCACATCAAAACTTGACGAGCATAGAGTACCTGAGTGAGAAGATGATGACGCGGAGTGGGGGGCTGTACTGCCACCACCAGTAGCACTTCCAGCACTTCTCAACCATTGAGGAACTAATGTAGGTTCACTTCTTTCCATCAGGAGCAAAGAACATCATCAGATACAACAAGAGATTCACTTCTCTGGCCTTCTTCTCCACCCCTTCCAACAGAATAATTATACTTCCTTACAAAGTAACTGCCTTCTAACCCTAATTCTATACTTCTTTTCTCCTAAGATACCCACTTGGCTTCACAGCCGCCATCAATTGACAGAGCAACCAATCAAGTCAGTCGCCAGTTAAACACAAAGCGCTCTAATTGCACTTGCAGGTACAATATCAGTCAATGGGCACATTCAACAAAAAAAAACTAACAGAAGCAAATTCCGACACAAGCCTGTAACCAGAGCACAAAAACAAAGACAACGGCAACAAAAAGTGGTATTATTTAACGGAATTAACTTAAATCTATCTCTTCATAGTCTCTACACCTCCATCTTCAATCAAAGTTGGATTTGCTGACAAACACGCCACAACTACACTCAATAGACCCTCATCTCTTCAAAAGCACCAAATCCTTACGCGAAAACAACAATCAATGAATGGAAACAATGAAAGAATACCCAATGTTCCTTAACGTTAATTCACACCCATAAACCGGCACAATTAGGGAAAAACCCTAGAACAAAACAAAAAGACAAGCCCTAAAACATAGACAGTTTATGAGTGTATGTTATTTTACGCAGAGATATATTAAAAAAAACCAAGTGGTAAGGAAGGTCTTAGGGTTAGAACAGCAAAATATTTGCTCAACAAAATATAGGGAAATTTGTAGAGAGAGAGACAAATATCGAATACAACTAACCCTAACCTGCTAATGAATCATTGATTGTTGCCTCACTATACCAAAAACGTAACCGTTTAATAACCGCCCAGTATTATATTCGCAATCCAAACAATGCGTTTTCTCAGAAGAGAATAAAACAACTCTCACAGAAATAATATATACTGGGAGACGAGGTGTGAATGTTAAACGGGGTTTGAGTCTTCTTGTGATAAGAAAATTAGGGTTTTGTAATCTTGCGATAAGGAGAGGCAGAGAGAGGCGTAATTTTGGTTAGTTTCGGATACTGAGATTGAAACGTATGAAGAACACCCTCTTCTTCTAAGAAATCTTTTCCCTTTTTTTTTTTAAATTCCTAAATTTTAAAAAATAAATTTTAAATTTTAAATATTTGCTTTTATATGATGAGGGTTTAATTGGGTTTGGCACAACTTATGCGTGGCGTGGAATGGCCCTAGGTTGATAGACGATAATTTGTGTCTATAAACATCATTATCTTATTTAAAATATAGTGTTTAAGAGTTAAGACGAAGTTATCAATGACCAGTTAAATCAAAATTTGGCTTTATGAGACTGATTTATTCCAACCAACTCCAATTATGTATATAATAAAATTATATATACATATTTTTTATATATAATTTAGATATATATTTAATATGGTATTATATGATTGAATAATTATGAATTATATATAAAATAATATTTAATTATATGATAATATATTATCTATTTATCTAAATTATGTAATATATATATATATATATATATATATATATATATATATATATATATATATATATATAATATTGTTTTAATGTATAATGGATTGTACTTATGCCTTTTTTTGTCATTACCAACTGAATTTTGTGTATTTTCTCTGCCAAATATCAATATCTCATTTTGATAAAAATAAGGCCAAAGGACTATTTCCCACCCAAGGTATACTGTATTCTCAAGTTTTTCTTCTTTAATTTTAATAATCTCAAATATCCATCTATGAGTAGTTAAAATTAATGAAACTCTAACCCCTTAAAATTTTATCTCGTGTTGATCCCCTAAACTTTAAAAACTAAAAGTTTCCTTTAGCCTATGTTTTAAAAAATGATAGTTTTCCCCTAGGGTTTCGTTTCGAGATCTTTGATGCCATCTCCGGCTTCATTACCAATGACCTCTTCTTCTCGAAGCTTCTTCTCCCTCAGAAGGTCTTTCTCCACCTATTTGGAGGTCTGATCTACGTTGAAGGAGTCGTGGAAGATGAAAAACTTCGTCGGGGAAGACGAAGACAAAGTTGTCATCTTTGTCTTCCATGGATCTTCCGACGTCGATCAAGCGTCCAAATGGGAGGAGAGAGACCGTCGGAGGGAGAGGTCGCCGGCAATGACTAGGGATGGCAATGGGGAGGGGCGGGGAGGGGATATCAATCCCCGTCCCCGCCCCGTCCCCGTTGCGGGGATAAAAAATAATCCCCGTCCCCTCCCCGCGAAGAAAAATCCCCTCCCCATCCCCTCCCCGTCCCCGCGGGGAAAAATCCCCTCCCCATCCCCGCCCCGTCCCCGTGGGGAAAAATCCCCTCCCCATCCCCGCCCCGCCCCGCCCCGTCCCCGCGGGGAAAAATCCCCTCCCCATACCCATAAATATAAATTTTAATTCTTTTATATATTTCAATAAATAAAATAAATCATATTTTTCCAAAATATCACTTGCTACAAGAGCTATAAAATATTCTTTGTTATTTTAGTTCAAATATAAAGTTTTCATAAAATCTAACAATATGCAATAATCAATCTCTTCATTAGTAGCTCTTCATGTATGTGATTTAGGGTAATTTTATAATAACATTAAACTTAACACTTTTCATTGACTTCAATTGATTTTATTAAGTTTATAATTTATTATTTTTTGTGTGTAAAACCTAGTGGATTGACTAACTAAGTTTTGAAGTTGAAATAAAATTAATTTGGTGCATTTACATTTTATGATAATGAAATTCTAGGTTTTTTTTAATATATTAGATTAATAATTTAGAAATTAGTAAAAGCTAATAATTGATAATTCAAAAATTAGTAAAATTAAAGTTATAGTTTTAATAAATTATAATGTAAAATTTTCTAGAAATTATTAAATTAATATATTAGATTTAGGGGTGGGGAGGGGATGGGGAGGGGGAGGGGAGGGGAGGGGCGGGAAGGGGAGGGGCGGGGCGGGGCGGGGCGGGGACACATGTATCCCCGTCCCCGACCCGTCCCCGATTACGGAGATTTTTTTTGTCCCCATCCTCGCCCCTTTCCCCGTTTTTATCGGGGAATCCCCTCCCCGTTAGGGTCGGGGCCCCTAAAGTCGGGCCCAAATTGCCATCCCTAGCAATGACACCGAAGGTGACGTCGGAGATCTCAAAACGAAACCCTAGGGAAAAACTGTCAATTTTTAAAACTTAGGTTGGGGGAAATTTTAGTTTTAAAGTTTAGGGGGGGTAAAAAGATATTATATTTTAGTTTATTTTTAATATTATTCAGAAAATAATGATTTTACTCTTACTACCGTTAATTTTAACTGTTTATGAGTGGGTATTTGTGATTATCAAAATTAAAGGGAGGAAACTTAGGAATGCAGCATACCTTGGGTGGGAAATAGTCCTTTGGCCTAAAAATAAATTAAAACTTATATTAAATCATGGATACTATATCATATGATACACTTTAATAAATATATGAATCATATAGTTTATATTGAAATAATATTTTCATAATGGACCGTATGGCACTCCCAAAAAAGTGCGTTACAGAATTTATAAAACCTATAATAAGGGTTAGGCCTTCTATTAATTATAAGTGCTAGCTAAACTACTTGCTTATTATTACTATAATTAGACCAAGGCCAAAGGACTTATTCCCTCCTAGGGTTTAGTGAAAACCTAATTCACACTCACAAACTTTCGAAAATTGAAATATTCACCTATCTACAATTTTATTAGTAATAGTAACAATAAAATTTAAAAGACAAATAAGTATTTAAATTTTTAAAAATTAATGGGTATAAGTTTGGGTTTGCACTAAATGAGTGTTGTTATTAGTTATCACATTATTAGGTATTTATAAATGAGTGTTGTTGTACATATCCACTTTTGAGTATATATATATGTGTTGTCATATGATTGAATATTATTTTATTATTAATTTAAAATCATCCATTATTTGATGACACACATCAAATATATATTCAAAGTAGGTACACATAATTTTATTATTTAAGTATATATTTGATATGTGTTGTCATTTGATTAGATGATTTTAAATTAATGATAAAATAACATTTAATCACATAATTATATAGATAAATACATACCTAATTATGTACTCAAAATAGATACTTATAGTGTTACTTTTATAAAACAAACTTTCTGGGTTTGTTTTGCTTATTTTGCACCATAGTCAAACAAATGTCAAATTTTATAAATTGGTTTATTTGATTATGTGTGCATAATTATACCAAAAAAAAAATATAATTACACACGTTTTAATATAAACTAGATACATAAATAATTTGTATTATGTGATTAAGCAATTTTTAATTAATAATAAAATAATATTTAATTACATAATAACATATTATTTATTTAATCAATTATATATTCAAAATTATGTATACATAATATTGTATATATTTATATCTACAAAAACCAACTACATTGTAATATTGAATTGGATCTACCATCCATTAACATTATATTTAAAGACTTTCCTAATGTATTAAAAAATATATATAACTTGAACTCTTGGTTTCAACTTTTGGAGTATGCCTCTAACTCCATGTACGCCTTGCTTAGGGGTTCATGGAGTTTGAGTTTGAGTTTGAATTAACACTTATCTGAATTATGATGAATTTTATACAAAATTTTGGTAAAATAACAATTATATTGTAGTGAAAAATCGACGTAAACTTATGTTTTTAAAGTAAAAAAGAAGGGTAAATTTGATGTTATATTAAATTTTGTAGTATAGATATATAATAAAAAAATTGAATAAAATTGTATAAACAAAAATAAATATGGGCATAAATTTCAATTTCCTTGTGTATTACTGCAGTCAAAATATAAAATAGGGTTGTATTACATCCGGTGACTCGATGAATATGGTCAAATATAGAAAAATTCTATATAAAAATTATAACATTTTTAATATTAAATCTTGCTTTACAAGAAAAGTTGACTCTTCTTTTGGTCATCCACAGATCTCTAATTCAAAAACCTCCCACGACATTGACCAAACCACCCTCTAGAATTCTTTTGTCCCGCCTTATTAATTTTCAATTTATTCACTAACAAATTTATTAACCATCCAATATACAAAATAAAATAATTAAAAAAATTTTTTTTTAATTGCAGAATTTTATTCAATTTGATCGGATATATCAAATAAATTAAAATTTTATAAATATAATAAAAATTCAAATTTTATTAATTTTATTAATCTTATAAATTGTAAAACAAAAACGTTTTTCTTTATGATGATCTGCTGTAAACAAATATTTACTTTTTAGGAAAGTCAATACTTTTTGGAAATAAATAAATATGTATTATAAACATTTATTTTCAGCGTGCTTTGACTTTTCTAGAAGGAAGAAGAAACATGGAAGATGTTTAAGGTTGACTTTTTTGGAATTTATCCTAATTTATTTGTTAATACAAATTAGGGAAGAGTTTAAACCATACTTTGCCGACTTTTCGGTAATAATTGTTGATAACTCATAGTTATCCTGTTATTTTTTTTATTATAAATATTTTCAATTTGTTTAACTTGTAATTAATGGAAAATTCCACTTGAAATTGTTTTGTTTTGTTTTTAATAAATAATATAAAAAAATTTAATAATTCCTGATACTAACCTCTCACTTAAATAGAAAATGATTTTATTTGGATTCGGTTTGTATTTATCAAACTAAAATAAAAGATAATTTGAATAAAAATGATTTAATTTAATTAAATTTAAGTTGAATTTATGATTTTATTCGATTCAAATTTATCATTTAAATTCGTAATTTGAGTTCGTAAAGTATTGATAAAAACATATTATTTTATCAAATAATACATAAAATTATTGATTCGAACTATGAATTTGAACTAAATCGAGTCATAAATTTAAATTATGAATTCAAACTATGAATTCAAGTTAATATGAATCACAAATTCTAATTAAATCAAGTCATAAATTTGAATAATTGATTTAAACTATACGAATTAAACACCTCTTAATTCAAATTTAATTCATATTTAAAAATGAATTGAGTATTTTAACTTGAATTTAACTTATATTTAAATTAAATTAAATTAAATTAAACTAACTTTTAAAACTAAATCAGCTCAATTTAGATGTAACCGTTACTGTAAAGATGAAAATTTCTAGTTTTACCATAATTATGATAAAAATTATAAATATTACGCGAGTAATACTATGTGTATCTATTTTTGGTACATAATTCATATACACAGTGATGTGTCATCATATAATTAGGTAATTTTAAAATGTATGTTATTATATGATAAAAAAATATTTAATCATATGATAATATTTTATCTATATATATAAATTATGTATAAAAAATAAATACAAATAATTTTATTGATATTAGACTCAAGTTTTAACGAGGAGGAACTTATCGGTGTGGCACATCCAACGATTCAAAGTGACGTAAACGATTACATCCACTCATTCACAATCATTGGTGTAGCTCAAAAAATCACCATCGCTTAATGATGGTTTGATTATCAGGACCAAGCAGCGCGAGCGTGAGGTGTACAGTCAGAGAATATGTTCCCCTCCGCCCACCCAAAAAGCGCAAACTTCCAAAAATTCCACCTCACCAATCCAGTCCACCCCACTTTTACGTTCCACGTGGCACCGCGTTTTCTCTCTATCTCACTTTATCGGCGTTTACTAGTCTTTTCACTCTGCCGATTTCAACCCTCGCGGGTTTAAAACTTTATCTTTAAATACTGCAGCTGATTTGTTTTTCTTTCGTTTTCCCGATAAAGAAAGTTACGGAAAAAGAAACTATCTGTCAAGCCAGCATAATTATCAGGCGAGCGAACCTGAAAGTTCATTTCGTTTTGTTGTCAGGTTAGATGGATTTTGCCCTCTATGAATCGAATACCTCGAATTTTCACTCATAGGGAGAAAACCGCCGCCGACAGGGCCATGGACCCGAGGAAGAAGAGGCGGAAACCTCGGCTCGAACGGCGCAATGCGGCCAAGAACTTTGAGTACGATGCCTCGTCGTCGTCGTCATCTCTCGATTATTCGTCATCTTCAGCTTCGCTAATCACGCGATCGCTCGACTCATCGGATCGGACGAGCTTCCGTATCGAAGGGGTAGATGGAGAGTTCGAGCGGATTTGTCTGAGCTTAGGCTTGTCCGGTCCCGAAGATTTTGCGATCCCAGTGGCGGCGTGGGAATCGAGAAAAATCAGGTCGTCTTCGGATCTTTTACCGAGGTCAAGATTGAACCAGTTGGAGAGTCCGAAGGAAACGGAGGAAATACAGAGTGAAGCGGTTATGGTCAGTGAGTTAAGTGATAGGGTTTTGGATAGTGTTAGAGTTAGCGACACAGCTGTGTTGACACGGAATGAGTCGGCTGAGTTAAGAGCTTTGCCAGCTGAATGTCCTTGTGATACTGGCGATGGTGTAATTAAGAAGAGCACTCACTTGACTCGGAACGAGTTGGCCGAGTCAAGTCCGCACTGTAATGTTAACCGTAATAATCATTCTGGAGGAATCAAAGGGGTCAGGCCGCCGTTATTGAAACCGCCGCCGGCAATGACTTTACCGGTGATTGATGACGCGTGTTCGACGTGGGACATCTTGAAAGCTTTTTCACCTGAAGATGATATAATGCATCCAGTTTTGGATGGTAGCGCTTTTAGTTCATCTGACGAAGAAGTTGAGGAAGAACACAAAGGAAAAGTTGAGAGGGGAATTGTTAAGAGAGAAGAGGAGATTGTGTTGTCAGAAACTTGTTCATTCACGACTTCGAATGATGATGATTCTTCAAGTACTACTACTGAGCCCACAAATATTTCCCCCAATGGGAGGTTTAGAAGGGCTATATCCTATTGGGAGAAAGGCGAGCTTCTGGGACGTGGGACGTTTGGATCGGTGTACGAAGGGATTTCTGAGTAAGCGCTGAAATATTGTTTATATGTTGCTTCAGTTTCTATATCCTGAAAATTAGAGATTTAGACTTGTTTGTTTATTGCTTCTGCATATTGTTTTAGTACGTAACTGTTGGTTTGAGAATTAGCCCTTTTATTCTTCAGATTTCTGGGTGGTCTTCTCCAGAGTTGAGACTCATTTTATTGACAAAATTCATATCTCATGAGACTCATTTTATTGACATAATTCATTATCTCATGATTTTGTGCATCATGCTTTAACAGTTGTTTTTTTTTTTTATGATGAAGCTTAATTGTTGGAAGATCAAATTAGGAATTGAATCAAGGGGCTATCACACCTTCTGTTCCTTTTGTGTGAGTGCAGTGCTCTGATGGTATTTTATGTATTCATTTTCTTGCAGCGATGGATTCTTTTTTGCTGTTAAGGAAGTTTCATTACTTGATCAAGGAAGCCTGGGAAAGCAAAGCATTTACCAACTTGAGCAGGTGAGACAGGCTAACCTCTGTGCTGCTGTAATTGTTTCATTCTCCATGGTTCCCTATCTTGTAAATGAAGGGACAAATTGTATGCGCCTACAGAGAATTTTCTAATTCTTGTCGCGTGCTTAACTTTTGCAGGAAATAGCTCTTTTAAGTAAGTTCGAACATGAAAACATCGTTCAGTATTATGGCACAGATAAGGTAATTGAATGTGTTGTTTTCAATTTATTTTAGATGTTCTTCAACTTTGGACATGATTGCAGGTGCTATCAAAGTAAACAAATTGTGTGTCCTTTCCTTATGAGTACATATATCTTTTAGAAGTTCTTTCCTTGTGACTTATACCATCTGATACTTAATTTTGGTGGAGCGCACCATGTACATGATTTTAGAGGAAATAACTACTTAGGCATCCCTATTTTAGGAACACCAGCTTAATCAGAAAGGAAGAAAAGATGCAGACCCTTTGTTATGCTGTTTTGGCTGTCTCTAGCTGTTAGATCTGCAAAACCAGTATTCAGTCGTTGGTACATTGTAGAGTAATTTTTTTTTTTTTTAAGTTATATGAAGTCATATCTTCCCCTCTAATGAATTTTTGGTTTATTAATGATATTCCATGGGTGTTTGACTAGCCTATTAAAATTTTGTACTCAGATACTTAAAGTACGAAGATCCCCATGTGGACAGCTACTTCACCTTTATGCACATCTTTTAATCACTGCTATTTATAAAATTACAATCTTGTAGGTGAATCTGAGTTTGTTTGCAAATTTTGTAAGAACAGCCCTTTGCATATTCTGTATGCCCCTACATCTAAAGGCGTAGATGATTTTTGAAAACTAAATCCAATTAGCTCTACAAGATGAGAAGAATAAATCCATCTGGCATTCTGGTAAATATGCAGTTAATTATGATGTCCAGAATAATGAGCTTTGGGATCAAAATGTAGGAAAGAAATAGGTAATGATATTTTGTTTTGCTCTCTACATCATCATGTGTAAATCAAAGCTTGCTATCTACTGAGTATTGGCTCTTCTTTCTATCTTCAAAAGTACTAGGGCTGTTATATCATAAAACATTAGATAATGTATTTGATTACTACGCACTCTGCACATGTCTTTACTCTGTTTCATTGGCTTTATTGGATAATGTAGAGTAGTGGTGTCCTGACGTGTTCAACTTTCTCATTTTTTCCCTGTGTTTAATGGTTTTTGCAGGATGAATCAAAACTATATATATTTCTTGAGCTTGTAACTAAAGGTTCCCTGTTAAATCTCTATATGAGGTATCATCTTCGAGATTCCCAAGTCTCTGCTTATACAAGACAGATTCTGCATGGTTTGAAGTATCTCCACGACCAAGGTGTGGTTCACAGGTGATAAAAGTGTATCTATTATTTACATATTTTTTTTGCAATTAATGTGCTTATCATTATTGCAAAAAAAGGGAATATCGTGCTATTTTGCCTGCTTGTTGCAGAATTAGCTTTTCATGCCCCAATGGGGCTTTAATTTCATATTTTTTGGTGTTCTTCTGTTGTACAGTGGAAGTCGTTTTGTTTTTTCTTTCTTATGGCCTTATACAATCGTTACTATTTGATTTTCTGATCATCTGTGTTTGATCTTTTAACTCAATGTTTGCCATACTGAATTTAGTGAAAGAGCTCTTTTTTGCAATGTTGGGTGCGTGAATTACAAGTATCCATGTTTTTTGGCAATGGCTATTACTAAATTTGTCTGCTTTCCTTTTTACCTGGCACAAGAATTATAGCAATGTTGTACAGAAGTAATGCTTCTGCAACCTTTGGATCTGAATTGCTAGCTGATCATAAATGTTAAGGATGCAGATTAGGACCCATATAAGCTAGGTTTATAATTGGTCTAGCTGTGGAATTTTTCCATTCATTGATGGCATTGGCCTGACATTCCCTACAGCTTTTGACCAGGGCTAATTTTTGTTCTATTTCTGTGTGTGTGTGTCTGTGTTTGTGTCGAGTCTTGATTAGAATATAAAAGTGGTTCACTCTTACAATATATAGTGCCCACAACAATTGCATGAATACTCACATTTCACGTGCAATTTTCTATTTTTTTTGTTTCAGGGATATTAAATGTGCAAATATATTGGTTGATGCAAGTGGTCATGTGAAACTTGCTGATTTTGGATTGGCAAAGGTTTTTTTTCTCTTATTCCTTGTTGTTTTAACTTCTCATTTTTTGCAGCTTCTTAAATTGTTATAATTTCTTCTACTAATCATGCTTAATATTCAGGCCACCAAATTGAATGATGTTAAATCTTGCAAGGGAACTGCATTCTGGATGGCCCCTGAGGTTTGCATCTTTTTATTTTTTGTATTGAAGAACTATAAATTGTGCTTGTATTTAAAATAACTAGAACTAATGAAATTATAGGGCTTTGAAGAATTTATGGCTAAAACTTTATTTGCTGGTATGGAAATGTTATTGGTTACATTTGTCATGATTGGCTGAAGCAAATTTATGGTACACTATTTGACCTTATGCGGTTGCATTTTGTTCTGTACTATATGGTGTCTTTATGATGTATCAATTAGGTAGGGGTTGTTAAATTTTGAATGTTTTTCTTTTAACAATAATTCAAAGTACTTCACTTGATTTGGTGTTGGTAGTTTTCTTTTCCTTTATCAACTACTGCCTGAAAATACATAATTTAAGCATCAAATTTTCTGTTTTCCAAAATTCTGGTTGTGCTGATGGACATGCTGTCTTATTTACAACTGCTATATGTCCACATTGAGGAAAGTCGCATGAATCTTTGTGTCTGGCATATCTGTCACAGCTCTCCACTTCTTAGTGATTTGCACATAACGTGATATTAAATGGAAACTTTAAATTTTTTTGGGGTCATCCTTGGGGAACTTGCACATATGTCTCTTTTCACTCCTAGTAATCTGCTTCAGAGGCTTGATCTTTCCAATAAATCTGTGACATCAATGGTGATGCTATGGTTATAGTGCTGCATTTTTTGTGGTAAATATTCTGCAATTTGAGTCTTCATTGTCTTTTCGTATTCTTTTTCTCCATTTCATCTTGGATCTTCTCTGTTTTCTTATTGGTCTAGTCTATCTCTGGAAACATACTTTCTGTATGGTATTTCTATTCCTTTCAGACAATTTTTTCACTTTGTGGTATTTTCCTGTTGAACATATTGCCTATATGATGGAGATCTTGTCTGATGATCTCCTTGAGCTGTTTCTTAATTTCAAGCTGTGCATTTGCAGGTTGTTAATAATAAGAACCAAGGATACGGACTTCCGGCTGATATATGGAGCCTTGGGTGCACTGTGTTGGAGATGTTAACCCGTCAGCTTCCATATTATCCTTTAGAATGTGTAAGTGCCCTTGTGATTGAATATTGTAATTACAAATGCCATTATAATGGTACCAAAATGGTTTTCAGATATCGAAGATTCATGCTCTTAATTGGTTGATTGTCTTTTATTCAGCATGTAGTTTCTGTTGAATATTGTTGTGTGTGTGCACAGATATGAAGAGAGATTTTCTTTGGTTAGGAATGTCTTGATGTAATTATATCAGGACTGTATTTGAATACCTATTGATTCCTTCATTGGACCAGTGCTGATTAAATATTGTTTTAACATAATTATACTAGGACAGTCTTGACTAGAGAGCTACTATATATATTGTTTACTAATCCAGTTCAAATTAAATCCATATTTATGTAAAGATGGAGCTTAGATTTTAAATTCTGTCATATATTAATGACCATTACTTTTGGAATTTTAACATTTTTATTGTAATGCTACAGATGCCAGCATTGTTTAGGATTGGGAAAGGTTTACCACCCCCTATTCCTGATAGTCTCTCAAAAGATGCACGGCATTTTGTCTCCCAATGCCTAAAAGTTAACCCCAACAATCGAGCTACTGCTGCACAGCTACTAGATCATCCATTTGTGAAGAGACCACTTTCCACATCCTCAGGCTCAGCATCTCCTTTTTTAGTCAGGCGGCATTGAAAAATTGAAAGTTGGCGAGGTATTTATCACTTCTGGTTTTTCAGTACTGTCCTATGTCTGTCCTCTCGTTGACAGTGGAAATTAAAGAAACCACAGTTGATGTGAATCCTTGCATGTTTTCTTGGGGGTGCACAGAAACCAGAAGGAGTTGTGCATATTTTTTAACTCTGTAAAATCGATATATGATGTAACTGTGATGATGATAAATGTGTGACATTTATGAATTAAGGGGGCCACTGGGTAATATCAATCTTGGGCCAGGATTCTCAAAGTAATTTTAACAGTCTGCTTGATTGGGCCACAACTTTTAACGGTATCTCAGATTATTGACCTTTGCACTCACTCAAATTATTGTTTACGTCTTGAAGACATCTTTTAAAATTGTGAAGTAAGCACGCCCTTGCATCCTCAAGTTATTTGGTCTGTGTAGAAGCAAAGGCTGCTGAATTCTCAAGTGTTCTATGGGATCTGGGCATGAGTCTCCCTTTCTACGTGAGAAACCTGCCCTTTAATTTTTCTGTTGTATTTATCAGCTGCTGTGGACAATGTGTTCGGGCGCCCCATGTTCACTGTATTAAGCCCTTTGTAATTTATTTAATTTCTTTATTGAAATTAAAGTTTGTATTGTGATTGTATTTGATTAACTTATTTTTTTCAATTGTCTGTAGTCTCGGAAAGATGTTCAAATAGCTCTTCCATTTGCTTCCAGTTTTAATGTGTCAACAGAGAAAATTTTATTAATAAACATTTGAGTCAGGTAAAAGTACTAACACCTTAGCGTTTGAATCAATGAAATCAAAGTAAGGCAGTCATAGCTCGTTTTCGTCATCTGAGTAATGTTGTGAGGTGGAAAAGGTCGGTGGGTTTGGTTTCGTGTAGAATTTGAGTGCCGGCTTTAAGTTGAATGCGACCTCTTTAAGTTGACAGCTGGATCGAGTTTGTCTAGTAGTTTCTAGTTTCTACCAAAATATAGAATTCAAAGTTGGAGAGTAGGTCTGGGACTGGGACTGGGACTGGGACTTCGTATTATATCGAATTTAATGGTGATATTATTTTTCTTTATTAAAAATAAAATAATTCTACCTCTTAATATCTTTGAAAAAATATTTGTGTCAGTAACGAAATTGAATTTTCATACCAAAAAATTTTTTGTTTAAAAATATTTTTAAGGAGTTTTTCATGGGCTAGTTTGCAGAAAAGGGCTTGGTAATCTAAAACCCAGTCCAGTAAGTGTAAAAAAAAAAAAAAAAAAAGGGGCTAAAAGACTTATCCCTACGCAAGGTTTTACTCTTTAACTTTTAAAATTCGAATATTTACCTATAAATAAATTTTTATTAAAAATCTCAGTAAGAGTTAGAAATAAAATCGTTATTTATTAACAAAATTTAAAAAAATAAAGTTTTATCATATTTTCTTTTTCAAGTTTAAAAATCTTATAATTTTTCTCCTAATTTAATATTTAAAAAGTGACAAATACCTCTTAGGGTTTATGCTTATTCTCTCTGACTTCAATTTGCCCTCTGTAACTGTCAACTGTTCTCTCTTCTGTCTTATCTCTCCCTCTGGTCTTTGTTCTTTTTCTTTTTGATTGTCTTTGATCGAGATAAAAATGAACAGTTTTCATTTGAGATGAAATTGAAGAGGGAAAAAAGAGAGATTGGAGGAAAAGATAAGACGAGAGGGAGGACAACTGACGACCTGAAAGGGCAAATCAATGATCAAGAGAAGAGAAACAAACCTTAGGGGGTATTTATCGTTTTTTAAACTTTAGGTTAGGAGAAAAATTATAAGATTTTTAAATTTGAAGAGAAAAATATGATAAAATTTTAATTTTTTAAATTGTTTAATAAATAATGATTTTATGCCTAATCTTAATTAAAATTTTTAATAGAAATTTGTTTATGGGGAAGTGTTTAAGTTTTTTAAAATAGGAGGGTGAAAGTCAAGAGTTTCACTATACCTTGGGTGGGATCAAGTTGTTTGGCTTAAAAAAAACGACATGGTGGCGTAAAAATGACAGCCATGGGCACCAGATTCAAAGTTTCATCTTCCAAACCCAGGCTGACAATAAAAGGGCGGCCCTCTCTCTCTCTCTCAGCACCTCCACACGCAACTCAACGCAACCCAACCCAACTTGCCCGCCAAGATCGGGTGTTTTCGCTTCCCCACTCTCCATCCCGATCCTCTCCGCCTTTCCCTCCATCTATCTCCAATCACACTTTCAAATATCCTCTCTCTATCATTCCCTCCCTCGCTATCTTAAACAACCTTTCCCATTTTCTTCGTATATAAAATTTCCAGGTCTGTTTGATTCGATCTTAGCCTTTGATTTGATTTCTATTGTTTATGGATACCGATTCGTTTTCTCTTTCTTTCTCATTGCGTACCGTTTTGCGGCTCTGCATTTTGAGAATGAAGATTCAGATTTTTAATATTGGCTGTCTTTTTTCGGGTTCTAGGGTTCGATTTTGATATCTTAATTGTTTTCTTTATGCTCCCAAATTTTTTATGTTTTGTTGGTAAATATTATGCTTCTGAATGTTTTACGTACTATTATTTTACCATTTTAGGTTTAATTGTATGTTGACATTTTTTCGTAATGTTTCAGAGGGTGGATTCCATCTGTTTAGAGTACAACAAAAATTTTAATTGTATTAGTATTTTTTATTTCTGGAAATGAAATTAAATTTAGAAATAAATTTAAGATTATGCACTGTATCGTGATGTGATATGAAACGATTTGGAAGTTTTTAAGGTAGTAGTATCATATGGTTGTTAGAAAGTGTATAATTTTCTGTGAAATTGACTTGGATTATTAAATTCTGCATATATGAACCCTAAAGTTGGTTTGAATAATGGGTCCGTCTAGTGCTGATTGTGCTATATTATTGTTAGTTGCTTTTTGGACTAATATGTGATACTGCAGGAACAAATAGTAGCAATTTGAATTATCTTTTTATAATGACTATCTTCCATCCCACAGGCATCTGTAACATTTTATTGCTGCGTTCTTTTTGGGCGATAGACTAAGTTAAAAAATTTTGAATTATAGAATAATTCAGATTTTGCTTTGGATGAGTGTTTTAACAAACGGTCGCAAGCTTCTTTGAACTAGGCACAGTCCCTGATTCCCATCTCCTAAAGCTTTTTATATTCCTCAGATTTTAATAGCTTTGAAATTTGTGAGGACAGCTTTCTCTAATTTATTGTTTTTTCATTTGTAGAAATTGATTTGTGTTGAAACTTCTTTTACATGGTTAAATAATTGGATTTTAAACATTTTATCTGAAGTCATAACACAGAATTTATTGATTATTGAATGTATTTTGGAGGTTTGTGCTTCCGCTTCTAACAATTAATTTTTGCAGTACCCACTTTTTCTTTCTGAACTTGTTTTTGGAGTCAGCCTAATTTGATCCTTATGATTATTAGTATTGGTGGTCTTGAGTCCCCATTGCACTGGTTGTTTATACCTTTATCTTTTATATGAACTAGTAGTGCTTCTGGGAAAGTTTGTTTGAATCATGATACCTGTGATAAGAGCAATTTTAGATCTTAATTAGTTAAAGTAGAAAATACAATTTCTTTTATGGATGTTTTTTATGTGCTGAATTTAGTACTATAGTATCATTGTGCTCTCAAAGTGTGCTCTGAATAGTTTGCTATGCAGGTCAACCATGCTTTTGAACCAATAGCTCCTTGTTTCACTGGCCCTTTAGAGGACAGGGCATCAAAAGTTTTTGGGCTATTTCATGGGCAGATGTCAGCCAGTACACACAAGGGGGAGGGTTAGGTTAAGATAGGTTGTGGGGTAAGGTAAGGATGCCATCTGATTAGCTAATACAATAATAATAAGAAATTAATTCTTTGTAACTTATTAACTGGTTGCAAGCCATCATCATGACATGAGCTTGCATTCCATTTATACTGGGCAAATAGCTCTATAAGGTGGTTTGTTGGATGATTCACATACCCGATTCTTTAGTGGATGATATCTTCTATTTGACAAGTGTATTTTCTTATTTTTACCATGCATGAATGGGTAGCAGAGACCTAAGCAATTTCATTTTTTTGCGACTGGAAGAGGTAGTAGCAGCAGTACCACCACCCTACCATGAAATTGGGTTATTTGATGTAAAAATCCTGTTTTATATTTCCTAATTCTAGGAGGGAAATTGTGGAACATGTCTGACATCGGCATACAACTGTCTGTGGATAACACTGTAAATATGGGTCTAACTCCTCTATGATAGACATGTGTGACTCTGCAGTATGTGTACCACTATAAAGTTAACCATTAATCCCATGCTTATAGGTATACCAGTGCTGTGCCTTTGGTGAATTGGTGAAAGGTTGCATTTTTGAATTCTGCATACATTTTGGTTTGGTGTGCAATAGTGTTTTATTCTTATGGTTAGGTTAATATAAGGCATGATATGTCAGATATGTCTGTTATATAACCAACCTAGTATATTTTGGAGCTCAGATTGATGATGCAGGCATAAGTAACCGTCAATCTGAATGCTAGTTCAATTTTGTTTTTCTCACTGGATTTGATTTCAAACAGCAGACTTACTGATGTGAAAACTAAATTTAGGATGATTTTATTTTGTAAACCATCTCTATTAGAATGATATAATCCCCTCTATCTCTCTCTGATATTTCAGGTAAATTTGTAAATGGCGAAAGTTAGCAAGTTGCGATGCAAGTCTGATCCAAGACATCACCGAGTTGCACCATCCCCATCGTCATCTTCCCATAAGAAGGCTGGTAAAGAGGGTCATACAAAAAAAGCACATTCCAAAGCTTTGGAGAAGAAAGATTGGGAAGGTGCAACCTGCTCAGTGTGTCTTGAGTATCCTCACAATGCTGTGCTCCTACTCTGTTCCTCTTATAACAAGGGATGCCGACCTTATATGTGTGCTACTAGCCAGCGTTTTTCCAATTGTCTTGACCAATACAAGAAAGCTTATACAAAAGTGTCATCAATGGAAAGTGGGCAACAACTGACTGGGTTGGTTGAGAATTCCAGTTTCAGTTTGGATTCTGGGCATGCCAATGAAAAGACTGAAGCTCCAGAGCTGTTATGTCCTCTCTGTCGTGGCCAAGTGAAGGGTTGGACAGTGGTAGAACAAGCTCGTAAATATCTCAATGCAAAGGAAAGAACATGCATGCAAGATAAGTGTACTTTTGTTGGAACTTATAAGGAGCTCAGGAAGCATGTCAAGTCAAAACACCCATTGGCACGACCCCGAGCAGTAGACCCTGCGCTTGAAGAAAAGTGGAAGAAGCTTGAATGTGAGAGAGAGCGAAATGATGTGATCAGCACAATAATGTCATCGACACCTGGAGCAATGGTACTGGGAGATTATGTGATTGAGCCAGGGTATCATGGTGTTTATAGTGATTTTAATTCAGATGATTCTTCGGATGATGGCTACTTTCGTATTGAGTCATTTGATCGAGGACAGAACCAAAGCCTCCACTGGCAAGGTAGATATGACATGGATTATGACTCATTGCTTGAGGATGATTTTGGGATGCGTCACGCTTTTCTTGCTGGCTCAGCAGCTCCTTCTAGACGTCTTCTTCCCAGGATACTGGTGGGACGGTCAAGGAGGCGTTGGAGGCATAGAGGAGGTAATGGAAATCGATAGTTTTTTGTTGCATATTTTCTAGATGAAAAGGGCAAGTATAAACCAAGCAAAGTTCTACAGCTATTCCATGATGTAACTAAATGAAACTAGCCAATTGACTTGAAAGCATAACTATTGGATTTGCCCTTTAATTAGGTGTTTATTTGTTTTGATTTAGGAGTGAAGCATTGTAGTGTAGGGAATAGTTATCTCATTGTCATTGCTGTATGCATACACTACCATTTTGCCATGCATAGTCCACATTTGAACAGAAGGATCATAAAACAATATAATCATTCTTTCATATTCTGTCTTTTGAAATTCGCTTTGGATTTTCCTTGTGTGTTCATCACGATGATATTTGTTTGTCTGCCAATCGGACCTGCTAATTCTTTACGTTAATTTGTTTGGGTAGTGACTCATTACGCTTCTTTGTTGATAGCTGCGTTTTAAAGACCATTCTTATTTACTTAATTGTATTTTGTAGAATATTTTGGTGCATTTCATTTAAACATGATAATTTAACTTGTATTACGTCTCAAATGTTGAACAAAGAAGTTGGTTTCTAATAATTTTAAACACAGATGGGATGAGATTATGATTATCGAATTGTATATTGTATCGTGTATCAAAAACTAATTTTTTTTTTGTTGTGTATGGTATCGTGGTATGTGTGATGCGAAAAAATAATATAATAAAATAATAAAAAAATTTAAACATGTCATTATTTTAAAATTTATCACAAATATATTTAAAAATTTAATTAATTTACATATATACTCTTAATATATTTTATTTTATTTAAAAAATATATATTGATTTATATCATTAATATATTTGCATTGTATGATATGATGTATTTATTTTATTATATTAATTTGATACATTATATGATATATATTATTATTATTTTTTATATATTATATAGTATCGCAAGGTATGTATATATATATATTGAAGTACAGTGATAACCACAGGTAGGATGGAAGGGAGTAAGAAACGGATCTTACTTTCATAGTTTTGTGTAACAAATCACAATAAATGGATCAACATTAAAAAAATATAAGACCCAGTATTCATGCAACTGACTCCGTATTTTGCACCTGAAAAACACAACCAGCATATCTGCTATGGAATGGACGCTCAGAGTCTCCCCATCAACTTCTACTTGTAAGAATTGCCCTTGTAGCACTGACAACCATACGGTAATTCTTTCAGCAAACGCTTCAATTTCCTCTGCCACACAAAAACAAACAAAAATTATATATAGCTCGATTAATCTTATTAAACGATTTAAAAACCCATTAAGTTGATGAATGAGATTTGTTTACACAGATGTCAGTAGCATTGCTTGTCCCAGAGTTGTTCTTCTTCCTCTTCTTAACATCTGTGATTAAGCCATACTCCTTTCGTCGTCGCTGGAAAATCCGTATTTTAAAAAATGATCGGAGTTTTGCCGGTGTAATTGAAAATTTCCACTTCTGTTGAATTCAAACAGTAAAGTTTCGGTAAACTTTTATCACATGAAACATGCAAAGACAATAAATTTAACATACGCTAGTCTTGCATCTGGAAAACCCTCTGGACCAATGCACCTTCCGGGGACCTGAAACTCTCAAATCATTTGCATAGGCTAAAAGCTCCGCCCTGCGATCGTAGCCACGGTTTCTTGTTGCTTGAGCTTTCTTATGAAAAGGGCTTGGCTTCGGTTTATTAAGGTTGGATTGAATGGTGGACGATTCGACATAGTAAGTGATGATAACTGCATCTTTTCCGGGCCTTTCTCTTGCAATTTTGTTATTCGGATCTTTCTTACTCATATATTTCTTTAAACTGAAACGCCAACTTGTGAAATAAGAGGCTCCCTTCAATGAGAATGAGGATGCTGTGTTTCCTTTGGTCTCTTTATTAAATAAAGAAGAATTTTGGTGTTATAAGACTCTGGTGCAAGTAGAGTTCATCACATACAAAGCTTTGTAATGACTAGAAGCAGCAACAAATTTACAACTGCACTGCATAACCCATTTTATATTTCAGATGTACTACATCTCTTAATTCTTGTTGGGCCGGAAGCCTTGCTCATTTCTCCATTTTATTGGGCTCTACCCGGCCCAATAAATTTTCATAAAAATCAAAGTTTGTCACAGATAAGATGGACTTAAACTGCATTAAGTCTTATCTTTGGTTCTATTTAGTGTGATTAGTTTGGTCTTGAAAATAATAATTTAATTTGGATAAAATTTTTCGTAATAAAAAAAGGAGATGTGTGTGTGTGTCTTAAAAGAACTGTTTTTTTTTTTTTTTTTTTTCTGAATTATCATTAGCAATATGATATTATTATATTGATTTGTGTCCTCCAAGATACCTTTACCTCAAATAATAAAATTTTATAATTATATATATATATATATATATATATATATATATATATATATATATATATATATATGTACACATTTATATATGTTATTATGTGATTACATGATTTTGAATTAAGAATAAAATAACACATAATCATATGATAACACGTATAAATATATTCACATTTATATATTCAAAGTAGGTATATACAATATTATTTTTACCTCAAATACCAAGTCACTAGATATGATGTTAACCACTAGTTGTATTTTATTTCACGGCTGGATGACTATTTTCCACCTGGGCTTTAAGAAAATAACAATTTTTGACACTTTAAATTTGAAAATTTTATTTCTCTTTCATATTTTCATTTAAGAACTTGATACGAACTTTGGAGAACCATACCTTAAAAGCTAGCTATTAAGATGGAAGAACCCAAACCCATATAAACCCTATACTAATTGTTCATATTTTTCAATGTAAGATCAAATTCTTATACCTTACACTTAGGATCCTAACATACCACCACGCTTCGCAACCCTAACACTCACATGAGCTGGCTATGCATTAGCTCCTTACTAGCCCCTAGTGAACATTGCAATATCGGCTTTAACACCCACACTGCACGATTGTAACTGAGAGATATGGTGACAACTTTGATACTAAATAATACGAACCTTAGGAGAATGACACCTTATAAACTAGTTATTGAGATGGAAGAGTACAAGATTATAAAAACCTTACACTAATTGTCCATACTTTTTAATATGGGATCCAAGTTTCACATATTACACTTAGGATCCTAACAAAAGTCTATATAACCACTCATTATTCACTTTTATTATTAAATTTTATTTGGTTTTAATTAGTATCAATTTGATTTTTATTCCTCGTTAGTGTAATGACGAAAATTTTATCACTTAATAAGTCATTAATTTTATTGAAATTATAAAAATACATATGCAAATTCTTGATTGTCAAATCTTGAACAACTATAATAAACTTCTATTATTTTATGCACAAGCGGTATGCAATTTGTAATCGCAACTTGATAAAAAGAAAGTTTGCATTACACTTGAAATACGATGTACTTCTTTTATTGTTGATATAAGTGGTTGACAAGTGGGGTTAGATTCAAACTGAGCCCATTTGAGCAATACGATGCACTTCTTTTATTGTTGATATAAGTGGTTGACAAGTAGGGCTAGATTCGAACCGAGCCCATTCGAACTCAACTCAAACGAGCTCGAAACGAGGCAACCCTAAGCCAGCTTGAGCTCAAGCCAATGTTTTCCAGCTTGAGCTTAATTGTCAAAATTTGTAAATTAAAATTTTTGATACAAAACGACATCGTTTTGACCAATATGTATTAAAACGACATCGTTTTAATAACGAATATTCCAATTTGAAACGAGCTGAGTCGAACTCGACCCAAGTTTGAGCTCAAGCATAACGAGCTCGAACTCGAGCTATATTATTATTAAGTCGAGCTCAGTTCGGCTCGAATTCAGCCTATTGACAAGTGACACAAATTTATGGCATGAAATTCACTATATAAATTACCATTCTTCTAGAATTTAAATCAATCTAAATATTTTTCATTGCTTCAAAGTTTATAATGTTCTTCTAGCTATTTTGATTTAGTCTTTTTCATTGATTATGCTTTAAATAAATAAAATTACCATTATAACTTTTATATATTTGATAAATGTTAGAAAATGTTAAAATTTTTAGAAATTTGTAGGTAAAATAATATTTTGCCCTTCAAATTAATGGTTTGCACTAATGAAATTGATGGACGGATGAAAAAATGAACTTTTAAAACCTTAGTATAAAAATAGGTATTTTGTCAAAGTTTTGGTGGGAATCATTTGGCCTTCTTTTAATTATAAATCCTTATATCGTAAAGTAAAATAGTGTATCAAAATTTGCAATTACAAGTTGTGACAAATGGGAAATTTATTTCGGTTTAATTACCATTTCCAGAGAGATCCATTAAAATATAACTCAACTTCAAATAAAAATAAAGTTCTATTTATGCCTTTTTGACCCAAAAGTTATAGCAAAAGTTAAGCTGATTTTACATAAAACCCAATTGCTATGAGGCCAAGTGGCTTCCATTATATATTAAAATGGTAGGAATCATCTCAATTTCAATTTTTTTCAAAGTCCAAAAGGCATTATTGTGATATATCATGAAATCACCTAAATAGTATTAGAATAGACCCATATGTATAAATAATGATATATTATTATATAATTAAATAATTTTAAATTAAATAATATTATATATGTCTATTTTTTATACATAAATAGATATATAGTTATCTGTGTTATCATGTGATTGAATATTATTTTATTTTAATAAAGTCATTCAATTATATGATGACACACATAAATATATATCAATATATGTATAAAATATATATATAATTTGTATACACAGATAACGTATTATTATGTGATTAGATATTTTTTATTATATGATGACATATATTTTAAAATTTTTAATTACATAATACTATATTATCTATGTATATAAATTATATATCAAAAAATAAATACACATATCACCGTTTGAAAATTGTATGCAAATGATTTTAAAAACCAAAATTGGTAGTGGGCATCACTTGAAGTTGAAGTAGTTAAGGAAAATCTGTAAGATTTCAATCTGATCCTAAAGAATCTCATCTATCACAGTAAAAACAATCATATAATTCTAGAACTTGTGACTTTGGATTGTGATATACTTTTGACACTAACTGGACTGTTGTTGGATACAATGATGCCAATTGGGCAAGAAGCATGGATGGCAGTTATGTTTAATTTACCAGTTTGACCTCCAATAACGTTCAATTGACTAATTTATTCTTCAATAATTATAATATTATTTAAATTTAAAATATATTTTGTAATTTTCTTCACTTCTTGATATTTTCACCATCAATATCATTTATAATCAGCAAAATTGTAAAACTACAAAAACAACTAGTTTCCCATTAGGAGAACAATTATTTGGACTCACTCAACAACACTATTGATCTTTTCATTTGTCATTTTTACTATTAACACCACTAATCATTTCATTCTTCTTTAACAAAAAATAGATTTACGTTATTTGGGGGTGATGACACCAACTAAATCGTGAATTGAAATACGACAAAAGAGACTTATAATTGATTGTTTGACATTCTAGTATGTTTGCAAACATGATGCATCAATGTGGAGTGGAAGTGGTAAAAGATAATGAAAGAAGGAGAAAGGGGAGAAAGAGGGAAAAAAAAAAGAAGAAGGGGAAAATGAAAAGAAGATGGTATTTTTTTAAAAATAAAATACAATTATCACTATAACTTTAATATGTTTGATAGGTGTTATAACATGCTAAAATTTTAGAGATTTTTAGGCAAAATAATATTTTTACCACTAGTGGACAAGTAGAAAAATAAAATTTTTAAATTTTGAATGAAAAAAATTATTTCTATTTAATTACTATTAACATGTAGCTCTAATCAAAATATAACCCAACTTCAAGTAGCACTTGAGTTTTATTTATATCTTTTTGACCCAAAAGTTATAATAAAACTTTAGTTGTTTTTCCTTAAAACCCAATTGCTATATGTTTCAGTAGATGTGAGATCGATCATTAGATTTAGGATTTGTATTACTTAATGTGGTTAGATCAATCTCAAAAATGATAATCCGATTCGAATAAGTTTTCTTTGAGCTACGTGGCTTCCATTATATATTAAAATGCTAGGAATCATCTCAATTTCATTTTTCTTTTTAAACTCCAAAAGGCTTTATTGTCACATATCATGAATTCACATATAATGCTAGTTTTATATATACACACTTTTAAGTATACAGTTAGATACATAAATGATATGTTATTATATAATTAAATATTATTTTATTTTTTTAAATTATCTAATTATACAATAATATATATATATTTCAAAAATATCCCTACATAGTTTCATTGTTGTTGGGCGAATTGTACCTTAGAATCACGGCCAATTGTTTGACCAAACCAATATCTTGATAAGATTTGTGAAATCACACGGCTCACAAAACCAGATTCTATTGGCTTTGGATGAAAACATTAAATTATCCGAATATTTTGACCAATATCTCCTTCATATATTCTTCAACTGAAATAATAAAATTATGTGTATAAATAATATATATAATATTATATATAAATAATATTATATTATTATATAATTAAATATTATTTTTTATTTTAAATTATTTAATTATATAATAATATGTTATTTTTGAAACCCAAAAACGTCTTTTGCTTCTTTCAGTGGGCAGTTTTATACGCTTTCAATAGTATCTTGGTTTTATAATAATAATAAGGCCAAAGGGATATTTTTCACCTAAGTTTAGGTCACGAAGTTTAAAAGACACGAAGCCTCACTTATTAATCAATTGAGGTTAAAATTTTTTATTAAAAATAAAGAAAAAATCATTATTTTATTAATTATATTAAAATAATATAAAATTTATTATATTTTTTTCTCCTAAGTTTGAAAAACTAATATTTTACTTATCCTAAAGTTTTTTAACTTCGAAAAATTACATTTTCTCTCCTAAAATCTTAGAATTTTCTTTTTTCTCTCCGATCACTTTCTCTGACGATCTTGAAGACGATGACGAAGCCTCTTCGTTATCGAAGAGATCCAGATCTCTTTGTTGACGAAGAGATTTTAGATCTCTTTGTCGATGAAGAAGAGATTCCAAATCTCTTCGTTGACGAAGAGATCTGGAATCTCTCTTATATCTCATCGGATTTCTTCGTCTTCGATGAAGAGATTTATTTTAAATTTGTTTACGCATATCGATCAACCATTTAGGGTTAAGAGAGGAGGTCATTGGCGCTGGAGAGGTAAAGAAAAAATTTTATAGAAAAATATGACTTTTTAAAGTTAGAAAACTTTACGCAGGGATAAAATTGTTAGTTTTTAAAAGTTAGAAAAAAATATAATAAATTTTATAATATTATTAATAAAATGACCCCTATCTTTAATAAAAAAATTTAATAAAAATTATATTATAAATAAGATTTCAAATTTTTTAAACCTTCGATAATATGACTTTGAAATAGCACTTATATTTAGGTGAGAAATATTCCTTTGGCCTAATAATAATGAATGGGAAATGCAAATGTTCAAGTCAATGAACTGCAACCACGTGTAAGGCTGGACTAGGTTCAATGTGTTTAGGTTTGAATTTGAATTTGAATTTGTGTTCCAATTAAATAAACTGAATTCAAATTAAAAATTATATTTATTTTGATAAATAAATTAAATTTAAATTGATTTATATATTGATGTTTAAATTAATTTTGATTGTATCAAAATTAAATGATTTTCAAACAAAATTTAAATATCTTTTTTATTAAAAAATCTTATCTAAGTTGAATTATATTTTTAGAAGCCAATCAACTATATTAAAAAGATAAAATTTTGAATTTAATAATTATTATATTATTAAATTAAAAATTTAATTTTAAAATACCATATAATAAAATTTGAATTATATCTTATTATATATATGAAACCTCTTAATCGTCAATTAAACTATCGCGGGGGCAATTCTAACTTTAATTTCTCAATCTCAGACTTTATCTTGACGGACTCATCACATCAAATCTGAGCCGTGATCACGTAGGGGCAACAATTTAAGGCCACAAAGCAAGTCTTTTTGTCGTGCAATTTACAGTTGTTTGTTAGGTCCATTTCATGGTTGTTATAGACCAGCCAACCAAAAGAAACCAGGAAGTATCCGCAACAAACAAATTTATCTCACCAAACATTATCCTTGATTTTTCAATTGGTTTATTCTTACTTTTCCGTACAATCACATCACCACATTGTGAGTGGAGTTGTGCCAGCTCCTACTCCAATGTGCGCTCCATTGAATAAAGGAGGCCAGAAGACTTGTTTTCCCTAAGGTATAGTAAAATCCACGTGTTACTCTTTAATTTTTTAAAATTTAAATATTTATCAATAAAATAATTTTTAAGGTATAGTAAAATCCACGTGTTACTTTTTAATTTTTTAAAATTTAAATATTTATTAATAAAATAATTTTTAATAAAAAATTTAATTAAAATAAATTTTGATTTATTAAAAAATTAAAATTTTATCATAGTTTTTTCTTTCAGATTTAAAAATCTTATAATTTATCTGTATCTAAACTTAAAAAAATAATAATTTTCTCTTTAAATTTTTTTCTTTTTTATTTATGAGAATCTATCATCTTCAATCATCGATTGTCTTCTCTTCTGGTTCTCTCTCTAGATATATCATTCAGACAAAAATTGTTTAAATTTTTAGATGATTTTTATCAATTGATGATTAGAGAGAAAAGGAAAAGAGGTTAGGAGGAAGGATAGTTGATGGTTGAAAACGACAGATCGTAATCAGAGAAAAGAGGAAAAAAACCTTAGGATAAATTATTATTTTTCAAATTTTAAAGAAAAATTTAAGAAAAAAAATGAGATTTTTAAATTAAGCGAGAAAAATATGATAAAAATTTAGTTTTTTAAATTTTTTTATTAAATATTAATTTTATCTCTGATATTAACTGAAATTTTTAATAAAAATTGTTTTATAAATAAATATTTAAATTTTTTAAAATTGAAGAGTATACCTAGAGAGGGATAAGTCTTTTGGCCAATAAAGAATTAAATTTAAAAAAAAAAAAACAGTGACAGTTGTTCCTCAATCTATGGACGTTAACGTTGAACACGTTTGTGAAAACTTTTCTATCTGTGATGTGATGGAAGAGACATTATAATGAGCCATCTAAAAGGCAAACCAAAATGGCTCAAAGCTTCACCCAAAGGCCAAGGCAAAAGGGTTTGGTTACCCCCTCCGTTATCCATTGGCCACCTCCAGTTGTGACTTTGTGAGTTTTGTGGCCCTTTCCCTTTTTGGGTGTTTTATTACTTATCTCATTATCTCCCTATTCGGCTGCTGGAGCCTCCCGTGCGCCACTTGTCACCATTCCCATATTTGTGCCTCTTTGTTTCTTGCCCTTACCTTCACCCAATTAACAACTCTACTCTTTTTTTACTTTTAACCTACGTTTTCTCTCTTTTTTTAATTCTCCAAATCTTCTTTTGTATTTTATTTACTCTACCTGCCGCCACATGCCTTGCTGTGTTAACCCATATGCATTCAACTTGAATACTTCTTTCATTTTCTTATTGATTACCACGAAAAAGAAAAAACATATGTATTTGTTGTGACCGATATTATTAAGTTTGTTTAATTTCAATTTACAAAATAAATGGTTGATATTGAAAGTCAACATTATAATCTGCGTTATGGTATTATTATTATGACACATGGAACAATCTAAAATTATTAGAAAACGTTGACTTTGACATTCATCTTTCTTGAATTAAATTCATATGGAAAAATTGCACCAAACATAATTAGGTACCCATCTAGAAGTATTACGACAGAGATATAATTAGAGTGTTATGAGAGTTTTCGTGTAATTACTAAAAACAATAAAATATTTAAAAAAAAGAAAAAAATTTGAATGGTTCAATTGATTAAGAAAAATCTATGCGTGTTATTTACTCTTTTTTATAATATATTTACTAGAAATAATTACAAAGAATGTCCGAGATTTTATTTAATAGAATTTAAAGAATGTGTTTTGTATGAGCTTAAGATAATGCTTATAAAATAATAAAAAGCCTCAAGAGGAAAAAGCTCGTAATTCTCTCGAAAGATCGACCCCTTTTATATGTTTTTTTTTTTTTTTTTTTGCTTTATATATTGGGATGAGAGGATATTGTCATCACCCTAGCCATATGGTACCAGTAGGTTTCAACAAGCTTGAATATTTGTTCAATTAATATAATATATGTGTGTACAATTAAGATCGTTATACATTGGAAGAGGTTCAGTATAGTGTCATTGTCTTTTATTAAATGTTATACGTGTTGTTTGACCAGTTTAGTCACTTTACATTCAATATGTTGTTGAAACGATACTTATCTTTTACATTAAATATAATATAAATAACTTAGTTAGCAAGGTGATGATTATATCTAACTGTCTACTTTGTTAAATTGAATACCTTATGTAATGGCGGACGCACGACCTTGATGAATTAGGGGTGAGCATGGTCTAGCTTGATACGATTAAAAAACTTTTTCGAACCAACTAAAATTAGGGGTTTTCTTTAGGTCTACCTTTATTCCACGCTAGTTGACCATAAAATCCAAAACATTCTCTGAAATCACTCCAAAGGTGCATTTGAAGGGATTCAATTTCATCTAATAACTTTGTCGGACATCAAATATGTCATCGAGGTATGCAACATGATATATAGAGTTTTGGAATTAACAAGTATGTCATCTACATCAACTTCCATTATCTTGCAAATTTGATCTCTGAACATTTTATTGACCAATTGCTAATAAATGTCTTCAATATCGTTATAACCAAAAGACATTATCTTATAACAAAAAAACCCATAAGTTGTAATAAAAGAGATATGCTCTTCATCTAGGCGAAACATAAGATTTAATTGTAGCTTAAATAGGTATCCGTGAAGCTTATAAATGTGTGCTATGAGGTGTATCTACTTGTTGGTCTATTCATGGGAGTGAGAAACTATCTTTTGGACATGCCTTAGTGAGACATGTAAATCAATACATATCCTCCACTTGCCATTTGGCTTTGGGACTAGAATAAAGTTATCTAGCCATTGAGAATACTAGCCTTCCCAATTGAACCCAATACAGAGGAGTTCATTTACTTCGTCCTCAAAAGCATTATATCGTTTGGGTCTACTGCCCCTTTTTATGTACCAATAATTGTATTTAACCAATGTTAAGCTTGTGGCACATCACTTTAGAGTTGATGGCCACCATATTGATATGCTTCCAAGCAAACATATTTATGTTCCCCTTAAGAATTTGACCAACCACTCCACTAGCTAGTCATTGAGACTGCTCATAATTTTCAATATGCAAGCATGTATTGATCCTTTTGATATTCTCTTTTTTTTCATTTTTGGTTTATATAAGCTTGATTGTAGAAATATGAAGACATAGCTTTGTGAATAACTGTAGTGGAATGGTCTTGCATGTAGCCACAAAAATTGCATTGATGTTGGTAAGAGGAAAGGTAAGTATTTTATTTGCAAAAAATAAAGTAATTAATTAAAACGACTGTGCATAAAATCATACTAAACATCATTTGTCTCGCATTTAGAAGGGAATTCCACCGATTTGTATATAAGTCAAACTTTTAATCCAATTCTTATAAGTGTGAGAGTTAACCCTTTAAAAGCCAATAAAGCAATGATTTTTTTTTTTTTTTGGTTCTAATAAATCATAGTGGTGATTTATCTACCAAGAGAAAGAAACTGGAAGTGATAAAGCACCGTGTCTAGAAGCCAACTAACGTAGATATTAAAGCAAGCAGAAGCATATGCTACTAAAACAAAGTTAAACACATGTGGGGGAAGTTTATTTTGGCAGGGCTTATCTTGTTAATTAAAGTGCTTAATTATAAAATTAAGCACACTCACCAAACATATCCTTGAATCCAGCAACTCAGCACTTCTCCAACCAAACAATTCTCCAAAAAAAAAAAAAAAGCATAGAGAGATTTTACTCATCAGCCCAAATAGGAATCTTAACAATCACTCATACATAAAAGTGCATGAGTTTAAATTTCTTTTATAATATTTTAAAATTAAAATTAAAATTTATATAATATAACTGATAAAATATTCATAATTTTATTTTTTTAATGTGATTGGTTATAAATACAAGTATATCATATCTATGAATATTCAGTAACTTTACAAGTTCGGAGTTTTAATTTTTCTTTCCCTAGGAAGTCTAGCCAAGCATGTGCTTAGAAATATATGTACAAGTTGGTCCCCAATTATATAATTTATATAATATAACTGATACAATTAAATTTAAAATTTTATTTATTTGATGTGATTAGTTATAAATATGGATATATCATATCTATGAATATCTAGTAATTTTACAAGTTAGGAGTTTTAATTTTTCTTTCCCTAAGAAGTCTAGCCAAACACGTGTTTAGAAATATATGTGCAAGTTGGTCCCCGAATATATAATTTATATAATATAACTTATAAATATTAAATTTAAAATTTTATTTATTTGATGTGATTGGTTATAAATACGGGCTATTATATCTATAGATATTCAATAACTTTACAAGTTCGGAGTTTTAATTTTTCTTTCCCTAGGAAGTCTAGCCAAGCATGCGTTTAGAAATATATGTACAAGTTGGTCCCCAAATACAAATGTTCTTGTTTCTTTCCCAAATTTCTGGTCTAGTTTTTTTTTTCTTTTTAAAAAATACAAAATTGAGTAAACACCCAAATTATAACCTACATAATTACAAGAAAAATAAGGGAAAATTAATTAAATAAGATATATAAATATATTGAAATTCATAATTTAAGTGGTATATTTATATTATCTAAGGTGGGTTTAGATCAAGGTAAAGATAGATTGTTCTGGTAGTTTATTTTTTAATTAATGATAATAATTTATTTGATTTATTAAATAATATAAAATTTTAATAATATTTTATTATTAATAGTAATACGACGGATAATATAAAAATATATTAATTTAAAAATTATTAAAATAATATTAATTTTATTATAATTTATTAATTTAAAAAATTTTCATTTTTAATTAATATAACAAGTTATATAAAAAATATTTAAAATTATTATACCTAAACATATTTAAGTAAAATAATATTTTAATAATATTTTATTATATTTAATTCAACACAATAATTATTTAATTTTATTAATTTTTTAATAAATATAATAATAATTTATGTTTAATAATGTTGAAAATAATATATTTTAACAGTAAAATTTTATTTTTTATAATAATGTAAGTAATATATATAAACACACTTTTATTATATAAATCTGTACAAACACTATATGTGATTTCATAAATGAGGTAAAAAGAAAAAGGTGGATATTTAGTTATAATAAATTCGTGGCTCTAGCCAAGCCAAGTTGCTCCTAACCCATATCCACCACTCGAGCCACACTGCCCCACCCAGCTGATTAAGCTTTCCTCTTTCACAACGAAAATAAATAAACAAAGTAGGCCCTCTGTACAAGTTGGACGAGCAAATCTGAGATATTTGTGATCGGGCTAATAACCGTTATACTAAAATTTTACAAATATAATAGATTTTTATTATGAAAATTTTAATTTTTTACTAATTTTATTAATTATTACATCTTAATTCGATTTACTTTCAATCCCCTTGTGGCCTATATAAAGTCACCTTTCCACTTGTGTCGTAGAAAAAATTTCGAAATTTAGAGTAATATCATCATCACTCTAATGTCGGCCTCAGTCGACAACCGCCAGTTCACTCACCTTGAATCCACCTTAAACGGCATCGTTCGTCCTTATAAACCCAGTCCACATCACCGGCCTGACTCCCCCGTCCGTTCCTCCCACAATACTTCCACTCACAAGAAACAATTATTCAACGACGAAAACGACTCCTCAAGTGAAGACGAAAATGAGACTGGTTACAAAGAGATTATCAGCAAAGGCAACAATGAACTTGAACCATCGACCCTCGACTCCAGAGACGAAGGAACCGCAGATAACTGGATCCCACGCAACTCTTCCATGGTCCGTCTCACAGGGAAGCATCCCTTCAACTCCGAGCCTCCACTAACCAGACTTATGCACTACGGTTTCATAACCCCGGCCCCACTTCATTATGTTCGCAATCACGGAGCCGTTCCAAAGGCCACGTGGGACGACTGGACGGTAGAGATTACCGGTTTGGTGAAACGGCCAGCGCAGCTCACTATGGAACAATTGGTGAACGATTTCCCCAGCCGTGAGTTTCCCGTTACACTTGTGTGCGCCGGCAACAGACGAAAAGAACAAAACATGGTCAGGCAAACAATCGGCTTTAACTGGGGCGCTGCAGGGATCTCCACTTCCGTGTGGCGCGGTGTACCATTACGCGATGTGCTGAAACGCTGCGGCATCTTCAGCCGTAAAAATGGAGCCTTGAATGTTTGCTTCGAAGGAGCGGAAGATTTGCCAGGCGGCGGAGGGTCCAAGTACGGGACCAGTATTAAGAAGGAGCTTGCAATGGATCCTTCACGGGATATCATACTAGCATACATGCAAAATGGTGAGCGTTTATCGCCGGATCACGGCTTTCCGGTGAGGATGATTATTCCAGGATTCATCGGCGGGCGGATGGTGAAGTGGTTAAAGAGAATTGTGGTGACCACTCAAGAGTCAGACAATTATTACCATTACAAAGACAACAGAGTACTTCCTTCTCACGTTGACACTGAGCTCGCCAATGCTGAAGGTAACTTGTCAATTGTCACCTACGCACCACGCGACACTACGTGGTTTCCGCTAATATTTGTTGAATATTTGCCCTTCTATTGGCTATCCCAAGGATCTTTTTCTTTTATGCCGCTGTTTTCTTCCGTGTGGACTTGGACAGATCCACTTGTTGCATTCATTTTTCCTTTTCCTTTATTTAAAAAAAAATCAAAATAATAAATTTTGAATTAATATTATTGGATGATCTAAAATTAAATTATTATGTGCAGCTTGGTGGTATAAGCCGGAGTACATAATCAATGAGCTAAACATAAACTCAACAATAACAACACCACGCCACGATGAGGTATTGCCGATTAGCCCGTTGACCTGCCAAAAACCATACACTTTAAAAGGTTATGCATATTCTGGTAAGTTTATTTTAATTATTTAATTATATGATAATTTATCATCAATTTTATTTAAATCAATTTATACAGTAATTCTATTATTGGTTTTGATTGGATGCCAACATAAATAGGCCAAATATTTCAAGTCAACAGATGGTATCTTATAAGACAAATTTATATTATTATATTTAAGGAAATTTAGATATATTTTAATCATTTAATTATATGATAATATATTATAATTTTTATTTTAATCAATTTAATAGATAATTATATTAATGGTTTTGATCGGATGCCAACATCTTTAAGCCAGATACGTGCAAGTTTGCAGGGCAAATTTACTTCACTAGATTTACAGGGATTGTGATGGTTGTAACTTGTAGTTCCAAGTTGCTCATTACTTCACTAGATTTAGAGGGACTGTGATGGTTGTAACTTGTAGTTCCAAGTTGCCCATTTGCTGCCAGTTCAAAGCAATAATCTTCTTTGTATTACGTTACGTGAAACAGGTGGCGGCAAGAAGGTGACACGTGTGGAGGTAACTCTGAATGGTGGAGAAACATGGCACGTGTGCAATTTGGAACACCCTGAGAAGCCCAATAAGTATGGCAAATACTGGTGCTGGTGCATTTGGTCCCTACAGGTGGAGGTTACGGAGATTGTTGGAGCCAAGGAGATTGCGGTTCGAGCATGGGACGAAACGCTCAACACCCAGCCCGAGAAACTGAATTGGAATGTGATGGTACGTCACATCTTCTTGCTGTTTTCATTATTATCGCATCCTTCACTGTGTCAATGGTTCTGGTCAAACTTAGATAAATATATATGCCCACTTTTAGCATCTCCGGCCGCCACACTATCCAAATAAATTAGACCACGTAGGAATTATTGTTCTAATGGGATTGTTATGGACCCTTGGTTCATTTTCTCACCCAGGTTTGGCCGAAAGTATTTTTCCATTCCTTTAGGATAAATCACGTTTTTTTCCACACAAAATTAAACTATTACAACAAAAAATCTATAGCATAAAAAGCAAAATCATCATTTTTATTTCCCAATATTAAAAAAAATAAAAAATGCACAATTGGTAAAATGAAAATTTGGGAGTTATGAGAAAATAAAAAGTGGAGGTGGTGATCAAGGTGGACGATGCCAATGAGAGGACTGGTGGAAGAAATAGTTTGAGGAAGAGAATGACGAAACTAGATCGACCAATGAAGCCAGGACATGAAGCTTCGTTGGCACTATAGTCAATGACGAAGTCAACATCATTCTAGTGGGAGACTTTGAATATGAAAGCGAAAAGTAGACTGTTCTCTTTTATTATGGGCTGCTTCTGAATTAGGAAATCGAAAATGAGGGGAATGAGTTGGAGACAAGGAAGAGGAAGGCGAAAACTTAACGTGGGATGATGGGAATGGTGGTAGTAGTGGAGAAAGAAGAAAAGCGTAATCCAACATCCAATCCTGATCTTTAAGCTACGACCCAAAATTATCACTACCTACGTTATAACAGTAGTCATCAGGAATAAAAGCTAGTGCATCAGTTCCAATCCTTTCTTAAGTTCCAACTAGAAACTCATATTTTGGTGCTTTTGATAAAATGGGACAGGAGATTGAGAGAGAGAGAGAGAATGTGTCGGATGATGATAAATGCAATTACGACTAACAAGATTTTTTGGATTTGTTTTTAGGTAATGGGGTTGAAAATGTACATTTTACTTAGAAGTAATATGATAAGTTTTAGTAGGACATATAATTTTTAACACGGTTCATTAATTCGATATGATATAACATAAAAATATGATATTAAGGTTTAATTTTTTGATAAGATATTTATTTATTTTAGGTTAATCTGATACAACACAAAATTAAATCGGATAGTATTAAGGTTCACATAAAAGTAATATGATACGATACGATACGAATTGACTCAAATATTTTAGAGAAATGTTATTTTAATAGAATTTGTTAAGAATAAATTATGAAAATGTTAAAAGGCAATATTAACTATAGTTAAAATTTTTATAGATTGTATATAATTGTATCTTTATATAATTATAATTATTTTATTATTATTTATTTTTTAAATATTTTTATTTTATTATAAATAGTAAGAATTTGATTTAGGTAGTTAGATTATAGATATTTTTTTAAGTTCTTATTCTTATAATTATATGTTGTATTTATATGGTTTGTGAGATTATTGACGTGTTTTAAAAGTCTTAGTATATAAAATTTTAGACTATTTGTCAATATGACAAAATATTATATTATGTGTTTTATTAATAGTATATTGAGATAATTTAGTAAAAAAATTAAAAAGATAAAAACACCTTGAAAAATAAAAATAATAGATCATTTCGGTTAATTTGGGTCAGATTGGGGCAACTCAAATATTAAAAGGTATAATTAGGGTTAAAAAATTTTGACACGATTCTAATTCAAATCATGTTAGAGTTAAAGATCTCTGATATAAAATTCAAATTGATACAATATAAATATGATCTATTAACATGAATGGTCAAGACTAAAGTTTAGTTAGTAGTAATATAACAAATTTATGAAAAATGAAAGAATAAAGAAAAATATAATAATTATTATATGAGATAACTTTCCACCAAATGTGAAAGAAATAAATGATGAGAGACTTGGGATTGAATATGTTGATTTATTAGGCAAATTCATTTCATTAAAAACAAAATCAATCACTGTGTTGTGTGAATCATGACGTTTCACTAAACACACTTTGATTGTAACATCTTCAAATCACTCAGAGATTTTAGCTCTCTATGAAACCAATCGAAAATGTATATAGTTACAGTTTGTCATCTATCATATTCGGAATATATGCAGTTTTTTTTCTACAATAGACATTTCTTTCATATTATATGAAGATAATGTAACATCTATTATCCAAATTAGAGGTGAATATATTTAAGGAGACAAAACCAAACATATCTCATGGAGTTTTTTTACACTCATGAGCTTCAATAAGCAATGACCTTTCTACTAAACAAACTCATAAGAATAGACATTATATGTTTAATATTGTTTTATTTTAATTTAAAATTATTTAATTACATAGTGATATTATTGGTAAGTTTTCTAAGGCATCATCCAACTTATAAAATGCAAGTTTAATATTTTTCTTATTGAGCTGAAAATGCTAGCAAATTAGATTACGGGTTATTAATTAACAATTAGTTTGTGTAAAACAACGTGAATAGGGAATGATGAACAACTGCTGGTTTCGAGTGAAGACAAATGTGTGCAAGCCCCGCAAGGGAGAAATTGGTATTGTGTTTGAACATCCAACGCAACCCGGAAACCAATCCGGCGGATGGATGGCAAAAGAAAGGCATCTCGAGAAATCCTCGGACGCCAACCCAACTTCGAAGAGGAGTGTCTCGTCGCCCTTTATGAACACCCCCTCAAAAACTTTCTCCATGTCCGAGGTCAAAGAACACAACTCAGCTGACTGTGCTTGGATCATCGTTCACGGCCAAATCTATGACTGTACTCGTTTCCTTAAGGATCACCCTGGTGGCGCTGATAGCATCTTGATCAATGCTGGCACCGATTGCACTGAAGAGTTTGACGCCATTCATTCTGATAAAGCTAAGAAAATGCTTGAAGATTATCGCATTGGTGAGCTGACATCTACTGTGGACACCCATGTAGCTCCTATCAAAGAGATTGTGCCTACAAGAAGTGTGGCAGTTGTGCCACGAGAAAAAATCCCCTGTAAGCTGGTTGAAAAGATCTCTCTTTCTCACGATGTGCATCTCTTCAGATTTGCCTTACCATCCGAAGATCAGGTTTTGGGATTACCAGTGGGTAAGCACATAATCATATGCGCAACCATTGATAATAAGTTGAGTATGCGAGCTTACACGCCAACGACCTCCGTTGATGAAGTGGGGCATTTCGATCTTGTGGTGAAGATTTATTTCAAGAATGTGCACCCAAAATTTCCCGACGGAGGACTCATGTCACAGCACTTAAATTCTTTGCCTTTAGGGTCTGTGTTAGACGTGAAGGGTCCATTGGGTCACATTGAATACACTGGCCATGGTAATTTCTTGGTTCATGGTAAGGCAAAATCCGCTAAGAAGCTGGCTATGTTAGCCGGTGGCACAGGAATCACCCCTATCTATCAAGTGGCACAGGCAATTTTGAAGGACACAGAAGATGAAACAGAGATGTATGTGGTGTATGCCAACAGGACTGAAGATGATATTCTACTGAAAGAACAACTTGACGAGTGGGCTAAAAAGTATGATCGATTCAAGGTATGGTATGTAATAAAAGAATCAGTAAGAGAAGGATGGCAATATAGCTTGGGATTCATCACTGAGGACATTATGAGAGAGCACCTCCCGGAGGGATCAGACGATGTGCTGGCTTTGGCTTGTGGTCCGCCGCCCATGATTCAGTTTGCGGTGCAGCCCAATTTGGAGAAACTGAATTACGATATCAAGAATTCGGTGTTGGTATTTTAAATGATCAGAGAAGAGAGATGGGGCTGTAAATACTATTTATTTTTACTTTTGAATTTGTCTGTTAAATTGTTATTTTTTTTCCTTAAAAGTAAAAACTAAAAAAATGTTCAGCCTTTCGGTCTTTTGTCTTTTTTCTTGTAATTTTTTTGGTAAAAGTTTCTATATTGTGGCCCGAGACAATGTTTTGAGCTGAAGTTGGAAAAACATGATTTTCAATGAAGTCTGGACCCTGTAATTTGGCAATAAAGTTTTATTTTTTTTAGGGGAAAAGAGTTATTCCCACCCAAGGATTTCTTTTTTTTTATTTTCTCCGACGAAAACAGTCAAAGAGAAGGGAGAGCAACTGATAAGGTACGAGGAATAGATTAAAAACTTATAGTAGCAAATCGTCACCGGAAAGAAGAAAGGGAGATCATGGTGTAATTAAATTTTTAAAAAATTTGGGGGGGCTGCCGATGTGGCAAAAAAATAAAATTTTACCATCTTAGACTTGAGGGGAAAAAAATCAGTTTTTAAGCCTGAAAGATATGAGTTTAGGCGTTAGAAATAAAAATTTGAAAATTTAAGGATAATTTTAAAATATGAGTTTAAATAAAATTTTTAAATAATAATTTTACCTCTAAGGGGGCGTTTGGTTTGGGTAGAAATATTACCTTAAAGATAGATTACTTATAAGATTACTATGTTTGACAAATTTTGGTAGGTATAAATAATTATTATGGTTGGTTAAAGTTAATAAAAGATTACTAGTAAATTATTTTACTTAAATATCCTTGAATATAATTATTTTTAAATATTTTTATATTATTTGTCATATTAATTAAAATAAATTTATTTTTGTCTTAAAAAATTAATAAATAATAATATAATTATAATAAAATCAATATTACTTTGATAATCTTTAAATACTTAAGGTGAAAGTGGTAATTAGATTACCACCTATATTATCTACCACGTTAGCATTGGTAATAGAAGATTACTGTAATATTTTATTACTGACAGACCAAACAAGGGAATAAAAGATAGATTACTAAGATAATCTTTAAAAACTGGAACCAAACGACCTCTAACAGTAACAGTAAAATTTAATAAATAAGTAAGTATTAAGATTTTCGAAACTTAACGGATATGAGATTAGGTTTGCATTAAATTTAGGTGGGAATAAGTCTTTTGGCCTTCTTTTTATTGTTTGGAGGAATCTTTTTGAACAACTGGACTATTTGCAGAGACGAAGCATTTTTCCAGAAAATTGTTAAAGAAGACTAACACGATAAGGAAAATGAAGATTACCTTATTCACTTGCTAGCAGTGTGATATTATTCAGGTTCGCAAGGGCTTGTTGCACGGTGGCTGCCGGCTGGATCTGCAACAAAAACGACAAGACGATTACCGCAGCTTCCTTCTCCAACATATTATAACCTTAATAAAATAGAACTGCAAGCATTTAAATATTCTACAGTTGAATTCTGTATCATATAATATAATTATTGTATTAAATTAATTCAATATATTTTAAATAAGTTTCATTTTTCACCTGTATCATATTGGATCGTAACATCCATATTGTGAAAGTAGTTTCAAGTTCAAACATACACTGAGTGTGGAAGTAGTTTGATTCTATGGCTCCTGACTCTGGTAGCAGCAGCTGGGTTTGGGGAACAAGAAGATGAAGGAGATTCATGATATTGAATAATTAATCTGACAGCGGACATGAAGGGAGTAGCAGAAGTGTAAATTTAAATCTTAGCATAACGGAGAGAATGGGGGTAATGTTGATACATCATCTATCCACGACATTATGTTTGCAAGAAGGCGAAATTTCTGATTAGGTAAAAGAAGGCGCCAAATGTTCAGAATGCATGGCTAGAAATTAACGTTTACTAGACTCAAAAACACTTGCCAGTAATTAAGCGCATCAAAGTTGGGACCCAATGAATAAGGTGTTTAGCTGCCGCAGCGTGTGACAGCCACACGCTAACGCCTGTTGCGGTGGAGTTAGGCCAATACCTACTGTGGCCCCGCTGCTTCTCATAACCTGTCTGATCCCCGAAGGGCCATCTAAACTAGCCTTTGCGTACCTCAAGGGACAAATTTAGTGATTGAAAAAAAAAATCTATATAAAAAAAGAATTTAAATTTTTTCTTATAATAAATCAAAATTAAATTTTTAATTTACTTAAGGCCAAAGGACTATTTCCCATCCAAGTTTAAATATTATCCTAAAAACATACTTGTGAAGTTTAAAAAACCTAAAATCTCATTTATCTGTTAAAAATCTCAGTTAGAGTTAAAGATAAAACCGTCTTTTAACAAAAAACTAAAGTTTTATTACGTTTGACCCCTTTTAGTTTGAAAATATCACAATTCCACTCACCTGTAGTTTAAAAAATCAAAAATTTCCTCTAGGGTTTGCAAATCATGGTTGGAGTCATCGAAGATGGTCGTCTCCGGTGGCATTGGCTCTCCCTTCGAGCTCAACTCTCCCTGTCGATTACTTCCTATCCACCGGCGTAAGCCATTTCCTCTGACGAAGACGACTGTCAATGGTGCCATTTCCTCTGACGAAGACGACTGTCAATGGTCTCAAACGGTCATGTCGTCTCCATTTGAGATCACTGACGGTTGTCTTCTTCTTAGACAAAGACGAAATTGTCTTCATCGAGACGAAGACACTCTAACAAAGACAAGGAAATGGCCTACACCAATGGTTGGGAAGTGATCGACAGGGAGAGCCAACGCCATTGGAGATTGCCATCTCTGGTGACTCTGACCGTGATTTGCAAACCCTAAAGGAAAAATTTTGATTTTTCAAACTTCGGGTGGGGGTTGAATTGTGAGTTTTCGAGCTGAAGGGGGGGGGGGAATGTAACAAAACTTTAGATTTTTAAATTTTTTTTTAAATAACTATTTTACCCCTAACCATAACTGTGATTTTTAATGGATGATAAGATTTTGGGTTTTTCAAATATCGTTGATATAACTTTGAATAAATACTTAAACTTGGGGGTAAAATAGTCATTTGACCTTAATTTAATAGTTATGAGATAGATCAATGAATTTGGATTTTCCCTATTTGATATAGTTAGTTTGACTCCAAAAATATGATCAAATTCAAATAAAATTTTTCATTATTAAAATTGATTACACTCTTATCTCACCTACGCTTATGAGAGTTCGACAGAAGAATCATCCTATTATTCATCTCAACTAACCTATAAAATTACTCCAATTTGCCTTTAACGATTTTACACTAGTATTATTCTAAACATTCGGATTAGTTTATATTGATATAAGTTAATTCGAACCAGATTTTGTATAGATTCGAGTCAGCTATGGCCATGAGCTGACGAGCAAGGCTTCTAAAAAATCTAGCTTAAGCCGATTTCAAAAGAAATCACACGAAAATAGCCCCAAAATATGAAAAAAAAAACAAAAATTAACAAGTTGTAATTTTGAATAAGAATGTTTACGTCATTCTTTGATTAAAATCTTTAGCATGTTAGCTGGTAGGGTTCTTCATTATGTAATTAAAATATTAGTGTCCAAACAACTTGGAAATTTGGAATGGGCTCCAAAAGCATTGGGTGGGAAGGCTCTAAATTATTTTCTCCCCAGCCGTGGCCAAATTGCTATATATATGGCTTTAACAATAAATTATAATTGTTTTGTTAAAACGACAATTTTAGGAAAAGTAGTGGAAACAAAGTCATACTCTAACGGGGACACAAAAACTTCTAAAAAAAAAAAATATTTGAATTTGAATCTTTATCATATTTATAAAATTTTTATTTATATAATATAGTAATTATGAGTTTAATCAATTTGAATAGAATTCTCTAATTATAAAAAAATATGCCCTTAGTAAGGCAAGGTCACAAATCGACAGCTATATTAAAAAAATATGGGGCCAGTTTCTATGGGATAAGAGATTTTGTATCGATAACCAAGTCAACTATTGAGAGTGACTTCTTGACGAAAATATCTACCAAGATGTGATGAAAAATTGGTGTAGACATTACAAACATGTAAAAAGAAAAGAAAAAAACCATACAGACGGGACAGATAAATTTATTTCCAAAGAAATTACATGGACATGACCGTCTCATTTTCATTAGTCACGTTATTTTCTTTCAGGTTTTTCTTGATGATATTTAATTGGGAATTTTCTGCTCAAAAATCTTTCTCATATGAACGTTACCCTTCGTACAAAGAAGCTAAGGTTATTTTTTCAGCCCCACAATATGAACTTGATTTACTTGATTGTATCTTTAGTGACGCTTTCACTGGTTAGGCCTTTCATATAGTTTGTACGGTGGAGACGTTTATGGGCCATGTCCAAACCGGGCTTACTCCAGCACGACCTATCGAGTTTACTGGTTATGTCAGGATTAAAACCTGCACAATAACAGGTCTTTATGTCAGACCAGCCTAAAAAATTTTTTAATAAAAAATATTTTTTTAAAATAATACTTTCTAATAAAAGAAAGTATAGGATTCAAAAATTGAGTTTAGTTGAAACTTACATTTTACTTCACTTTTATTTGTAATAGATGAAAGAAGTAGGTAATTATATTTTTTTATATGTGAGACTTTTTTATACTTACATTTTTGTACTCTTACAAAAGTATCTCACATCTAAAACTAAAAGAATATAAACATTTGTTTTCTTCACCTACTGTAAATAAGGTTCAATATCATGTTTTAACTAAACTTAAATTTTTGTTATATCACATATGTGAGGTTAATTCAAATAACTCAATTCATTTTTTTTTAAGTATGAAAATTTCATTTCTTATAAAAATTTATAATTTTTTATATTATAATTATAATTTTATTTATTTATTTATATTTTTTAATATTTTGGTATAGTATTGTGTTAGGTCAGGCTAGCTCGCTAGCCTGACATCGCCTACTACAGTAGCAAGTCATGTTTGTCTGGGTTAGGCTAAAATAAAAGGATCGAGCCATGCCTTGGGTTAGTCCAATCTCTTTGACACCTCTAATTTATAGTCCATACTCTATCATGACATTTTTAATGGCCCAGTTCCTTACGAGGCTTACACCTAATGTTTTTGGAATCGGCGAACTGAACATCAACCCAATAGAGAGAATGGTGCAGTACAACTAACGATTAGACCCTGATTAGTGATTAGACTGATTAAATGTTAAAAAATTATTCAAAACAAATTTATATAATTTATTATTAAAAATATAATATAAATTATTTTAACATTAAAATGAACTTGGTTTGATGGTATACGTATTTAAAATTGATAGATTAAGTCTTGTGCTCAAGTTTTTAAAATCTTTTTTAAAATTGATTTTTGTCCGTGAGGGCTAAGTCATGCACAAGAGAAGAAGAGGGTACACTTATGCACACTGATACATCATGTCACAATTAGGTATGCTCATTAAGGGTTAAACCATGCATGAAAGGAGAAGTTCACGGTTGTTCATGGAAGAGTGCTTGACTATGCATTGAAGAAAAGTTTAAAGAGATGTTAAGAATCAAGTGCTTAAGATTTAGTCTCGAAGGATAATATAGACATATAGGTCAGATACACAATAGTATCGAACATGCCTAGAGAGAAATTACTAGTAAGGCATGAGAGAAAAGTTAAGGTGCAAGCTATTGCAAGCTTGAGTTGAGTTAATGACTCGAGATGTATATATGCTACTCCATGACTTTAGTTATGAGGTTATCAAAGGGTACCTATGAGATTTTCTTCCTACAGCGTGTACAATTGGACTCAATGGTTTGTAGAACATAATACCCACAATAGGATATACTTACTCATAATAAAACTCAATTTAATTATTACAGTTCAATAATATAGGAAAAATGGACTATGAAGTTAGCTCATATAGCCAAGATGTTAAATCCTTGTCTCGACCTAGTCTGATTAACATAAATACGTAGTTTAAGTAAAAAGATTTATAAGCATGAACATATAGATTTATTCCTATTCTAGTTCTATGTAAATAAGATAATTACATGAGGTAGGTTTACAAGTAATTACAATATTGAAGTCTTCCTAATATAAGCATGAATATAGAGATTTATTCCTATTCCAATTGCATGTAAATAGGATAATTACATCAATTATATGATTCTAATTTGGTAAAGGATGTTAGTTTAATTTCTCTCATAGATATAAGATAGAATATAAAGATACTCTCGTAGATGTTAAGAAATCAATTATTAAATGAAATTCTTTTCATTATCTCTAAGTGATAAAATTTTTGCTCATACACTGAATTAATCTACGGACATGTGACATGCATAATCACTAACTAAATAACTTGACATTGGTTAATTAACTTTTATCTATTATTTTCGTGAATTTGGTCAACAAGAACTTTACCCAATGGCACATACATATTACAACTTTGATTTACTCATAACATCAAAAGGTGAATTTATAACAGAATAACATAAATTTAGCAAATTACCAAAAAATAATAAATTTAGCAACATGAGAGTTAGATTGTTGCAACAATATTTATAAGCCAAAATCAAAGAAACAAGTAGTAGCACAAATCATTTGATTATGGTCAGTGACCCATGACAGTCCTGCATCTCGTAATGAGCCATTAACGTGCCTCCTGTATTGGAAATGCAACAATTCTGTGTAGAGTTGTCAAATAGGCCCACTGACTTATGCCCCAGCCCATGCCCAGGCATTTTGGCGCAACCCACTTCGGCCTGACATTAAAAAGAGGGTTATGTCAGGCCCGCAAACTTAACGGATTGTATCCTAAGTTGTGAGATAAGGTCTGCAGATCAGTATGACAAAACGAATATTATTGATTTATTTTTTGAATAAAAAATTAACTTTACATAATCAAAAAATTAAAATTTTTATTTTCTGAACCAGCTTGCAGGCTGCTGGTTAAGGGCCCATAGGGGGATGGCCTGGACATCTCAGGTCTTGCCTTGAGTTTTTTTTTGAGTTGGTCGGACACGAAGGCCTATCAAATGGCTGGCCTTGGCACAACCCAATTCTTGGGCTTGATGGACCACCCCAGGATCAGTCCGATATAATCCAGCCGACCCACTATCACCTCTAAATTCAAGTAATTCGAGTAATGAATAATTCTCTTGAATTGGAGGAACTAAATTCTGCAACTAGGAGTGTCGATTTCTGGTGATTGTTCGCAGATAAGAATAGTATATATTGCATTCATCAAAGTGTTGCGTGAACTCGGTAATCACGTTGGAATTTTCAATTGGATATAAAGTAACGAAGAATCAACATCATCAAAATTTTTGGAAATTTTAAATTTTATTTAAATGGCATCCTGTTTGGTAATTTCCAGAGCCTAACAGTAGCTACTGGAATTGAATTAATTAAAATTCTCTGCTGTCACTTTAAAAAAAGTAGATACTGTGAATGAGCATCTCTTTTGTAAAGAACCCAGAAAAGGCGTTATTAGCTATGGGCATAATATGTGGTTGAGAAAGACGACGACTTCAAGTAATTGCTCCTAATTTAAATCCATCTTACATTTTTCTTGATGAGTGCAAACAGAGCTAACAAGATATCTGCATAGAGTATAGTTGATAGTTCTTTCTTCACCAACTATGGATTTTTATTTATTTATTAATTATTATTGTTATTATTTTGTTGGTGAACGGTTGTGTTAGGAGGGCAAAAGTTATGTCGTTTTAAGGACTCTACTTTAAAAATTCTTCTTGGACCTATGGCTGGTCCATTTTCTTTCTCAGATACCCCATACATGGCCCATTTTTAAAAAGGTGCAACAATCTAATAAAAAGTAATGCTATGTATATATTTTTAAATACATAATTGAGTATACAGATTATGTATTATTATGTGATTGAGTGTTATTACATATTTAATTTAAAGTCACCCAATCACATTATATTATATCATCTGGGTATTCAATTATATACTCAAAATTATGTATACATAATTTTTTGTTAACACTATGTAAACAAACGATGAGCACAAACTTATGCATAAATAATGACATGTCACCATATGATTAAATGTTATTTTATTTTTAATTCAAAATTATTCAATTATATGGTAACTTATCTTCATTTATGCACAAGTTTATACTCATTATTTGTACATATAATTCTACACTGTCCCAATCGGCATTATCTTTTACATGCAACTTTGGGATAAATATAGAATTTGAAGTGTACAAGAACCCATACCTTTAAAATTCTTCAACTTTATGTCGACACGGAGAATAATTAGTCCCCCACATTACGACCATTTATAGAAGAGATGATGAATCCAAGTGCTGAATTATACATTAAGTTGCACAGTTGCTCGAAAAGCTGATGGCTCAACCAGGGGGCCGTGATCTATCATCAGAAGCAGAGAAGATGAGCAATATCCTGAGCCTGGTGAATACATTCAAAGCCTTTGACTCGGACAATGACGGGTCGATTACTGCAGCAGAGCTTGGCGGAATTTTGAGCTCCCTTGGTCACACAGCCAGTGAAGAAGATGTGAGCGCAATGGTGCAGCAGGCTGATAAGGACAAGGATGGGCTGCTAAGCTTGGAGGAGTTTTTGGAGATGAACACCAAAGATATGGAACTTGGTAGCCTTCGGATCTTCCTTACATCGGCTTTAGGATCTATGGATGCTGATGAGGATGAGATTTTGACGGGAGAGGAGCTCCATGAAATGGCTGAAAATTTGGGGTTTCCTGTCACTCTAGCAGATTGTCAAAATATGATTGCTGCCTTGGATGAAAATGGAGATGGAGCTGTGAGCTTTGAGGAATTTCAACTGCTAGTCAACTCCCTCTTCGATTAATCTTATCAACAACCATTTACTAGCCATAAACTATAAGTGGCTTATCCAAATGCTAATTATATGTGAAACAATAAGCATATAGTAGTTTGTCTTCTCAATTCCTCTATGTTTTTGTGTGTAATACATGTCTTCAAGTGAATATTAAAGTATCAAGAATCTCCTATGATAAGTGATTAAATAAACAATAAAACTATGTATACAAACAACGATATGTGTACAAAGTTGTATACATAACAGTGCTCTTTAAATAAAATAGAATGAACTAAATTAATCATACATGCATGTTCATATTGAAAAGTGATCAAATTACTAAACACCTAGATTACCCAAGAAATAACTAGTGCCTAAGACCAGTCATTCAGCCCCTAATTGCTCCAATAGGAACGGTTAATATTCATCATCATCCTCGCAATTATGAACAAGGCTGGATTCGAACCGAGCCGAACTAAACTCGAGCTCAGTTCAATTTGCATATAGTAGAGCTTCAGCTTGAACTCGTCAAGCTTGTGAAAGCGAAGCTAGAACTCGGTTCAAATTCGGTTCAACTGGTTTTGAGTTCAAGCTTTTAACTAACCTGTTATTAAAACAATGCCGTTTTAATACATATTGGTCAAAACAATGTCATTTTGTATCGAAATTTTTAATTCGTAAACTTGACGAGTAGTTCAAGCTCAAAAATATTGGCTCGAGCTCGAGCTTGTATAGGGCTGGCTCGTTTTGACCTCGTTCAAACTGAGTTCTAACTCGGGCTCGGTTCAAATCCAGCCTAATTACGAATAAATAGCAAACCGTTGTCTGATGTATCAATAATGAACAGGACTAGAAATTCAAAGTAATTCACAACTATAGTGTCAGTAAAATGGATATACGAAAGAAAGAATTCATCTAAAAGTATAATTCAGTAAGCATGATCCGGGAGAAACAAATATGACTATAACACTTAAAACACTTTAAAAAGTAGATGAACTGGGATGCAAAGCATCAATGTTGATGCAATATTCACTTAGAATCAGGGCTTTTGTATAGAAAAGAATTCAAAAGAAATATGAAACTACATAGGAACTCAGTAAACTAGAAGCAACATAGAGAGCAGCTTGATAACCTTAAAAAACACTTGATCAATTAGGCATTGCGTCACCAAATGGAGAGCAAAATTGTGAAAACAGTGAACTGATTCAAAAGACAATGTTAGACTAAATGTGAAGAACTTGTAAAGATAACACAAACACAAATAAAGTTCCAAGCTGGCACAACTTCAATATAAAGAAAGAGTATTCACTATTATTCATAAAACTGCTGGGCTAAATCAAAGTCTGGTAATCCTGTGAATGTAACCTCTATAGCGATCACTCACTTTTTCCCTTTCGGAGTGCCCCAAGGACGCCGTTTCCGAGTCATAGCAAACTCTCCAAATTTATAACCAACCTTTTCTTCAGTAATCTTACAGCGAACAAAGTTCCTTCCATTGTAAATTCGTACAGTCTTATCAAGGAATTCAGGCAAAATGGTAGATCGACGAGACCAAATTTTCTTGTTTGAAAGAAGATCTGTTCGATTCTTCAGGCCCATCAGGAATGCATCAACAAAACTACCCTTCCATAAAGATCGCCGTGGCATGATCTCAAATATTCACTTCAGTTTTGCAAGTGAAAACTAGCACCTATCCAACTAATACAATCAGCATATACAAACGTTAAAAATAAATCAAGAAATTATATCATCTGTTAATAACTTGATTTTTCAAAAGAATATAATCAGGCAAACATGTATGCTTGATATAACCTATCCAACTAATCCAACATTAATATACCGAAATCAAAACTAAATCAAGAAATTATATCATTTGTTAATAACTTGATTTCTCAAAAGAATAAAATCAGGTAAATGCGTATGCTCAATATAAGTATCATATGATACAGATAAGGACAATAAAAGAAGAAGATAAGTGAAATTAATTAACCCAAATTGTAACAAATATGAACATTTCACAAAATGAAAAAGAAAAAAGAAGGATAAATGTCAAAGTCCTCCAGCAGAACACACTAACAATATATTATAACACTTTAAACTCATCAGTCCAAACACATCACTTTTTTTTTTTTTGACGAAAATAAATAAAAAATAAAAACAGGTTGTAAGGAAAGGAAGCACGCGATGATATTAATATCGCCACCAAAAAACATGCTGTTGAATTTAGATTACCAGGCAGTAGTTAGCATAGTCTCAGATGATAATCTGTTGTCCTCAGATTATGCATCAAAATTTTTAATATTTCTTAGCAGGAATTTTGTCAAACACATTGTGAGCACCTGCACTTCTTCTAATAACATACAAAGACACATGAATGCTATACAAATAAAGACACTCATCAACCAAATGAATGGTCGAGTAAGTAAACACCAAAATAAACAAATCGGGAAGACAAATAAACAACAAAATCAACACAAACGAATGCCAAACAAATAAAGATACTCATCTAGTTCAAGTAAACAATAAAAAACTGCATATAATAAACAAATAGGGAAGAAGAACGACTTACCGGCGAGTTGAGCGACGAGTGATACGAGTCTGACGACGGCACAGCTACGGAACTGTTGGAAGACAAATTGATTGACGCCTGAGATGATTACTGAAACCAGAACAACGGTGACGGAGCTATGTTTCTTTTCCGGCAAGAAACAACGACTGCGACGTCGGAGAGCTCAAGGTGACAACGTCGGCTGTGTGAGCTTTGGTCAGTTGTGTTGCAGGGGGAGGGACGAAGACACTTGATAGAATTAGGGCTGCGGGGTTGCATTAATGCTTTCAATTATGGGATATTCATTAAAATAGCAGTTTATTTTGCCACATATATATATAATTATCGTTTTTTTTTAATTATATAAGTATAATTATTTTTTAAGTTAATTTTGTTTTTAAAGAAAAAAAAATATAAAATTTGAGTTTGACCGGATAATTGGCCAAATGGGTTAGTCAATGGATCATGGTTGACCGACTAACTATCTGGCCAATCAATTTTTTAAAATAAATTGATTAGTTATTAGTTAATCAATTTTGTAAAAATAAATTGGCTGGTTAGATGTTTGGTTAGTTGGCCAATCACTCAGTAAATCACCGGCTCAACCTTTCCACTATTAAAGTTATCAAAAATTTTCATATTTTTATCTTATTTTATCTTATATTTCAATCTTAATTTGATGAGTATATGAATTTTATATCTTTATTGAGTGAGTTTATGTTTCGTTAAATAAGTACAAAACTTAATAATATTTTATATTTTAAATTATATATGTATAATAAAAAAAATGATTATATATATATAATTATTTTAATCAATATCTCCTCAATTTTTTTATATATATATTTAAAAATTAACAAGCTCTGCAGCAAAAAATTTTGATATCGACCCAAACCATTTTATAACTCAAATTAACTTAACTTACATTAAACATTAAAACAAATCGTATTTTTTAAGACACTTAATATTACCTTATAATTTAAACCAAATTATATATCCGTATTTCTTCCAAACTTCATCCTATAATGGTCTCTTGGATTGCAAATTCTTGGGCCGTGTCCACATGGTTGAACCTAGGCCCAGGTCTAACTGTCATCCTAGATTATGGGCCCGTCCATTGGCCCACTATCACCCTCGCTAATTTTGAATCTCTGCAAACTTTGTTTCCAATTACTAAAAATGTAATAGGAGCTTGAAACATTCATACAAATCATTGATAAGAAAATAAATAATAAAAGCTTATATGTTATGTGAGGTTTGTGGGGTTTCACTTTCACTTGTCTGTGAAATGTCACATTCTATGATGCATTGGAAAATAAATTCTCTCTTTTAGTACTCTGATAATGCAAAATTTCGTAACGACGTGCATAACATATGGTATTCGAATTTATTTTGGTATATTAATATAAATATCTAAATTTTAAAAAAGGAAATTAGAAAATAAAAACTCCAAGTATATATAATTATTAAAATCTGTAGAGTTCTCACTTCGTCAGTATTTTTAGTTACTATAATTTAAAAATAATATTATATATATTTTTAAATACACAAATAAATATATTTGAATGATTGACTAATAAATTGCTTAAATAAATATTAAAAATAATTTTACTTATTTAATTATTAAATATTAAATTTATAATACATATCAACAGGATGGAATATGAGTTGGTGATGAGGTCATCTTTTAAAAAGGGTTAAACAGTAAGTGAAAAAATTGATTGTTTTCTTTAAAAAAAAAAAAGAAGAAGAAAGAAATAAAAAAATAAATTCATTTTTGGGCCACAAATGGGCTAGTTTTGGGCCGTCAAAGTGAAAAGTTCTACAGAAGCCATTGACTGAAAGGCCTTATAAAAAAATCACACAGTTGAAAAATATAAGGTATAACTACAGCATCCACGTCCCTTTTTTGAAGGGTCAACTTGCCTTTTCTTTCTCTGTACTTGATTATTACAAGCCACACAAACAAATTAACTTCCGTGTCCCTTTTTCAATCTTATTCTGCATTTGTCTCTTACTGTTTGTCCACAGTTGATGCCACTCCATCATTCACGAGTTTCAATTTTCTTTAGGGCAAAGATTATTTTCCACCCAAGTTTTCAAAATGGTTTAAAAATCTAAATATTTATTTATTTTTAAATTTTTATTTAAATTATTATTAAATTTAAAAATAAAATTATTATTTTAATATTAATATTAAAATATATATTATTTTATTTTTTAAAAAATTAATATTTCACCTCAAATCTTAATTTTAAAAAATAACTTTTTTCTTTTAAATCTTTAAGTTGATTATCATCTCTCCGGTCATCAATTATTATCAATTTTCAACTTAAATTTGATCATCAAAAACTTTATTATAAACCTAAAGATAACGAAATATCGTTATTCGTTAGATAATGACATATCGTCCTTCAATAATATCTTCGTTTTTAAGACAAAGATTTTGATTGAATTTCAATAAAGAATTATTATTCATTAGAAAGAACTATTATATATTAAAATTTTTAAATATATAATAATTTATCTATGATATATATTTATCTTTTTATTAAAATGTGGGTGGAAAATAGTCCTTTAGCCTTGCCATCATCTTCATCAACTAATCCTAATGGAGCCTCCACTTTACCTGCCGCTGCTTCTAGATGTTACCTTATTAATCCTCACAATTGAAGCAATATCCAATACCCTAATTATATGGAAATTAATCCAAATTAATTGAGGCTAAACTATATATTATAGCCAATCCCTCTATGGATTATACCAAACAACTAAAAGATATACGTTTTATCGAGAACGTTCAACTCTAAAATTTATGATAAACAATAATTAAAATGATAAATAATAATTAAACATGATAAACAATAATTACACATAATAAACAATTAGACGTGATCATGTATGTTAGATTTTTCACATTCAAACTTTTTACTTATGAAAGTTCTATTATTTTTCGAAAAATCAATAGTTTTTACATGTAAAATATACCTTATTATAACAAATAAACAATTTTTATTAGTTAATAATAATTTTTCTTATTAATTTATTTTTCATTTTAATTGAATGTTAGATAAAATTTTGATTGAAAAATGTTAGTAATAACAGTAAAACGGATATTAAATTAGGATTTTATCTTTATCCATGGAATATATAAAAGGTTAGTTAAAATTATTCAGACACAATAAAAAAAAAAGGGTATTTTAATTAATTTTCTATAATTATATATCAAAATTCTAAGATAAACACAATTTATCTAATAATTAAATCACATTCTTCAAATTATATAAAATAAATTCATAATTTCATTTCACCCTTGTTGCTATTGAATGGTATTATACAACAAAAAATATTGTAAATTCCATTGTCATTTGTGCGCGTAATTGCACCATAGATGAAAGGTCAAAAGACTTATTCCGAACCTCCACATTTTATCAAGTGGTCATGCTAGAGACATAAACAGTTATAGATAATTATAAGATGTGAATAAGCATCGGCTAATTCTGTGTCAACAGCCGCAATAATATAGAGGCGGTTTCTCTCGCTTTTGGTATAATAGACTCAGCGAGAGAAAATAATAATAAAATCTCAAACTCATATCCGTTAATTTATAAAAACTTAAAATCTCATTTATAAACCAATTTTTATTAAAAGTTTCAGTTATAACTAAGGATAAAATCATAATTTTCATAAACTAATAAATTCATCGATATCTAAAGTTTTATAATTATGAAAAATCATATTTTTTCTCCCAAACGAAGAGTTTTTTTTCATCAATCAACCACAAGCAACCTCTCTTTTCAACCCTAAACTATAGAGAAAATTCCAACCGTCTCTCCTTGAACCATTTCGTTGTCTGAATTTGTCTGGGTTTTGTAAAGATTGATCATTTTTTCTGATAATTTATCTGAAGTGGGACTTACCTCATTTATTAAAACAGGGTTTCAAAGCTTTTAGGCTCTTAAGACAATGAAATATAATTGAGATAACTGGTAAGTGTCTAGTCATAATTTTGAAGGTTCTGGGGTGGTTGTGAATTAAATCATATACGGGAATAAAGTTTAATTTATTATATATAAGATTTAATTAATAAATGGTTGGGCAGTTGTCCCCTTTGAGTGGAACCTGATGTTGGAAATGAAATAGACCAATTGTTACATTTTCTATTTCCAAAATTTCTAAATGACCTCTTAGTGGAGCTCATGCCTACCTCTGGCATCCCGATATCTATGTGAATTAACCATTTTTAATAGTGTGATGGTGCCGCAAGAAGATCTTAGTACTAATTGGAAATTATTGAACGTGGGCAGCAAATCCACCCTGCCCAATTATCAAGTTGGTATAATAAACTAGTATTTTTGAAAGCAAAAGACAACATAATTAGGGTTTCAATCCATTTTCTGAGTAATTTTGAAGTAGGTAGATGAACCATAATTGACGTATAAAAGTAATTAATTATGTAGAGGAAGTTGTCCCCTCCGAAACAGGCCTTATGTTTGGTATGATGGTGGCTTTCCCCGACATATGGCCGCACCTCATTTAAGAAAATTGAGACCATGCATCAGTACTTCTCCGCTTTTCAATCTCATCAATTATGTAAAGCTTTGATCATAAACAAGACTGTTTGGTAACACGTTTTCTGTTATTCTTATGCACAACAGCCCATGTTCTTTGTCCTCTTTAATTCTGTTTCCTTTCTGTCAATCAGGCAGGCCTGTTTCGGAGATGCAGAAAGTTGGGGTTTTGGATGATGAAGTCTGATATCCTGGTATTGAAACCACAAATGCAGGTTGCCCCGCAACTCTGGAAGAGTCAAGTGCACCAACCCAGGCTGTTGAGGAGGATGCAAAGTTAGTGAAAACGCTTATATATACACACACATTCTCTTACTAAAAAGGTAAAACTTCGATATAAATATAAAATTTTAGATTTAATAGCCGATAAAAGTTAAGTCTTCATAGTATTTATATTTTTTTGATTATTCAAACTACTATCTGAGACCAGAGTAGTGTTATTCAGGGAAAGTAATTAAATACACAGGAGTCTTTCGTTACCGAGGGAGGAGGGAAGCGGATTTTGTTGCATACATATATTGTGCGCGTGCGTGCTTGAGAATGAGGAGAGCGACAAGGATCATGCATGCATGTTGCTTAATGAGTGGGTGTTCTCCAGTTGTAGATTTCATATTTGCATGTGAGTTTGCACTAGAGACAAAACGTAAATGCCCCGCATTTGAAAATGAAGAGTCCTAATACCACCAACACCTTATTCAAAAATAAAATAAAATTGTTATTATTAGCAGGCCAAAGGACTTGTTCCCACCCAAAGTTTGTTGTATTCTCAAATCAATGCTTATTAAATAGTGAAAATTTAAATACCCACATGTGAGCGATTAAAACTAACAAAACCAGTTAATATTATTTATTTCTCTTTTAGGTATAGAAAATTAACAATTTTTTCTAAAGATTAAACTTTAAAATATTATATTTTCTCTCATACAGATTTTTTCTTTTCTCTCTCCCTTTTTTCTAGTGTCAGCACTAGTCGGCTCTCACTCCCTCCCCCTTTTCCCTTTTTTCAGTGCTTTCTCCTCATCTTCGTCATTGGATAAGAGAGAGAAAAAAAAAAAAACCTAGAGAAGAAAAATATAATATTTCAAAGTTTAATTATAGAGAAAAATTATTAATTTTTTAAACTTAGAGGGAAAATAAATAATATCCTATTATTTTTAATATTAAATAATAATTTTATCCTTAAACCTTAATTAGTACAGTTAACTTTAACTGTCAATGGGTGGATGGTTCGGTTTTCAGTAATTAAGAGGTATTAATTTAGGAATGCATTGAACTTTGGGTGAGAATAAGTCCTTTGGCTTTATTAGCATGGTGTAATATTTTGTACATTTGAACATACAAAAATAGGTATGAGGTAAAGTAGGGAGAGGTAAATTCTTTCTTTTTAGGCAGCATTAGCAAAGTAGTTTGAATTTAAGGTGCCCAATTAGATGTTAAAGGCTAATAAAAAAGTTTAATCAATTTGCTAGGTTAGTTAGCAATACATTTAATTAATAAGATGATCGTTGATAGATGTTTCAAAACGTCAAAGAGACAAAAGACTTTCTAGAAGGATTGAACAAGAAAGAAAAGGGTGCAATAGAATTAATTGAGTTTGTTGGGAATATTATTACTATTATTTCACTCCACGTCAGTGGGATTACAGGTTTTGTCTGGTTTCAAACCCAACAACAGAACAAAAGAACAAAGAACATGAGCTTGTCACTTTTTAGCTTAGCAATCCGAAGAGGGACGAAAACAACATTTTGAATCAGTTTTCAAAGTTGGGTTTGTTGATAGATGTAATTAATTAGCCCATGCAGAGAATTAATGCCCGTTTGTTCTTGAAAAATTGACATGGGTTTCCTTTATAGCTCATGAAAAATTTAAGTTCTTCCACAAAAATCCGCTTTATTTTTTATTCAAACTCTCTTTTTGGAAATAGAATTCATTACAGTTAATTAAGGAGAGGTCGACTAAGCTCGGTTGAAAAACTGGCAGAGGCGGCGACAGTAATGCAGGAAAGCCATTAATGATAAAATTTCTTTATAACTTTCGAATGGTAATGTCCCGATAAGAGCCAACAAAAACAGACTGGAACTTAAATCTGAATCAAAATCAAAGCTTCATGACCGTACCCTCCATGTGGGTAGATAAGCTTCTAGTTTTTTAAGCTTTTTTTGGGCATGCCATGACCCACCTAGCAATTTTTATACTGTCGATCAGCTGTGATTTTGCAGGTCTAGTATCACTAGATCTCTCATTCTTCCATGTCAGTATTGACAATTGTACATCTCTCCTCTTCTGTAATTGTTGGGTTGACGGGAAAACCAGCTACTCTTTTAACTAGAATTTAATGCATTTGGGTTTCTCTTTTTTTCCCATCATAATTATCTCGTTTAGCTGGCTGAAGGCTGTTGTGTAATGAAAGAGACCAATCAAGTTCAAATTTCATCACTCAAAATGAAGCAAAAGGGTTTGAAAACCTGTCTGTATACACATGTCCAAATCATGAAGCCATCTTCATCAAGATTTTGGTTTATGCCATTTTCAATTAAATAACGTAAGGTATTATTACATTTGAGTTTGGAGCCAGAATAATTTAGGCAATGGAATATACTGAAATCATGTTTTAAATCTTAGTTAACCATTTTATAGCATGAAAAAATGAAATTTGACACATGGGCTTAATGTTTATTAAGGGTATATAATAATAAAAAGATAAAAACTTGGATCTAGGTTAAGGTGTTGATCAGTTGACCTTGATTAAAAGGGAAATTAAAATGGAATAAACTACGCTATAATAATAAAAATATAGGGTGATAGATGTAGATTAGAGGGTCAGTGGTGACAGAGGCGTGCCTTGGGTCTGAGCTACCAGACAATGGAAGGTCCCGATTCCAAAAGAGAACAAGGTCAAAAAGAGAAACAAATTCTACTGTTAAGGAAAGCAAAGGGCTCTATCTCTTTACCTTTGACCTCACCAATCAAACCCTTCAACGAGTCTGGATGACATGTGCAATGACAAATTTCCCTTCCAGGCAAGAGTATCTAACAAAAAAGAAATATCATGAAATTCCATAAACTATCATTTTTTCTATAAACTGTACACTTTTATTCCAAGTCTTCCTCCCAGTTTGAATCTTTCACTCTCTGAAACATTTACCCCGTTCTATGTATCTATCTTTCAAGTCTTCACAATTCACATTCCTTGGTAACCACAACAATTTCACCTAAGAAATAAATATTTCAAATAAAGGAAACCAAGATTCATATTTCCCTTCCCCTTGAATGTACAAGCACCTGCCCCATCAAGAGTTATGGCTGATCCTCAAAATTCAGCCATCAGCCCACCAAAAACAGCCACCACGAAGCTCTCACACCACACTTGCAGTGGCCAGATGTCAAAACATATGTTCTCGATGAATTATCTCAGCAATTTTTTCTACAAGGATGCAGTCAAGATCGGTGCATTGGCTGATTTTCTATAATCCGAAGTGGTCCTTATCTTTAATTTTTGTACTGAATGCTACCTGTCCTCAATGAAGATTCTGCCGATGAAATCTCGGAACCTCTTTGAGTAAAGTTTGGGGTCAACAGCTGATATTGAAGCAGGATCAACTTGTAAGGATTTATATGCATGCTCGAGCTTCTTGCTGATGTCGTAGTCCTGTAATATATCAATAATCCCAAAGTATAGGACCACTTCATAGATCTCCCCACTGTGTGAAGGGGTCAAATGACTAACTCCACCTTGGGTATATTGATCAAAGTCACTCCTCCTAGCCATCCTCTCTGCTCTTGCAGGCATATTTGCTCCTAACCTGATCAAGGGTTTCCTGATGAAAAACAGAATTCAATTTCAACTCAGTACTTAGTAATTTGTCCATGTTATTGCACTATATATTCATATTTACTTAAAAGAACATTTCAAGCATAACAATTGTCGATTGATCAAAGATACAAATGCAAAAACTGAATTACATGAATCTGGAATATATGTTTAATTAAAAATAACCTTTTTAAAGACATGAAATTCATCAAAGATTCTATAGCAAACACAAAATTGTGAAACAATAATCAAGTAATTGGCTCTCTTATATGATCATATGGCCCACAAACAACTGTTTTCTTCTTAACAACCAAATAAAATCATCAGGACAACTAAAGCCACTATCAATTGTTCCACAGGATATCCTCAAATTCAATGACAAATTGTTGTCTACCTCTAATTCCATTAAACAAATATAAAGAGTGCAATTATAACATATTCTTCCAATTTTTGGTAACAATAAAACTGGTCCCAAAAATAAAGGCATACAGGAAACAATGTTATTGAAGTTTTAGGTTCGTGGGGTATTTCTCATAAATTAGATTAGCTTAAATTAAAGTACAAATTTCACATTAGTGCAAAAATTTTTGCAGAACTATAAGAAAACCAGAAAAAAGAAAAGAACATACTGGCCAGATAATTTCCGATCCATGTCTTGTAATTCTGCTTCAAGGAAACGACAGCCACGCATGAATTTTTCATTCTGATAAGAATCCCTATTTCCTGCATAGTGAAAAAGCAAACATTAGGTTCATTTTACAATTGCTGCAAAAATATAACTTACAAATTATTTCAAAATGAAAGAGTAGCATGGTAATTTACCAGTGCGCACAACAAACGGTGACAATCCCATTTTGTCACCAGTAGTATTGTCACGGAAGTGAAGACCAACCAAAAGACTGTAATCCATGATCCTCTCAGCCTCCAAGAACTCACAATCTCTTTCAATTTGTCTGTCGAAATTTTATGATTATATTATAATAAATATAAGAAAGGTCTGATAAGAAACTTATGTGATGCAAAAGCCAAAAAGCAAATAAATTATACCAACTTCAAACTTACTTGATAAGCTCTTGGTACCAATTTCGTTGAAGGCGAAAAACAAAATTGAGATCCAAGTCCTTCAGGGTGGTTGTTTCATCAATCTCATCTTCAGGCTTATCTGTTGTCCGCCCATGTGATGATCCTTTTAGGTCAAATCGTCTATGGATTTGATACTCCGAGCAAAACAAATTGCCCATAACAATGAATCGTGTCTATTTTCCAAACAAAGCAGCTTATTAGGTTATAAACCAAGTTTCATAAAAATAAAAAACTATATAATTCACAATTTTCACTCAGCACATACCTTCTGGCCACCGACAGGTTTAACACAATGCACACCGTAGAATTTAGTTACAAGAGAATTCTCATACCGACACACATGCTGGTAATAACTTTGAAGCATCCTAATAAGCACCTGAATATCAGCAACAAAATGTCAGACAAAAATAGATGCCACATTATTCGGAGTCATATACTAAAAACACTCAATCAACCCAATACCTAATTTGGTCAATGAAATAAAACTGTCAAGTGGTATCCATAAAAGAAGCAGCTAACCTTTACTTCAGATTTCTTTACAGTCTTTATCATAAATCTATCATCCTGAGTAACATAAAAGAAGCTTCCACTCTTCCCAGGAGAAGAAAGCTCTCTTAAAGCATCATCTCCGCAAATTGCTAGCATGTAATTAGCAGGATCCACTTGGAAATGCTCCCTCAAACGCCTACATATGGTAACCCAAAATTTCATTAACAGATATTGCAAAAGATGTGGAACATTCTAACCCAATTTAAGTTACCACGCGAATGCTCATAAATTTTTAACAACGAAAATAAACTTGGAGCATAGAAAAGTCACAGTTCATTGATTGACAGAGCGATACCTGAACACCATGGGACAATAGTCCTTCCACCGAAACTCAACCGACTGATGAGGGGGTGTAAGCTTGGAGCCCTCAGGTGGAAACCTCGTCCAGAACTTCTCCTTTGGATCAAAATCACTTGGCTTCAGGTCTCGCAATATAGAAGCATGTTTTCCAACAGAGTATCTACAGAACAAACCCGAGATTATAAATCAAACGATTGAAAAAAAAAAATCATTCATTAGCAAACAGTTATGGAAATAAATTTACCTAATACCCAGTTGCAAATTAAGCATTAGTTCGTAGTTCTTGTGGCCTTTGGAAATAGTTTGGCCTGGTTTCTTCATTTCCCCACTGAAACAACAGGGACCCTTCCTGAACTGCCTAATCGTATCTCGATCAAACCCAAATCCTTCCCTGTAAATCATGGATGCCTCCACATTATCAAGAATATCACATGTGATATCTCCAGCTTCGCCATCTGATTCCCATATACAAATCCTAGGAAAAATCATGCTCTTCTCCGTTGAGCTACCTCGAGCTCCATCCACGGACGATCTCTTCCTAGAAGAAGTAACCATTAGATTTTGCTCCTTCCCATTGTTGCCGTGACAAAACGTGCTGTTTAACTGCTGTAACTTGACGTCTTTGCTGTTCATATTCCAAGTTCCAATGTAACAACTGCCGTCAGGCCAAGTGAAAACTCCGTTACCTTTGGGGACTCCATTTTCCCACTGGCCGTCGTATTTGTTTCCGTTAGACCAGATCAAAGTTCCTCTACCGGAAATCACACCATTTTTCCATTCCCCAATATATTCATTTCCGTTCCTCCACACATAACGCCCCTGCCCTTCTTGAAGATTCTTCTTCCACCATCCTTCATAAAAGTCGCCGTTAGCATAATGTTTCTCGCCGTAGCCGTGTTTGCGGTCGGAACTCCACGACCCACGATAGGTGTCTCCGTCAGATCCAGTGAAGGTACCAAAACCTTCCATCCGACCCGACTTGAATTCGCCTTCAAAAGTAGCACCCGAAGGCCATGAGAACTTGCCTTTACCTGAAGCTTTACCTCTTCGCCACTCGCCTTCGTACATGCACCCGTCAGTCCACAAATACTTGCCCGATCCATGAGGGGCGTTGCCGGAGAAACACCCTCTGTATAGATCCCCGTTAGGTAGATGCTTCTCGATCACTGTTCCAGCGATTCCACTTCCTCCCGTGGAGCTCGTCTCGCCGTCAATCACGGCGTTAGTTATAGTAGTAGGTGTAACTCTCCGTGTGGTGGCTTGGGATCGAGTACGGCCGACTACCGGAATGGACGGTACAGCTGGTTTGAGGTCAGTGCGGTTAGTATTTTCCTCCTCGGACTTTTTCTTCCTAATGTTAAGGACGGCGTCGTTTGGTTGTTCGAGCAATATCGCTTCGTACATTTTCCTGGTCTCATAAATCACATAAAACAAACTACACGGTCTCGAAGTCAAATTGTGTTGGCCTAATTAAAGCATTTCCGCCATGTTTCCACCGGAGAGTGTAAGCATTTTCCGACGACACAGTACAATTTTGAGACTTATTTTTCCTTTCTCTTTCTAGAATTTTCTTTTCTCTCTCTTTCTTTCTCTTTAGTGCTTTGTTAGCATTCGGTTGGGAGAAAATACGTGAGAATCTTACAAGCACCAGCACAAAACAGCGAAGATAGAGAGAGAAACAAAGACATAAAAATAATATAAAACAAGAGAGAGAAAGATTAAGAGGGTAATGAGCCGGCTTTTGCCTAGGGAACGTTGCTAGCCTCACCAGCCCAGCTTTATTTTTCAAATTTTTATGACCACTATGCCCCTCCTTCCACGGTTGCTTTTAACTGTCCTGTCTTCTTTATTTCGGTTTCATCGTGACGTGACGGATTGCCCCGATAACTACGATACGAGGGTATATTTGTACGTAATGTTCTTTCTACTCTTTTTACCCTTCGCCTTTTATTCTAAATACAAAATATTTTGTGTACTATGGTTGGCTGGCCTGGCTCGAAACTGCTGATGCCGGTGACCAGTCAATGTTTGACTATGCCATATAAAATATTAGAATTAAATTATATTTTTTACACCTAGTTTGAGCTGAGTTAAATAGAAAAACAGTAGGTGACACACACAATTTGTCAAGGCAAATTGGCAAATTAGATGATGGTAAGACACACAAAATTTGGTAAAAACCCAATTTTAAATCTTGGTCAACCTATGCATCATATAAATCCACCAAACCATATTATAAAAAAATCCAAGAAAGAAGCAATAAAATCTTGTTTATTAAGCTTCAGAAAATAGTGGTGGTGCAGCATGAATACATGGGCCACCTTGAGCTTGAGAATATCCATTTTTATTTAATGGGGTTTGATTCATGAAATCAAAGGTTACGATATAAGAAAACATCATTTTCATAGTCACTCAATCATGCCTTGTTTTTATTGACTAGGGGTACTGAGGTTGGCCAATAATCCACGTAACTTGGAACAAATATAATTATAATTTCTTGCTTTTCTTGTAAGGATATGTTTATTAACTTGCATAATTACCGATATTAACAAGAGCAATATAAACCCTAGATATTAGTAAAATTAATTGATTAAACCTTTATCACATTTATAAAATATTAAGTTATATGATATAATAATTATGAATTTAATCATTGTACCTGATTTACCCTCTGTAACGGGTTCTGATTTAAACAAAGTATAGTAACAATGTGTATAATATTTTCACGCACGATTTACTGAGTTGACTTACCATTTCTAAGTTTCAAAATTACAGTTTCCTACCTCTCATTCAATTTTAGTTATTAACTTTATTAACTAAAGAGTGTGACCAAATGCTTGAAAAAACAAGAATAAGAAAAAGTGATTCAAGAAAGAAGAAAAAAGAGGCTCAAAAAATAATGAACTTGGCTCCTTCCCTTTCTCTTTGTCACCTCATTTTTTCCCGCTCATTAAAATAAGTTTTGCCTGCAACCCTATGTGAATCCAAATTCCCACTCTCAATTACCACTTTCACCACCCATACCTCATGGTTACAACATGTACAACTATTTTAGTAGGATTGGAGCCCAAATACTTGTCACTATCATGATTAATTTTAGATAGAACGAGAGTGGAGGAACCGTAACCGTAGAAGTTATTATTCTGTTATGAGTTAGGAATTATTATAATGGTGGGAGTCAAGTGAAGGCCATATAAAGCCCTAATCTCTTTGTAACTCTAATTATATTCTTAAACCTAATCTCATCCTTGTTAAATCTACCCTTCTTGATGCTCTATTTCCTCGCGTAAAACAAATTAAGACCGGATCATTGGTATTTTCTTTCCCTTCTTTTCAAAGGCAGATGAAATTTGTCTTCGTACTTTGAATAATAAAGTTATCAAATTACCAGTTTTTCAAACTTCTCAAATCATTATTCTAGTTATATTACGTTAAAATTTTTTAAATTATAAATCATAAAAAACAGGTTAAATAATTATGAAATTAATTTAAAACACCCGAAAATTCACACCAAGATTAAGTTAATGGAATTGATTTGTTATTAAGACAAAAATACAATTTGGATAGATCAACAAAAATACGTACTAAGATTTGAAGGCTCCCTCACTTCACCTGATTTCTTCAAACGTTTCCACTTAAACTGCCCAAGTGTAGGGCAACCCTATCTTGGACAGACAGAGACACCAATTAATGCCAATCAATAATGGGGAAAAGCCAAATGAATTACCACCTTTTGCCAACAAGGTGGCAGTTAAGGAATAAATAAGGGAGAGAAAATCTTTTAAGAAAATAATGCCTTGGTCCAATATTAGATTTAATAAAATTATGTGTATAATTTTATATATAAATAATAATATATTATTATATAATTAGATATTATTTTATAAAAATATTATATATATAATTTTATATATAAATAATAATGTGTTGTCATTTGATTGAATATTATTTTTTTTAATTTTTAATTATTCAATTATATGATGATACGTTATTATTTATATATAAAAGTTATATATATAATATTATTTATTGTTTCTTTGATTTAAAATTATTCAATTATATAATAATATATCATTATTTATATAAACAAATTATATACATTATTTATATGGATAACACTTTTCTATTAGTGTATATACCAACTCAATAAGCCATGAAAACATAAACTCCACCATATTCCTTTTAATTGGGTTTACTTAGAAATGGGCTTCCGTGAACTTAGTGGTTCATCCAAGTCGAACTATTCGCCATCTCATGGCAAATTGCTTGTCATATGAATATAAAGTTGTTGAACAAACATGTACAAAGGCTCCACATATGTTCATATCGTACCACATGGGTAAAATGAATAACATTCTATATAAGATTATTTTAAAAAATAAATAATTATTTATATCAAGTGATCTACTATTTTTGTGTTTGTGTCAAGAGGCAGGTAAAAATTGTGGTTTACATTATTATTAATGATATGTGAAATTGATTTATGTATATATGTGTTAAAGATTTGATGGCGTTATGTGATTATAGATTTGTGGAATAAGTATTCACTTTCGAGTTTTTCCGATTGTTGGTAGGTAATGTGATAGAGATTTTAGCATTTTGTGGTTTCGAACTCAAGAGAAGTTGATGTAATGAGATGATTTTAGATGTTTAAAGAGACCACCGTTCATGTATTTTGATCCATATGCTTGGCAGTGTTTTAGCATGTTTTGTAGCCCAAAAACGTATTAACGACATTTCATAGCCCAAGGACTAGGGGTGGATTTAGGCCGGGCCTAACCCAAACATCTCTTGACTCGAGTTTGTCAAGCTAAAATTAAGTCTGGTTTGAATTCGGCTTAAATGAAAAATAGTTTAGTTTTGTTTGGTTTGAGTTTGACTTGATTTTATAGCTCGAATCTATGGTTCGAATTCATAGCTTTGTTCGACTATAATTAATGATTTGAATTGATAGTTTGAATGCATAACTCAGATTCATGACTTGAGTTCATAGTTAATTGACAAAACGACTTCATTTTACTGAAATAATATTCAAAATTTCTGATTTGAGTCACAAATTTAAGTCTAACAGGGCCACAAATTAGAGCTGATCTGAGTCAAATCAAGTCACGAATTCTAACTATTGATCGATCCCCTAATTTGAGCTAGATTCGAGTTGAACGCTCCTTAACTTAAGTTCGATTCGAATTAAAAAACGAGTTAAATCTTTTTGTTCAAGTTCAGTTCAAGATTGAATCAAATTAGTTTTCGAAACTGAACTGGCTCAGATCATATCTAGGCCAACCAAGGATGGGCAGTCGAATCGATTGTCTTTTTGGTTTGTGGTTCAACCAGTTTAATTGAATAACCAATTAGTTCAATCTATCCCCAAATTATTATATATATCTTAAATAATATCAAATATTCACTACATTTTTTGAATATGAAATATATAAAAACATAATTTTAAATATGTTAATTAACCAATCGACCCCTTATTATATAGGTATAGAAAAAAATCAATTACACATTTTTATCGATAATTTAATTAAAATTGCAGATATTGTAATTTTTTAAATTTTCAATAAAATAAAAACTATGTAATATTATATAAATATAGTTTTATTGATTTTAAATAATTTTTTTTCATTTAACAAATTTATTGAATTTGATAGAATTTTAAATTAATTAATATTTATATATAAACTATATTAGACTATAAAACTGAATTAGATGGTAGATCAAACATATTGATTTGATTCAATTTTACAAACACTAGTAAAAATCAGATAAAAACAGTTGGATTATTTCGTTTCAGGCATGTAAAAACTAATTGTGACAACCTAAAATTAGGGATCTAACACGAACCACCCTATTATATAACTCCCACAGTTCTACGTCTCCTAATAAAATTTGCCCATTTTTTATATATGTATATAAATTAAATAGTATTATATATATAATTTTATATATAAATAATAACATAATATCATATAATTAAATAATTAATTACATAATAATATATTATTATTTATATATAAAATTATATATAAAAATTATGTATACAATTTTATTAATATAAATTAATATATTTGAGTGATATAATTAATTAATTATTTTTATTTTAAATTTATATAATTAAATATAATTATATTAAATTATATAATAAATTTATTTATATATATAATTTTATTAATTTATAAAATCATAATTAGACAAATGTAATCTTAATAGATAATTATATACAGGTACAACCGTTGATATCAAATCTTCTGATTTTATAAGTTCAAAGCCAAACAGTGAGCTGGGATTTCAGCTGCCCGTGGGGCCGTACGACCATGTCTTTTTCGAAACACTGACATGTGCTGCCCGCCTGCCGGCCATCCCACCTCGCCTGTTCAATGGACTCATCTACGCCCTCCACGTGTGCTTTCACCGAACTAACAAACCTCTGTCTGCCACGTCCTCACTCGATGTCTCTACTTATTGTTTAACCACGTGTTAGCCTTCCATCCAAAATTGCTGATTTGGTGAAGAAAACAATGAAAAGGCTATCGCAAAATTACTTTAATGATGTATCAATGGTTAGCCTAAAAACAGAACAGGAAAGTTTTCCCTGAAAAAGAGTTAGGGTCGGAATAATAGGATAAATTAATAATATATTATAATAAATTATTTTTAATTTATTTAATATAATAATTATAAATTTAATTATTATATTTTAAAATTTATTTATCCAATAAAATCAAACAAAATTCTTCTATCATAAAATAAAATTACTTTAATAACCTAATACAATCCTAATCATCATACCATTGGATAATTAAAGGATTATTTTACATCATTTTCTCATATTAAATAATTGAATATAATTATGATTTGTTGAGGTTTTCATTACATAAACTAATTTATGCTTTAAAATTTAATTCCTACCAGACAAAATAATTTGTATTGTATTGCCAAAATAATACAAAAATCTAGAACATTTCACTTCATTTATACTTCGATCAAGTTGAAGAGAAATAAATGAGGGGTTGGGGAACACAGCCATGGCAGTTGTGTTGGTAAACATATTAACGGGTCGAATCAACCCACAACATTCTTTGGGTTTCTTTTTTCGGGCAATTTGTAGGATATGGTTTATTATTTTAGTAAATAGTGTCATGACTTGTGGATCATATCGGGGTTTTGAGAGTAAGACTCACAACGAGTTTCATACTACATATAAAAATTATTAAAAAATTAAAATTAATTAAAATTAAAATTTAACAAATTAATCAATATAAATATATGAATTGATTAATTAAGTGTTTGATATGACATATTTAAGAGATTTTAACCATATCATAACCCCTCTTTATTTTATGGGTTAGTTTGACCTGCAAGACTCATATTGTAGTGATTCTTGGCATGACTTAATCTATTAACACGATGCCTACATTAAGGTCGGCCCGACATCGGCTGTGGACATGTCTAGATGTCCGCAAAGGATGGAACAAGAAGCAAAGCATGTGAAAAACTTTGAAAGAGATACCGCGGCAATTTATCCCGTATTCATATTTGATATTGAATTGAATGGTGAAGACATGGCAGTCGGTGGGTTCACACGCCCACTAAGGCCCACCAAGCTTTGTCTTTTTTTTTTTTTAATTTTCTTTTCTTTTATATAAATGCAGCCCATTTGTCTTCAACTATGCCAATTGCCCACCCCACCAAATATTTGTGAAAGTGATAAATACACACTAATTCGATCATCTTTGTTATGTTGGACCAGGTGGTGGTGGCGCTGCATGTGGGCAGTGGCCTCAATTCTTGGCCGGTTTAGGATTCCACTATAAAATAGATTACGTATCTCATAAGTCAGACCGATGGTGATAGGGTTTTGCATCAATTTGTGGGCCAGAGGAATTATTCACATGCATAGAGTAGTTTTTTTCCTTATCCTCACCCATTAATTATGGGATAAAATTATTATCAAATAAAAATATTTTAAAAATTATAAATTTATCATTTTTTTTGTGAATTTAAAATTTTAATCTTATTCAAAATTTAAAAAATTATTATTTCCTCCATAGGATTCCATCTCCTCTTTTTAGTGAGAATCCCTTCTTTGATTATAAGTATTTTTTCCTTTTAGTCAGCTTATCTCTCCTTCTCAATCTCTCCGCTACTTTTATTAATTTTTAATATATAAATTTTTTTAATTAATATGATAAATAATATAAAAAATATTTTATATTAATTACACAAAATAACAATTAAGTAAAACTATATCTTAGTTTTCTTTTATTTCATCTAACCAAACACAATAATCTTTTAAATAATTTATCATTATGGTAATCTTTTATAAATAAAATTATGTGCATAACTTTAGACATAAACAATGATATGTCACTTTGTGATTTGGTATTAATTTATCTTTAATTTTCAACTATTCGATCATACGATAACATATTATTATTTGTATATAAAATTATATAAAAAAATTATATATATATAATATTACTTATCTTTTATATTTGATAATGAAAGATTGCCCAACCAAACACACACTTAAAATTATGTCCTAAAGGTAAATCATGAACATAAAGATTGAAGAACATCTAGCATTGAAAGAAGCTCTAGATATAGTTTTGTCTTGTAATTAAAGGGGAGTAAACCAGCCAACAAGCAGAAATAATTTTGTCTTGGAATCAAATTCAAGTAATATTCTAGGTGTAATCAACTCAAACTTCACAAACTTTCTGCTCTTGGAAATGTTTTACTTGCAATTTTCTAACCTTTTTTTAATTTTAATTTATAAACAAATATTTATTTTTTATGGTGAATTTTCCCTGCCAGGGCCGCAATTTCCATTTCCGTTTTCACGCTTTGTTTCAAGCTTCAACTGACTTTTAGGTAAATTGATCAAAGTTTAACGTGGTCCATACATGTGATTTGGCTTGATCCTACAATCTAATTTCTTCTTCAAGTCTATTGCCTTTATTGGCTAAACATGTGAAATCCATCTTATCATGCGTGCTAATCAGGTGAAGATGAAGGAGTGAAGATGCAGAAGGGTTGTCGGCAAAATAAGTTCCGTTTAAATTCAAAAGTATTTTTGTCGGTGAAATTGGATTCGAGTAATGTTTATGCGGGTTTGTGTAAAGATTACGTGAACTCACTTAATCTCTACACCAGCTAGGAAAAAGATATTAACTGACTAAGTTCATCAATACTTTGTATTTTTTTCTTGGATCGTATAAAAATTATGTAAACCCATGTATTTCAAATCTCTACAACCCAAGAAAGTTCTATTATTTTAATCCCGACACCATTTACAGCATTAATCACCAAAAATACTAAGGAAACTAGCAAATTCAACAAATAAACTTTAAACCATAATTATTTTTTAAAAAAAAAGAAAGACTTAAGAAAAAATAGTTACAAATTTCTTGCCAATTTTAACAATTCTTAAGCAAAAGGTTAGAAATCAAAACCTTTTTTGGCACAGCCCACACCGGCTTTGGCTAGAATATATATTAGAGAGAAGACATGATAGGAGGGTGTGACCGAGGCTCCCCATTTTTGGCACAGCCCACATTGGCAAGCCTAGAAAATTGTGAGGGTCTTCAGAGTTATGACATAATCTATTTTAAATGGTAAAATATAGTAGATGCGTGTAATACACATAAAATGCATATATATTAAGGGTTTTTTTAAGAAAAATGATGTGTATTTATTTTATCACACAAATAAATATAAACTTATATATTTTATTATATAATTAAATATTATTTTATTTTTAAATAAAAATATAACACATATTATATATATATATATATATATATATATATATATATATATATTTATTTATTTAAAGTAAATATACATAATTTTACAAGTAAAATTGTCTATACAAATAAATTGTATAAATTTTTTTATATATAATCTGAGATGACAATTTATGATTTGATGATGTAAATATTTACTGTTTTCCTCACTCTAAGATAATCCAATCAGATACTAATCATGCTACTGGTGTTTTTTCTAAGGGACAAAATTTGGTTATTTTAATTAATTGTTAGATTTTCTTTATACAAACACCTGGCTATATATCTGCCGTGTTCGTTAGGCTTGTTCAGTTTAGCTCGGTCTGGTTTTGCGTGGTCTAATGTTTAGGATTGATTGGACGGTTGGATGATGTTATGGGCAAGTGGGTTCGTTTAGTCACAAACCCACCTATCATGCACACGGAAAAAAACCAGACTTCATGAAGAGAAAAGCAGAATCTGCTTCACAAAACTGGGAAACTGCTATATTTTCTTTTTGTTTTTTTTTTTTTAAAATAAATTGAACCTTCCCCGCCAATCAATAAAACTGGAAAGACACAAAGACAGTTTTTTTCCTTTGTTAAATGCCAACATCCTAATCTAATTTACTGACATGGATGATGAAGGGGCACACATTAGCCACTGGAGAATAAATGTAAACAATGAGGAAGTTTGAGCTTTAGTCAAGGAGTTCAGAAGGAACGTGGCCAAAAATATCAGGACATGAATCCCAATTTGATTTCTCTCTGGCTTCCCAATACCCGCCAATATACCGATATGTACCAGTTGCTTTATCCTTAGCAAACCATTTTGGTTTCCAGCCACTCTCTTGCATCTTTCGAGCCTGCATCCCGTTCCAAACATCCATGCATTATCATTATGTGACTAAGTAATATAATTGGCAAAAATCTTCACGAGCAAATTTTGAATGTGCGAATAAAGACAAACGATAACACAAAATTCACCTGCCGTTGTCGCTGCTCTAGCCGTAACTTCTCAGAATTTGCCATTTCGTACTCCCCATTTTCCAAATGCCTTTGGTCAGGTCTGAGTCTTGAATCTGTTGGTGGCAATTTCTCCTTCACATGGGAATAACAAATACATATCAAACAAAGATTTTCAAATGCAAACAGGCATCGAGAAAACATGAGACTTGTGTATTAACATATCATGTATCTATTAAAAGGCGATATCTGCAACAAACATGTCAAAACAATCACCTTTAGACCTGGAGTGAGCTCGTTCAATGTGATGGCAAAACGTGTGAAGTTATATCTAGTGGGAAATTTAGGAGGAGCACTCTGCTTCCAAAGTGCACGAGCTTCTGATTCAAATCCTTTTCCTTTCCCTGAACAGTCTCCAATCACATAATGCATGCTCTCATCCCATTTTCCAAACACAGTTGCCATTGTTTTCCCATTCCTATCTTGAACTGTGCCATGCACCTGAAAAAATATTAAGCAGATACATAAGACATGAATTTGTATTATTTTAGCAAAGAATATGTTGCATGTCAAGCAAGTCCACCTATCAAAGATACTCTTTATCAAGTTATATTAATCAAACCACAATCACATACAACCGACAATACTCTAGAGGAAACAAACATTGATGGTGTCTGAAAAGAACCTGGTGAGGATTGCGGTCAATGATAGACTGCTCCTTGAATTTCAGCTTGCATGAATACTCGCAATTTCCCTCAATTCGCATTGTTCCATAGTGATCGCAGTACAACTTTCCCAATATGAGATTATATATTGACGTGGTAACCTAAGGAAAAAAATTCAATTTCTAACTAGACCTTATTTAGAGAATGAGTGTTACTTGGATGGTTAGAATTTTACCTTACTCCATTGAAAGACTTCTCCATCATCAAATTCCAAAGTTAAGACACCAACGGGGTCAAGCTGAATTGAGCGACCCCAAAATTTGCTCTTCAGATTGCTATCTCCCCAAAATTTCCAACCAGTACCCTCACAGTGACAGGCAACAATCATAGGGTGATGACTGACCTGACACCAAAATAAAATAAGACCAGCCACTCAATATGCTAAAATAAAAAAGAATTTGGCACCAAACTTAAAATAACAATTTGGTCAAACTATGAGAGTGAATTAGTAGAGATCATCTCAAGTAATAGACTGTACTTTACACCTAAAATGAAGGTAAAAATATGGTCAAATGGATATCATACTCATCTAAAATTCAGTCAATTTACAAATTTATATGCTGATATGCTCCTACAGGGCTGCTCCTAATATAGTCAACCTGGTTAAGCTGCAAGTGTACCAAATGAAACCAGCTCAATACATATTGACAATAAAGAAGATTTTGCCAAGGTATGTTTCAATACTCATGAGAATAGAAAATATTGTCTAATTGCATGGATGAATGAAGTCATTAACAGAAGAAACTGCAACTATATAATTTGAATTCTAGTCATGGAAACAAACCTTCTCTGAGAAAAAGCGGAGGCCTTTATCTGGATAGTCAGCTTCATATGTTTCACCTAACAGTGGATTAAATGGTTTACATATTCTTCCTTCAGTTGAAGCATAACCAGATACAGCAAAGGCAGCCACGTTTAAAATCCTCATTAGTTTATTGCCCTGTAAAATTTCAAAGAAATTGTCAAAGAAGCTTCGGATCAAGTAAACACTCTACAGCAATATGTGCAAGTAGTGGTAATGTGTAAGAAAGAGATAGAATTTAAAGAGCAGTAAAAATAAACAAATATCAAGATATTATTCATAGACTTACCCTTTTCCCCCATTCATACGCTCGGTCAAGAAGATACGAATACTCCATTTCTTCAAAACACTTTTGTAGAGAAGAAAGGGGCTCATTAAAGTAAACAGGAAGACAAATTTTTGTGAGATCCTTGCCTATGTTATCCTTAATCATTGACCAAAGGCTGATACCCTTCTCCTTTTCAACTGGATCAGGGAGTTTATTACGTCTCTTAATACGAGGATAGTTAGTTCCAACTGATCTGATGGACAGATCATTGTCATCTTCAAATGCATCTATAGGATGCCCTTCACCATCTGAAGAGAAAGATGAAGTCCGGAAATCAGACCCATTACTTCTGAAAGAACTTGATGACAAAATGTCACGAGTATCAAAGAAAGTATTTTCATCATCATCTGTTTCTTCCTCTGCTGCGTCAACTCTTTCATTCTCATCATCAGATTCAGTTGGACTACCTTCTGACAGGAGGAAAAAGAAAAACCAAGAATAAAATATGTAATTTGAATAAGAAAAGTAAAATATGTATGGGTATAATATGTATCAAGTTCTACTAGTGTATGATGTCCATTTATGGGCTCAAATTTAATAATAAAGCTTTGTAGTCTGAACACATCTTATTGGCTTTTTAGATAATGCCAAAAATAACTAGCCATTATAACATAAAACATTCTAGACTGAGACCAATTCTATAATTTTAATTTTATGCATCAACTGAGAGTCAGCACATCTCACTGTAATATGGTAAATATTAAACGTAAATAAATGTATTTACTTTATACAACGTACCACTCGATCTGTCTTTCCTTAATGTAGGTGAAGCACCTAGATCACTCAACTGTCTTTGGCTCTCATCAACTACTGTATTCTCCAGATCAACCTTTTCTGTCTACAAAATAAAATTTAAAAGAATGTTTTAGCATAACAAGAAAAAATTTAAGATGAAACTTGCGAGAAACTTAACTTACCAACAAGGATTCATGGATTCTCTAAAGAGCTATAATACTAGCTTGCATAGGTTGAAAATTCATGAATAACTTAAGTCTGATTTGAAATACAATTAGTGATTACCAGCTTGAGCCCAAGCAAACAGAATGCCTTGAACTAGCTTTTGGGGGTGCAAAGCAATATTGAGAACCTCAAGCATTATAAGGAATAGCATAAGCCTTGCCACTATCGAATACACTAATTGTAGCAATTTTAATTTTTAAAAATATTGACATCACATAAGTAGCAAGAAAGATTCTGTTATGATGATATAAATGGAAAGACTTGGGCGGTGGCCACTGATTAACTTGAGGTACTTATATCCAAACTCAAGTAAGAGCTGAGTGCATATCTAAAGACACAGGAATATTTTATCAATTACTGCTAGACCTGGTCAAATTAGCAACTCTTGCTCGGGGATATTTAAGATAAACACATGATACTAAAAGTAACCCCATCTTCATAAATCCTTCCATTTGAAGATTGCATGAGATGGGGCAAGATACTGTGTACCACCGCTTTTTTTTTTTTTTTTGGGTTTTGTTGCCCTTCCTAAAAATTTAACGGGAAATAATGACCACACTTGCTAAGTACAAACTCCCCAGCCTTTATTAAGATAGTTTAGCAAAAAACTGACAAAGCTTCCACTCTTTGCTACATAAACTCTCGATTAGCAGGAAAAAAACTTATTATTTGGGTATCCAATTACTAATAAATATGTTTGGCTACATTATCCTTTAATCCTAATCTGCAGATGCAGAGTTCTCAAACTAAATATAAAATAAACAAATATTTAAAAATGCCATAAATTAGGTCTGGAAGTAAATGAAAATCATATCTCCCAAATCCTAAACATTGAGAACAGAAAATTCTTCATAAAGTTAATCTAATTTGTCAAGCCAGAAGCATCTATGGTCGCTCTGACAATATCCTGTGAGGATGTTGTTGTGTGATGGTAGAGATATGTTCAGCATTATGAAAAAAAAGGACCATGACATACACAAAATGAACTACAGACATGAAAATTGTATGTTGTAATCTGCATTGTCAGAACAATGCTTAATTTGTGAATTCATAATCTTTGGAGAACAATTTATGAAATTCACAGCAAAATAAAACCTCTTAAAGCGTTCAATCCCAGGTCAAGTGCCCCAGCCTTGATAAAAAAATCAAAACTGCTGCACCGTCACTGTTTCACAACTGGCAGCGCTCCCACCATCACTGTCATCATGACAACCACTACCACAACATAACACAATATCGACCAACCTCTGCCATTAATCTCTGCTGCTTCATAAAAATGCACTGATCCCCCTCTCATATCAACAATATATTATTATTGAGCAAATTTGGATCAGCTACATGAGTCCTTTCATCAATAGAGCCACCCTGTCCACTGAAATTTCTTGTATGAAGCACAAATATAAATTTACTTTTGATGCTTCTACATTTTCTTCTACTTTTTTCCTTTGGCCCCTTCCGTAAAAGTTAGTAATAATTAAATAATACTGCACCACTTCATGAGGTAAAACAGAACTTGAGACAGAGCTAACAGTCAGCAATTGTTAAAGACAGCAATTTCTACCGCTCCGAGTGTTAGAGCAGTTCAATCACTAGACACTCATACACCGGCCAAAAATAAAATACTAGAATTAGAAGCAGATGTCAAGTACTAGCGATCTTGTATAATGACACTAGATATACAGAAGTCATCAGTTCCATATGTTGTGAAATAAAATCTGTAAACCCGCCTGAACACTAAGTGATCAGACATGAACTTCTACATCCAAACAAAACCTACATCTGCTTACGAACTTCTAATTCAGTACTTAAGAAAATTTTATAAAAGAAAAACGTATAAGCACACCATACACATCATATAAAAGTGTTGAACCGCTCCACAGAGAATCACAAAAACAACAACAAACTGGACTTGAGCCTAGTCACACCCAATTTCATTAGGGCACAATTCGTAAAATTAAAAAAAAAAAAATCATTTGGCAATGCCAGCAGTATTTGAGGCGGTAGAAGAATTCTTAATCTGGTTTCTAGTTTTCATTATATGTACCTCTAGATGCCTCAGCGTGTCCATCAGTAAACACTGCTTCTGCTTCAACAACAGCAACTGATTAAGCAACATGGCGAACTCGTCCTTCATTATCTTTTCGCTCTCTAGTATTACTTCTTCTCTCACTCCCTCCACCAACAAACGTTGTCTCAATTTCTCAGTAGAGAGGTGAACGTTCTCCGACGGAGCCATCAATTCGCTGTTCGAAATTCTCGGAAACATATCCTTCACCGCTTGCAATGCCTCTATCCATTGCAAACGGTCCTCCCGCGTTTCAGCCCTCAAGTGCAGTCGTTTTGTGCCTGTAAATATCGAGAATCTCTTGTCGTCCGATTTGCTCTCACGGATTGTCGACACCTGTCAACCAATAATGCCACAATGCATTTTAAACATTTTAGAAAATAATACCATTTAAACAATATTTTAAATGAATAAAAAAATAAAAAAGACCTTGAGATGGATTTCGCCGAACGGTTTGCGGTTAAAGTGGTTCTGATGAGACGCCGCCGTTTCGTACTTATTGCAACCCTTGGAGATTCTTCGCATGGACTCTTCACCGATAATTTTGCAACCTTTCTCGGTCTCTTGACTCACCACAATCTTATCAGGTCCATGGATCTTGTAATAAGACAAAACGCCGTCCTGTAATACGAACCATCTCGGCCTCCAACCTTTGCCGTAATTCACCCACTTGTACAACACTCCTGCTATTCCGTTCCCTACCAAGTCGTTTATCTTCACGTCCACCGGCTCAGCCCTCTGGCTCAGCCGTTGATTCGGTTCCGTCGAATTGGCACTCCCGCCGTTGTGGTTATTGTTGCTATTGATGTAATTATGATTGCCGTTAACTTGCGCCGGATTGGATCGGGCCAACGGGTCGAACCGATTTGAAGACGTCGTCCACATAATCGTAGTAGGAGGGCGAATGGCAGGGAGATGATCTGTGAAGTGTTTATGAGAGGCCTGGCTATTTTCGGATACAGTGGAGATGCAACAAAACTGATGCATATCCTATTATAGACTAAACAACAGCCAGATCGCCCGATTTGACACCGACGACGTGGCGGCGGAAAATGGCGGCCGAGTTGATTCTGAATTTCATGCTAATTTCGTTTCTCTTAATTGGTAAGACGAGGTCGCAAGAGAGTATTGAATTCGATTTGGGTAAATTGAGTGATGATTATTAAGTGGTAACAGAAATAGTTTTATCCTCGACAATTTCGGGGAACGAAGAAAGAAATGGAGTGACTTGAGAGCGAAGAAATGTCCGGCGAGGCTAATGAGAAGATTTGAAAAAGTCGAAAAAAAATTCAAGAAATATGAACGACGGGGAAAATTAATTATAGCGAAGCGGGTTATTATCATGTGCGGAAACGTGTAGAGACTAGAGGGGCAAAAGCGTTTGGTTTTAATAGTGATGGATTCTACGCAGCCCGTTCGATAAGTGTGGTCCACACGTTCACGTGGCCCCTTTTTGGTATGCGATCATTTCATCTTCTCCCTGGAGATATCCCCTGCCAAGTTTTAAAGAATTTCCCCGAAATTTTGTGCGACGACTTCATTTTCAACTTTTTTACGGTGAGCTAGGGATGGTAAGCTTAAAATATAAGCAGTAATATTTTTTAGTTAAATCAAATTAATTTAAGGAACTTAGCTCCATAATGCTTAGTTTTACTTTACTTATTCTATTTTTTAATTAAAAATTATTAAAAATAATATAAATTAAATAATATATTTATATATTTAAAATAAATAGGTACAATTTTATTAATTAATTATTTACAGGAGGGCCGGAATGGGATGCTTCAGCAAAATCTTTTTGGGTGGAATTAAAGCTACCGCGTATAATACTATTATGAAGACCTCACAAGTTAAAAAATCTAAGATAAGAAAAGAACAAAAAGAAGAGACATTAGGAAGAGGGATATAAAAAGGACGATGGTGAGTGGCTTGGCTGGATCCAATCGCCACCATTTTATGCCCTTGTTAGTGCTCCATACTAAATTATGGAGTAGATTGGTCTATATATCAATTTCATGTTTTCTTTTAGTTTTTAAAGGTTTTTTCCAATTCCTTTTAAATTTTAATTTATTTCTCAACGTTAAAAGACTGATTAGACCGACTTAGAATCCACCATGAAAAGAAAAAAAAATCTTTTATTGACCCAAACTTTTTTGTTTTTGGGTTTAATTAGAGATCTCATTCATATTTGTTAAACGAATAAATTTAAAATACAATAATCGAACCCATAATTGTTATACCAGATAAATCATCAAGACTTTACAAATATGATAGAGGTTTGAGTCATGACTTTATTTTAGTATTTTTAATATTTCACCAAGTTTGTTATTGCCTATGAAAAAACTCCTACAAGTTTTTTAAAATTACATTTTAGTATACAATTTTTAAAGAATTACATTGTAGCCTATCCTACTCTATCCCAAACACACCTACACTCAGTTTGATTTATTTACAAATTATAACTTGAGATTAAATCAATATTTTATAATGAGATGGATTTGAAGTAAATAAATCATTATTAAATATAAAATTAAATACAAAATAATAAAATTGGCAAAATTACTCTTACTTTAATTCTACCAACAAATTTTACATATTTTTGTAAAAAATATAACTTTAAATCATATAAGTAAGATTAACAATCATATTTATAACTTAAATTAACAAAATAATTAAAATAAAATTGAAAAACATAGTTTATGATCGAAAAATTAAGGGTATTCCATCCACTTCTATCCCGATAAATTTTAAAATTTCAATTTCAATTATTCGAACAAAATAATGAAATACTTATTTACTTGAGTAAGATAAATTTGTTACCATATATTTAAAAAATTTTAATTAAAATTTAGATAAATTTTTTAATGAAAAAGTGTTTGAGATGGTAAGAATAAGGATAAAACAAGTATTAACATAGAATCTTGGCTTTCTCCGAGTAATTCATAAAGAATTGGTTAATACCATCTAATTTTAATAAAATTATATTATTTCAATTAATTTCCCCGTATTAAAAAAATAAAACCTATTAATATTCTTATATGAATACGATGTTATTTATTTTTACCACATCAAATGGAACCCTTTGCACCTTAACAATTAATTAACATAAAACAAGCTATTGATTTTCATTATCAATCATAATCAATAATGAATTCGCTACACTCTTTTTATAGGTTGAGTTTGGCCATTAGTTAAGATCGATTGAGTTTAAAAGGAATAATCAAAATTCAAGCTGAAACTCATACTGTGATTCAGCTTTGGGTTTGTCTTTTAGTTAGTGAAAATACAAATTATTTGTGTTTTAAATACATTATTTTGAATTTTTAAATCCAAAATATATTAAACACATATTTTAATCTTTTTTTTTTTTATGAATTTTTAAAATATGAAAATGTCTCTTGTATTTTAATTAATTATCATAATATTATAACTATATAAAATAAAAAACTCAATTTTTTGTCATCCAAATCCTTAACCTATTCTGATAGTTTTTGGTGATGATTGTATTTTGATTATATAATATGTTATATCAGGTTTAATAGTTAATTAAACACTAAATATTTTAATTGTTAACCAGAAGATTTATAAAAAATATTAAAATTATGATTGAAATTATCGTTTTTTTTAAAATATATTATTAATGATGTGTTATATTAAACTCATATATACATATTTTATATCTTTTTCATATTTAAATTTTTTAACCTTTTTATATAAATATATTTTTTATCATTTATTATATTATATCCATTTAATTTTTATATATTTTTCCCCCATTCCCCTATTTACTAATTTGGATTTGTTTTTGAACTCAATACGCCCTAACTCTTTTTTCATAATTAGATTGCCTTCTCTTATCATTTTTAATAATAGAACAAGCAAATAATTAATCTTTAATTTGGGGGAATTAATTTAAAATTTAAGCTATAACAATAATTTAATTGAATAGACCCCACAACTCAGGCAGCAGACGTGGCAAAATCAAATGCGATGGCCGGAACATTCGGGAGTAGATTATCGAAACTCGCGCGAGGAAAAACCAAAATCCGTGAAACGTCCAACCGTACTCACATGGAGGCAGTACGACGCCGTTGTAAGCAAATTTTTGACAGTAGAGAAAATTCATTGTGGATGTCGTCGCAATGACGCGTCTCTGTGACTGTGACCGACATTCCCTGTGCGCGTCGTGTCACGCATGTCGCCACGTGGTGGCTCGCCGACACCTTACTGTACTATTCCCGTATTGTATCGGAAAGTTATAGAATGTTTTGACGTGCAAGATGTGGCGACACTACGTCACACACACAGTTTACAATTAATTTTTTTAATAAATTTACAAATTTCATCTACAATTGATTTATAATTATATATAAATATATTTTTATATGCAAAAATTCTAATAATAAAATAAACACATAAAGAGACCGTTTAATTTAAGTTGTAAAAAATTATTTTAATAATATATTTTTATTATTTATATTAAAAAATTCTCAAAATAATTTTGATTTTATTTTGATTTAATAAATTTTTAATATTAAAATATTTTTATTTTTAATAAATATAATAAATAATATAAAATATATTTTAAAATAATTACACATAAAAATATTTAAGTAAAATTATATTTTAATATTATTTTATTATCTTTAATCAAATATGATAATTATTTATATTTATATAATTTTATTAAATATAATAATAATTATTAATATCCATTAATATTTTAGATAAATTAAACTAAACTAAACTAAATTAAAGGTGTGAAATGTTTGATTATTCTTATTCTTACTCCCAATTTTGCCGAGAAATTTCCCCGAACTTTTAAGAAGAATAAGATTCCATAGTACGCGTTGAATGGAAGATACGGATATTTCGATAAATGGAAATCCAAATGTTTATCTTTTGACTCCTTTTTCACTTTCCATTTCAATAACGGATTCTCTTAACAGCGTAACGGCTAATTTAGTTGATATTTCCTTCTGTCAATTTTGTGTACTTTGACCAGAAGTCTGACCACAGACTATATATTCTTCTCTTCACCTGGCATATAATACCTTCTGTAAAAGATGTAAAGTATATATTGGCTACCCGAATAGTTTGACTAGAAAATCACGAGATTTTATTTATATAAGAGTATAAATTTAAATTTATTTTAATGATATATTAATATTAAACTCTTAATTTATTTAGTTTAATGATTATAATATCGATTATTAGACTCAAAATTTGTTTTATTCGATGTGATGGTGATTTTGACTTAATGGTTATTTATTTTGATCACTTTATGCACATTTCTTATATATGAATGTTTCGGCCTGCTTTTATTTTACTAAGACACCTTTTGCACTTTTTTAAAGTAAATTATATTTTCATGCTGATTTTTACGAATGTTTTTATTTTCATTACATTAAGAAATGCATGTTTTAAAAAATTTACGTTAACATGTTTTTTTGGATTCGTATTCTCTTTAGAGGGTATATGTCTGAAGATGGGTGTGACACAACAACAAATGGTAGAATTGCTAATATGAAATATGTATTCTAGGTATGTTACCACTATAAGGCCCTGTAGCCATTGGTGTTAATCTTGGTTTACTTTGATTATCCATTGAGAATGTTTCCATTTTCTAAATCACCTAAAACCCACCGATGTCTTTGCTATTGCCAGTTTCGATACTATGAATGTGGCTTCTGCAAAAAATGGAGATAAAAAGGGACATAAGTTGTTATAACATGCAAGAAAAAACCATTCATGGGCCCTTCCAATTGTGTGTCAAAAAAAAGTGCTAGTTCTTTGTTATCGTTGAATTCAACAAGTTCATCATATTCATCAGTGATGTACTTGATGTCTGCCTCAACATATATCAGCGGTTGTCGACAAGTAATTTTTCATGTAGCAATTTCAGTAGCCTTTCCTAGTTCAAATATGAAGTAGGTTTAAACCTTTTGTGTTGTAGGGTTGGTACTTGTAAAAACCATTATTTTCATACGAGTAATATTATATGTATAATTTTTTAATATATAATTTAAGTACACAATTTAAATATACAGATGATATGTTATGATGTGATTTAGTGTTACTTCATCTTTAATTTAAAATCATCCAATCACATAAAAATACATCATCTATGTTTTCAAATTGTGTGTAAAAAATATGTATATATTATGCTTACATTACAGGAATTTAACTTAAAGATTTAATTTTTCTAAATTATAAAGAAATTAAATCATTCGATCAAATTTCTTCAAGTTTAGACAATTTTAGGTATTTGTTGAAATGGTCATCGTAATCATACGAGGAAATATCAAGTTTTAATCAAAAGATGCATCATGTCTAAATTTAGTAAAATTGTGTTCTATCTAAATGGCCTACTGTAGCAAAAGGTAGGTATCGAGCAAATAAAAAACTAGGTAAAAGTTGAAGATGAGCATCTTGTGAAACATACATTGAAGCCATTCGACAAAATTTGGTTGAAGTGTAGGTTTCAATTAAGGCTAGATTTGAAATGAACCAAATCCGAATAGGGTGAAACTTGTTTTCAAATGGGCTTGGTTTGTTTTCAACTTAGACTCACCGAGTAAGGAGAAACACCAATTTGTGTTTAACTCGCTTTGTGATTTAAGAGTTCATGTTTGACTTGCACTTCACTTGGATTCGTGTGAATATGTAAGATTTGGTTTGGGTTCGTACGAGATGTTTGATTCAGTCAAAGCTAAACATATTTGCTTGGCTAACAAAACATAAATTCGGCTCAATTATAAGGCCAAGATTAAATGTCAATTATTTTATAGTGAAAACGATGCAGAAAATCACGAAAAAAGAAATAAGAACATTTATAAACACATCAGAGTTCAAACCGATTGTAGTAGTGTAGCCACATCATGTCCAAATCTCAATCTTCTTAGAACTCTACCTTAAGTACACACACACACATCATGCATATATATAAACATATTGAGAAAGCAAGAAACCAAGAGGGAGAAAGTATATTTAATGATACAAATCTATTTAGATTCAAACTCGAGTTCATTTTTCCTATTACTCTATAACTCATATTTAGGTTTGTATTTGTTTATTTCATGTTCACATTACGACTCGTTCAATCAAAGTTCATTTCGAGTTTAAAAAAATTCGTTTCAAATCTAATTTTAGTTTGAATCAAAACTTCTCTTCAATTTGGAGCCAAAATATGTCAACCTTAAACCCACATACCCATGTAACTCCGAAACCGACCACCTTCAACATATTCACTGAAATACAACCCATTGAAATTCAAGCTAAATCAACTACAACAACAACCAATTATTTGAAAAATAATTTTGTTAATACGTTGCTTAGACATGCTAAGAACTACAGTTTTCAAACAATTTTCAAATACCAAAATTTATCTCCTTTGTCTTTAAATGGTGTAACAAGCCAAAATATCACCAAGTTAGTAAAAAAAAAGGTCCTTTTAGATTTTAAAAAACAAAATCTCTAATTAAAATTTTAGATTTGAAGCATCTGTTTCAATAGGGGTGATTTATTTCTAAATAAACTTTCTATATAATTAGTTTTCTAATTTAAAAATATATACACTTATAATAAGTTAATATTAATAATTATATATCATTATCTAATTATTATTAGTATTTAAAATAATAATAATAAATATTATAAATATTCATAATATCACTTATTATAATATAATAAAATGTGTAATATTTGTTTGATAGAAATAAAAGAAAATAATTAATTAACAGAAAATTTCGTACATAATTAAATATGGGGTAATGCTATTTTGGTGGTGTAATATTATAGGTTTTTGTCATTTAATACTTAAATGGAGGTAACCAACATTTCGTGCCTCCAGAGACCACGTGTTGAGTAGGCCAAGAAGAGGCAGTTAATCACTGAACGTTAACATGCACAAGAACACAGAAGATCATCAGGCAGAAGAAGCCGTTCCGTATATGATGACTAGTTTGACCGCCAGTGTACAAAGTTTTCAGAACCTGACATGTAAACCACGTGGTGCTCGTTCGCCATTGAAAGTAACCGTCCTCGTGAACGGAGAACAAACCTTTCAGCTCACGTGATAAGACATGTCGGTCAGTACACTAATAATTGGAAGGGCGAAGGATTTATTTTTAATAAAGTTTTGATCAGTTTCAAAATCACATATATAAGATTAAGAAAATCAAAAATCTTATTTATAGATTAAATATTATTAAAATTTTTTTGGTTAAAAATAAAAATAAAAATATTATTTTATTAATAATATAAAAATATAAAATTTATTATTTTTTCTTTTTAAAATTTTAAAAACTAACAATTTTATCAATATATTAAGTTTTTTAACTTTAAAAACTCATATTTTTTCCTCAAAAATTTCTTTCTCCACCTCTCTGATCATTATCTCTAATACCAACGGTCTCTTCTTTTTATTCTAAACCGTCAATTGATGCATGAGAAGAAATCTAGAGACATCGACGGTTGAAGATCTCTTCTCCAACAAAGAGATTTGTTTGTCTTTGACAAAATCTTCCCTCACTGGTGTCTCCAAATCTCTTCTAGTGTACCACCCAACGGTTTAGAATAGAGATGAAAGATTATTAGCGTCAGAGATGATGAATAGAAGAGTGAAAAAAAAACCCAAAGTTTGAGAGAAGAAAAAAATATAACTTTTTAAAGTTAAAAAACTTTATGTAAAGATAAAATTATTAATTTTTAAAACTCGAGAAAAAATATAATAAATTTTATATTTTTTAATATTCTTAATAAAATAAAAATTTTATTAATTTAAAAAAAAAATTCCAATAATAATTAATCTATAGATAAGACTTTAGATTTTTTAAACTCTGTATATGTGAAACAATAAAACTATATTTACTCATTTTTTATACATAATTTGTGTACACAGATAAAATGTTATCATGTGATTAGATATTTCTTTATCATATAATGATACATATTTTAAAATCACCTAATTACGTAATAACACATCACTGTATATATAAATTATATATAAAAAATAAGTATACATAGTATTACTCTATGTGAAATTCGAACCCATGGGAAATAGTCCTTTGCCTAAATGGAAAGAAAAATGTTGTCAGTTGCATTTTATTTGAACCCAATATTATATCATCGCCTGACAGAATCCCCAGCATTGATCCTTCCATTCCTCAACGTGATTAAGATCAAGAATTTTGATCTGATACACAATATATCCACAAAATTTTTTTAAAAAATTATTTAAATATATATTTACTTAAATAATTATTTAAATATATATGGCTTTTAGCTGTTTAGATTATATCAATTAAAAAAATAGTTTAGATTAAATTATATGAATTACATTGGAATTGTACAATATCTTGATTCTGACAAATGACAGAAGTGATCGATTTGTCATGTTTGAAAATTTGGATATATAGCCCCCTTTTCCCACTGTCTCAATTTATAAATTCAATGAAATTTTGGAAGCAAAAAGTCCCAACCAAGGCATCCAACTTAATTCCTAAATTTCACCCATATTGTCTGACACCTAAGATTTAACGACGAATGTCAACAGCCTTTTTTTCTCAATTTTCAACTTTCTTCGGCATTTGATGCCAAATTTCCAGTAGATAGACATGCATGGCGTTGAATCAGTCTCAACCATACAGAGGAGCATAATAATTAAGTGAGCTTTCCTAGTTGTGCTCCATATTTTATTCAATTTCACCAGCTCTTCGGCAACAATGTCAACCTATGAACTTTTCTTCAGGCAAATCATTTTTAATTTTTCCAGTAGAAGGTTCTCAAATAAATGCAAGACACTACTGCTAATCAATAAATTTGTACCTGGCTAGGTTAAGGCATCACTGTTGACCTCATGATACCTAAGCAGGATAAGGTACATATCACTCACAAGCCCAAACAGCATACACAAGGCAATCACAGCTTTCAATTGCAGTAATGTGCGGGCTTACCTCAAAAGCCCTCCGCAAGACAAGCAAAGACAAAAGCAGCAAATGATATGAGAATTTTGGTGGATGGGGGGACCATAAACTTAGAAATGGAACCTAAAAGCCTCCATGCATGACAACAAACTAGAACTTGAGGGCTTTTGTATTACCAGCCTTTGCCCATGACTAAACCTCAATATAGTTTCATAAAGTGACAAAGACAAGACAATGTCTGTCAAATGGACCAGAGAGGCTGTGGCCCCTCCAAAAGTAGACCACCTAAAACCTTTCTCTCAGTGCAGAATTTGGTGCATGTCAAGCTGAGTGAGTCTCTTGTCTATTCATACCAACAAATTATAGCAAGACACAAACAGAAAAGAAAGAAAGAGAGCGACAAGCAAAGAATAGAAGAGAGATAGCGGGACAAAAAACAATAAAAGGGCTTACCTATGTCTTGGTGTTTGATTGCGTTTGTGTCAACATATCCCCGGTGAAGATTGTTGCCTTCTAGAAAAAAAATCCTATTCATCATGAATGCATGATTCAACAAATCAACAGTGATAGGGGTCAAACAAGTCCTGTCAACATCAAAATGTTGGATCCTTGAAGCCCAGAAGCATAATTCTGAGATACCTGGTTCATAACTCATAGCAGGTCATTCAATCACGGAGAAGACATTAACAAAAATTCAGTTATTATCAACTAAGATGATGTACAATCAATTATATAATTCTTGATTCATATCAGTTGATAGCTGGCAAAGAAGACATTAAATTTTCGACAAATGATGGTTTTCCTAGCAAAATTAAGACCACAGTTTCCATATGATAGAACATATGACAAGAAATATTCTGTCTCGATTAACAGCTGTTGAACATATTGAGAAAAAAAGTCTCATTTAATTAAATCTGAACTAATCGTACGAATTTTGACCAAGATCTCAATAAAATAAGCAGAAGGCAAAGCATCAATAATTTTGGAAATAGAATAAGTATTGTGACAATGGGACAAACATAAAAACGACAAAATATCCTAAGTTCTTCCCATGATGCAAGCATGACAGTCTCCTCCCGTGGAAGGGTAGTCTGGGATCATTGAAGTTTTCTTCTGATCAGTCCTTTGAAGAAGTCAAAACTGTAGCCAAAAGGAGAAAAATGTTATGAATACTTGCTCTGAGCTATTATTCAAGTTAATGTTGCAAAATGCAACTGACCACAGCATCTAAATTATAACCGCAATGAAATCTTAAATTGCTATATAAAGCTCTATGCAACCATAACATCCAAAAGTAAGATGAAATGCAATTTTAAGAAGCTATAGTATGCTTTATTACAATATCTCTATGGCGAAAACATAACATTCTATCTGGGGGAAGATAACCCTATTGAAAGTAGAGTTAGCATAACATACACAGTAAATATATGGGTACATTTTGGAATAAAAATCAACCAAAAATAAAAGAAAATCTCCCTTCCCTCATCCATTGGAACTCCTGTTCCTATATTCTCTGTGGCTAACAAAGAGATTTGCGAGATCTGATAAAGAAGAGAAAGCTGAAACAACAGATATTCTTAAAAGAAGGAATTCTAAAGGAATTGGGAAATCAAAAGCAGATTTCCAAATCTTCAGAAGGCCAAAAAATAAAAATAGTTTATTAACTCCACAGAAGCAAGAGATAAAGCAGTCAAGTGAACATAACCAAAATAATATGCCTGACTCTGTAGTTTAGATTAAAGGCCAAATACAAGCTTACTAGATATGTTCTCGAAAGAGACAAAAATCTGATACAAGAGCTCAACGAATTTAAAATCATCTATAGAACACTCTGATATACCTGTGTTTTATAGAACTAACCAATCCACACGTATTTTTTAACCATTCATTAGCTAGTAATAGACATAATCCACATACAGATAGAACACTACAAACTAAAAAAATGACTGTTCTGCAATTTACTTCTCTACTTCTAAGCTTAAGCTAGAAAAGAGTTAACTGCCTACACCCTCTGATAGTCGTTTTACATCAATTTTGCAGGCCAACAAATATGTTCCCAACAACCATATATCCACATCCACAATTATAAGCACGCACAAATTCACAATTTTTTTTTCCTGCATACTGTAGATGTATGTCAGGATTGTCACAATTATGCCAATATCATTACACTAAGTGTTTTCCTAATTGTTTCTTTGCAAGGATCTGGCCTCAGTGTGAGAAAGGAGTACAAATTTTTCTGGCAGTAGATGTGTGGTTGATGAGAAAATTGAAGATCTAGCTTCATCCTGTTCATGATAGCCTATTTTCTCTATTTTTTAATTTAAAAATGATACATTGAGACAGTCTAGCATATTTTCTTCATGGTGAAAATAAACAGTGTGTAATTTATTTGTACAATCTACCTATTTCCATCAGGATGAAGCTCACAAATTTGATGGTCGTCACCAATTGCTAACAAATATCCTGATGATGTCAATCCCTGCAAATAGAATCCAATAGTGAAAAACAGAGTAGTTTAAGCTGTAGCTCTGGAGCATCATGCTACTTCTACTCATCACAGACATTGGTATTGAACATCAATAAAAATCAGAATCATATATCTTCTAACTTGCGACTGGATCAAATCTCCTTAGGTGAAGGATTTGCATGTATTTTCGTCTACATCCTTACCTCTACCCCCCCCTCAAATGCAAAGCAAACACATCAATCAAACCCTGCTGTAAGCAGGATTTGGTCCCAATATAAGTGTTCTTACCAACTAACCAGAAACACAAATCATTGAGACATGCATGCATGCATATCAAAATTTGCATGACGGAACTTATCATGAATTCCTTGACTCTGACATACCTGGATAGTCACAACACTTTCAACTACTTGGTCCTCATTCTTATCCTGTACAATAACTCTCTGCCCACTGCACAAGCAAAAGAATTACCACTGGAACAGAGCATTGTCATGTAGGTATGCATAAGATGATAAATGTATCATGCACACTAAAATTTGGTTATTTTGAAAATAAAACAAGCTCAAGCTCACTTGTGTTTAGCATGCAGAATCCTTTAAATTTTTTAATACTAGTCGATCATGATACATAGAAGCAGATATTTACATTAGATCACAGTTCAATGGCAATAACTTATACTGCCATGCTCTTTAACAGTGTACACAGCTGCACTAGAATCTAGATGTTAGATTTGACATTTATCATGTCGTGGAGCAATAAATTTGCCAAAAAAAAAATTGACCTCATTTAATTATGTGCAAGAGCAATGGGTGAATTCAAGAAGCGGGAAAAGTTTCAAGTATACATCAAGGAAAGTTACAGGAATATCAAATAAAAAAAAAAAAACAAAAGGGGATGCAGTGAGAATTGTGCCCAAGATTCAAAAACAAGGTAAAGCCTCAATATTCAACAATAATAAGTGGATAAAAAGCATTCTCATGGTCAAGAGGCTTCTTAAGTTGTTACAAGTACAGACAAATTTATTTTTGGAGTACATAGAATGAAACTGCAAACTAAAAAAAAAGTAACAAAAATTTCCATGTCACCTGTGTAGCCAAGTTTTATAGTATAGCTCCTCAAGAGTTTGAAATCCTGCAAACCATGCAGCAAAGAACTAGCTCTATTATCATTCAAATTACATTTTCAAGATGAATATGTCATCACTTAAACATTTATTTACCTTGATTTATGAAAAGATCATAAAAGGTCTCAAATTTATCAAAAAAGGCTGAAAGAATATCTTCTTTTCTGTACTGGTAAGCGGAATCACAGAACTTTCTTAGAACTGCATTCAAGCATGTTGTTGGCTCGTCATTACTTACATTCAAACCTACACCTGCAAGAACGAGAGGATAGATTAAATCTATCATGCATATATATTTGGATTAGAAATTTTAGAATAGGTAATAAGCTGCAACTCCAAATCATGAAGGTGAAGAAAGCAGCAAGAAGAACACATTTAGCCAGAAACTAACACAGATTTCAAATGCATCTGCTTCATCATCATCCAAAGGCAAATCATATTACCATCAAACAAAGTCTAATTACCAGCACTGATATTGAACTTCTTCAATTTATATGTTGATGTGCACAATATGCCTCCAACTTTTAGGCCATTTAAATACAGATCATTTGGCCATTTTATTTTAACATCAATGTATGGTAATCCCTGAAATAAACAATATTCCAAAAACAATTTTATCAGTGCCCAGCACTTCAGAAAACTCATATAAAGAATTAAGCAGTACAATCATATATGATGTGAAAGGTCCAAGAAGAAAGGCACAAAGAAGAAGTAAGCAAAATTTTGCAGATCACAAAATTTGATAATTTCCATAGCTCAATTCTGGCTTCAAACATGTTAAAAGTCTTCTGAAAATGATATCTTTTAACCAGGCCAGATACTAAAGATTTTGCAGTTGCATAGTAGTTTCACGTTTTGATTTTTAAGTATGGTACTTAAAGATTGAGTGCTTTAAGTAAGGCAATCTTTCCTTTAAGCTTGTTCCCTTCATATGCCTGACAAAGTAAGTTAAATGTATGAGCCACTAAAATGTCACTTCCAGTGCAACATGCTTTCATAGATTCAATTTATTCTGATTGACAACACAATTTTTGTTTTTTGCAGTCTACTGTATCAAAACGAATAGCAAAAGCTTACTTGGTTAAATTTGAAAATTACTTTGTAATAGATGAAGCTTCAATGAAGAACATATGTTCTCCGATCATCCAATGTAAAAATCACTTTTTGAAACAGCATAAAGAATGTTTTGACCAATCACAAACACATTTACTGTTATACACTTCTACTTGCTTTTTACAAAGTTGAACTTACATAGCTTGCTTAAGTTAAGATCTCTCTAATTATTCTTGTAATTAATACAAACAGAAATTCAACAACCAGCAGCTTACAAAATTCTGACGAAGTAGATCCTCTTACTCTGTTATCCTTTTTTCTACATACACAACAGAAACAATGCATACACTTACATGTTTGCCACATATATCTTTTATAGCCTCAGTCATAGCAAGAGACACCACATACTGTAACAAAGGTACAATTTTTCCATCCTCCATTTGTATGGTAAAAGAAAACATAAGGCAACCCTTTGGAGATTCCCACACATTCTTTGATCGACCTACATGATTAAATATCAAAATATCAGACAACAATTCAACTTCCTTTTCCTTTTTTGTTTATTAAATGTTACAACTCTAATTTAATTCTTTTATATGGAAAATTTATTGAACATTTCCATACTATCATGTCAGTCATTGGATTAACTGATACTTTTTAAGATATTATCATGTAGTAAGTGACAAATTTGGCCTACACATACTGGCTAGTCTTAAAGATTATCTTCAAGATTGTGCAACCACTTGAATGCCTATCTAATAAAACCATATCATTGTACTACATAAATTAATCTTTCCTTCATCTATTCTAACAGCATCAAGTTCGGACGTTTCAAAATTAACACTTACTTAAGAGGAGTTCATTAAATAAAGCGAATGAATGTTGCAATATGCTAGTTGAATGCCTCATTCATACCTCGCCCTTTAAACTGAACATCAGAAACACAAACCGAACCAACTGGAAGCTCCCCGAAGTTGCTGTCAAAAACTAAAAGAGAATTCAATATTTGATAAAATATAACCAAAAAAATCAGGAATTAATGCATAACTGAATAAAAAGTCACTTACTGAGAAACAATGTCGTGCGTAGAAGACACCCGCGGAGACCAGATCAGGAATCGACCAAACTGATTGGTGGAAAGAGAGTTCATGTAAAGTTTAACATCGAAAGACTCTTCTTCAACAGATTTACCAATTTCTGATTGCAAAATTATGGAAAATTCACTATTATCAGGGAGTTTAAGCGTGTTATTGGCCTTCAATGACTCAGCAACTTCACTCTCAGCCAACGATTTTCCACATAGAACCAACGTGCCAGAGGAATTACCATCCATCGCTAAGCAAAACAAACAAGAACCAAAAAATAAAACTTGCTCTCAATTTAAATTGAATTCATTAATACAACATCGATTCCAAACCTGCTGGTAGAGACAGACGAGAAGCCTTAATATGCGCAAACACGACAAGTCGTACGGAGTGAAAAGATGAGGAGACTAGTAGAGAGAAGAAACGCAAGCAATTCGCAGATGGCGGCTTTAAGACGGACAAAACCATGCGACTTAAATTACAAACAGCAGTAAATTTGTAATTCTCACAAACGCCTTGGAAGCCGTTGATCTCATTTAGCCTAACACGTCATCAAGTGGGACCGCGCTTTTGATCTCAATTTTCAATGATCTAGCGGATGTGATTGTAACAAGGGTAATGCACATGTGACACTAGCAAGTATGTATAAATGATCATTCGCTCATCAAACGCGCTCGCATTTTTTAGCGGAAAAAAAAGTTTCAGAGCTTACTAGGGTGTTGTGTTGAGCATCCATGGAGCAATTACAGAGCGCTCTTCAAGACACTGACTTCATTGTTATCAATTCACCTGGAAAAGACCGTGGCTCATATCTTTTGCTTGGACTGCAACACTATACCTGTGGAAAACTTGACTGGTGTGTGATTTTAATTTTATTTGTTAGCTTCTATTTCATATAATGGTCTCTTAATTTTTGCAATTTAGGAAATTTTCTGTACCAAAATTGGTTTTTTTCCCTTGAAAAATGCACTGTTGACTTGTATATTTAGTACTATAGAAATTCTTTCTCTCGTGAACCATTTAAAAGTATGACCTCGCCCAGGCAAAGGAAGGGCAAGCACAAGATACACGTCTGTAATTCAGGCAAATTCTCTGTTCAACCATCACAACTGCAGCTTTCTTGCATCGAGCATGTGGCAGAGCTTGTTTACAAGGATTAGATATTGCAGGTTGCTAGTTGTTGAGTGTCCTTATGTAACTTCTAAAATCATACTAAGAGTTAAAAGCACATCTGAAATAATTCTACTTATGCCAAAGGACTATTTTCTACCCAAATTTAGGTTCATTCTAACAGTTACCCCTGAATAGTTTAGAAAATCAAAATTCTCATCTATTTGTTTAAAATCTTAGTTATGGATAGAAGTAAAATTATTATTTAGTAAAAAATTTTAAAAAACTAAAATTTTATTACTTTAACCCCCTCAATTTAAAAATCTCACAATTACCCTCACTTGAAGTTTGAAAAATTAATATTTTCCCTCTAGGGTTTACAAACCGTCACCGGAGATAATCGTCTCCTCCCATATTGGCTCTCCCTCTTGACTTAAATCTTCTTACTGATCACATCCCAACCACCAGCGAAACATATTTCCTCCGATGAAGACAAAATCATCTTTGTCGGAATGTCTTCATCTCGGATGAAGATAATTTCATCTTCGTCTAAGACAAAGACGACCATTGAAGGTCTCAAACGAAGATAACATGACAATTTGAGACCTCTAACGATAGTCGTCATTCGAGACAAAAACAATTTGAAGAATACGATTTCATCTTCATCAGAGGAAATAACTTTCATCGGTGGTTGAAATGTGATCGACAGGGAAAATTAAACCGGGAGGGAAAGCCAATGCAATCAGAGACGGTAAAGTTTGCAATCTTCGACGATGATTTACAAACCTTAGGGAAAAATATTAATGTTTCAAACTTCAGGTGAGGGAAATTATGAGATTTTTGAATTGTGAGGGATAAAAATAATAAAACTTTAATTTTTTTTGTTAAATAATGGTTTTACCTTTAATCCTAACTAAGATTTTTAACGAATGAGTAAAACTTCTGGCTTTTTAAACCTCATAAGTATAACTTTGAGAACACATCAAACTTGGGTGAAAAATAGTCCTTTGACCTTATACTTATTACATAGGTATGGAACAAAACGCGAATGATCAGGCGGGAGACAATCCTTCTAGCCTGAAAAATGACTTAGCCTGACTAAAACAATCTAAACAATTAATTTACACTCTTGTCCCTGTCCAATATCTTCATTCATATGATAAACGTTTCTGGAGCTCAACGCAAAGCTTTGACATTTGAGAAAGCAACTTACATTGTTGGTCTCTTGATGTTGATAACTGAGATTTAAGTAGTTGACTAAGCTGCCGGCATAACATCGAAGCTTCCCAGTCACCGGCACAAGATTCGGCTAGAAGTTGAAGCAGCTTACAGATTTGGTGTTGAGATGGCGATGTTTGGGATGGGATTGGGGGAACAAGGAAAGGATGTTGAAGTAGCTGAGGAATCCTCCACCTTTCATGGCGGTCCCAGGCAAGACACTTCTTCATAAGATGAAGAAGCCATGGATTGGAAACTGGTTCATATGTTATTTCATGTTTAGGATCTGTGATGACTTTAAACTTGGTCCAGAAGGTTTTATAATCCGAAAAGGGTGTCCTCCCATACACCATTTGGTAAAGGATGCAACCAAGAGACCATATATCTGATGGCCGGCCACATTTTATCACGTTTCCATTGGAGTCACTTTCATTGCACATGAATGCTTCAGGTGACATGTAGCTCAGGGTACCCACCTGCAGAAATCAAATTCAATTTAACTGAGCAACTGCATCAAACCCAATGATGTTGACTACTCTCTGGATCAACTGGTGACTGATCATAATCAAAACTATGCATTTAAGTTTATAAACACACTTTATGTATGTTATAATGTGAGATCATTTTAAATTAAAGATAAAATAACAGTTAATCACGTGATAACATGTATAAATATATATTTATTTGTGTATTTAAAATGAATATACATAATATTTCTCGATCATAAACAGAATGGCACATTTTAATCATAAACAACAAATAGATTCAATATTAACCCTAAAACTTTTGAGACATATGCACACCATGATGACAGTACTAGGAAACATGCAATAAATTGCCTGACTTTTGCCATAATACGAACAAGAAGTCACCTTTGTTAATACAAACTAAAGACAGTGTAGAGGCAGTTAGGATTGGATTGGAGTTAAATCAAACTTGAGTTCGGCTACAATGTCAAACCAATGGTAGCTTTGAGTTCGATTTAGTACTGTAGTCGAACAAAAAATGATTAAAACGATATTATTTTAATATGTATAGGTCTAAATAATGTTATTTTAATCAATTTATATAAATTTTTTCAAGTTCGCTAGCTTGACAAATCAAATACCTTCAAACTCGAACTCAAAAATATTTAACTCTAAAACTTAAAACTCAAGTTTGAGTTCATTTGAAACAGACTCGTTTTCAAACTTAAATAAAATTGGGTCAAATCTAGCTCTAAAGCATTATTCTAGTTGACAACATCCATCAATCAATAGTGCAGCAAAAAATTAATAAAATTTGCATCATGTTTCCAGTGAAAATCTAAAAGATATTAATAAAAAAATAAACAAGGGCCATGAGTAAGGATCACCTGTGAATCCCTTTGGATGTTTGTCGTATCACTATTGATGGCTTTCGCAATACCAAAATCAATAAGCTTCAAAAAACCTTTGACAAGAAGGAAATTCGCTGGCTTCAAATCAGAGTGCACAATGCGTTCCTCATGAATGGTGTTCACAGCTTCAAGTATTTGCTGCAGAATGTTTCAACAAAATAATGTCAACCTGTGTTTCTGAATGGTGAAATTCAAGGCCAAGATCAACAAATCATCAAATGACCACATTATAAAAAATTAACAGCTTATTTAGATGTTGAATAACTAGAAATTACAACCCGAGATATAGTTTAGCCTGAGGACCTGCCAGTAAAATCGAAGCCAGTTCTCATCTATGGTCTGATTGGAGCCATCCATTTCCTTCCATTTCTGGGAGAGCATATGAGCCAAATCAATTTCCCCATACTCTAGTACCATGTATATATATTCATCATCCTTGACTCTGCCATCTTTGTTGCTCATGGAGCCATTCAAGACTTCTTGAAGCAATGATTTATCTGTCACCTAATACCAAGAGAGAACATTGGATACCGATCAACAATATATATATATATATATATATATATATATATATATATATATATATATATATATATATATTACTGAAGTCCATATCCCAAGAGCTAAGCGTTGAAAAACATTTAACTCAGATAAAATATAACATCAACTAATTTAGAAAATGATGATTTTTTTTGCTAAAATAGTCTTTTATCTTATTTATAGGTTTGTTATTTCAAAGTCTGTATGTTACTACCATTAACAAGTATGCGTCTTCCATGGAAAATATCAAAAGCATTAAAGGATGTCAATCAAAATGACATATTTAAACAAAAATCCCATTTAACACATAAGGATATCATACCATATGAAATCTTCATAAATAGCATCAATCAACTCTAAATCCCACTCTAAGATAAGAGCAAGGAGTCCAATTATCAAATTTTGAAACAGAATCAATACCAATAATGGACGTTGAGGGTCAAAATCCAAAAACTTATTATATTTAGAATAATTTAACTTTTTGTAATTCATTTACAATTACCACAAATGGACATACATTTTGATTACAATTTTTTGGTTTCAAAGTGAGTACCTCATAGTCTATTAGCTGTATAATATTGTTCTTTCCCCTCAACTTGTTTAAATACTCAATTTCCTGACAAAACCCATATGCGGTAGCATAATCACGACCTTTAAGCTTGATTCTCTTAAGTGCATAGATTGTACAGTCTGATGAAATGACTTTGTGAACCTCACTGCTTCCTCCACAACCTATCTTACCAAGCCTTTGATAGAGCTTTCCATTGACTTTAAAGAACAAGTCAAGGTCATAATTCCGTTTACGAGGTGCAGACACTCCTTTACCGCTAGCAGGCTTTTCTTGCTTTTCAGGTTTAAATGTCTCTAAATTCACATCAGATGATGAGCATTTGGAGAATGCAGCCTGAGATTTTACATCAGTAACATGGCCTGCAAGTTGACCCCCTTCTGTTGACTTATCAACATGCAGAGAAGAATCCTTTGGTATACAACTTTCCTTTATCACATTGCCTTGTTGCTCCTTCGAAAATTGATGTTCCTGAACTTCAACTCTGGTGTCAATTACAGAGGTAGAAACCTGGGCACTGGTTGCCGTCTGATCAACTTGAATTCTATTGATATCTTTATGTGAAGGACATGAAGGATGCATCATATCTCCTTGATTTACTGGCTCAGAATTCATACTGCAATCTCCCCGAGGTTCTCCAGCGCCATGAGCATTGCCACCTTGATAACGAGAGCAATAGGCTGTTGAATTCAGCATGGGTGCTGAAGTAGAATGGATTGATGTTGAGGTGGCACTTGATGAGCCTACAACAGAAAATTGAGTAGCAGGCTGACTTAGAAAGTTTCTAAATTGGTGAAGCTGATCCTGGATAACCGTTGTTCTCGTTGCCACTGAAGAAGAAATTCCACCATCAGGCTTCAAACTTGTATCAGATTCTGTGTTCCGAAAGTTCTGGTACTTGGAATCATTATTCACAACAGTTGATGCTTCTACTCGATTTCTTCCATCCCATCCCATTTCTGTCAATGCAAGGGAAACTCATATGAGATGATAAATTCTCCAGTCTAGTGGCCATTTGATCATTTGCCCCTGCATGTTGAAAAAAGGCAATATATATTGCAGAGCACAGTAACAAGCTAAACAACTATACATAACAGCTAAAATTCAAAAAATATCACAGAGAAAGCTGCCAAAGTTTACACTGAATCACATCAAATGAATTCATAAAATAACTATACATGATTCGAGATAAAGGAAACGGAAAAATTACCCTGGCAACTGGCATTTTTTCCAACTGAAAACTGAACTTCTCTCTGACCTTCATCATGTTGAGACACTTTACAGGATGGATGAATTTCTTTACAACCTGTAACAGCTTCAGGACAACCTCTCTGTGCATCAAATAGGTTAAAGTTTTCATCAAACGTATTGGTGATAGTGACAGAAAATGAAGGTGGTGTAATAGATGCACATTCTTGAGTTTCCTCAACAGAAGCTGCTGCAGCTGCATTCTTTGCCTTCACAATTGAATCCTTCATGGCATGATCCTGACTGAATCGAACCACATCTTGGATTTTCTTTGTGTCTACACAAGGACCCACATTTGAACCCAAGTTTCTTGATGCTTCGCGTTTAGGAACTAAACCACGCTTAGGCATTATACTATTTGACTGCATTGTACCTTGAAATTCCCCACAATAAACACAATTAAAAAATTAGGGAATGGCCAATCCTCAAATTCAACATTAGCTTGCAAATATCATCTAACTGGTTTGCAGGCTACTGTAATTTCAATTTTTACTTCAAAATGGAGCTTTGGTTTCCGATGGTTCATCTACTCTTGTCAAACCAACAACTCTGTGAAACAGATTGAATTAGAATAATTCGACGGTCCACAGTTTGTGTCAAATACTTAAGTTGCAACAAGTTAAAGCTAGCCTAATTTATATGAATAGTTTTATTTCAAGTAAGACCAATATAACATTATCTACTAACTTGCAAATAAACTCTTATAGTATACATAGCACTCTTAACTAGTCATATACATCAGACAAAGAAAGCCCAAATTTTTAACTTTTGATTTAAACAAATATAAAATTGGAATATCCTAACTTAAAAAAAAAAAAAAAACTAATTAAATATTTCTGAGCAGGAAATATCAAATATATAATCCGATTAACAAATAGAAGAGGAGTATACCTAGAGGACGGTGACGCTTGAAGGCGGCTTGAACATGCCGGAGGAAGTCCGGCGGACTGGATGATGAAGAGAATGAAGACGATGTCGTCTCCAAGTTTGTTATTGGACGGACCAGACTTTTGGATGCGAGTGGCGGCGGGACCGGCAGATTAGCCTCCCTGTCCATGTCTGGATAGAAAGAAATGACAGTCAGAGATTCAATTGGCGGAGATGAAGTCTTGTTGACGCAGAAGGACTTGAGTGAGTAGGAGTGAGAAAGGAAGTGACAGTAGACAGCCATTACCAAGATGGCAAGGAGTGAGAAATTTTGAAGTTTGAATGGCTTATTGGCGCTATTCATGGTCGCAACGGGGCCTTGTTCAGGCCCTTGGGCTAGACTAGTGGGTTCGATGTATAAGCTTGGGCCAGAAACAAAGGGTAGCTGCTAACGTTTCACAATCAAAATTAGAGTTATCCTTTTAACATAATTATAGAATTAAAATCATTAGTGGGTTAAATTATTAAAAAATTATTCTAATAATTTATTTTTTATTATTAATATTATTTTATTTAATTAATTTTAACAATAAAATATTTTAATAATTTTGTATTATTTGTGATGGTATGATATGTAATATTAAGAGAAATTTGATCACCACTTTTTTAATAGGTATTAAAAAATTATTAAGATATTTTTTTATTTTGTTACAATCCTATCTTGATTTATTTATTTTTTAGGATAATAAAAATATTTAAGTAAAATATATTTTAACATTATTTTATTATATCCAATAAATATAATAATTATTTATTAGTAATAAAAAATTATCCAAACCAAACCCATTTAGATCTATATTAAAAATCATAATTGTAATTTTCTCTCTAAAGATCATTGTGCATAGCATAAATGAGCATGATAATTAGGGCTAGATTCGAACTGAGTCAAACTCGAGCTCGAGACTCAGTTTACATATAGCTAAGCTCGAGCTCGTGAAAGTCAAGTTCGAATTCAATTCGAATTCAGTTTGACTCATTTTTCCTTATTAAAACGATTTCGTTTTAATACATATTGATCAAAATGACGTCGTCTTGTATCAAAATTTTTAATTGAAAATTTTGATGAGTAACTTGAGTTCAAGCTCAACTGAGCTCGTATAGAGCTAACTCATTTTAAGCTTGTGTTTAAGCTCGAATGGGTTTAATTTGAGTCCAACCTAAATGACAGTGAATTAAATCACTTTAATTATCCAAAACACCGTACAAATGCGATGAAATAGCTATCATCTCATCACTCTTAATTTCATTGTAATTGCAGGTTAAGTATAACTGAAGAGGCCTTATTCTTACATGAGATTTTAGTTATTCAAATCTCTTAGGCTAACTCAAACCTCCCAATTAAAGGCCCATGACCTTGAGATTTTTGTGGGCTTGGCCAATCCTGACACGATCCACCAATCCCATGTGTCACCCTAGTCCGACAGAAGCTCAAAATCCCATGGTTACAGGCCTTTAACAAGAACAGTGGTTTTTTTTTGCGTACCAGTCCACTAATTTATAATTTATATTTAATTATTTATAATTATTTATTATTTTTGGAGAGTCACCCTTGTAAACCTTATCTTATAGTCTATACCTCTAACACAATTTGCCTCTTTTGATGACGAATCGACACAAACCATGCCAAAATTTTTTGGCTCGGCTCATTTCACACCCCTGCTCCCAATTATTTCATTACAAACAACTTAGGACTTCATATTAGAAGCAAACTATGATATGGATTCTTCTAAGCAGCAAGATCTGATTTCAAGTGGGAAACATCCGGATCAAATTGGTCTTCCACCAACATAGCACATTACCCTTTTTCTTTAATTTGAAAATTTAAACAAGCCTTCTTAGAACTTGCCTATACCCATTAAAAATTCAAATGAGACAAAGTTTTGCTTATAATCAAGCCGATAAACAGACTTCTTCATAGTTTATAATATATTTCTTTTGTGTTGTAATATATCGATGCATATGGGAGACAATGACTTTATAGTGACATTTTTTTAATATCCGTGGCAAATATGTAACTCAAAAGCTTCTCAAAAGTAAAGGGATAGTATCCATTGACCTAACAAATGGACGGGTAGAGTTGGCTACAAACTGGTATAAGTAAAAAACAAATCCAAAAATATGGGAAATGGTTTTAAAAATTCATATTCAACGTGTAAGTACGAATAAACCCATAAGTTACCTATAACTACTAATTATTTTAAGTGTAATATTTTGCTAATAAAACTATATATACCCATTTTTCGTACATAATTTATATACATAAATAAGGTGTTATCATGTAATTGAATATTTTTTTATCATATGATGACACATGTTTTAAAATCACTTAATTACATGATGACACATCATTGTGTACATGAATTGTATACCAAAAATGGGTACACATAACATTGTTCTATTTTGCTTTTTACTCATAAAATCAAATTCTAAGAGAAATTTAATCAAATGTTTACTCTGAAATTATTCTAGTCGCTTTAAACGAGCAAATAACTTGTGATTCTGATATCCAAAAAACTTGAAGGACAAAGAAAAGCCACCACAGAGAGCTCCTCATTTCTGCACAATTCAGAGGTTGGTCGTCATTAATGGTAATAATATATCATTCATTTTTTTTTCCTTTCTAAGAGTCATCTTTGATTGCATTTCTCTCCCTTTTCAGTGAATCAAACTGAGCTTTTGCATCTTTCAATGGAGTTGGATTGAAATGCCAGCATTGACAATGTTACATAAAGATAGCTTCTGATTCACTTGTTTGATTAGCATGCATATGGATGCTTTAATGGTCCAAATCTAGGAAAGTGTGTTTTTAAGCTTCCGAATCCTTTATATTATGATTTTCGGCATCCCACTTAAAGAAAGAAATCAGCATAATAGATGATGTTCATAGGTTGTTTTGTATTCTGGGCATCTATGGGTATATTCAATCCGTCTGTAAAAATAAATGTTATATGTATACAAGTTCAAAAACTTGAAATCTATATCCGTTTTTCTGAGCAAGTTTTCACTAGTATTATAGGTAATCCATCCGTTTTCTCGTATCTATTGGTTTTCGGATTATAGACTACATTTAGAATACTTAATTAGTGCTGTCTTCCAATGGAGGAGAAAGTTAAACAGAGCCAAGGGTGATTAGTGCCGTCTAATCAAGAGAAGTCATATTTTTAGGTAATTAAATTTGGAAGCATGGGGGTCAGCCACAATTTTTGGGCAAAAGGAATCAAGCAGCATATCCCCAGAAGGAGGCACCACATTATGGGGTAATAATGAGCATATACCTTGTTGTTGGTGCCTCACACTCGGCCCCAAAAATCCACCTTGGGAGAAAAAACGGGTCAAGTAAATCCATGACCCGACCCTACTAAAATCATGAGCAACCATCACTTAATAAGTATAATAAATTTCACTGGACAGCAGAGCCTAATCAGGTATTGCATACAGGGGCCATTAAATTTCTTCACCTACTGATATAAGTATTGTTCAGGTGATCCGACGGTGAGATTCTCATCATTGAAAATTGTCTTGCAGACTCTGGTTAATTTATATATAGGATAAAACTGTGTATTTATTTTAGGTATTTAATAAATATATATGATATAAATTATTAAATAATTGAGTAATTTTTAATCAAGAAGAAAATAATACCCACTCACATTAATATACAGTTAAATATGTATGTATTTATATATAAAATTAGTTTTTACTTATATTGCAAATTTGTCCATATTAAGGAGAGCCAACGAGCTACAAATCTACCATCACACTTTTGTGGAAAGGGGGGAGCTCCTCTGCAACTTCACCTTCCTAGTTCTTTCAGTTTGTCTCTTAACACCATTACTTTTTAGCTTAGATATCGTTTTAGAGTCTCGGCAACAATGGCTAAACCTAGAAACCAAAGAAAACCCAACAAGGAAATGCACCAAAATGAGAAAAACCCTCCTGAAAAATCAGGGAAACCAGCTTCTTGGGCAGTTGTAAGAGGCCTTTTCACCTGTAAACATCTCCAAGCACAACAGCAGCGGCAGCAGCAAAAGCAACCGGAGCAACAACAGCCGCGAGAGAAAAAGCTAAAGCAAAAACAAATGCAACAGACAGAACAAACCATTGAGGAAGCCAACAAAAAGAGCAAGAAAATGAAGTGTTCAGGCTCATTATGCAGCAACACAAAGGTGATGCATAGGCCTGAAATTGCAGCTTCCCCAGAAGTCCAAAAGAAAAGGGCTTCAATGGGTGGTTCAAGTAGTTGTTACAATGAAGCCTCAAGCAAATCCATGAAAGCTCCTTTGAAAGAGCTCAATGGGGTTGTTTCCTCTACCAATTCTTCACTTTCTGTACCTTCTAAAATCTCCTCCTCCTTCAATGGTGGATCTTCAAAAGGAATGCCATTTAGGAGATTCTCTGGCTGTTATGAGTGTAGAATGGTGGTTGATCCCGTCCTTGGTTTCACCAGAGATCCTTCTCTGAGAGCTAGCATTTGTTCTTGTCCTGAATGTGGTGAGATTTTCATGAAAGCTGAACATTTGGAGCTTCATCGAGCTGTCAAACATGCTGGTACATTGCTTCAATATTCCCTCTAACTATATCTATCTAAAAGACAAGATTTATTATTAATCAAAATCTATGTTTCTTTTGTTTAGAATCTAGTAAATTTAATCCCAGCTCTACTACCAATGTAATTTTGTTTGGCTTGTGTACTCACAGTATCTGAACTGGGTCCAGAAGACACCAGCAAGAACATAGTGGAAATCATATTCCAGTCAAGTTGGCTAAAGAAACAAGCACCCATCTGCAAGATTGACCGAATCCTCAAAGTTCACAACACTCAAAGAACCATTGCCAAATTTGAAGAATACAGAGACTCAATCAAAGCCAAGGCCACCAAGCTCCCAAAGAAGCACCCTCGATGCATAGCAGATGGCAATGAGCTCCTCAGGTTCCACTGCACCACCTTTGCCTGTTCACTAGGCCTAAACGGCTCATCCAACTTGTGCAACTCAGTTCCTCAATGTAATGTATGCAGCATTATCAAAAACGGCTTCAAAGTTTCCCAAGAGCCCACTAAAGATGCCCCTAAAAATGGCATATTGACAACTGCAACAAGTGGAAAAGCGCATGATGAAGCTGGATTTGAAGATGGAAGTGACACTAGAGCTATGCTTGTTTGCAGGGTGATTGCAGGAAGAGTTAAGAAGGGAATTGAAGGTAACATGGAAGACTATGACTCAGTGGCTGGTGCTATGGGAATGTACTCCAATTTAGATGAGCTTTATGTGTTTAACCCAAAGGCCATCTTGCCTTGTTTCGTTGTTATCTACAGAGGGTTTTGATTTTAATTGAGTTGAAGTTTAATAACATTTCATAAACCTTATAAAACTTCTTGTTTTTATTCTGGTTGTTTGATTTGGGAAGTAAATAATAAATTTTTCTGGATCATGTTGGGAGAAATCACCTTCATAGGAGTTATAAACTCGGTATTGTGACATTTCCCAGTTTGCACGTTGGACCAAATATTTATGATCCCTAATTGTTAGTTTGGTGAGGCATTCAACAAAAGCAGAGGGACCTCATGAACATGATCAACTTGCCTTCTGGCTTTAGGTTGGAAGGGATGAAATATTGTTGAAGGAGACTTAAACCCATACTGTTTTTATACTTAAAAAGCCAAAAGACTTATTCCCACCAAAGGTGTAGCTCATACCCAAATATACATCCATAAGATTTCAAAAACTCAAACACTTGTATATAGAGTGTTAAACATAACCAAAACCTTTAGTTATGGAGGTAAAATTTTTAATTTATTACTAAATCCAAAAACCCTAAAAACTTATATTATTTTTCCTCGTTGGTTTAAAAAACTATTATTTTCCCGCATAATTAAATTTTAAAAAATTCATAGGGTTTCATTTTTTCTTTATCTTGTGATTGAAATCTATTCTGTCATCAGCCAACTTTCCCATCATCTTCTCCTCCTACTGTCGGCCTTCTTACCATCTTCTCCTCCTACCATCAGCCTTCCCATCGTAACAATTTCATCCGATGAAGACAAATAAAACTAACAATTTTGATTAGGTTTAATAACATATGAACAGATGTTTAAGTTTTTGAAATCTTATAAGTATGTATTTGGGAATGGATTAAACCCTGGGTGGGAGTAATCCCTTACAACATAAAGCCAGAAGGCAAGTTAATCGTTTTGTCACATGTACATGAGGTCCCTCTGCTTTTGTTGAATGCCTCGCCAAACTAACAATTAGGGATCATATATTTTTGTCTTGGCGCTTTTCACTTTTTATTTTTTTACTTTTTAATTAGAAACACCTTATTTCACACACTTCTCTTACCGAGATTTCTAAGAAATATTATAAACACAGGCTCATATTATCACCGTGAAAAGGCGAGTTTGACTTTGAATTGATCCCTTTGATACATAATCATGACTTAAATTATTCATAAATCCCATGTGTTACTTCCAAATAATTACCCAAATTATGATTATAAACAAATTTTATCAATTTATCAATACAAAATCAGTGATATACAATTGAGGAATCGAATTATTTACTTTTTATATTATATTAAAATTATTCATTTATATGTTATCATATTAAATTATGTAAAAATTTAATATTATCCAAATTACACCGAATCGGTCAATTTAAAATATTTTATAATTATTTACTTTTTATGTTATACAATTGGGAAATAGTCGTTTGGCCTAGCAAATAACGTAAAAAAAATTTAAAATAATTATATTTAAAAATATTTAAATAAAATAATATATTAGTAATTTTTTATTACTTCTAATCAAACACAATAATTATATATGTCCGTCAATTTTTATCAAATTTTATCAAATATAATAATAATTTATACATAATAATATTTTAAATAACTTATCTTCAAGATAATATTTCAATTTTATTAATAAAACATTAACCTAATCAAACCAAATTGAAATCTCCCTTAATATTTATCATTGCCCATTTGTATCATTATCACAAAATTTAGAACATGGTGCATCGTCAGTGAATTCCAGCACAAAAATTGGTTGTACATCATGTTTAAAACGATCTCTCTTTCCCTTTTGAGGTCAAACTCAACATCTAATCTCTCCATTCATAATTTCAATATTTTTATATTTCTGGCGTTTTATTATCAGATACCGAGACAGTGGGTTCATGCAACTAAACAAAGACTCAATGCCTTTGTCGTAATCACTTGTCTTACTTCCCAGAATCTGTTCTTCGTTGATATACTAAACATCAATCGAGTTACCGCAGTGAAGGACTGAGCTTTACTGTGTAAATGGGGCAGGAGAGACACCAAATTCTCTACAGCATGCGTTAGTGTTTGTTCTCTGGGCTTGTTTTGTAGGCTGCATTGATGGCATTTATGGGTGCATTCGCCACCTAGATTCTGTCATTTCTTGACTCTTGTTTTGTACTCATTGCCTCATGATTTGGAGTTTCTTGATCTTCGTTAAAGCTGGTTAAGCAACAAGGTATGGGTTTGACAAGCCCAAATTATTAAACAATTTCCTTTCAATAATTCGAATAAATTCAAAAGAAACCCATAAATGGAATGCATGGATGCCCCGTAAGCAATGCTACGTGTAATCCTGTTTGGCCATGTGATGTTATTTGTCAACATTTCGTCGGTGATGACTCAGCTTTCGTCGGTGGTTACAGTTTTTACAGTCATTGGAAAGAGTAATTAAAAAGAAAGGAATACACATGCTAGAAAGAGGAAAAGCAATATTCATAATGAAGACATTGGGGAAGAAAGAGAGACTCAAGATAGGGCTGCTAAAAAAACAAAAGAGAAATCCGAATAAACTGGTTAACCTGTCAATCGGTTTTAGATTCAATATGCATTTATAATTTTTTTTGCTTTTCATGTCAGTTTTGGCTTTTCATCTTAAAAAAAAAAAAAAAAAACCTTATATTTCCGTTAACCAAAGAAAGAATGCAAAACCGACATTATCACTGATTAACCGGTTCATGGTTCTATTGGGTGGGGCTGCTGGGCTACCAGGAGTCAGAACTATCCTAACCAGGTGGAGCCTACCCACGTTGCCTTGTTGACATTTCCTAATTTTGAGTCCAGAGCCTCTGGACCAGGAGTTGACTGCTATCACTATCTTATGTGCTAAGAGGATCTTTGTTGCTTCAGACAAACAGGAAAAAATTTGCAAAAATTGACGGCTTAAAGAAAGCTAGTACAGATGAATGGATTGCAAATGTAAGTCTTTAACCGGACTAATAAACTAATCAACCTGAGACACCATTGAAAAAGCACCCTATAAACACGAATGAATCATAAAAAAAATAAAAATAAAAATAAAAATGGAACCACGAAAAGAGAGAGAAGACTGGTTAGCTAGTAAATTTTTACCAGATGACTTAATTCCAAACATTTGACAGTACCCAAACATACCAAATGATTTCTTAACTTGTAATCTCAATCCAGCTCATTCCTGCTTCTTTTCTGCCCAGTTTCTTGCAAGCATTCCTCACTTTGCTTAAACTATCCCACATTTCCAATTCAGCATAAATGTTTGAAAGCATCACATATATGAAAGGGTCTTCTGGTGATGCCGCAATTAGCTGTTCAGCTACAACACCAACCAGTTCAATATTCTTGTGAGTTCCACAGGCCTTAAGCATGGAGCTCCAAATTGTTTTGTCAGGCTCAAATGGCATGTCAGCAATCAGCTTTCTTGCCTCCTGGAAGCATCCAGCTTGACCAAGAAGATCAACCATGCAATAATAATGCTCTAAATGAGGTTCCACTCCAAACTCAGCTTTCATGGACTCAAATATGGTCCATGCCTCTCTGACCAAACCAGCATGTCTACAGGCAGAAAGAACACCTAGAAAGGTGACTTCATTTGGCTTCAATCCAGATTGTAGCATCTGATTAAAAAATGTAATAGCTTCCTTCGCTCTTCCATTCTGCCCACACCCTACAATGATCCCAGTCCAAGACACAATGTCTCTCTCTGGCATATAGCTAAACAACACTAAACCGTCCTCAATTTGACCACACTTTAAATACATATCAATTAGTGAGGTTAACGTAACTTCCTCTGTGTTGAATCCACTCTTAACACACAGTGCATGAACCTGCTTGCCACTTCCAACAGATGCTAAACTTGAACAAACCTTTAGAATACTTGAAATAACAAACTGGTCTACTCCAAAATCTGAACGTACCATGTCTCTGAACAGTGAAAAAGCTAACAAGTTCAAACCCACTTTGGCACACCCCATGATCAAACTAGACCAAGCTATGATATCTTTCTTTGGAAGCCTATGAAACAGAAACAATGCATTTTTTACATTTCCCAGTTTTGCATAGAGATCTATAAGAATGCTTCCTACAACATAATCTAACTGATATCCGCTAGTGACAATCAAACCATGAACTTGAAGCCCAAGTCTCAAGTTGAGAAAGTTGATGCAGACCTTCAAAGCACTACTGAAAGTGTAAGAATCAATATACAGACCAGAGCTATGGATTTGTAAAAGGAGACTCGCTGCTGCTTCATTCTGTTCATTAATAACATACCCAGAAAGCATAGAATTCCACGGTGCCAAGTTATTGGAAGCCAAAGCATCATAACTCAAGTATTGATGAAATAACCTTACTGCTTCACTTAATGCATTGCAATTTGAATACATGTCAAGCAATGCTGAAATAGTGAAACAACTACGTTCAAGACCTGATTTAATAACATGACAATGAATCTGTTTCCCTATATTTAACAAGCCAAGTGAACTGCATGCTTTAAGACTACAGGGTAATGTGAACTCATCAAGGTTTAAACCTTGTTTATGCATCATACACACAAATTCGAGTGCTTGCAAACTTCCACTGTCCGCCAAACCAGCAATTATACTATTCCAGGAAGCAGCATTCCTTGCCGGCATTTGATGAAACAAACCGATTGCTTCTTCTATCAAGCCTTCTTTACAATACCCTGAAATGATAGTATTCCAAGAGGTTGAATTCGCATTCAAAAGCTTATCAAAAACTTCCCTTGCATCTTCCAAACGTCCACATTTAACATACATGTCCAAAAGGGTATTCATCAAAACTGTGTCATTCTCTAAATTGTCTCTAGAAATTCGTTTATGTATCAATCTACCCAGTTCAAGATCACCCGCCAGAGCACATGCCTTTAAAACCGCAGAATACATAAACCCATTTGGAGCTTCTAATTCAGATTCTAACATATATTCATATAAACTGATAGCTTTGTCAGGTCTTTTGTTAGTTGCATAAGCATAGACCATAGTGGTCCATGTAACAATATTTTTGTCAGGTATTTCATCGAACAGTTTCTGCGCGTCGCCCAATAAGGTAAAGTCTATGTACATCGACAGCAAATTGTTGGCAATGAAGATATTGTGAGAGAACCCATGTTTGATTACATGAGAGTGAAGTGATTTCCCTCGTTTGATCGATTGAATTCGACCACAGTGGCGCAAGGCTACCATGATACGTTTCAAGTCCATGGCTGCCCATGATAGAGGAGAGCTCCTAGGTTGTCATTTAAAGTTTCCCTCCAGTGCCTTGCAATACACAACAAGGAAGAATTGTTGAGCAGTGAGCGTAGTACGGCGGAGCAACATATAGACTTGTTGTCAATAAACTTTACAAGAAAATAAAAGGATTAAGATTTAAGCATGGCTTTAATATTCGGATCAAATTGGTCGATTAGATTGATTAAACTATCAAGATCAACTATTAAACAAATTGATTTAGATCATATCTAAAACTAATTTTCACTAAATCAATATAAAAAATTGATTTTTTTAAAAATTTATTATCAAATTAAACTTATTTTAAGGTTAAATAAGTAAAATTATATATTTAATATACAATTTTATATATATATATTTAATATGTTAAATAAGTATAATTACGACCAAATAGTTATTCGATGTTGATAATAGTTAGAATTGCAAATGTCTATGGCGATTTCAATCTAAATTATATCTCTCAAGGTGTGATTCCAACATAATTATACCAAAAAAAATATACAGTCTTATCGAATTTCCTTTGTTTTGTGCAATCCGATGATTTTGATTGGTATTTTTTTTTTAATTTTAGAAAAAAAAATTAATGTTTACATCCGTCAACTACTAGTTTTTTTTTTCTAAAAATGTTAGGTTTGAGTGAACATACGTAGTTTAAAAGTTCAATGGATGAAAACTTGTAGTTTGCCTAAGCTTGGCTGGTAAATAGTATCTTCCTCTTTAAAATTTTTTAACTTATTTTAAAAGATTCTAAAGTTTTGTAAACTTTACATTTTAGGATTTAAAAAAATTATATTTTAAATTTTGTAAGGATTTTTATATTTAATAGGTTTGAGGAATTTAGACTTTATTTCTAAAACCTTAATCTGAATCAGCTAACTATTTCAAAATCCTAGGTCAAGTGAATATAAAATAAATTCAGAGTTTAATATTGATATATAGATTTAAATTTATACGCTTTTATACATAAAATCTTCTTTTATACTCAAACTACCCTATCGGAAGATGTTTAATGACTCTAATCTACACTTCCACAAGTGAAAAGTTTACATTAACATCTAGTTTCAATATTTGCTTTGGGCTCCAAACTATCCTCGCAAAGTGTATGATGCAATCAATATCAACCATTTCCATCAGGTGTCGTGACTTCAATATTTGGATTTAAGTTCGAATGGGTAACTAAAATTTTTAATTATTAATTAATGAACAAAATTGTACGTATTTATTTTAAATAAATAAATATTTATATATCATCACTTTATTGAGTGTCACACACACGATTTTATTGTTAATTAAAATAACATTTTCTCAAGATAATTAATCATATATACTATATTATAATGTTCAGATCCATTATAAAGTTTTGAAAATGTAATGTCAATACCTTGACATCTAAGAAATTATCCACCTGTCGTTTCTAGCAATTTTATCAAGTTAGAACTCAATTCCACTCAAATTGAGCCGAATTCAAATTGATTCAGTTCGAATCCAACTTAAAACTCTTTAGTCCTCACCCAACCAAAGAGAGAAGGCAAAAATAGATTGTGAAAATGATAGCTACCTAAATACAAGTAATTGTGGACAAGCAAGGCTTCACCATCTATACTTATAATTTCTTTCCATTAAAAGATGAAACAATAACCAGAAAAACAAATGCATTTCAACTCAATACCTCAATTGATTGAGGCTGAAAAGTTGATTTCCATTATTATTTACACTCAATATCCAATCCTGCATAACATGCCACAGAGTATTTTGCAGTCTGGCGATCACGGATAGCAGTTCCACACTGGAAATTGAGTAACTTGAATCGAGCAGAAAAGAGCTCAAAATCCTTTATGCAATAATTAAAACACTAACATGGGATGAGGACTTCCTGGCATGTCAAAATTGGAAAACCAGCATCCAGCCTATATAAAGGCAAGCTATCTGCCTTCAGACAGCAGACCCTACTGGGGAAACAACAGTATCAGCAAAGCCAACAGCATGGAATTATAGATTCATGACTACAGCAGGTGAGGGAAGCTAAAACAGATATTGTATTGTCATCTTGCAGACTCTGACTGGGAGCTTGTAAGGTTTATGGAATTGGTTAATTTGAATATTGTGTTATTTCATTGTTGGAGACAACGGCATTCTGGCAAAGGGAATGTGTAAATGGAAGTTTTTCTATTGATTTTACGAACTCTAGGTACCATAATTCCCTTGCGGTCATTTTCAGAGAGCATTATTTCCATCTCATCCTTGAAAGACATCCAGCTGCAAAATAAATTCAACGATATTGTTGATGATAAGCGTTTCATAGCATTTTACACAAGCATATTATGATTTCAAGACACTTGTGAATATACTTGACATTCAACTGACAGAGGTTCTCTCCATTATATAACAGTTTATTTTTTTTATCAGGCATCAGTTTAAAGCCATCTATAATTAATAGATTCAGTGTAATTTTTAGTATTTTTGTATAGCAGGCAAGCAGTGATGGAAAATCAGAGTCCAGCTTCAGGAAATTTCTCCAACACAAAGACAGAACTCAGTATCTTGTGCAAGTGACAGCCTAGGCCAGAAATTAATCTATCATCACCAATTTTTCACTCAACTAATGTCTGTTATATCATTATCAAACCCCAAATAACTAGAATTGGAGTTTTAACACCATCACACTATCATCCAGAGACAAGTTCTAACTGACTTGGTCAGAGTAATGGAGTACAGATAATGCATACAGAGAGAGGTAAAGAGTAACAATACCTGATATTCATGTTCTGAAGCAGAAGAACAAGCTTGCGTTTATCAGGATTTATGGTCTTTGCATGTCCATCAAAAAGGAATCTCCTATGTCCCATTAGGAAATGGGGAAAATTTCCACCTTGAGTGGTCACAAAAACTTCACTAAACAAACATACAGTGTAGTCCAAAGCAGCCAGCCTCGAAGAATAGTCCTACCATAATAGAAAACAGTACTTAAAGCAATGCAGAGTCAACCACATACTAATCTGACATGCTGCTAATAGAAAATAATTTGGGTCACCCAAATTATTACTTGTTTTAACATTTACTTGAACCTTTCACTCTATAAAATAGCCCGGGAAGAAAGACATACAAATTTTTGACAGAATCACCACTCTTGCTAGATCTGACAACTTGTTTGATATTTCTTTACTCATTGCTCCATCTCTTTGCAATAATACATAAATAGCAAAACTATTTCTATCAATCAAAAACCAAAAAGTAATGCAATTGACGCAATTTTTTTTTTAGCCCGTCCTGTTTTTATGATGATGGTTGAACTAATTGCCTACTGAATTTCAAAAGTTGCTCAAAATTACACAGATTATTTTGTCAGATTAAGAAAGACTTCAAAAAGACTATAAATTGGGAAGGGGTAAAGGGGCAAGCCAGACAACAATTATCATTTCTTGCTTGAAAATATAAGCTCTTACAAATGGAGATGAACAAGGGAATCATGTTACAGACTTAAAAGAGTTGGGATATGGCAGGACAAATGTCTTGGATATATACTTTTAGACTACAGGTCAATTAACCAAATTATTGTACCCACTCTTTGTCTACTTCCTTAACCACATTATACAAGAAAGTTACAAATATTTACCTCAAAAGGAGCAAGTTCATCTGGGGTTGCAAGAGATTCCTTTGTGTAAAGGAGGGGAAACATCTTTAGTAAGGAAGCTAAATGTCTTTCTGCCTGGTAAATTTTCCCTGAGGCTAAATAAATTGAAGTGTGGTTATCAAATCCCATACCACGTAGCATCATCCCAACCTATGATGACAAAAAACATATTGCAATAGAAGCTAAAAATATAAAAGGATGTATAAAAAGATATAGAATATATACACACAAAAAAAAACCTAAAAAAAATCAACATAAGATATTCTGCACTCTAGATTGAATTCAAACATGACCTTCAGAATTAATAGGAGGGCTATGATAAAAAAGGAATTGGATCATTTGTGCATGGTGCCACTCAATAGCCTCGTCATATAACTAGAATCAAGTTAAACAATATAAAACAAAATTAAAATGTTGAGGTAAAACCATATCACTCATAAAGATGCAATTTCTAACAGCTAAGGGGATTGTTCATTGCTATTCCACTCTATACATGGTCATTCTTGCAAGGTCATTCAGAACCACAAACCAAGTTTTGTTCACCACTCTTCTCATCCTTGTGGAACCTCAAAATAGAGCTGTCAAATTGGTCATTTGTCACCTATTTTATGGTCAATAGAAACATTAAATTATATCTTGCCCCTCTTATCTTGTGCACATTTTGTGCTACTGTTATACAAATCATATTTAGTCATTATTTCAAATGATGTTAACCTAATTCACCTTCATCTCTACCTCAAACCAAATGAGAATAAAGAATTCAAAGAACAAGCTTAAGTTTATCCGAAGGAATGTGATTAAGGACACAAGAAACTTAGAATGACGGACAAGAATGATATCATATCTTGAAGACAAATGAGGTATTAAAATTAAAAATCAGATGACAGTTAGGCACCTCCAAGGGGGTCAGAGGGCATTTTCCATTGATACGATTGAAACCAGGTATGATGACACGATCTTTTCTCTTGAATTTCCCTTTCCACCATTTTTCTCGAAATGAATCCATTTCAACTATTTCAGCCTTTCCCCCATCATACAAGCAGCATGAGAAGGCTACCATATCCTAAAATCCAATACATGATTGTAAGAATAAGCTATGAAAATCTTTACAATTTAAACATTCAAGCAATATAGAACTAGAGTATTAAAGATGACCTAGATATGCATACATACCTCCTCAAAACGAAGGTGGATGGAAACAAACTTCCCACTAGTCTTTGAACTCTTCTCAATCATTCGCTTAACTAGCTTCTCTGCTAGTGTTGATATGGGGGAAGAGAACCTCAAGGCTCTATAATTAGCCATGCATCGCAGCAACTGAATATGAGGTGGTACATTCATTGCCAATCTATTAGCAAATGGGGCAATTCGGATCACCCTGTATTGAGTGTAAGCAATGAGAAACAACACAAAAAAATGTTTCAAAAGGTTTTTCATTAGCAACTTTGATTTTTAGCCAGTTGGGACAATCATTGTCCAAGAATTCACTTGCTTCCATCCTCAATTTACTAAAATACTGATTACCAGAGATAAGTACTAAGAGAACCATTTGGATGAGCATGAAGCACTATTTAACAGCAAATAGAAATGACACTACATACCCTTGCTCTTTCAAGACAGGATAGACTTCTCCAATATAATAATTAGCAGGGGCCCAGGCTTGGACACGAATGTTTGGAATATTAGAAATATTGTACTCATATTTTTCCATCAGGAGATCTGGTAGTTCTCTGACCACCTTTACATAGCCGTCAAAACTGCTTATAAAGTGGTCCTCATCATATATATCTCCAAACTCACTGTGAAAGAAACACATAATAAGATACCAGTTACTGTAACTAGCTAAATGTACATTTTGAAAAATAAATCATATTGAGTAGGCTGAGACTCAGGGGAGCACAATATGCCTACTTCGAGTAGGTAACAAATACCAATATTCTAGTCCAAATACACATATATTAGTTTACATGCCCAATAGAACAGAGTTGTCTAACTAAACTGAAGAATGTGAATACTGTATTATAGATTGTGGATAAAAATTGCATTTGAATATCGTGGTCCAAAAATAATCTGGTTTTGCTCACATATCACAGCAATCATAGTATCTAAAATTTACCTCCTAACAGTACTTAAGGCTTCAACATAACATAAAAGTTTATATTTATAAACTTTGGTCATGATTCAAGCAACCCAAAAGGATGTCTACTGGTCAAGAATAAATTTACAGAAAGAAAAAGTTAATCAAAACCACACAATGAATAAATCAGAATTTTATTCTGTCAATTCTACCAAAATTTCCAAAATAGTTAAAGGCTAACAATCTGCAAAAGGTAATTGTTTTCTTCATCAGATATTTCCCAGTGGCTAGGGTAGAAGTATAAATATGAAAGAGAAAAGGGCATCCATAAGGTAAAAAAAAAAGACATAATCTTTCTTATGGATCGATTGGAAAATCATCCTTTCAGTGAAATATTTGAGATGAAGATATAACATGTTAATTAGTATAGTTACCTTGGGTCCTTCCAAACATTGTTTAACTCTAAACGAGGGATGACTAGTATTGCATTTAAAAGTCCAGCTACAGCCACTGCATTGCAGATCTGAAAAGACAAAGAAATCATAACAATATTTTTTATGCACTAAGGATAGAAGGAAAACTAGTGTATAAAACTAGAAATTGATATGAAAAAACATAACATACCGCAGACCGCTGTTGGTTGAGACCGCCATTGGCCTCAACAATCAAGTAACCGCTAGGGCTGCGGGACTCTGAAATTTAAAGCATACATTAGTTGGCATTTGGAGATGATAAGGTAAGATGGAATCCAGAGTACAATTCTTTACATATTTCAAAAAAGAAGTAGAAATTGAAGCAAAATCAAACGAGAAAGCCTATCATAGTAAGAATTTACACTAACCTTTTTCAACACCAAAATTCTGTCCAACTGTTGAATTTTGACAGGGTTTCTGCATCTTCAGTCTCTTGTATTTCCATACAGAGGACAACTACAAGAATTAACAGCTCGAAATTTCAGCTGATCGCAACAATATTAATAATTTTTGCAATATACAAATTTTAAATTAAAAAGAATTACAGTGGTAACAATGAGGACCACCGATTTTTTTATTCTAACTTATAATCTACTTGAGATTTTGAATTGATAAACAAGCAAACCCAGTAAATTTTAGCTTAATTGAACTTTTGATCAACAAAAGAAACATTAAGAAGCATTTCCTATAAAAGGACAACCAAATCTTCAATCTATTCGTCGTCTTAAACTAGTATACTAAATATTAATCAAGTCACAAGCAAAACTTGATGCTCTCTTTCTTTATTTATTTTCTTATCTCAGCTACAAACAAAAATAAGTAAGAGAGAGAAACCGAACATCAATGGCCGAAGAATTATCGAACCGAATATCATCCCAAAGCTTCTCAAAGATCTCATGACTTCTATAAACCGACCCAGGAACCGGAGGGAATCCGAGAAGCCAAGAGAAGGGGCCCACACACATGATCAAGCCCGAAACGTACAACAGAGAGAGCAGCACCAAGTACCGGAAGTTTAGCCGGAAAAGAAAACAAACGCCTAAGCCATCACGGCGTGAAAAGGATTTAGTCTTGGTATGCAGTCGCCGACGGTAATGCGAGACGGAAGCATGACGGCGCGGTGACAGTGGGGGACTGGGTGAGTTGCTGCCACTGTTGCTACTCTCACTTGCGTAGCCACCGACACCGTTTGAGTTCTGGCGATTGTGGTGGTGGTGGTAGTGGTGGTGAGCGTAAGGCTTGGATTTCATGGTGACGCTTGTGGTTGTGACCATGCACTGAGGAATTTGGAACTGTGTTGTACTTGTTTTGTTCCGTGATCGTGAGTGATGGCATCAACTTCAAGTAACAAGTATTAAAAGCGAAATGTTTGTACCGAACGAAGGTAAAATTTTAACAAGACAGAGCGCTCTCAAATGCTTGGCTTGGCTTTGAGCCGGTGAATATGGCTCTCTCTATGCCGTAGATATTTTTTTACATCCAAAAATAACTTTTAACAATTATAACTTTTTACTTTGGACCAAACTAACCAATTAATTTAATTAAACATAATTTTCTTCCTTTCTAACTTAATTTGCGAACAACTGTTCTTTACTTTGAGAACAGGCGTTCATTATCTTCACATCAACATATACTTAGCTTCTTTCTCATTATTATTCACCTATTTAGAGATGATTTCATCATTTCTTTAAGGCCATCCCACCCAAGGTATAGTAAATTCCCAAATTTCCACCTACCAACTTTCAAAAACTCAAACACCTAACCATGATTTAGAAAACTAATACTTATCTTCTAAAATTAAGATAAAATTAAGGGTAAAATCGTCATTTAATAATAATATTTAACATTTATATCATTTTACCTTTTTAATTTGAAAAACTAACAATTTCGTTCAAAATTAAGTTTTGAAAAGTGACATTTTACCCCCTACCTAGGGTTTCCAATTTTGCCGACGAATTTCCAACCAACGATGGCCGATCTCTCTCCCTCCCAATGTCGTCTCTCCCTCCAATGTTCAATATTGGAGGGTAGATGTTCTTATTATTAAATAACGATTTTACCCTTAATTTCATCTTAATTTTGGAGGATAGATGTTAGTTTTCCAAACCATGGGTGGGTGTTTGGGTTTTTGAAAATTGGTGGGTGGAAATTGGGACTTCACTATACCTTGGGTGGGAATAAGTCTTTTGGCCTTTCTTTAATAATCCATTGTATTTCAATGACAGAAATTGTTGGGAATATTTAAACATATCAAATTGAATTTTATGAAATTATGTAAACATTAAATTAGGCGTATCCGGATTCCAATTTGTGATGAAACCCATTCGAATACGACATGAGATGTTGACATTAATCGTTTCCATAAATATCATTTGCCCACATATTACTTTCTTTTGAGAGACTTGATCTATAGTCTTTTGATTTAGTTTCTATGTATTTGGAGAAGAGGAAGAGTAAAACCTCTTCTATAAACAAAAACAACGAATACTGTTATATCCTTGGAAGGAGGCAGTTTTTTTACACAATTTATAAATGTCTAACTATCTTCTAACTCTTAACTAACAACTGTCCTTGATAGTTAAATTAAATCGAATTGAGTCAATTCATCATAGGTGGATCTAAACCCAATAAAAATGATTGTGATTATCTTTAAAACATTCATTCCATTGTGAATTTCAAAACTCTAATTTTCTAAAAACGGTTATTTTTATCGTTGAAATAGTCATTTTATTGTGTTCGGTACAACAAAAATAGTTGTTTTTTTCCGTGTTTGTATATATGTATTCTACACATTCAAAATTATCATCCTACATATCACAGTAATATATATATATATATATATATATATATAAACCGAAACCATAATTAAAAAATCTCTTTACTTAGGTTCTAAGCGGTAGAATTTGACGATGATCCAATTTTCGGTCATGATCTTCTTGACTTGTGGCCTCTGGATGCTGAAAAAATATTGTAAAAATGTTTAAACTGGGTTTGTGCATTATAGGATAGCGAAAATCGTGTAGTACTTATCCATTTTTATAGAATTCTGTATTCGCCACTTAAATCATTTATGATATGATGTATTACCTGTTCATTCACCTGATATTTATTAAACAAACACTCACTTTTACAAATAACAGTTCAACTACCTATTTTGATTCACACAGACATGATAATAGGTTGGATTGGTTCTGGCTAGACCCATCGGGTTTATGAGTAGAGTCAGACCTAAAACCCATATAATAATGGGTCTTTAGATCGAGTTGATCCATATATTTTTGAAAACCTAAAGTGTGGCTTTATATATAAATGAGCCGGTCCATTTAAATAATTTTTTTAAATTTTAATCAAAATTTTTAAATACAAATTATTTTTAAATTATTAAAATCGAGAATAATATATCAAACATTTTATTTACAATTTCTCATTTATGACGAAGAAATATTGTGGTTATATGATAAAAAATATTATAAATTTATAATATAGGATAAATAAATTAATTTATATATTATATAAATTACAAACATAAATAAAATATATATACTATACAATTTATTTACTCGTTTTTAATATCCAAATATCTTAATTTTTTTTATATTAGATCAATTTATAATATTTTGTAATGATAAAATTGAAATGAAAATGAAAGGGTTGATAAGAGAAAATAAGATTTAGAATATAATAAAAGAATAGAAATTGAGAAAAATTGAAATTGATGAAGAGTTTCATTAGTTTATATAGAGAAAAATAAATTAATTAAAAAATTAAAAAAAAAAACTTAAAGACTTCAGCTTTGGCTCTGTTGTCTGATTTTTTTTAATTTTTATTTATTTTTAATTAGTAACAAATCAGGATATACTTAATATTAAAGTTTATGGGCCGATCCGAAAGACCCATAGGCTAGGTTTGATACGTTATAGTACTAGATTAAACTTTATCAAATTGGGCTTTAAATTCATAATTCGAGTTTGACCCAATTAGCGTGTCTAGATTCATATTAGTGAAACACAAACTCAAATAAAATGACAGAAATAATCCTACCATACACATGTGGGTATTATGTGTATTTGATGTTATGTTAATAATAGAACTTATTTTTAAAATGGATATTGTTTTTATGAAAAGATAGGTTAGTAGATAAATAAATATCAAATATATAATTGATTATGTCATATGGTAACAAGAATGTTTTCATATTAATGAATGTCATATTAATGCTGACATTCATTGGTTGATAACTTGAAAAACACACATTAAATCTAATATATGACATGTGATTAATTCAAAAGGTCAAATAGGAAAATACAAATTACATGTGTTTATTATTCTTTATTGGCCAAAAGACTTATTCCCACTCTAGATTTAGTGTATCTACAACTTTTATTTATTAAATTTTGAAAAATTTAAATACTCACTCATTACTATAACTGTCAAAGGTAAATAGTTATTTAAAAAAATAATAATTTATCTTTTTTTTTTTATATTAGTTTTAAAAAATAACAATTTTTTTCATAATTTAATTTTAAGAAGTTACTTTTTCACCGTCGTCATTAAATGTTATCATATTTTATTATTAACATCTACTCACTCAAAGTTAAAAAACATTACACTTATACCTCCAAAATTTCATTCTCTCTTTCCAATGGCTATTCTTTTTGGCTATAATGGTTTTTTGGCATGGAAACCATCCAAAATTCTATTGAAATGGCCGAATTTATCACACAGATTCGTACAACAAAGTTGCACAGATTTATGCGACGATCGACACACAACTCTGTTAAAAAACATCGCATGGATTTGTGTTATAAATCTGATCATTTTGATCAAATGGTCGATGGTTTTCACACAAAAAAAAACCACTGTAAGGGAGAGAAGATGTTAGTAGTAGAGTTGATGATGTGTTAGAATGAATTGCCAGAAAAAGAGAAAGCAATTTTGAAAATATAAGCATAATATTTTTTAACTTTGAGGGATGGTTGTTAATTTAAAAATATGAAAATCCTAAATAGTGAGAGTGGAAAATTATTTCTTAAAACTAAGTTGTAAGAAAAATTATTAATTTTTAAAATTAAAACGAAAAAAGAGATAAATTATTTTTAAATAATATTTTTATTTTTAATAAAAATAATAAAATTTAATAAATATATATTTAAATTTTTAACACTTTACGAATAAAAATTTAAAATGGAATAAACCTTTACGTGGAAACAACTCTTTTGCCCTTTTTTTATTTTAAGAAGGAGGATTATATCAATAAAAATAATAAAAAGATTGATTACAACATTGACTGATTATTTGAAAAGAACCCAATCAACCGCGAGGAGGCAGAAATAATAATTACAATTCCTTTTCTAGAACCAATTGCACCTCATTCTCCCGTCCACATAAAGTTGAAAACGTGCTTCACCATCACGAGCTAACCCCACCCCACAACTACAGCTCCTTTGCTTGCTCTCGGAGCCAAGCCGATAATGCTCATTAATCACAACAGTAAACACTAATTCGTTACGATGCATTAACTACTTAAACACAAGTAATCTTTATTAATTATTAAAACGGTGCGTATCGGTAGCCAGAATGGCAAAAGACCAGCAGCAGCCCGTCACTGGCTTCGGGCTCTTTTAATTATGGGAGCCGAATCATATACAGTATTAAAAATTTAATTTTTTAAAAAATATATATCAATAATATGTATTATATTAATTATAATATATTTCATAATATATATTATTTTTTATTTATATTGTATCATATATCATAAAATATTAATATTTTTGTTTGAGGTGTAATGGTTATGTTAGCCTCCATGTATTACGACGGTCGACGGGTTGACTGCAACTGTTTCAGTGATATAACTCCCCCGAAAACTTTAGCGTCCACTTTTCAAGCCTTCTTAATAGACATTTGGCAAATATTAAGAATTGTTTTCTGTGCATTAATTTCAGATGGGTAATCTTCAATTACACAAGCAAATTGATTGAAGATGATGCCACAATAATCAAATAATGAGAGGTTACATGTTCATTTTTAGATCATGATAGATTCATTTAATACACTACAACTATTTATTTGCCTTTTTAATGGAAAATTATTGTTTACCTAAACTCCAATTAAATGATAATTATTTGTATGATTTGTTTTAGGATTAGGATTGACCTAAAAAGCATTTTAAAATAGGCCAAAGGATTATTTCTTACCTAAGTTTTCGTTTAAGTCTTAAAAAGTATATTTATGATAGTTCAAAAATCCAAATACTTATTCGTGAGTTAGCTTTTATTTGAGACAATAATAAAATCATTATTTTATCATTAAACCCTAAAAATTTTATCATTTTCCTCTCTTAGTTTAAAAAACTAACAATTTTTCTTTATAATTAAGTTTTAAAAAGTTATAATTTCTCTCCATAGGGTTTGAAAATCGTTTTTGGCCAACTAATCTGATGAGCAGATAGTGGTCAGACAATGAAAGGACGGAGTTTGGATGACAAAGTGTCGTCAATCGTCCAGACGATATTTCTCAACAACAAAGTGTCATCCAGATTGATGATACTTTGTCGAGAAGCATTATCCAAATCGACGACGCTTCCTCCAAATCGTTGACACCTCTTCTCTATGATGGTCAAATTCCGTTGAGTCATCTAAAAAATTAAAATCCTAAGAGGAGAAATATAACATTTTAAAATTAATCATAAAAAAAAAAATTAGTTATTTAAATAAAAAAGAAAAATGATATAAATTTTTAAAGTTTTGTGATAAAATAACGATTTTACTCTTACTTCTAATAAAAATTAAATCATGAATAAGTGTTTTGGTTTACAAGCATACTTTTGAGATTAAATTAAAAATCGGTGGGAAATGTTCCTTTGGCCTTTAAAATATTAACTAAATAGAGAGAAGGCAACCCTTGATATTCAACCGTATGTATCACCAATCTATCTCATTGATTTCTTGTAGAGAGAAGGCATTTAAATACCAACCAAATCCATTACTCATATGAAAGTAAAATTTTTGGGCAGTGCAAAGGGGACGTGGATTTCAAGTGACTTCTAGAATTTTTGGCCCACATGGTGATGGATTGATTTTGTTATATTTTAAAAGGAAACAAAAAGGCCGTGTTCACTTCAATCTATCATAATTTCTCGGTCGAGGTATAAATTATAAAATATTAAATTAAATTTTTTAAAATTATAAAAATATATAAATTATCATATAATTTAAATTCTTAAAGCAATTAAAATCATTTCTTAATATGACCTAATTTTTCACTCTTAAATTACCCTTAAATGGCAATTTTTAATGAGATAAAATATATTATATCAGATTTTGGAGTAAAGATATAATCAATATAAAGTAAATTAATTGACTTTTATATATTAAGAATCTAATAAATCTCAAGACGTACACTTATACTGTTTATTTATATTATAACTTATAAATATATTAAACTTATATTTATTATAATCTATAAATATGTTAAATTTATCTTTATTGATCACTCATACTCATCTGTGAACTGACATTGACAATAACGAACCTATAAATCAAATTTGGAGGAATTAAGATTAAAAACAAATAAGTTATTAATCAACTATTGATAAATTTATTAAACCACAAAACTATATATATATATATATATATATATATATATATATAATTTGTTGGAATATTACATTATGATTTCATCAATATGATTTTCTTGTTTTTTCCAAAGCAATATAAAATATGCATAATTCGGTTTAAATCGTAAAATCAGACTAAACTATTTAAAAATTACAGTTTAGTATATAAAATATTTTGGTTTCGGTTGATAAATCTTTGAAAAATAAATTTCGATTTACACTGTAATTTAAACGATTTTCAAATCAAACAAAACTATAAAACCGTATTTAATATATATATATATATATATATATAAAACGATATTTGAGAGAATTTTTAATAAATAATTAGGTGTATAACTTATTTTTTTATATTTATTTTGTTATTTAATTAATTTTATTAAATAATATATATTTAGAGGTAAATAATTTTAATATGTTTAAACCGTAATCTAAATTAAACTAAACTGTATTTTTTCAGTTTGGTTTGATTTAAAAAATTTTTAAACCATTTTTTTTAGTTTGGTTTAAAAAAGCTCTTAAATTGTATCTAATTGGACCGTCCACACTCTTGAAAATGCCCTTGAGTGATTTCATTTTTATATCGTACTACAAAAATTGTTTTGTTGGAATTTTTGAGAGATGTGTGTTAAGAATTTTACCACTTTTGTTTTAAACAGAGAAAGTGAGAGTAGACAACTTTCTTTCTTTTTAAATGGAAAGAGGGCATAATATATTATGATATACAATTTGAATTTTGAAACTAATAAATGGGGTAAAATTTAACTTTTCTAAAGTTGAAGCTAATATTTGAGGTAAATTTTAATTTTTCTAAACATAAGACTAATACGGTTAAAACTAATATTTTACCATGGAGAGAGTGGCTGAAAACTAATAATACACACTTTTGAAGTTTTTTTAAAAGTCAATGGGGGTAAACTGACACCCTTTATAGTCTCTTCATCTATTAATAGACGTTAAACTATTTAATTATCTGATTTTATAAAATTAAAATTATTATTAATATTAACTCACATCAAAATTTTTTTAATATACCTCCCATATACAATATTTCTTTGAATTTATAGTGAAATCATTTAGAAGATATTAATAATAATATTTATAAATGATCTGTTTAATATTCTAATAATTCATATAATCTCGAAAAAAAAGGTTATAATTATTTTTATAGTATTTCTTAAGAAAAATCTTTAAAATTTGATTAAAATTGAATAAATGAAAATTTGGTTATTGTTTAAAGAAAAATGTAATTTTTATAGTATTTCTATTGTATTTTTCATGTTCCAAATCAGTCCAAATGGATAATTATTTTTTATAAGAAATTTCATTTGAATTGAAATATTTTTTGAGATTAAATTAATTATATTAAATACGTAAAATTTTTGATGTAGCAATCGATGTTATAATCACTATTAATTTTAACTCATATCCTATTATGTATAAAACTTTTTTTATTATAACTCAAATAACTTTTTAAAAGTTTTAATGGATAATTTAAACATAATAAAATTATATGTATTTATTTTGAATATATAAATAAATATTTATTTATATGTATTATGATAAAATTAAATAATTTTAAAATAAATATAAAATAATAATTAATTATGTAATTTTATATATATATATATATATATATATATATATATATATATATATATATATATATATATTCAAAATGAAAACGGATTGTATTACTTGATGAAATAAAAACACAAATATTGAAAGATAGAGTAAAAAGGATGTCGACAATGGCAAATTGGTCAATCCGTATGGTTGGTGACCAGGTAGTGCCATCACGTTCACGTGGGTGGAGCAGGAGCAGTGGGATCTCAGCAGGAGCAGCGAGATCTCTGTGAGACTGAGAAAAAAAAAAGGACAAAAAAAGCGGGGCCCCAAATCTCTCCGAGATATTCGGGCCGGCTCTATCAAATTTCTCGGGATATTGAGTGTACAAGGAATTTACGAAATTAAGGCGTTGTTAAGGAATGTTGTTTGACAATGGGAGGGTGTTTTCGATAAATTACATCCAACAACTTAAATGATTAGTTTTGAATTAACCTTTGATGGTCAAATCGAAGGATCGGCTTAGTTGTAACATGTAATAGTGGGCATTGCATGCTAAATTGAAAAAAAAAAAAAAAAAAAGTCAAAGAGTTTTAATTTATGTTGTAATGACTAATGTGCAAGAAAAGAAATATGTAAATATATAAATATATTATTATATAATTAAATATTATTTTATTTCTAATTTAAAATTATTTAATTATTTAATAATATATATCAAATATATATTTATTATTGTATTCAAAATAAATATATATATATATATATAAATAATTTTATTATTATACAAATCAAACCATTTATTCTAATTAATATTTATTGGCAAATAAATGATTATTTATTATAAGTGTCAAGAATCTCACCAGTGTTTAACAACACTAATAGTTATGATTAAACCTAACAACAACAACAAACTCCTTGCCAACAAAACAGTGAATAACTAAATTACAAGTTTCTAGTCACAGTTAGCTTTCAAAGATTAGTTGTTAACGATAAAAATAAGACAACCTTATTTATAAAATAAGGAAGTTAAGAGACTAGGTTACATTTGTCGAGGGAGAAATTACTAAAGAGGGAGAGACATCATTATAAGGAAGAGAACAACCATTGTTTGTCGATAAATCATTGAAGAAATTTAAAATATTAAAAAAAAGTAATTTTTCAAAACTTAATATTAAAAAAATTATTAAATTAAAAAAAAACGATATAAAATTTTATATTTTTTAATATTATTTATATATCTAACAACATAATAATATATTATTATTTATATTAAATTTGTATTCATTAAATCCAAAATGAACCAACCACATATATGGGTTGCCGATTGTGGACCTTAACAAGTAGACGAGTTGCCCACAGTGGTCCTTCACGTCATTACACATCACACACCCCATCTTTCAAAATTTATTTTAGTTTGTACGGTGTTCTTTGTCGCTTACACTCATGCGCGAGAAAGTTCTAAGCAAATTTGGCAGCCTACGATAAAGTTGGTTGGCAAGATCATTTTATGGCATTTTGAAGACTCGTATGAACGTAGGCCCAGCTAAAAGATTGTTCTTTTCTTCTGATTCAAAGCATCATATAATCTAATGTATTGTTAACAAAGGGTTTGCCGACATAGAATATTCGACATTAGATTTAACGGATACAACATTTTGGCAATTGGTTTATAGCCATAGGCAAGTGAAGGGAATCCGCAAGGCCAAAAACGTATTAGTTTGAGTGTCAATAGAGAAATTCGAAGATATTAGTTCAAATCCCTTATAGTGATATTTTAAGATTAATGGATTGTTAAACTTAGGGTTTTATCTGCGTTTTTCTTAAATCCATCCCATGTCTCCATACCAATATATCCCAGCCTATTTTCCGTCTTTTTAAAATTTATATATTAATGTTGGGGATGGCTGGGATATTCAATCGTCATAGTTTCTGCATCACTCATACAAAATTATAGAATAGTCCATCCATTTTAGAAACTTTTTATATCACAAGGTCTATGATATAAAAGGAGTATGATGCACAGGAAATATTTCTTCTATGCTCCCAACATTAAAAAATGTAAAGAAACTCAATGGATTTAAAGCAACCAAGGAAATGAACCAGCCTCTTTACTCAAATGATGCTGCAGTTTCCAACATCCTTGAAGCTCCAACACGATCACGGGGAATCAAACGTAGCTCAGAACCATGTTTGAGGAAGACATTACCTGAGCAAAACCAGTGAAATTTATATTCCACATAAATTGAGAAAATACAATACTACAGTTACCTAGAGCAAATACATCAAAAATAGCTACACAAAATAGAAATCTGTTCAAGTATTTTAAGGAATATTAAAGACCTTTTTTGAGTTCATATAACATTGTCTTTAACCAGGTGAAGACTTCTAATAAACTGGAAGTACCAAACAGTGCATAAAGAGTATGGGTATACCTGCACTTTGCTGAGGATTGATTCCTACACCATCTGCATATAAAAACAATGAACTCCAAGTTTATAATCTCACCTTACAGAATGTGACTTAAGGTAATCAAAGGTAGATGTATGGTTCCGGTAGACAAAAAACTTATATGGCCTCAAACTGAAAATCTATAAACCTAGATAATTATAATAATACATTATATATAAATTTTGTAATTATTTTCTCGCGTAGCTGTCTAATGTGTTAAATAATCGCCTCACTCATTACCTCTTTCTTCAGAGAATTGGTCAAGAGTGGACAGAACAAAAGATATATATATCAATGTGTCAAGAATATTTACATCCATACCAGTTGAAACACCATTGTTCTCAATAGCTGAAACTGATGGAAAATGTAAAACAAAAGTGCTTAAAATTAACATATTCTTAAATACACAGATAAATTTAGTTCAAGTGGATCTAAATAAAGGATCAAATTGCCCTCTGTCATCGTTTGAATGGTAGAGTGGAGGAATTTTCAGCATTTGAACACAAGACTTGAAAAAAAAAAAACTCTGATAAAAACCGTGCTCAGAGATATTACTAATTGCAAATACTTGAGCCAATAAGAAAGAGCCAATTATCTTAATAAGTTTAATCTTATTTGCCTAATTTTATTCAGTATATATTCCAATCAATCTCCAACTGAAGTCAATTGAGTGCTATGAGAACTAACATTTCTCACCAATGGTCCTAAAATTCCAAATTTTACTATTTCTGCCACCAAATTCCCAATGTAATTTGAATCAATAATGGAAGCTTCAAGAATGCAAAGGATGAGTTGAACTAAGTGATAAAAATACATGCTCCTCATTCATGGTCAAATAACATTACGAAACCTCTTTTAATATGACTTATAGGCCATGCTCAATTAGATCATACATCTCACAAAGAGAAAGCAGCGTTTGGTTAGTTACTTGAAAATAGTTTCCAATGTATAAAGGCACACTAAAATAAAACCTTTTTTTCAGTAAAATTATGAAAATGTTGTGACCTGAAGTCCCACATCGCTCCCGTACAGTCCACTGAGCGTGTATATAGGCAGGGGCCAGAAGCCCTTAACTTGAATGACGCGCTCAAGTGGACAAAACCGTGAGAGCTAATAGGCCCAAAGCGGACAATATCTTCTAGGCGGTCCTGAAGCCTGGGGCCTGAAGTCCCTTTACCTAGAATGACGCGTTTTCATAAGAGAAACAAAACCGTGCGGGCCTGAAGCCCAAAACGGACAATATCGTTCAGGCTATTTATAACACGTTATCAGCACGATTTGCGATGGGGGGGGTGTGTTGTGACCTGAAGTTCCACATCGCTCCCGTGCAGTCCATTGAGCGTGTATATAGGCAGGGGCCAAAAGCCCTTAACTTGAATGACGCACTCAAGTGGACAAAACCGTGAGAGCTGATAGGCCCAAAGCGGACAATATCTTCTAGGCGGGCCTGAAGCTCGGGGCCTGAAGCCCGGGGCCTGAAGTCCCTTTACCTAGAATAACGCGTTTTCATAAGAGAAACAAAACCGTACAGGTCTGAAGCCCAAAGCGGACAATATCGTTCAGGCTATTTATAACAGAAAACCTTTTTTTTTTCCATTATGAGATTTGAAGCAGTTAATATCATTATATCTTAAACTGATTTTAATAATATTCAACAATTTGTAACACAACTGCCATTTGGACTACCTTGTAGGATCCACAGATAATGTGATTTAGCAATATCAGATTAACTTTCTCTCATCATCAATTATAGTCAAAAGACACAGAATTAAGCTAATAATCATCAAATCAAACAACTATGCAACTCCCAGAAAAGAAATCACACAATTACGAAAACTATTAACATGCAATCACGATATCAACAACTACAAAAAACACGAAAGAACATAATTACCGTTGGTGATAATAGCGCTGGTTTGTGGAGGGACCTTGAATTCCTCAGCTGCGAATTTCAAAACGGCGGTGAAGGGAGCAGCTTCAGGAACGCTAAACCTGCGATTCAATAGAATAATTAAGATTAGAGATAATTCAACAAATAAAAAAAAAAACAAAACAAAATAAAAAGAATTAGGGATTCACGTACACTTTGAAAGGGAGCTTGGGATCGGAGGTCAGCGTAACCTTGAATGAAACCTTCCCACCGCTTGCCATTTTTATTAATTTTGTTTGATTTAAGTTATTAAATTTAGGGATTGTTTTCTCCTCTGAATCGCAGGGAGGTAACGCATTTTGGGTCTATATTTATATTTATATATATCAGTGTATTTTCCTGGTTTTAGCAAAAATACGGAGAAGCTGTTTGGGCCTTCTCGAGTTTCGTCCATTTAGGATTGAGCCCATGCTTGTATTAGAAAAAATAGGGAACCTCACTAAGTAAATTTTTGTTCTAAATTTGTAATGGAAATGTAATTTTTAGTTCACATAGAAAATATGCATCATATTATAGTTCATATTGATATATCAATATTGTTGAACTTAGAAATGAGAATTCCAACCTGTAAATAGGGTCCTTGGCCCACACTTTCACAAATAGGGAACAAATTTTCTAATAAGAACGGGGATACAGACAAGATTAGAAACGATTAAAATCCTCTTATTATGGCGCGAGACAGAAATAAAGATAAATATATTTCTAATTTATTTCTTCTCCAGTTTGTCACATTTCTTACATATCTCTAAAACTTTTAAATATTGAATTATTTTTAAACGTTTTTAAATTATTATAAATATATCATGATACTTAATAAATATTCAATTATTCTTCTTAAGGAAAAGGGAGGGAAATATTCTTTACAAGGACAAGAAGGGAAATGGGAGATAAATTTTCCCACAAAAAAAGGGATGAAGATTCTCCATTATTCTAATATCGGAGACAAAGCAAAGATAGAAAAATATTTTTTCTATAAAGACAAGAATAAAAATTAAAGTATCTATTTTTTATCCGATCTGTTGTCATCTCTAATTGAACTATTTACTTAAATAGCCTTGGAGGTCTAAAAAACTATTAAAAAAATTAAAAATCTTAGTAAAAGAATAACATTAAATCTGTTTTTCTTTGACAATGCGGGCGGTTTAAAAATCAACGTACAGAATTATAAATAATCACAATCGCTGTACTGTTTCTTTTCCAGAATTAAAAAAAAAATTAACAAATTCAAATTTACAACAAAATAATTCTTCAAGAAATTATCCACAAGGTAGCCGTTAATACTACGGCAATCATCACATGCCATCGTCTATTAATCATCGATTTGGAGCCGCTGCAGAAGAGCTTGTTGTTATGATAAGTGCAAACTGGCCGCTTCCTGAAATCAATCAAAACGGCTGGCTCATTCAGAAATTTGAATTTAACATAGAAAATTACAAAGAGCCCTTACAAACTGATGAAATTTTCAAAATGTGGACTCACCCGGAAGAGCAGAAAGTGATAACATAATCAGTTCCTGAGCAAGTAAAAATACTGCTAGGATCATCATAAGCATAACTATATGCAGTAGGGCAGACTTGTTTAAATTTTTTTGAATAATAAGTTGGTTGACAAGTTCTAGGGTTTCCATAAACGCCTCTGCAACAATATTCATCCGTGTTAAACACATCGCATGCACTTCGGCAGGCGACGACTTTTCCGTTGGCTTTAACGGCAAGCTCGGAGGGGCAGCTGGCTCTCATGTCGCCATCACAACCAGCAACGCTGCAATTTCCCTTACCGTTTATCGGGGTGACAGTGACGGGCAAATTGAAGCCATCGACGAGGCTAACATCATAGAAGTCCAATTGCGCAAGGGTGAACTCAGCCAGGGTTGCTGGGGTGGCACCCGAGGCTCCGCATTGTAGGGCTGTGCCGCAGGCTCCTGTCTGGCATGTGCCATTGCCCTTTTTGTCAAATTTGCAACCCGATCGACCCCATATTCGCCCACTCCACCCCACCGGGGCTTTGAAGACGATTGATTGGCCTGACTTTAGAGCAAATCCCCCGCCGTTGAAATTGTCGCCTGGGGTGATTCCAGGCCAGACTGTTTCCTTGCAAGAGTTTACGATTGTGAAAATTCTTGCACATTCGGCCCATCTTGCCCCTGGACATCATTAATCAAACAAAATTGAAACAATTAAGATAATGTATTATCATATGAATAACGTAAAAATTATGTTAAAGATATTACCTGACGAAGCTATAACTAGAGTTAAAAAAAGTGGCAAAAGAAAATCATTTATTGCCATCTCTTTCTGTAAACCTCTCTCACAATCTTTTGATATGAGGTGGGGTAGAAACAGAGACAAAAGAAAGCATATAAAGAAAGAAGTAAAGAAGAATACGTGTGGAAGGAGAGAGAGTTAGAAGGAAACCATGCATTAATTAACGAATTCTGGAGAGCCTTTTGATTCTTTTCCTAATCCTTTCCCGCAAGTTTGTCCAGGTTCCGTTTTGCTTTTACCTTTCTAGACACCTGTTTCACATAAATCAGAACTGTTCCATCGGCAAATAAACTTTTCAAAATTAAAAAGGGAACAGACATATGAACAAGTACAATGCAATTTGTCAATGCGAGTTTTTGGACATAACATTGTGAGGGAACCATGATTAAATTACCTATGATTTTGGGAAAATTTTTCGGTAGGGTATTGAGAATACAAGAATTCTTTAGAAAGTTTTTTGTTACCTCTGTTTAGTTCTTCGAATTTTTAGTACAATAAAATTATTCGTACTCTTTTTTTAATAAAATTTGAATATATAAATAATATGTTATTATATAATTAGATAATTTTGAATTAAAGATAAAATAACATCTAATCACATGATGATACATCATCTATATATTTGATTGTGTATACAAAATATGTATCTATAATATTATATTTTAGAATAAAGAGGTGGAGTTACGTTATTATATGTAATATTTAAATTTTAAATTAAATTCTTTTTTACTTCATATTGGAAATGAGAATTATAAAAATTCTAATTGATAGGAAATTATTATTTATTTAAATAGACATAAAATAAAAATAAAATATAATTTTGCAGGTTGATACATCTAAGCGGCGGACTTCTACCAGAGGATCAAACTATCTTGAGGATATGTAAGATTCCTATCCCTTTGTAGTGACATTACAATTTTTTAATGTTATTTTCTGAGATTGATGTTACTTTTTGATATTGATTAAATAGAAGTTTTATTTTGTAACTGAGTCTTTTAGTTTTTAGAGTATTGATAGAACTTTAAAAACTCTTCACTTTTAGATATAAAATTATAGTAATTGAATTATATATTATATCATGTATTAAAAATTTAATTTTATCTATCAGATATCAAATATTATATAATATAGCTTTTAAAAAATAAAAAAATAAAATAACATATTTAAAATTTTAAAATTTTTCATACATATCTAACTATATTATCATTTTATCTAAAAAATATATTATATTAAATTAATAATATATATCATATCATTTCTATCATATGATATATTTATTATATCATATTATTAATGATACACTTTATAATATATATTATTTTTTATTTATATCTTATTATATCGTAAAATATAAAAAATTATGTGTAAAACACTTCGATAGTTAAGGTCTTTTTTTTCGCATATCATTATGGAGATGTACGCTTCATCTATGTCATATGCGATTTGTCGCTTCAAATCCCTATGAGTTTTTCTTGAACAGACTGCATGTGCATCATCAAATCGATGACACATGTCATGGGACTGGAACGGGGGGCTAGGATTTCTTCCCATTCTGTCTTAATTTGCCTATAAGAAAAAGACTTCATGCTTCAATTTCTTTCATCCTAAAGTTTCTTGAGTCTACCATTTTCTTCAAGTTTTTTTAGATTCTCTGAAGAACTCAGAAGATTATTTCTTACATTTCTTTGAGAGTTCCCTTCACCGACAGCTGAGACAGTGAGTTTATCTGACTCTATTTAACGTACTTTGCTGTTGGCTTTTAGGTTTCAGAATGTGTTGATGGTAATGCTTGGTGTAGGAAATCTTATAATCTGGTTCGACATATCTGCTGATCTATATTTTTCTCCTCTTCTTATCTGTGTGGATATCAAAATTATTCAGTTGTCCATGGAAAGAGAGGGAAGTTCAGAGTGTAAACCTCTTCTAAAGGAAGCAATTCTACAATCAATCTCCCTATCAATTCTCTAGAACGACGAGTAGGGGAAATACGACTCCTTGATCTTATTGTGGATAAGAGAAAATGGCCTATAAAGATGCAAAAGAAAAGGTTATGTCTTGAAGGCATTCCTAATATGGTTACGGACGGTGGGTAGCCGTATACAGGCTACTTGTGCCTTAGAGAGGGCATGTGTTCTTCTTCATTCTTCTTTTCAGGTTCATGATGTGGAGCCATTTGTCAAGACAGGCCCTGAGTTTGTCGTGGTAGCCTCGATGATAAAGAGGTGCATCTTAGAGGACACTTGGAATCGATTCTCGAAAGTTGAAGATCTTCGCGGAATATGGCGCTGATCAAGTAGATTGTTACATCATTAATTCTATTGTTTGTGAATGTGTCTCCTGTAACTTGACTAAATGCTACTTTTGTTTGCAATTCTTGAGTATGTTTCTTCTTCTCTTGGAGGAAGCTCATTCTGTCTTTTTAGATAGTGAGTGAAATAGGAACCTACGCAAAGAAGGGATGGTCTAGCAAGTCACAAACTTGTGGTCGCCATAAGACTAAAGTTAAGGCTTTGCGGCTTGAATTTGCTGCCACGGAAGGAAGCTTGCAAAAGAGGAACCATGATTGTCATAGGTTATAGTCCAGATTAATCAGGTAGAGTGAACTCATTGCTTTTCTCATTGACTCTAAGAAGCAGCACTCCAATGAACAGAAGGAGCAAGCAAATTGGCTAGGAGCCACACTCATGCAAATTGGGGGAGAACATATCAAAGAGTTAAGCTATCTTTGATTCCTATTAATTTAAAAGGCAAAAGAATTTTAAAGAAATTCTACTTACATGCCAATTCTGTTGGGAATAGATTGTCGTTTTAGAATAGCTTCTTCTCTTTTAAAGTGTCATTCTATAAGTTTGGCAATGAGTTTTCCTGTATAACACATTTAAACAAGGAACTCTGTGAGTCGTTTTCTGATCTTCAACTTCTCGACTTTAGAAGCCGCAGAAAGAGCAGAAGGGTAATAATCAACTCGTTTTCGTGGCATGAGAAACAAGTATATCATGCCACAATAAAATAATTTCCATGGCTGAGCTTTTCATAATTGTTATATTTATAGAAATGTTATATTTATGCCGAGGGCAATACCATACGTATCAATTTTGTTTTTTTTTTTAAGATAAGGGAATGTTGTCCGACTTCATTGGATAATTAAACTCGAAGTTTTAGTGACTAGACTTATAATTATTACATTGAATAAATTAAGTGTTTGATTTATTGTGATACATTGTTAATCAATCTCAAGATATTCGTATCCTAGCTTCTCATATATGAGAGTTCATGTTATTTGAACTCAGTGTTTCATAAGAAAAGTTTTTCTCTTCGTCATTTAAACCAACTTTTCGGCTTGTATACTTATTTTAAATACACGATATATATATATTTACGTGTTTTATACCGAACTTATTTTCTTACTATCTGCACACCTTATCTCATTTTTTTTTCAAATTAAAACAAATCTTGTCAGATTAATATGATAATATATGTTAAATAATTATTTATTATTAATTTTTCATTTACACAAATAGCCCTCTCCAATCTTCAAAATCCATCCTAATCATTACAAGTCAAGATACCATATCATGGCCATGAAGATAAAGATTGGGCCTGGAGGGAAAAGATTCATTTCCAAATAACAAATACAAATACAATGTGAAGAATACGGTTTGTCCTGAAAGTGAAGTTGCAAGTTTATTTTAATTTCTGTTGTTTCTGTAATGGCGTTAAGTGTTGAAGACATAAGCGATTGCCGAGCAGTCTAATTTTATCTTTTGCCTTTCCTCTAAACTAATTAATCCAATGACCTCTCACCAAGGGCATTTGGGCAAGTTTGGATATTGTTTTTCTTTTTTGATAATAAATTTTTTTTATTTGAGTTAAATTATTTTTTCGAATTTAAATTGATCACATCAAATAATAAAATCTCAAGTTTAATAACCAATCCCCAACCACTTTTTTCTTAAATATCTAATAATATAAATATATACAAATAAAATTAAAAAAAAGAGATATAAATATATACAAATAAAGTTTTCAAAAAAGAGAAAGCCAAATGACTATTTCCCACCAAGGTTTAGTGCAAACCCAATTTTTCATTCATTGACTATCGAAAATTTAAATACTCACAATTATATTAAATTTCATTATTATTATCAGGGATAAAATTATTATATAATAAAAATATTTTAAAAACTAAAACTTTATCAAATTTTCAATCTCTAAGTTTAAAAACTAATAAAGTCTTTTCACTCAAAGTTTGAAAAACTTCATTTCCCTTAGGGTTTTTTTAGTAATTATCGATTATCGGAGATGACAATGACAGTGGCGTTCTCCCTCCCTCCTAGTTTCTCTCTCAATTGTGACTTATTTTCAATCATTATCGGTCATCCTCTCCCCTCTTTTGGTTGTGTAACAAAGAGACTTAGATCTCGATCTTGTTATACACTGACTGGTGAGGGGAGAGGAAGACTGATGATGGTTGAAAATAGACTGCAGCTAAGAAAGAAATCGGGAGAGAGAGAGAACACCGTCGTCTCTAACTGTCGATAACTACTATAAAAACCTTAGGAGATGTAAGTTTTTCAAACTTTAGGTAAAGAAAAATGAGATAAATTATTAGGTTTTAAACTTGGGGATGTGATGAATTTATAATTTTTTTAAATATTTTTATTAAATAATAATTTTATCTCAGATAATAATAATAAAATTTAATAAAATGATAAATTTTTAAATTTTTAATAATTAACACATAAAAGAATTAACTCTATGGCAATAGTCATTGGCCGAACGAGAAAGCTTTTGTAAAAACCAGTTGGCACACGTGGTGCTACTGATCATGTTTACCACCGAGCCCAGCTAAAAGCAATCATTCTCTCCTATTTTTTTTTTTCTTAAATTGCAAAATAAAAAATATTTTCCAATATTTACTACATAAAGAGTCGAAGGTGGGGCATCCCGCTCGTGCGTTCATGAGAGTATGGGCCCATTATCACTCTGTCAGGCCCAAGAAAACCCAAAAGCAGAGGTGGGCATGTGAAAGGCACCCGCAAAAATATCACCACTCAAAAAAGCCCTAGGCAGACGGCAGACCCACCACGAGAAAAGAAGATGATTTTGTGAAGTCCACGTCTATTGTTGACTCAATTATTGCCCATAATTTATTAAAAAGTGAACATAACTGCAACAAAGAAACGACGCACTTTTTTTTCACTTCTTTTATCTATTTATACACTCTCATTTCCCTAACAATTAACGTCATTTCTCAAGGCTGTAACAATGGCTTCAGAGAAGGTGGAGACTGTCATTGCTGGAAACTACATTGAAATGGAAAGAGAAGGGGAAGATTCCAAGTCTAATAAGAGCAAATTTTCCTACTTTTTTTGGCATGGTGGATCAGCGTATGATGCATGGTTTAGCTGTGCTTCTAACCAGGCACTTTGTTCAACACAACTCTTCTGCTTTGTACTTTACCGGGTTACCATAAGAATTTCATTCATGGAACTTATTTTTGTTGGGTGCTTTTGCAGGTTGCACAAGTACTACTGACACTGCCATATTCATTCTCTCAACTTGGGATGCTATCTGGAATTCTCTTTCAGCTGTTTTATGGGCTGATGGGAAGCTGGACTGCTTATCTCATAAGTGTTCTTTATGTTGAGTACAGAACTAGAAAGGAAAGAGAAAAGGTTGACTTCAGAAATCATGTAATTCAGGTAGGGATGTATAAATAGTTTTAGTTTAGTTTTTTCTGTTTTAGAAGGAATCCCATCGAATCACTCAACCAAGATAAGTCATGAGCATAATTTTGAAATAGCATAAAAAAAAGACTTAGAATACACAATATCCAAAGTTTTCACTTATACTATTCAAACTATTCGTACGGAGGGAAGAAAGTTTAGTTTATCTTATCTAAAATGAAATTCTGAAAGGAATAAAAACTTAACTGTCTATTTGTAATATTGCACAAAGAAAGAGAAAAAATAAAAGAGGAGTATTTCACCTTCCTTGATAAAACAATAAAATTATGCGTATATATTTTAAAAATAACATTGCTCTGGATAAAAACCTACTGATATTGTTATTTTCCCTTTATATTTCTCTTGATGCAGTGGTTTGAAGTTCTGGATGGGCTACTGGGGAAACACTGGAGGAATATAGGCCTCTTTTTCAACTGCACTTTTCTGCTATTTGGATCTGTAATTCAATTGATTGCCTGTGCAAGGTAGTCTTAGACTATTTTTCAAGTTGGTAGCACTGATTGAATAATGAATAATTAATTAATAATTTGTTCTAATTATCTTCATTAATGTTGCAGCAACATCTACTACATAAACGACAATCTTGACAAGAGAACTTGGACCTACATCTTTGGAGCCTGCTGTGCAACAACTATCTTCATTCCCTCTTTCCATAACTACAGAATTTGGTCATTTGTTGGCCTTATGATGACTTCTTATACTGCATGGTATCTAACCATAGCTTCCCTAATTCATGGACAGGTATAAAATCCATATGTGTACTTATTTATTTAGTAATTTTAAATTAAAGGTAAAATAATATTTTCTTGTATAATGATATATATAAATATACTTAAAATGAGTATGCCTAATATTACTCTATATTATGATCTTTAAAATAAATGTTCAAATTAAGCAAAATTCATCTTCCCCATGAGCTAAATTCCATATAAAATAACAGTAACAGATGATTAACTTATCTTTTTTTTTTCTGTATATATTTTGAAGGTTGAAGGAGTGAAGCACTCGGGCCCAAGCAAAATGGTTCTCTACTTCACCGGAGCTACTAACATTCTTTATACTTTTGGTGGACATGCGGTCACAGTGTGAGGATTCAGTCTTTATATAAACCTTCAGATCTCTATACACTACGCTAATATGAATATTGCATGCATATATATATATAGGGAGATCATGCATGCGATGTGGAAGCCGCAGAAATTCAAGTTAATATACTTGATGGCAACGCTTTATGTGTTAACCTTGACTTTGCCATCGGCTTCTGCTGTGTATTGGGCTTTTGGAGACATGCTTCTTACCCATTCCAATGCTTTCGCATTGCTCCCAAGAACTGGGTTCAGAGATACTGCTGTCATACTCATGCTTATTCATCAGGTAACCACAAAAACAAACCCAAAAAAAAAAAAAAAAAAACCTATATATTCTCTCAATTCTCTATACATCAATTTAGAATGCAAACTAGAGTACTTTGCATGAATATTTTTGCAGTTTATAACATTTGGATTTGCATGCACTCCTCTATACTTTGTATGGGAGAAATTCATTGGCGTTCATTACACAAAGAGCATCTTCAAGAGGGCACTGTCTAGACTTCCTGTGGTGATCCCTATATGGTTCCTAGCCATACTTTTCCCTTTCTTTGGCCCTATCAACTCTACTGTTGGATCTCTGCTTGTCAGCTTCACTGTTTACATCATTCCTGCATTAGCTCATATGATAACTTTTGCTCCCGCAGCTGCTCGCGAGGTCAGGCATCTTTATTATTTTTAGCTCAAGAAATTAACCTTTTTTAATTACCATTTAGACGTCAAATGAAATTTTGTCCCTTAACAGAATGCAGTAGAGAGACCACCAAAATTCCTTGGAGGTTGGGCTGGCTTGTACTCCATGAACAGCTTTGTAGTGATATGGGTCCTGGTTGTGGGATTCGGGTTTGGAGGATGGGCAAGCCTGCTCCATTTCATACAACAAGTTGATACATTTGGCTTATTCACTAAGTGCTATCAATGCCCACCTCACAAGGCTTGAGAAAATTCAAGAAAGATGAACAAACAAATTCTATTGTTTACAGATTAAAATACATATATAAGTGTGCAAAAAGATTGGTATTTGTAACTTAATTTATTTTTCGATCATTTTGTTTTTATTGTAAGAGAGAGCTATTATTGATGATTTTCATGTAAGGTGTGATGGCGATCATATTCATGGCCAACCCTTTATATACAGGTGTTGACTAATCTCATTAAGAATGCATGCAAATTCCCCTTGGTTTTTTTTTTTTTTTTTAGGGATTTACTTAATTATCTCATTTTTTTTCCTTTTAATATCACTCAAATTTGTCCAAAATCACCACTAAAAATAATCTTTAACAAGAAAATAAATTAAAAAAATTAGCAGGAATAAGATAACAAAATGATAAATATTCCCCTCATTATATATAACTTTAATGGTCATTATTTATATTTTCGTTAAAATTAAATAAATTTATACCTTTTAATGATGAATTTTTTAAAATTTTTATTAAAAAATTTACAAATTTGGACCTTATAAGTATATAAAAAACTTGAGATAAATCCAAACTGAACCGAATTTGAATACTTATTAACTCAAGTTTAATTTGAATAAAAAATAGTTTGACTCAAATTTATAATTCAGATTCATTATTTAAGTTTGTAACTCATTAAACAACCGATGTCATTTTAACTAAATAATTTACAAAACGATATCATCTTGTAAATGACTTGTAAAATCAAATTATGAATCTGTACCAGAATTCAATCATTGATGGCCATTCAGCAATATGAAATGCAAATTTAGGGGCTTGCAGTGCTTTCTTGGAAAGCATTTTCAAATAAATTACTGTTCCAAAAACACTTCAAATGCTTTTATTCACTCCATCTAAACAAGTAAACATGATCTTAAAAACAGAAATACGGAAAAAATACTCTCAAATCAGTGTACAGAATAATCTACTGCAACAAGTGCCAAACTGAAAACTCCATGAGTGTAAATAATGTCTGACTTCATCAGCAAAAAACAGTGAGAGCGATGATAACATTTGAAAATGCTGTCCCTGGGCGGTGCCGCGTAATGGGCAGCTGTACATGTCGGCCGCAAAGCCTAATTTGATTGCATTTCAATGCTGCTTAATTTTTTTTAGGTTCCTATCACATAACTCAAGCTGGACAGTTGCCTAATTATTTGATGTGCCCTCTTTGTACACGTCTTAAACGACAAAAGGAATGTGCATATCAGTTTTCACAGCTCAACCTCTTAGTTATTTGGCTGAAGCATCTGATTAGAACATAAATTATGGAGGATGCCCCTCATAGACCGAGAAAGCAAGGTAGTTTTAAGGGCATACCCACGTAACCAACGAGGCTGATTTTGCCATGTTGAGCTGAGAAGCAGGGCATCAACAAGTGAGTCAAAGGTCATAAGAGCAAGATGGGCCCAGGATCATTGTGTGCTTATTATGACTTGCCATCTTCCTTGCTACGTAACTTTCATTCTGAAAAGAGAAATGGTCACAACATGGGAAAAAGTTATAAAGGGGCAATCAAAACTTGATGTCTTCTGCTCATTATCTCTTAAAAAGCATTTTTCAACTCCTCAACAAAGCAATATTCCCTTTTGCCGATGAGGGGTCGCTTATATGAAAAATAAAGAGAATTTATGTATAAGAGAATAGAAATTTAAATTTTTTCTTATAATATTAATTTTATGATTAAATTTTTGACTTAATTAATACAATGATTATGAAATCGATCAATAGATCTATAATTTTATTTGTTTGATATACTTGATATAACTTCGAACGAACGATATAATAAGGTGGAATTCCTCCTTACAAATATAAACCTAATAAGTTAACCCCTGGTTAACCAAACTCACAGGAAAAAAAGATGAGAGATGAGAGTGAAAGGGCAAATCTGAAGACGTTGATGAATTGGATTTGATAAAGATGGTGGGGTTGGGTTTATATGATAAGTTGCTATTGGGACCATTCACAATTTTCTTTCTTTTATTTTTTCCCCTCAGAGATCATCGAATCTGGCTATCTAATCCTACGAAAATAAATGATTTTTGACCAGCGGATGAACTTCCAAGATTAATGGGGACCCCGAATCTTTTATTTGGTTGCTAAGCAAAGAGTGCAAGCAACAATAAAAGAGAAACACTTAAAAAGGTTAGTTTGAATAATAAAATATAAAATTTTAAATATAATAAAATATGAATTTAAATTAAATTATAATTTTGATTTATTTGATTTAATAATTATAGAATCAATTATTAAATTTAAAATTTTTTTAATTTAATATAATTGATTCCTCGTTACAAGAAAAAAAAAAACAATAGGAGAGAAGCTAGCAATGAACATGAATGAAACTTCCCTAGGAAAATTTATTTAGAAAAATTACAAATAAACAAACATTCATAGCTTTGTTGTGTATTGTATCCATTTGGGTTGCAATCTTGTGAAGAAGAATAAAATCTTGATGGTGAAGATTCATGACTCGAGAAATTGTAAGGCACACGTGTGTGGGACCTATTATTGTAAACTTACATGATCTGACACAATCAGCCAACATCTGTCATCACATGGTTGGACTCTTCAACCGTCCGCTTTCTTTGCTTAGTCACCTTGTGAACATCATTATGTATTCGCAGAAGGCAGCATTACTTTTCTCATTCTTTTCCCAGCAGATTTAATTTGATTTAATTTTAATTTTTTTCTGAAAATTTATAATGGTTGTTTAAGTAATTTTATACTCCAAAGGGATGGATGGTTCGAGTTACATTAAAAAGATTTTATATATAAAAGATTTTAAAATTAAATTTTTAAATTTATGTAAAGTGATATATATCGTCTTATTTTTATTAATAGAGATAATAATTTTGATCTGAACTTAGAGTCTTTGATACTAATAAAAAGAAAATTCTTTGATAAAAACAAAAAAAATGAATAAAGATAAAAAATATTTCTACAATTAAAGGCAGAGATACATATATCTCTGTCCGGTCTCACCTCCATCCTCGTTCCAATTCTCATTCCCATCCCTACCACTTTATATTAATATTTTTGTTTAAAATCTAACATATCCTTATAGTTTTATATTAGTTATGTTTTTTTTCAAATTTATTTATATTTTTGTTGTGTATATTAAGGTGATTAATATATTATATTTATGATATTTAAAATAATCGATTGGTCTTAATTTTAATTTATTTTATTATTTAATATATTTATATTATGTTTATCTAATACAAGAAGAAGTTTTTTTCTTATAAGAATAAAGATAAAGATGAGGAGAAGATTTGTATTCATAAAGAAAAGATGGAGAATCATTTTTATCTCTATAATGGTGTTAGATCAAGAATGAAAATTGATATTCTTAATGGCGACGGGGATTGAAATCCCTGCCCATGAAGATTGACTAGATTTCGACTTTCAAAAGCTAGTGGCCCATTCTCGTATTTCTGCTTCCTCTTTTTCTCTTTTACTTTCTTACTTTCTGCATGAAGATAATGGAAGAAAGAGAGTGAAACGTAAAAGAAAAAAAGGTTATAAATGGAGAAGAGAGACTGATCAAAACTGTTAAGGGTCCATGGAAGTTTCCTCTGACCTGTCATTACTTAAGTGAACTGAAATATCTAATATTGGTTCTTCAAGCCTTGTCTTGTCAAGGTCAATAAATTAAAGGCAATCATTTCCCCAACTGAAAACATTATCAATTCAAAGATTTATCTCAACACCCTGATTTGATAAGAATTCTATCCTGATTGAATTGAAGTGCCCTCAACCTTCTGGATTTACTGTATAGACATGGGTAGCAGGAATGACTGAGTGTAGAATCCCAGACAATGCCAAGAAGACTTGGAGTCTCAGTTAGACCTTCAAATTATTCGGTTTAATAATTGTAAAACTAGTCATTGAACTCGAAATTTTACCAATTGACAGACTTGGAATATGGAAACTACAGCTAGGGTTGGATTCGAGCCGAATCAAACTCAGCTCGCAGCCAGCTCGGGCTCGGCTCAGTTTTTTTATGACGGCTCGAGTTTGACTCGGTTCGTTTTTCATATCAAAATAATATCGTTTTGTATATATATAAATCAAAACAATGTCGTTTTGTATAAAAAATTTAAAAAAAAAATCAATCAAGCCAACCCGAGTCAGCTCAAACTCGATCGAGCCGAGCAGAGTCCGACTCGTTTCAGGCTCGAACCGAGCCGAGCCGAGCTCGAGCTCGAGCTGGCTCGGCTCGAATCCAGCCCTAACTACAGCATATCACTTTATCAGTTTTTCTGGTTGTGTTGTGTCTCCTGCCTTCTTTCAGCTTTTGTGGAATCATCAAAATTTTAGCCTCAGCAAGGATACAGAAAATCTCAAGAAACTTGTACGATCAGTTTGCATCTGACAATAAATATAAGCAGGTTCTGTAAACCGATTAGAATGGGAAATTGAACGGAAATCAACCAATTTAACACAGCTGAACATGTTTCTTAAACAGTTGGTGAGACCGAAGATAACACATGGTAAAGCCTTAAACAAAACTGCATGACCAAGGAAGCCCTGGGCCCTGTCTTCTTCTTGGGGTTATCAAGTTCAACAATTTAAGTCAACATATTAGCTGTAACATGCTACAGTTCCCGTTTCCTGCCTACAAAATGTAGCAATCATTTTGCCAATACAGTATAGATAAATCTCAAGCATGAAAGTAAATCATTAAGGAAATAAATATTGGGCATTTCTGAGAGATGAATAAAAATTTTTGCTAATAACCAACATCCACTGACCAAAGTAAATACCAAAATAGGGTTTAGTTATGTTAAAACTTTATACTCCATATGTAAGCCAATAGAATTGTGCACTCTGCTCTCTCCCAAGATCAAAGTCCACTTGTACCCCAAACAGCCCATTAAGAATTTGATTAGAGTTATTTAAACACTAAGAGAGTTTAGAGGGAAGCAAAAGATGAAAACTTGGAAGGCAATGACCTAGAATGATTAATCGATTGCAAAGATGTGATTTGCATATTTGGACAACTTTATCCATAAAACATGAACTTTCATTTATTTGGCTTATTGCAAAGACCATTATAACTGCTTCACTTAAGAAAACAAGAAAACAGAGTTAACAATACAAAGAAATTTCACCCTTGAGCACAGTGAAAAAATAAAAGATATTTAAAGTTGTGTTTAAAAAGATATTCAACATAAAGGGATGCATCAAAACAAATTTAACACTCAGTCAAGATAAGCAAACAGCTCATACACTAATTCCATAATGATCCATTGCACCCAAAGGCAGAATTTCGATTCCTGCCTCATATTTGAAAACAGAAATCAATATACATGTTATCATAGGATTGAAAATGATAGAAGAACAAATTCCAAAGCTTAGGTTTAATTTGTAGCAAAAGATTTGACAGGTTTAGCAGTACAAGATGCATCAAAATAACTTGTTCTGAGGTTATAAGACCAAAAAAAGTACCAATAATGCTTTGTTTTTCATTTCTCTATCACCATCATTCCATGTTTCACAATTGAACGCTACAAATTTAACATTCATGGGAATGGCTATTCCAAATTTCCACTATATAGACTTTTAAGAACCCAACATCTTATCCATTTTCGCATGCAACCAACAAGAAAAGTTTACTTCTGCACATCATATAGAATTATTAAAATATTAGGAGTAATCTTTTATTTGTTGTTCAGAGTCCAGACAGAGATTTTTTTGAAAGAATGATTTCATCTACACTAATGGTTTAAGGAAAGAATAAAGAACCATGAGATAAGTCCAAGTGTTATATCATCCAGCAGGACAGATCCAATCAAAAGGAAAATAAAAGCAATCTTACTCCATTTAATACCAGCCTCTCATCAGCTACTAAACACAGATAAGGATATATAAGAATGCAAGGCCCACCATAACCATATGACTTGGTCCTCATTCCTTGTAAGGGAAATGGATAAGATGAGCTTATTTGTATATTTTGATGCACTTTCCGCAGACCTCTAAACTGTTAATGCAAATGAAAATTTTAAAAAAAAAAAAAAGTAGTTAATAAATGATTTAAGAAAACTCTAAACAAGCTCTGCATTCTACCATGTCCTCACAGACACATAATTAGCTCCTCAAGATAAGACTTAAAAGCTACCACAAAAGAACACCCACAATATTTCTAGATATTCTATCCGCTACAAAATCCACAAACTCCAATCAATTGAGAAGTCTGAAACATCAAGATTCCTCTCAAGGACAGTGACACTAATGAACATGCATATCTTTCTACATTGTCAAACCAAAATCAATAATGTATAACCTAAAATGGTAAGTTACAAAAAAGCATGGAAGAAATAACATCAGCCAGCAAAATAAGGGACCATAAATACTATGATTTTCCATTTCATATTGCACATCGTGTGAAAGAAAATCAATTTATAAGAAAACAATGATAATGTAAAAGCAAGAAGGTTGAAAAAAATCACCCACATTACCAAATCTCCTTGTAACATAGACCAAAGCAAAAACCGAAACAATTGGCCACGAAAATTAACAACTTCTCATTCTTCATCTCTCACTTTTGTTCATAATTCGGACAATCTCTCGCAAAATGCCCTTCCTCCCCACAATTATAACACCGTCCTCCTCCGCCTCCTCTTCCACCGCCGCGGCCTCCACCATATCCACGACCTCGTCCACCACCACCACTGCCGCTATAACAATCCCTAGCTAAATGCCCCATTCTTCCACAATTAAAACACGCGCCGCCGCCACCGAAACGACCTCCTCTCCCACCTCTACCATAACCACCTCCTCTGCCCCTTCCGCCGAAAAACCCTCCGCCTCTCCCGCCGTGATTTCCCGGACGGTGGGATCTGGAAGCGGCCTCCACGTCAACGGCTTTCGAACGGCCGTTCTCTCCAAAATCAACGGCAAATACAACAGGTTGGCCTTCGGCGAGAGTCCTGAAACCCTCGGATCGAATTGAGGTTTGATGGACGAAAAGGTCTTCGCCACCTTCATCTGGCGCTATAAAACCGAAGCCTTTCTGGGCACTGAACCATTTTACTGTGCCGGTGGATCTCCGAGTCTCAGCCATTGACCTCGAAGGTTCCAGAGGAATAGTTCTGGTCTTTGTTGAATGTTCCAGAAGATTCAGTATAAGATCTGTCAGATGCTCAGTGTAAGTGTACGTAGTGACTAATTTGATAATGGATCCAATTGTGTCAGAACGGCGCGCGGTTAGTTTTAAGTTCGTTGGGCGGGGACCACATGCATAAGAGATCCAACGGTTGAGTAGTGATTATGGGAAATGTTGGATTGTATCGTACGGATCAAAAAGTTTGTTCATTTATCCGCTTAGCGCTTTGACTTCTTATCGGATGACATGACAACTGTACGTGGTCTATTTATCCAATTGTACAAGATATTTGTCGAATGAAATATGGATTTTTTTTTTCATCTTCTTATCAAATATCCAAATTGGATTTTTTTTAATCTGTTACATAGAAATCTATAGCTCCATGAAGCAGCTTGATTGGTAGTTGGGATAGGTTCAACATTCTAAGATTATTATATTTTATTATAAAATATAATAATTATAAAACCAATAATTAAATTAAAAATTTTATTTATTTGATATAATTGATTTCACCATTTCTTTAAGTTGAGAATAAAATATAGTTGAAAGTAGTTGTTCCACTTCATCAAAACATAATGAAGGGATTTTCTGATATTTTGAATTTATATGGTTGCCAGGATTGGGCATGGTAAATCTGGGGCCTGAAAGGACTTCTCAAACGTCCAAATGTTACCCAAATTGACTCACATTCTCACTCTTATAGGCTTTGGAGAAAATAATACATATTATATTATTAATAATACTATATACGTAATTTTTATATATAAATAATAATATATTATGATGTGATTATTTTATATACAAATAATACTATAACAACGTTCGATAAAATTGGCCATCGAAGATGGAAGATCGGTCATTGAAAAGAGAAAATCAGTTGACCTTGAAGATGGTAGAAAACCCACCAACGGCCGAAGAGGAGATTGTCATCAGAGGAGAAGGAGAAAAAAACTTAGGGGTGAAAGGGTAACTTTTCAAACTTGGAGAGAAAATGTGATAAAACTTTAATTTTTTAAATTTTTAATAAATGACAGTTTTACTCCTAATATTAATTGAGATTTTTAATATAGATTAACTTATGGGCGGGTGTTTAAATTTTTGAAAGTTGAAGAGTAAGAACTTTGGGATTTCACCATATTTGTGGGGGGGGGGGGGTGTTGGGGTTTGTGTGGGTTGGTTTACAAGTCTTTTGGCCTTAAATTTTATTTAGGCCAAAAGACTTATTCCCACATAAGATTTAATATATTTTAAAACTCCAATCCATGAAATTTTAAAAATTTAAACACCTACCAGTCATTTAACTTCTATTAAATTTTACTGTTAGTATAAAGGATAAAAGTGTCATTTCATCATCATTTAGGGTTTCCATCTTTATCCCATTGCAGCTACCCCCCAAAATTTTGAAAACCTTATTTCACCCCCCTTGAACTTCAGTTTCTAGCATCCACTCCTCACCCTCCAGCATCCTTCTTTGCCTAGGTTGAGCTGATGTAGATCTTGCCTTCTCTCTTACACTAGACAACCGACGATGTCATGTATAGAAGTGAGACATCGCATCCGCTCATTAGTTTAATCGATGCTTGACGACAAAGGACAAATGAGAGTCACGGGCAAGGAGGAAACGACGGGAGGGGATGCTGACAACATCAATCGTTGGTCGAACTGGATGAAGACAAAGAGATGAAGAGACGTCTCTTCATCTCTGTCAATGAAGATTCATCTGTCGGAGATGGTCACTGTCTCCTTGTTTCTTCATCGGAGAAGGAAAAAAGAAACCCTAAGGATTTAAGGGGAAAAAATTATTTTTCAAAATTAGAAAAGTAAAGTCTATAGTGAAATTGTTAATTTTTAAAACTTAAGGTGAATAAGTAAATTATAGTTTTTTTTAATATTACTAATAAAATAACGGTTTTATCCGTAACTCTAATAGAAAATTCTGATAAAAGTTAGGTGCTAAATAGATATTTGAATTTTTAAAAATTTTCTAAGTATGAATTTAGGATTATTTTGGCCTTTAATTTGCTAGCATTGGCTTTAAGTAGGAGAGAAAAAGAAAGGTGGCCCAGCCAGCTAAACGGAATCACGTACTGACCAAAGAACCTGAAAAGGTCTGGCTCAGCTTCTACCATCTCCAGATGCCATACATGTACCCATCAAGATAAAGGAATATGCCTTCTCCATCTCAATCCTCAATTCTCAACCTTCCATGCTGCATGTGACTATCACTAGCTCGAACCTCTATCATTCCTCGTCATACTTTTAGCAAAAGCTTCTTTCCAATATTCCATTCTATTATTAAAAGGAAGTCAAAATCTATAGTAGTTAATGGGAATGATATTTCAAACCAACGACAACTGGTAGCAAAATATTTAATAAAACATTATTATAGAATTTATACGGTTGAAAATTAAACATGTAATCTCACTTAAAATGTATATACACATGAAAATTATCCTTTCGATAATCATTAAGTATGTTCCGGATTAGAAAATTATTATACATACTTGGCAATAGGTTGAAAATAAATTAACTTATACGACTTGAAAACCTATATTGATTATGTGAGTAGAGATGACAATTGGTCTGATAGATATTAAATACCTTAATCTATGTTATCATTATTGCATTGACTTCACTTTGTCCTCAATACGAGAATGATAAAGAATTTTTGTTCTCTTCCTACTCATCGGAGCATCCGAAGAGGTAGAGAGTGAGACAAAATTTAAAAAAATAAAATTACATTAATTACCCCTAGCTTAACTTATTTTTTTTTATGATTGCAAGATTTTTTTCTTTCCTAATCTTTCTTATAAAGATTTTATCTGATTGAGATTCTGCCTGCGGTTGTGCTCATCTGATGCATTATCTTCGTCCATTGATTGCCCTTCTATTTCTTTACTTAAGATTTATTCGGCCTAATTTCTTTATTTATTCCAGTTACTGTGGAAACCCGCAGCCGCAGGTTTATTCGGGCCGTCAGTAAAAAAACAAATACGGGTCCCGGCAACCTATACCTAATAACTTTGGTTATTAGAAGTTTATAATTATATTTCTTTTACGAAAATACTGTTTATCTTTGTAGATTAAGAAAAATACTGCTTGGATTATTAGACAATTGATACCCATGTACATTGTTTTTATCACTGAAATTTGTCTTCTTTTGAGTAACTTAAAATTAATACTATACATAAATTAAAAAAAATGATACATTAATTTAAATAAGTTTAATTCAAATTCTAGTTTAACAATTATATATTTTTTAGTTCAAGTTTTTGGTTCGTTAAATTTGTGAGTTTAAAAAATTCAATACGAATTGACACAAATGGTGTTTTTATTAATATAAATCAAAATGATATTGTTTTAATATCAAATCAAGTTCAAAGCTCAATTTAAGTTCAAACTCATATCAAACTTGGGCTCGAACATATTTGAGATGAATTCAACGATCTCAAATTCAATTCAATTCAAATTTAATCATAGTTTAAATATCACTTAATAATTGCTAATTAAAGTACAAACAATATTTGTGTAAGGACCCCAAATATAAAGTATAGACTCAGATTTATATGACTTTTCTTTAATTCGGAGAGGTAAGTTTTTGAATCTTAATTATCCCAAAATTTAAATAATTTGATATAAGGACCACCCTTGCCGGTGGTATGATTCTCCCAAGGTAAATAAATCACGAAATGATAATTTGCCGTAAGGAGACGTGTTTCACATTTTGTTTTTTTATTCAAACTGATAGCACTGCGCAAGCCATCTGTGCAGAAAAAAGTGTTAAAACCAGCAGTTGTTCACTCTTAAAAAATATTACGACTTGTCGGCCATACGCCTATATACTTGTGGTTGAATGTCGGGGGACGGCAAGGCAAGCTTTTAGCTGTAACAAGCGTGCATACACCGTTGGAATATGCCGGAGGAAAATTTCTTCTTGGTTAAATTACCATATAATCACCCTCATTTTAGTCAATTACTAGAATGTTCACATCATTTTAAAAGTAATTACAAATTTCTTTTCATCCTCTATTAAATTTTCAAATGTAATTTTTTTTTTCAAATGTTTATATTAAATTTGATATTAATTAAAATGTACCATAATCTTTTTATTTCACAACATCTTTGATCACTCCACGTGTCTATATTAGGATCCGCCTCACTCACGTGATGTGATGCTCGTTCTCCTCCCTTTGTGTGGCAATTAGCAAAGACCAAACTTGTATTTAAATGCTTATAAAAATAATTATTTTAAAATATTTTTTATATTATCTATCATATTAATTAAAATAAAAATATTTTTATAATAAAAATTAATAAGGGTGTGATTGAAATTAAATTAAGATCATTTAGATAAAAATACATAAAATAGAGTTGATAATTAGATGAATTCTTATATTATATATCAAATTATTATCGATATTCAAAGATTTTTAAAAAATTAATTAAAATAATATCAATAATAAAATATAAATTATTAGAATAACCGTTAAATTCATGAACCAAACTTTATTTTTATTAGAGTTTTTTTTGTTCACAGAAGAGATTTTATCTAAATTAAATCACTCTTTTGAGATATAATCGATCATGTCAAATAGGGTTAAATGAGCACCCTTTCAGAAAAACATGCACCTTTTCAAAAAAATGTGTATCCTTTCGAAAAAACACACACCCTTTTGCTCATTTTTGCCCCCTTTCAAAAAAACGCATACCCTTTTAGAAAAATGTGCACCCTTTTGCGCCTATACACTACCCACATGTATTCTATATAGTTATATTCATCATTTTATAAAGATACATAAATAACAACTATTATATCAAAAATTAATTTATTTTGAATCTATACAAAAAAATTAATCTGTATACTATCAAAAACAGATTTTCCAATAATAATTACTTTGAGTGTGGAGAAATAGGATAAAAAGTATTCTTGATATAAAAAATATAATTTATTTAAAAAGATAAAACTATTAAAATTTTATCAAAAAAAATTTACACAACTAATTTAACGCCTATTTTAATTAATTTCCCTAAACTTGCCCTCATAACATTATCTTTTCCTTAAATGTTAGCCGTCAGGGGCTTTATAGAAGAATTTTATCCCTTCCTTTTTGTACGCAAACCTCCTCGTACATTTTAACGACGAACGTTAGAGAGCGTAAAACGATAAGTATCTCCTGCCAAAACAGACTCTTTTACGTTGGTTGGTTTTGGTGCGTCAATTCCTCACACACCGACGTGTGTCCATCGTGGTTGTCAACCTCTCATCTATTTATTCTAGAGACAGTCAAACTTTCAGAGGAAAAAGGGGGCATCATCATACTTCGGCTCCCTCAGCTCACTCTATTAACGCGCTTTTCACTCCTCTAGTTCATAGAAAACAGAAGAAAAACCAAATTCCTCCATCTCTTAAATCCGAAGGCCGTCAAACTCAAGAGGCCGGAAGGCTTATTCTGGCGTCTCCTCAGATCCACTTTTCACTCGAACGTCACGTGACTCGCGTTACATGCACTACTTTTAAGCTTTTCAATAAATTTAGCGTCTCTTGTTTACGGTTTCATTTTTGTTTATCTTTCAGTTCCGTCGTCATCTGAACGAGAATTTTTCAGAAGACCTTTCGGCGGCAGGTATGATCATTTTCTTTCTTCTTGTGTCGTATATTTTAATTTTAGAAAGTTTGTAACAGTTTGCTTTCTCCTATGATCTGACTTTTCTTTCTTTATTTTCGCAATGAACTTTTTTTAGGTAAGTTTCTTTGTTTACTTTTTTACTATTAGCTACAGTTCACGTGATAGTTCCTGTTGAGTGATTAACCTGCGCAATCAATTATTAATTATTTTGGTAATAATAAGCAACTAGAAAACTTTGCAGTTCAGATTCTCTGTTCCTAAGTTTGATTTTCTTTTTGAAGTGTAAATTTACATCAAGTCAAAATTCCAGTGGGCCTTGCCTTTCCCTTTTTATATAATTTTTATTATCTTTAGTTTGGGTTCGATTTCTGTTCTCTTAGTGGAAGAACACATCTTCAATCATTGAAAACTATATTAAAAACTTCTTCTGAAACTGAAATACTATAAGTGTATTGTGAATTATTATTTTTTAAACAATGAAATTGTTAATAGGTTCATAGGCAAAAGCTCATATTATCACTTTTGGAATTAATTAGAGAAAATTTTGAAGGTATTAAAGTAGAATAGAATATGGTAAACTTCTTCGTTTTAAAATATAACATATAGGTCCTTTTTTGTTTGTGAGTTATATCTCATAGTTTCCAAGATACTCTTGGATGCTTGACCGTCACAATGTGGATGTACGAAGAACCCTTTTTTCTCTTATTATTTTGCATATTATAAATTGTTGATTTATTTTGAAAGTATACTGGATTGTTTTGTTTGATTTAAATATGATTTTATTATTCCATAGTTTGCCAATTATATCCTCATGATCTGCTGAGTGTTTAAATATGAGAAGCATAATTGGGATTTGAGTGATTCCATTTAAAGAGTTAGGTATTCTAATATGTAGCTGAGAACATAATTGTGTAAAATTGTATAAAAGGTTCTGGTTTGATGATATCTTTCCTTTAGTTTATTTTTCAAATTTGTAGCACGTCTTCATGCAGAAATGAGTGAATTACATTTTCCCACCTAAGGTTTAGCCTTAAAACACTTTTTCACTTTTAGTTAAAATAAATAATATTTTTTTACCCAAAAATCAAGCATAAATAACATTCTTCCATCTAAAATTAAACTCAGTTAATAAAACAATAGTAATAAATTTGTGAAATTATCATTTTATCCGTACTATTTCATTTTGCAAAATTATCAAATAACCCTAAATTAACACAAATAAAAAACAACCCTTTATATATCAAAATTATTAAGAAACCACTTATTTTAGTTTTTTTTTTAACTCTTATCTCTTATTTATATGTTCTTATTATTTGTCATATAATCATATATTAGAGAATAAATCATAATTTTTAAAAATATCATGAGTCTTTATGAAAATTTGTAGGGGGTTATTTGAAATTTTAAAAATGTTTGGAGATCTGTTTGAAAATTTTTGAAATATCAGTTTTTTCTTAATAGTTTTAAAAACAACAATTATACCTCGAGATAATTAAATAAAATGTAATAATGTTTTTATGGGTTAAATTATCATTTTTAAAACATTGGGATCCGCTAAAAAGTTGTTATTTTTTACTTTTAAAATTAATAGAGTAAAATTATTATTTTTAAAACATGTGGGTAAAAAAATGTTACTTATGCAAACTAGGGCTGAAAAGTGTTTTTAGACCAAACCTTGGGTGGGAAATGCATTTACGGTGCGGAAATTTACTTGGACTACTATTAATTTTATATGCTTTTACTCTTGAAAGAGTATAGATGTTTTCTCTTTTGCATAAGTTACCATTGCCCACTGCCCAAGGAAACTTATAAAAACATTAATAGCACCTGCATCACTTGCTTCTCAACTATTGTCAATTTTTCATATATTCTTGGTTTAATTGAGTCAATACATACTTCTATTGCAGCACTTGTGATAAGTTTCCGGGACAAACAATCCTGTGACTGTGGAGAAGGTTCATGGATTGTGGGACTGATGATGCTGAATTTAGGAGACGTGGATCATTTGGTCAAGCAAGCAGTGCAAGTTCTTCATTGGGAAGGTATTCCTTGAGTTTGTCGCGTCCTCAACTGGATAATGGCATTGAAAGTGAGACTGTTTCAGAGACAGGTGATATTGGGGATCGAGCGCTTCACAACCGCCGGAACAGTGACAGTGGTAGCCTGCGGTTCTCTATTGATCATGCATCGGAGAATGGAGAAACTATTCCCTTTTCAGAGTTAAATCTATTGCAATCTTTGGGGTTCCGGTCTCGTGATCCCGCTGCACTCAATGCAGTCAGTGTGGTGACACCTTTACCTGAGGAAATCATATTTCGTCCCGCAACGCCATTACATTTGTCTGAGGATCAAAAACAGGTGAGCTTACACTTTATAGTTCGCCTCAAATTCTTTAGTGATATATGGTCAAGGATAGAGCCTTTTTTATTCTTTGTAGTGTTGGTGGTAATATGCACATAGAGTTTGTTTTATTTCCTTAATAATGTGCCGGTAAATTATAAGTTTCAACGTTTCTACTTGCAGGAGAAGGAGAAAGTGTTACCATTGTCATTGGAGTATATATCATGTCTTCTCCATTTGGCTGTTTTTGGGATTCTTGGGGTAATATTCATAACTAGTATTTCCTCAAACTTTTAGATCGGCAGTAGGCAACATTAAAATCAGCTGAAATATATTTCAATTCCTAATTTATCATTTTGGTTTCTTATGCAATCTGTTCATTACCTTTTAGCCTTATTTTTCACTCCATTCATCTAGTGTGCAAGTACTTACTTGGCACCAACCCTCTAAACACAATGTATTCGAAACAAACTTTCTATTGTCATTAGAACAAAGTGAAATGTTACTGAAAGCAGCATATGACTAGTGACAGACATGTTTCCGAAGGTTTTCTTTTGCTATTAACATCTATATTCCCCCTTTAGTCATCTTCAGTTTGATCTTCAACTCCAGAATTTCCTTTTTCTCGTTTGCTTACTCTAAGCTCCCTGTTGTTTAGTGTTGGAACTCCCTTCCCAATCATAAGCATTACATAGATGCTTCTGAAATTACAATCATTCCATTCTAGTAAGATTGGTCAATGAGATAGACCCTTGATCTTTCTTTAAATTTGAATTCTGCTATTCATCAGGTTCAAGGTTTGTAAAAGTAACCTTTATATTTGTATTTATTGATAGTTACTGTTATGATTAAGTGTAAAATATGAGATTTAGATCTGACATCGGGAAATATGAGTTGTTTTGACCTCTCCAATTTCAAAAATTAGTTTTTAACATGTGATTCTCTTAAGGTTTATATCATCTACTAATGTTAGAACTAACACTTAGGTGAAATATGTATGTGTGGTTATTAAATTAGATTGGACAGTTATGAAACATGTATGAGTAGTCATGAAATAAGTATAAAAGAGAGATTAGGAAAGAAGAGAAGGGAGAAGAAACTTGGATTTTGTTTGGGCAACCTTTGATTGATTGTGGAAGAGAGTCTAGTCTCTCGAACGCTAGACAAATTAAAGATAGTTATAGCCTCTTGAATGACCAAAAATGGAGAGCATTGATCTCTCAAAATAGCTAAAATTAGCAATTTGAGAATATATAAAATACAGTGGTGGTTTACTTCTTTTGGGTGCCGTTTTATTTTACTTCCTGTAAATCAATTCCGTTTGTGTGTACTAGCTGGTTTAAGTTGGTTGGGGGTGATTTGAGCAGGTTTCTGACAATTACAAATTTTCATTGAAAAAATTATTGTGCAGACATTAACAAGGTATTTGCTGCAAAAGCTTTTTGGCCCCAGTATTGCTCATGTGACAAATGAATTGAGCATCCTATACCTTGACCTTCCTTCTAATATGGTATTTCATTCTACCTGTCTTTCACACGCACTCAAGTTGAAAAGCATACTCATAAGATCATACTCTTTCATCAAACATTACATTCAGAAACAAATCTCACTTTTACCTGCTTTTTGGCTAATTCCAAACTTGTAATTTCATATTTTCTGAAGGAGATTTCATCAGTGACATGATGGATGCAGATTTGAAAGTGTCAGTCAAAGAGTCTGGATTTAGATTAGACTGACAGATGTATTTTAATTCCAGAGTACTGGAAGTTGACTTGAAATTGAATGATTGGGTGCTTGATAGTTAAAGGGTATTTGATGATCTGCCACTCTAAGAGGCTTTCTACCAAAGCCTTAAAATTTTCCTTTGCTAAACCAAGGCAATCTGGTGTTAAACTGATTTCCCTACAGCTGGTAGAAAGGCTTTTGCATTTTTCACACAAAATGCATTATTCATGATTTGCTGTTTTCAGATCTTTTTTTTTTTTTTAAATGATTGTGAACATTTTGAAAATTAATTTTCTCATACAAAATCAATATGATCCCTCCAGATTGGTTCTTTCTTGATGGGCTGGTGGGGTGTTGTTTTCAAAGGAGACATTTCCAAAGTCTCTGAATTTTTAGCCATCGGTTTGACAACTGGCTACTTGGGGAGCCTTACAACTTTCAGTGGCTGGAATCAGAAAATGCTTGATCTCGCCGTCAATGGCAAGTGGGTGCATGCTTTTCTCGGCTTTTTCCTAGGTAATATGGCAATTGTGAGACTCGGGAATAAAATTGGCCCTGTCCTAATCTCATTTCCATTTTGGTTGTTTTGTAGGATTGTTTCTTGTGGCCTACTCCATAATTTTCGGGATTGAGACAGCCAACGGTTTCAAGTGGCTTCTAAAAAGATTTTACTCAAGTACAAACAAAGAAATTCCGGACTTGAGCAGCAACTGCAGAGTGGATAGTTTAAAGCGTCATTTGGCAGCAATGGTAATATTGACTCTTTTGCTAGGAGTTTTATGGTGTGTGAGTGGAGTGCTAATGAAGAAGGAATATGATAGTGATAGCAGTGAGGCCCAGCTATGGTTGAGTTGCATTGTTGCGCCTCCAGGCGTCTGGATCAGGTGGTTCTTAGCCCGACTGAATGGACGTGGGTTAGGGAGGGCTGGTTATCTGAAATGGGTTCCATTTGGTACTCTGATTGCCAATGTTTCCGCAGCTCTTATCGTGGCAGCACTTGCTACTGTCAGGGAGGCGGTATGTATTCGCAATTCGGCCTATGTTTATATCAGCCTCCTTCTATGTGTCTATCTAAACTTAAAAAAAAAAACATCCCTATTCCAATATGTCTCACATGTTAAATTCAAATCAAGCCATATGTAAACTCGTCTCGATTTAAATGTAATTGAGTTTGATTCACTGGAGGAGAGTCAAACTCGAGTTTAGTTTAATCTGTAACCAAGCAAAAAATGACTTGAGAGTTTGACAAATTAAAAACTCTTAAAACTTGAACTTAATCTTGAAAATATTTAATTCTTAGGGGTAAGCTTGAATTTATTTTAACTAAGTTTGTTCTATACTCTTTTTTTAACTCGAACAAATTTAATTTGAATCTAACCTTAATTATAAACATTTGTGATGTTTTGAGTTTACCAGTAAATATATTTTTTGGATTTGTTTTTGATGAACCAAATTAAAAAAGAAAAAAATGAGGCCAGCGTCTTTGAGTTACTAGTTTAACATAGGTTTTGGTGCCAACAGTTTAACTTATCACCGTTAACGGTTTGCCATTTTTTTAAGTGTGTGTTTGTGCAAATGATTTGTTCAAAAATTTTGATAAGTAGATATTTGTGTGTGCAGGAGAATAATAATACCAGCAACGTAGTTGTCGGTGGCATACAATTCGGATTTCTGGGTGGTTTGAGTACAGTGTCTACTTTTGTTGCTGAGTTCAATGCAATGCGGGAGAGCAACCAACCATGGAGAGCCTATGCATATGCCCTTGCCACAGTACTAATCTCCTTTGCCATAGGGATTCCGATGTTCTGTGTACCTGTGTGGACAAGGAATTTCAAGTTCTGAATGGATTCCAATTTAAACAGCTTTTTTGCTGTTCCATAAACAAGAGCACAATAAATAATTACAAGATTTTGTTCCACTGCACAATTTATATCTCATATAGTCATATTTTAGGAAATGTAAGTGCCACCCACTCTTGGATTTCAACTTTTGGATTCTTTCCTTTCTTTTTACTGATTATTATGAAAAATAATTGTGTAATATGATTTTGAAAAAATAAAATAATAAAAAATTTAAATGATATATCATTATTTTAAAAAAATAACAAAAACATCTAAAATTTTAAAATTTTTTACATACATTTTTATTATATTATCATTTTTTTCAAAAAATATATTAATTTGTATTGGTAATATATATTATACTATGAATACGTGTTATATTATACGATATGTCTACTATATCGTATTTATTTTATACTTCTCATGATCCATATCAATTTTTATCTATATCATATCATATTGTAGGATATGTACTATGTATTGTAAAATATTGATACTCATACTCCGACAAAATCAACAATTGATCTTTCATATCTCTACGGTTTATTGACCAACTTAACATTATCACTAAAAGAGTAGTAAATAAGCTGTTATTAATAAGACTAGAGGCCCCCCGACAGCTGCAAATAGACTTACTGGGGAACCTTGTTGAGTTTACAATAAGCATAGTCACTAAATTTTTTGGTCTTGAATTTGGCAGGATTCTGTTCATTTACGAGCTTCGGATGAGGCCCTACCTCCAGGTCGACTGGTGGCTCTAAGAACACTGGCCATGACAATCTTGTCTTCTCCTTATTTACTGTCACTCTGTGGAGCACACTCCTGTACTTCCCATTGCTCAAAATCTGCCAAAAAATAATTTGACCAGAAAATTAAAGGGCTAATATATTAATCAAAAAATTAATGACAAGAGTTAAATACTCATATTTGTAGATAATATTGGATTCTAATCGAATTTAGTTCGACCGAATTTAAAACGAGTCAGTTTCAAATGAGCTTGAGCCTACAACTTCAAGCTTGAGCTCAAGCTATTTGTTAAACTCATAAATTAAAAATTTTGATACAAAATAAAGTTTTTTTGATCTATATATATTAAAACGATGTTATTTTAATAACAAATTAGTTAAAATAGAAACTTGAATTGAGTTCTAGCCAAGCTTAAGCTCATTTACAACTAACTCAATGAGACCAAATTTGGGCTCGAACTCTATTTCTATATATCAAACCGAATTTAAGTTTAGAGTAATTTAAATCTAACTGTATTTGTAACGTCAAGAGGTGGATTTGCAATTTTATATTTGAGTTAAAAATATAACTATCTCGGGATAACAGAGTGAGATAATCTAATAACAAAAAAATTTATTATATAATTATATAAATTGACGAATAAATAATTGTAAAAAAAAATTAATACCATTTATTTTCGTCCCTCTTTCTAGGACCTTAGTGAAACAGAATACTTTTTTTTAACTGTATTGTTTTACTTCCTTATCCTACTCCCCATTTTTATTTTCTTAAGTTCTATCTCTCTCTCACCTCCACTGTCATCGGCTTCAGTTCACCATTTCACTCACTTTGAAGTAACTCATAGTATGGTAGTTAAATTGATGGAATATTAAAAATCAAAATTTTTATTATATTTTTTAAAAAATAAAATAATACATGATAAGTTATCATTTTTTAAAATATCTCAAATACTTTTCAAATTTTAACACATTATTTTTAAAAAATATTTTAAATACTTCTGAAATTTTAAAATCTCTTTTATATAATTTGACTATATATTCATTATTCTAGAAGGTGCATCGATCTATATCGTTAATATGTATCATACTGTAATATACATATTATATTATACAATATTTTTGTTATATTGTATATTATAAATACACTTTAGGATATACATAATTTTTTATTTGTATTATAAGATATGTATACTGATAACTATGATGGATCATCTTAATTTCATGTGTATTAAAAAGATATCAAGTGTGTGTGTGCGTGTATGTGTGTGTGTGTGTGTGTGTGTGTGTATATATATTACCTCCATTTGATCGCCAATGTGAATGACAAGCGAATTAGTAACGTAGTTGACGTTGTACCAGTGGCCATCCCTGCAGGCCTGGAGGCCCTGAACTTCATTTGGTAAAAGAATAGTGATGGCGCTCATGTCCGTGTGCTCCGCCAGACCAAGAGCAAGCTCCGGCTGAGGACAGGGCGGGTAATGGTTTATCTTCAGAAGATAAATAAGGTTTTCGCCCCCCAGAGCCTTCCTCACCTCATCTTCTCCAAGCCCTAATCCTAGTGACAAGCTCTTTAATAGCTTGTCCGCCACCCCATGGAGCCACTTCGTATATTCTTCCGTCGCCTCCCTGCATTCAATATTACACTATGTATCAATAACCCCATTTCAATTAACGAAGTAAATATGATTCAATTAAGGAGAGACGTTAGCACTTTATATCTAATAAGAAGAAATGCTATCCGACGTCACTCTACAGCACCTATATTTCTTTAAAAAAAAATACATTATCTTTTCAACAAAAATAATGTATACAATTAACCAATTTAGTCTATCAACTAAAAACCAAATAAATAAGGTATATTAAATATAACAAAATTGATCTTTTTAGTGTTTGCCAACGATTTAGAAAAGCCAGAGATGAGAAGAAATAGTTTTAACACGTAAAAAAAGAGAGAAGCTTTAAATGTCAAAAAGAAAAGGAGATAAAATCAGAATTAAGAGATTGAAATTGTGAAGAATAGTGAAACATAAAATTAATTTTTAATTGTTAAAACAAATAAACACGTTTTGAAATTTATCATATTTCCAAAAAAGCTTTCAAAATGTTTCGTATCAATTTCAGGATATTTTAAAAACGAAAACATTTCAAAAACGTAGAAACACACCTTATAGTGCATTTCAGTGCTTTCTAGGTATCACATAAATTAGAGAAAGTTACATTACACACCTGTACGAAGGAGGATTTTTAGGCCAAAATTGGTAATTAATAGCCGATGGGGGAGAAATCTTATGAAACAAATGATCGTTCCAAGTTTTCTTCCCTTCTAATTCTTTTTGAAGCTTTGTTCCATAGCCTTCAATGCCTTTAGACTCGGGAGGTTTAGCATATACCTCCTTCTCTTCCTGTGGAAGCTCAAAAAACTCCTTCCCAACTTGCTGTAATTTGCTTAAAACCTCACAAGGAATGCCATGATTCACAATTTGGAACATCCCCCATTTCTGGCTCGCATCAACGATCAGATTCAGGGCTTTTTCCTCATCAGGGTCATTCAAATCAATGACGGGGACCTCAAGGGCCATTCCATGAATGGTGGTGAGCCCTGGTTGTTCATGTTGTGACCTAATGAACTCTTCTGGGATTTTTTCTTTCAGCTCAATGGCTCGCCCTGTTTCGATCGCCATGAGATTAATTTTTCTTCAGCCTCAAACGGTTATGGCTGGTATAAATGTGACAAGTTGTAGCTCCCTCTCATAATTTTTTTTATGGAGTTTCAAGAATAATGAGACAACAAAATTAGGTGAAACGTACAGTACTATATAAACGGTTTCGCTCAACTTAAATTTCGACCTACTTAAAGTTGACACCTATAAATGTAATATTAATTGCTTACAATTGATGGATCAGTATTAGAGATTAAATTAGGATATTAATTACAATTGATGGATCTAATAATAAAAAAATTTATTATATAATTATATAAATTGATAAATAAATAATTCTAAAAAAATAATACCATTTATTTTCCTCCCTCTTTCTAGGACCTTAGCGAAACAGAATACATTTTTTTAACTGTTTTGTTTTACTTATCCTACGCCTCACTTTTATTTTCTTCAGCTCTTATCTCTCTCTCATCCCCATTGTCATCGGCTTCAGTTCACCATTTAACTCACTTTGAAGTAACCAAGAATATAGTAGTTAAATTATGTATTATATTATTTATTAAAAATTAAAATTTTTATTATATTTTTTAAAAATAAAATAATAAAAAATTATAATTGATACGTTATTATTTTTAAAAATATCTCAAATGCTTTTGAAATTTTAAAATCTTCCGTATATAATATTACTATATTTTTATTTTTTTTAGAAGATATATTGATCTATATTAGTAATATATATTATATTATAATATACGTATCGTACTATATAATATATCTGTTATATTGTATATTATAAATACATTTTAGGATATACATAATTTTTTATTTGTATTGTATGATATGTATACTTATAACTATGATGGACCCATCTCAATTTCATGTGTATTAAAAAGATATCAAGCGTGTGGGTGTGTGTATATATATATATTTTACCTCCATTTGATCGCCAATGTGAATGACAAGCGAATTTGTAACGTGGTTGACGTTGTACCAATGGCCATCCCTGCCGGCCTGGAGGCCCTGAACTTCATTTGGTAACAGAATAGTGATGGCGCTCATGTCCGTGTGCTCCGCCAGACCAAGAGCAAGCTCCGGCTGAGGACAGGGAGGGTAATGGTTTATCTTCAGAAGATAAATAAGGTTTTCGCCACCCAAAGCCTTCTTCACCTCATCTTCTCCAAGCCCTAATCCTAATGACAAGCTCTTTAATAGCTTGTCCGCCACCCCATGCAGCCACTTTGTATATTCTTCCGTCGCCTCCCTGCATTCAGTATTACACTAAATATCAATAACCCCATTTCAATTAACGAAGTAAATATAATTCAATTAAGGAGAGACGTTAGCACTTTATATCTAATAAGAAGAAATACTATCCGACGTCACTCTATAGCACAGAAACTGAAAACTGAAATATATTTCTTCAAAATGGTAAAAAAACAGAAATATGTGAAAACCTATAAGTGTATAAATATATGGTATTTTTTATAAATACCAAATTAAGAAAAAAATACATCCACCTATATTTCTTTTAAAAAAATACATTATCTTTTCAACAAAAATAATGTATGCAATTAACCAATTTAGTCTATCAACTAAAAACCAAATAAATAGGATATTTCAAATTCGACAAAACTGATTTTTTTAGTGTTTGCCAACGATTTAGAAAAGCCAAAGATAGAGAGAAAATAACTTTAAATGTCAAAGAGAAAAAGAGATAAAATCAGAGTTAAGAGTTTGAAATTATGAAAAATAGTAAAACATAAAATTGATTTTTAATCGTTAAAAAAAATAAACGTGTTTTGAAATTTTTCATATTTTTGAAAAAGCTTTCAAAATGTATCATATTAAATTTTTTCTCTAAGGTTTCTAATTTTTCAAATTCAATTTTTCTGGTGATAAAGAGATTTTTCCGACGATCTTCAGCCAACATCTATTTCTCTTCCTTCCATCCAAATCCAATAACACAAGTTATTTCACTTAAATCCAATAAAGTTAAAAGTGTTTACACTAGCACCATCCACAAAAAATATTCCCTACAAATTTAGAGTTCAATTATAACTTTAAAACAAGTGAAATACATAAAGGTTTTGAAAGAGGTGGTTAAAATCACAAGAAGCAATCAAATTGAAAGGAAATAGTACAACAACACAAGTAATTTTTTATATAAAAAACTTATTCAATGAAAAGAAACCAAAAAAAAAATCAATTTAAATCCAATATAATTAAAAGTATTTACAATAACCAAAATCCACCAAAAAAAAAAATATTCTTACTAATTTAGAACTTAGCTACAACTCTAATACTAGTAAAATATATAAAGATTTACGTATAAATGGGTTAAAATCATCAGAGAATCAATTAAACTTCAAATTGTATACAAATTAATCTAATTGTTAAAATCAAAACTTAATCATTTATATTAAAGACCAAAATGTTATTTACATATTGATTAAAAAATTAAGTTAGAATGTTATACCTAAATATATGAATATCTTAATATCAATTATTGAAAAATGAAAACAAGTAGAATGGTATAGCTGAAGATTTACAAAATAAAATAATAAAACAACATGAATCCGATAATTTCTACTTTGAAAATAAGCTTTGGCAAGCAAGATGGAAAATTTGAAAGTAAGGTGAATTAAGGATTTGGCAGAATTTAGGATGTATTGGTTTGGACTATATTATACATTAAACTATACAATGATTAACATGTATTTTTTAAAAATTAGGGTATGTGTAATCTGTCTATTTTGTGCAAGACCCAAGTCCACCTTTTATCTCTACACGATCCTTTGGTCAAAAAGGATAAGATTGAAAACGAAAATAACATGTATTTTTTTTTTAAAATTAGGGTAGGTGTAGTCTATCCATTTTGTGCCAAGGCCTAAGCCAATCTTTTATCTTTGCACAATATTTCTTACAAAGAGTGAGAGATAGTGTCACCTAGAAAATGAAGATGAAAATAAAATAAATTAAAATTTAATCATCATAAAAAATTATTGTGAAATATTAGAGATTTGAAAGATAAAAAATTGAGTTTTTTATTTTATGTAGTTATGATATTATGATAATTAATTAAAAATATAAGAGACATTTTCGTATTTTAAAAATTCATAAAAAAATAGAATATGTAAAAGAAGGGTAACAATATGTGTTTAATACAGGAGATATATAAAATAAATATTTAATACTTTTTAGATTCAAAAATTTAGAATGACGTATTTAAAATGTGAATTAAGTGAAAATACAAATTAAATATGAATAATTCATATTTTTACTAACTAAAAGTGTTACAATTTCGTATATTATATCAAACACATTGTAAGAGGTAGTGTTACATTTTTATATGTTATATCAATTATTAAGTACATTAAATTAAAAATGTAATTCCCTATTTTGTATAAGAGGAAAATACGAAAAAAATTATTTTATGAGGAGAAATCCTACTTTAATCGGACTATGTAAATAAAAGGTCTGATATTGATATGATATCGCCAAATCTCAAACCCAAATGCTTTCATTTGAAGGTTCTAAGTGCTTTATTACTATGCTACCCCATGGAAATGGAAAAGAATAATATTATATATATACTTTTTTAATACATAATTTAAACACATAAATAGTGTATCAAAATATATATATACATAAGATTATATAAAGATTTTTTTTAATCTGATTACCACCTTCAGCTTAGGTATTTAAATATTACTAAGGTAATTTTGAGTTTATTATAATTATATTATTATTTATTAATTTTTTGAAATAAAAATAAATTTATTTTTAATTAATATGACAAATAATATAAAAAATATTTAAAAATAATTATATTTAAGGGTATTTAAGTAAAATAATTTAATAGTAATCTTTTATTACCTTTAACCAAACACAATAATTATTTATACCTATCAAATTTTATCAAACATAGTAATCATTTATACCCAGTAATCTTCTAAGTATTTTATCTTCAAGGTAATCTTTCTATTTTGATAATAAAATATTATCCAAACCAAACGCCCTCTTAGGGGATAAATATAATTTTTTAAAATTTAGAGTAAATTATAAATTTTTAAAATTGAAAAAAAATATATATTTAAATCTCAATTGCACTTTTAGAGTTAAAGCATTTTTTTTAACACTAATTGACCGCAGATAATTATTTAGATTTAGATTTTTGAAAGAGAAATTATAAAAAATGGCCAAAATACCCTCCCACTAAACAAAAATACCCAAAGTCACCATTTTCAAGTAAAAATGCCGAAATTCACTATTCCTAAGCAAAAATACCCATGGTTTTTTTCTAAAATATCAAAATTACCCTTCCCCTTATTTATATAAACCCCCTCACTCTCACTCTCACTCTCATTACATACATTTCTTATATCACTTAAATACTTACTTTCACTCTCATTTTTATTTAATATTAATTACTACGGGTTCTTTCGGAAAGAAGAAATTCGTATTTCTAAATTCGAATCGCAAAAATCAATTCGTGAAAACTATATTGAAAATAACATGTTATGAATAAATAGATATATTGAAATACCCTAGAATGTCAATAATAAAAAAATTACTCAAAAATCTAAAAAACAGATCTAAATTTCGAAAACTATACGTTCAAATAGCTTATGAACGAGAAAACCGAAAAATCAATCAAAAATTTCATAATTACATCGTAAAATGTGTCTAAAAAGAACATCGTAATTACAAATATCAAATTTGAAAATTACATATGAAAAAAGTCTAATATGGTCACAAACAAACTCAAAATCATAAAAACTGAAAATCCTAAATTTGATAAAATAAAAAAACTATATAATACACATTAAAACAATTTTATTTTGGCCTCCAAATTTAGTGCAATCGACAAAGCGGTTGTCATTATAGAGCTCGAAACGAGCTTCGCGTTGATATATTATAGGCCCCGTAACTCCTCTCAGATAAAAAGTTATGGTCATTCAAAGTCTGTCACATATAAACCCTATAGTTTTAAAAACGTTAATTTTCACCTAACCCACGGTTTTCACGGCCTACCCACTATTCAGTTTAAAATTTCACATGGACCCCCGTAGATCTCCCCCTGTTTCCTCTCCCCTTAAAACTTTGAAAACGTTAAATTTCTCCCCCATCCCACGGCAGCGTCGGCAACAACGCACTGTCATGTGGTAAATTTCAAAAAAGCCCACAGTGGACTGAGGATTCTCACACAGCTCCCTAATATTTTGAAAACACTAATTAAGTCTCCTAACCCACTATCGACTATGGGAGAAATTGTTCGACAGTGGGAAACACTGTTCCCACTGTCGGACTGCCGAACGTTTCAGAAGGGATTTTCAACTAAAAATTCGTCATTTCGACCTCCAATTTCAACACAAATCAAATCTACATAGACTATAATACAAAACCCCTCAACCAATTCAACAAAATCAACCAAGAATCAAAACATTTTAAGCATTGTTCAAAATCAAAACCCTAAAGTTTTCAAACTGCAAAATCTCACTCAAATCTTAATAATATGAACAATAACTTGATTCAAACAAGATAACGGAAGATACACTAACGTTTTGTGCCATTTTCGGTGGCCAAAAACCACAAATATCGCTAGAAATCTGGCCGACAATAGATGACCGTGGGACAGGGGAAAATTTTGAATTTTTCCCTGTTTTTGAATAGTAAACTTACAGTGAGAACAGGAGAAATTTGTTGTGTTTATATATGGGCAGTTTTGATATTTCACAAAAATTGGACATTTTTGTTTTAATCTAAATTTTTTGAGTAATTTTATTTAAACTCTCTTACTTTTGTTTATTTTTTATAATTTCCCTTTTTTTTTTAGGCTAACAATATAATATACTTTGGTGGGAACAAACCTTTCCGCATTAAGATTTCTTGAATGAACGGATTGGACAGTTACAGATATGCATAGATTTAAGTTCAACAAGTGGAATTGAATATTATTCTTACCAAAGAAATTCTATTAAAGAAATTTGACTCCTCGTGTTTATTTTAGGCAATGTTAATGTAAAACGACAAGACATCTCCTGCCAAAACAGATTCTGTTAGGTCAGCTGGCTTTGGTGCGCCAGTTCTTCAGATACCGACGCGACGTGTGTTCATCTTTGTTGTCAACCTCTCTCGTCTATTTATTGTAGAGACCGTCAAAATCCGAGAGTTAAAAACGAGACTACACTCCTCAGTCCTCAGTTAACAGAAAACTGAGGAAAAACCAAATTCCGCCGTGTCTTAAAGCCAAGGGCTGTCAAACTCAAGAATCTGGAAGGTTTATTCTGGCCCCTCTTAGTTTACAGATTCATTATTGTTTATCTTTCAGTTGCTTCGATATTTGAACGATAAATTTTCAGAAGACTTTTTGGCGGGCCGGTATGATCATTTTCTTTCTTGTGCATTAGCATATTTTAATTTTAGAAAGTTTGAATAAGTTAGCTTTCTCTTATGATCTAACTTTTCTTTATTTTATTTTCGTTTAGTCCTTCTGATATGGTAATTTATTCTCCACCTGTCTTTCACATGCACTCATGTTTAAAAGCATACTCGTGAGATTACACTTTTTCAATAAATATTACATGCAGAAACAGGTCTCACTTTTACCTGCTTTTTGACTAATTCCAAACCTGTAATTTCATAATTACTAAAGGAGATTTCAGGGTGACATAATGGATGCCGATTTGAGAGTGTCCGTCGATAAGAGTCTGGTTTTTGAAATTGAAGAGTACTGGATGTTGACATGAAATTGAATTATTGAGTGCTTGATAGTTAAAGGGGATTTGTTTCCAAAGTTTATGATCTGCCTCTCAAGAGGCTTTCTACCTAAGCATTAAAATTTTCCTTGCCAAAACCAAGGCAATCTGGTGTTAAACTGATTTCCCTAGCTTAATAAAAGCTTCTACAGCTGGTAGAAAGGCTTTTGCAATTTTTACACAGGCTGCATTATTCATGATTTGCTATTTTCAACTCTTTTTTTTTTTTTTTTTTTTTTTTGTAAAAATTTTTAAAAATTTATGTTCTCCTGCAAAATCAACATGATCCTTCCAGATTGGTTCTTTCTTGATGGGTTGGTGGGGTGTTGTTTTCAAAGGAGACATTTCCAGAGTGTCTGAATATTTAGCCATCGGTTTGACAACTGGCTACTTCGGGAGCCTTACAACTTTCAGTGGTTGGAATCGGGAAATGCTTGATCTCAGCAGCAATGGCCAGTGGGTGTATGCTTTTCTCGGTTTTTTCTTAGGGAATATGGCATTTGTCAGACTCGGGAATAAAATTGGCCCTTGAGAATATGCATGTTATAAACAAGCCCTGTCCTAATCTCATTTCCATATTGGTTGTTTGCAGGATTGTTTCTTCTGGCCTACTCCATAATTTTCGGGGTTGAGACACCAACGGTTTCAGGTGGCTTCTTAAAAGATTTTGCTGAAGTTCAAACAAAGAAATTCCTGACTCGAGCAGCAACTGGAAGGTGGACAGCTTAAAGCGTCATTTGGCAGCAATGGTAATGTTGCTACTTCTGCTAGGAGTTTTATGGAGTGTGAGTGGAGTGCTGATGAAGAAGGAATATAATAGTGATAGCAGTGAGGCCCAGCTATGGTTGGGTTGCATTGTTCCACCTCCAGGTGTCTGAATCGGGTGGTTCTTAGCCCGACTGAATGGACGTGGGCTAGGGAAAGCCGGTTATCTGAAATGGGTTCCATTTGGTACTCGGATTGCCAATGTTTCCGCATCTTGTATCATGGCAGAACTTGCTACTTTGAAGAAAGCGGTTCTATAAACAAGAGAACTGTAAATATTGCAATAGTTTGTTCCACAACACAAGTTATATTTTCATGTAGGCGATATTCTGTGAGAGTACTATTTCTGGATTGTTTTGCAGGATTTTTTCTTTTTCTAATTCAAGTTGAACATGGCCTGATGTCCAATTTATTTTTTATAACAGATCATTGTAATTTTTTGTCTGGTTCACTTGGATTAAATCTCTTTGGGACACCGACATCTTATCCGATTAGCAGTCTTCTTTTTTCCTTTGTCAAAAAAAAAAAAAAACTTATTCTTTATTTTTTCAAAAAGAATTGATAATATAAGTGCCAACCACTGTTGGATTTCAACGTAGAATTTGAATCATTTAGGTATAATTAATATATGATTAAATATTTTTAATTTAAAAATATAATAATATTTAATTATATGATAATATATAAATATGTATACATAATATTATCCTTATGAAAATCTTTTACCTATGATCTTACACTAAATACTTGGATGAAATCAATTAATCCAACTTCTATATCTCTCCCTACGGTTTATTGACCAATTGAACACTAATTATCACTAATGACTCAAATTATGAGCAAAGAGTAGTAATTAAGATAATTATATTCTTAATTCCTGTTATTAATAAGACTAGTTCCTCAACTCAAATTCATGATTATTTATGTTTTTATATTTGCTAAAACTATATATACTCACTTTGATAACATAAATATGTATACACTTATATATGTTATCATATAATTAGATAATTTTAAATTAAGGATAGAATAACAACAAATCATATAATAACATGTATGAATATATATATAGTAGATATACGTTAACATTATTAATTTGATGTTATGGCAAGGTCATAGTCAAATTGCCTACCATTCTTCTTCCACAATCTTGATTTGGAATTGTGAATTGTGGTATTTGAGACGAGAATAGTTGACTTAGCTTGAATTTTAGTTAAATGTCATACAAGAGCGATGTTTTATAAACTTTAACTAATAGCTATTTTACTTTAGTTAACAACCATATCACATTGTGTAGGTTTTTCAAACATCGAATCAAATCAGGGTGAAAATTATATGCCCCCTTTGCCTTTTTCTTTACTTTATATAGGTCATGCAATGTCATGCATCCAAGATCTATAGTTGTGTATTGCATGTTTGAAATTGCCCAAAAATCCATTAAGAGTAAATGGTCGAGTGTTATGAGCCATCCTTTTCATGAACGAGTCAAAATAACATTATAAATAGTCTCTCTAAGGTGCACGGTCATGTATACACTTGTGTCTTGCATTTTCCAACTCTGATTCTAATTGGTCATATCTTAAATCATGCATTAGATAAATTAGGACATTTTTAACTTATTTTTATTTAGGCCAAAGAACTATTTTCCATTCAAGTTTAGGTGCGATCTCAAAGTCACACTTACGAAGTTTGAAAAACCTGAAGTCTCATTCGTTGACCAATTGAAATTAAAATTTTTTGTTGGATGCAGGGATAAAACCATTATTTTACTAATAATATTTAAAAAATATAAAATTTATTACATTTTTCTTTCCGAAGTTTTAAAAACTAACATTTCACCCCTCCTAAAGTTTTTTAGCTTTGAAAATTCACATTTCCCCCCTCCAAAAACTTAGAATTTTTTACTTCCTCTCTGACCATTTTCTCTAATAATCTGGAAAGAACGACGACAAAGCCTCTTTGACAATAAAGAGATATAGGCAAAGAGATTTCATATCTCTTTGTCGATGAAGAGATCTCTTCATTAACAAAATTCAGATCTCTTATCTCATATCTTATCGGATCTCTTTGTCTCTGACGAAGAGATTCGTTTCAAATTTGTTTATGTGCATCGACCAACGATTTAGAGTGGAGAGTGGAGGTCGTCGACGTCGAAGATGGTGGCCAGAGAAGTGAAGAAAAATTGTAGGGGGAAATATGACTTTTCAAAGTTAGAAAACTTTATGTAGGGGTGAAGTTATTAGTTTTTAAAACTTAAGAGAGAAAATGTAATGAATTTTATATTTTTAATGTTATTAAAAAATAACGGTTTTACTCCTGCTTTTAATTGTAAAGATATTAAATAAATGAATTATGGTTCAATTAATTAACACATGTAAATAACAAAATTATGCAAATATATAAATACATCAAGGAGAATTAAGAAGCACACAAATTAAACGTGACATTGCATAAAACTTAATTAAGTATCAATATACATGCTTATTTAGAATTTAATTATAAAGAAGTTATACACATAACATAATAAATTTAAATTAATAATACGGGTAATAAGTCGAAAAATTTATAAACATAAAAAATAAATAATATTTTAATTTTATTAGATAAATGTATAAATCATGTAATCCCACTTGTGTATTGAATCTTAAATATACATCTAATAAGTAAAATTAAGATGAAAATAAAAGGGGAGGCTTCAAGAGAGTTAGAAGGACTTCCCTGCTTCTCTTTTATTTTACATTGTAATGGGTACAACAAACAACGCTGTGGGGTTCGTCAATGATGTGCGAAGACTTTGTCCAAGTGTGGTGGTATTCGTAGACAATGAAGGGTGGATAGAGTCCGGAGCAACGGTGTCGTTTAGGAGGAATTTTGTGAACTATCTTGAATATTACTCGATGGTGTTTGAATCACTAGATGCAGCGATGGGCAGTGGTGAGTGGGGCGAGGAAAATAGAAATGTATTTGCTGAAGCCGAAGATAATCGCGGCGGTTGAAGGGGCATTGCGGCGCGTGGCACCGTGGAAAGAGCTGTTTTCACGGGCGGGAATGAGGCCGGTGAATCTGAGTCAATTCGCCGATTTTCGGGCGAAGTGTTTGCTAGGGAAGGTACAGTTGAGAGGTTTCCAAGTGGCTAAACGCCCAGGCGAATTGGTCCTTTGTTGGCATCAGTGGGCCCTCGTTGCCACGTCAATATGGAGGTGTTAGATAGGGGGATACTTGGGCTAAAGAGTAATTTCAAGTGTATTCCAACCAATTAATTCTTTTTTTTTTTTTTGGTTGTGTTATGTTTTGTTGTAATGGTAGAAAGAAGGTTGGATAAGGATATTGTCCAAGTGTCTCCGTTTTTAGTCGAATCTTCTTGGGATTAATTAACGTAACGTTTCCTAAGTCATAATTATTTATAATTACAAATATAAGGGAGCTTATAAATTGCCCACATACTGAATTAAAACTCCTTAAAGTCCAATTTACAATTAGTCTAATCAGGCATCAAAATATTTTAATGGAAATTATCTTTTGGTTAAATCGTGACACAGATTTAAACCCTTTCTTCCCGTTAATGATTATTATCAGTTACAAAATCATTGCTTATAATTAATATTTTGACTAAAAGCATTACTGTATCTGTATGTATATGTAACAGCAAAAGACTTTATAACAGTATTGACGAAGGTGGGGTGATGGACGGTGGTAAGTCTGCCAGTTGTAATACATGGTTTATGGGCTCGGTCGGGCAAATTTGTATATATTATGGGCTAATATATTAAAAGAGGGGAATGAAAGAGAGCCATTGACCAATATTGATCTATGTTCAAATTTGTATACATGGTTTAAGTTTTTTTTAGTATAAGAATTACAATGTATACAAGAAAGTATAAGAATTACAATGTAAATTCATAATTATTTAACCACTAAAATACCCTAAAACTATATTACTTCTTCAGAGGACCAACCATTTTTTTAGATAAATGTATAAATATGATTGGAGTGCATGAGATGACTAACGTAGGTTAGCGAACTCTTTTATTTTATTTTACTTTCATTTTCATCTCTTCTTAATTAGATCCTCAGTCGACCCCCTCCATTACCCTTTTTTTAACAGTTCATCTCATCGTCTCAACTTCTTGATACATTCTCTATTCTAAGATTTCAAACTAAAAAAAAAGATCAAATTATAGTCTTTTAAACATTTATGTGGGATTAACAAATGAATATTTTTATAAAGTATTTAGATAATAAAGTTATTATTATACCTTTATTATATTTTTTAATATAAAAAATTTGATTTTAAATTAAAAAATTAATTACAATTTTTAGGCATCCCATAAAAAAGTAATTTTAATCAAAACTTACACGGAAAAATGTAATATAAATCTTTTCTTGTGACCTGACAATCAGGCAACGAAGCTTTGACAAGGAGAATGGATTGAGGGTCGTGACATTTAACTTAAATTCACATAAATATGTTGCATTGAATTGACTTTAGATCTCCTTCACAAACTTATAGAGGATCGAAAGTCAATCAATTAAGGAACTCTTCGGTTTTCCGTGGTTTAAAAATGGCTTGGATACGTGTTCCTTTTTCATCCTTGTAAATTTCTGTTGACCCTATTTTTAAATTATAAAGTTATAATTTATATAAAAAAAAATTATATGTTTTCTTTTTTATAATAATTTTTATAAAAAAATTATACATTTTTCATCGATTGAATATTAACTGTTCATTAATTCTTCCCATGCTATTTTTTTTTTTTCTTGAAGTCATTGTTTTATATTTTAAATGTAATTTTATTTGTAAATTTTTAAATTATATATTTCAATTAAATTAGTTGTAGCTTGAGTTATTATAGGCTCTTGCTGTCACACCAACTTTTGTTAATTCCTACCCTTCATAGGACCACTCACTGTAGCTACCCCTAGTCATGCTATCACATCAACTACTATTAATTCCTACCATTCTACTTCCACACCCGTGGCTGTAGATCTTTTGTTTCGCCTTTTGTTTTTATGGGCGGAAGGAAGATTTTCCACACAAGTTTAGATACATTCTCAACCTTATATTTATAAAATTTTGTAAGTTAAAAATTTTATCTATTTATTTAAAATTTTAGTTAGAATTAAAGATGGAATCATTATTTAATAAAAAATTTAAAAAATTAAAATTTTATTACGTTTTTTCCTCTCAGTTTGAAAACTCAAAATTCTCCCTCATATGAAATTTAAAAAATTAATATTTCTTTTATAGGGTTTACAAATAGTCTTTGATTACATTGATTCTCTCTCCGGGTTTAAATCTCTTTGTCGATCACATTCCAACCATTTACAAAAGTTATTTTCTTCAATAAAAACAAAATTATCGTTGTTAGAGTGTCTTCGTCTGACATAAAGATAACCATCGGAGGTCTTAGACAAAGATGATGTTGCCGTTTGAGATCTCTAACAGTCGTCTCTATTTGAGATAAAGATAATTTAAGAAAAACAATTTCATCCTATATATATTAAAAATTAATTTTTTAATATAAATAATTAATATTACCAAATTATAGGTGGACATTTAACTTTTTAAAGTTAATCGATGAATGTTTATCATTTTACTAAACTTTGGGTGGGAATAAGTCTTTTGGCCTATATAATTTTACAATACTTTCATATACATCATTTACGTATATAAACAATATATTATTATACGATTGAATTATTTTGAATTATAAATAAAATAATAGTTAATAATATAATAATATTTTTTTGTATATACAAATTATATATAACAAATTGTATAACATAATTTTATGATACATTTATATATTCATATTATTTTTTCGTGTATACAAATTATATATAACAAATTGTATAACATAATTTTATGATACATTTATATATTCATATTATTTGTTCGTGTTTTACCTGCGTTTCTCTCACATAGATTGGCAGATATAAATTTGTCAATTATCATCGGTAGATCACTGCTTCTTACTCTGTTGTAAACATGGTTGACAAAATAATAAACAGTATAACATTATTTTATTGTCTCATATTATAAGTTGAATTCGATTCAAACAAATTTAAAATAAATTTAATTTAAGTGAGCATAAATTCAAATTTAAAAATTTAATATTTTTGAATTTAAGTTTTAAGGATACTCATCATATCAAATTTATAAATATAAAAAATTTAATATAAAAAATATTATTTTGATCAGTATATATTAAAATAATATATATTATTAATAAACTTAATTTAAAACTTAATTTAAACTTAAACTTAATTTTAATTTTATTAACATGAGGGGAATTTGAAGTTTTTTGGAAATAAATTGCAATTCAAACTCAAATTTAACTTGTATAAATCAACCCATATCTTCCTGCATAGAATTTGCTATAAATTTGACATCCAGCACAGCTTTTTTCATAGTCGTTTCGTTGACCGCATCCATATATACAGTTTGTTGAAACATGTTGGTGTAATTGCCTGCTGTCCCCGTCTGACCCAATTCATCAGAAAATAATAAAAGCCTGGAATATTCTTTTGCCTTCTGTGAACCCATTTACAATTTGCGGATTTTAGATGTTTAAATGGGTCAGTCTCTAAAATTTTGCCGGTAGAAGAAAAATAATTAAAGGGCTGTTTGATCGGAGGATTTAAAAATTATTTTGATAATTTATTATTTATTATTTATTATTTAATTTATTAATAATAAAATATTATTGTAATATTTGTTTGTAAACTATAAGGGCAGTAGCGTAATTAGGCTTAAGGATGCATGGGTCTTTTGATTTATAAGAGAGGGCAGTTTGGTAAACTTGCTGGGATGCACTTTGGTTGACCTAAGTATATAAACCTATATTTGGCCGACTAAAGTAGAGAGAATATTAAGAGAAAAGGAGGCGTGAGCTGCTGTGTATTCTTTCTCTGGTTTATGCGTCTTGTGGCTTTGTGTGGCTGCTGTGTGGCTGTGTTTGCTCTCCGAGTTCGATGTGCGTTGTCTCTACGGTGAAGTCAGGTGCTCTTTGACTTTGTATTGCCGTGTATTTGCTTGTATATTGTTTTGATGTACAGTGAGAGATACGTGTGTTTGTATATTGTAAATCGAACTTGATATTAGTGGATTTGACTAGAGGAACACCTCTGCCTTGGATGTAGGATTTCGTTTACGAGATCCGAACCAAGTAAATCGTGTTATTCTATTTTTTCCTGTTTTCCGCGTTTATATTGTTCGGGTCGGATTATCTTTGGGTTCGGAAGTATAAATCTATAACAAGTGGTATCAGAGCCACAAAAGATCTTTCCGATCTGTGATCTTGTGACCTATTTTTGTTTCTTTTCCGTTTATATTCGGCTGCTTGAGTATATCTTGAGGCGTGTTTAGTTTTCATGCTTTGCAATATATTTTTGGTGAAATATATGTGCTGTGTTTCTTGATATATGTGAATATTTTCGGAAAGATTGTGTTCTTGTTGTGAGTACTTTGCTTTCTTGGTACTGCTGTATTTTCTTTTGGTATTTGTAGGATTAAAGAAACTAAAAGAAAAAGAAAAAGAACATAATGGGGTCAACAAGGTTGGAAATAGAACAGTTTAATGGAAAAAATGATTTTAATATTTGGAGGAAAAAGATGAGGGCTGTTTTGGTGCATCAAAGGTGTGCAAAGGCTTTGGAAGGTATAGATTCTTTACCTTCTGATATGACAGAATCTCAGAAGGCTGAGGTACTTGAAACTGCTTATAGCTTGCTTATTTTACATCTATCTGATAATGTGTTAAGACAAGTTGATGATGTTAGTACTGCCGCAAAATTATGGTTGAAGCTTGAATCTCTTTATATGACTAAATCTTTGACTAATAAAATATATTTGAAAGAGCAACTGTTTGGTTTTAAAATGGATCCAGGAAAGTCTTTAGAAGAAAATTTAGATGAGTTTAATAAAATTACTATTAATTTGGCTAATATAGAAGAAAAAATTTCTGATGAAAATCAAGCCATTATTATTTTGAACTCACTGCCTGAAACTTTTAAAGATGTAAAAGCTGCTATTAAATATGGTAGAGAGTCTCTTTCTTTAGAAGATGTCTTAGGGGCTCTTAAGTCAAAAGATTTAGAAATGAAGATAGAAAAGAAAACCATAGGTGAAGGCTTGCAAGTAAGAGGCAGAACTGAAAAGAAATTTCAACAAAAAGATAAAAGATTTAATAGATCTAAATCTAGGCCAAAAAGAGTTTGTTGGAATTGTCATAAAGAAGGCCACATGAAAAGAAACTGCCCTGAAAGAAAGAAACTGAATTTTCCTTCAAATAATGAAAAACATGAGTCTGTAAATCTACTTGATGGCTATGACAGTGCTGAAGTTTTAGTTTTAACTGAGGGGTTGTCTAGGGAAGAATGGGTTTTAGATTCAGGATGCACCTATCACATGACACCTAGAAAAGACTGGTTTATAGATCTAAAACAGATAAATGGGGGAAAAGTCTTAATGGGTAATGATGATGCATGTGAGGTAACAGGTATAGGTGCTATTAAACTAAAACTTGCTGATGGTTCTATTAAAATTCTCAATGATGTTAGATTAGTTCCTAAATTGAGAAGAAACCTAATATCTTTAGGTTTGTTAGATTCCAATGGTTATTCTTATAAATCTGAAAAAGGGTGTGCTTAAAATAATGAGAGGTGCTTTAGTAGTAATGGGAGCTAAATTGATAAATGGATTATACATTTTAGAGGGAACAGCTGTTAGTGACTCAATGTCTTCTAAACCTGATAAGGTGGATGAAACTATTTTGTGGCATAAAAGGCTAGGACACATTAGTTTCTTGGGTTTGCAAGAACTTGGTAAACAAAACTTGATTAATTCTAACAGAATTTCAGCATTAGAGTTTTGTGAGAATTGTGTTTTAGGGAAGTCACAAAGATTGAGGTTTGCAGCTGCTACTCATAGATCAAAGAACATTCTTGATTATGTGCATTCAGATCTGTGGGGTTCTCCTCAGGTACCTAGTTCTCTGTCTAATGCTCATTATTTTTTAACCTTTGTGGATGATTTTTCAAGAAGAGTTTGGGTTTATTTTTTAAAAACTAAAGATCAAGCTTTTGAGTTTTTTAAAGAATGGAAAACTCTTGTGGAAAATCAAACAAATAAGAAACTAAAAGTTTTAAGAACAGATAATGGTCTTGAATTTTGTAACAAACAGTTTACTGATTTTTGTAAACAATTTGGAATCTTGAGGCATAGAACCTGTGCAGACACTCCTCAGCAGAATGGTCTTGCTGAGAGAATGAATAAGACTATTCTGAACAAAGTAAGATGCATGTTAGCTGACTCAGGATTGAGTAAGAAATTCTGGGCTGAAGCAGTTGCTACTGCTTGTTATTTGATTAATAGATCACCTTCTTCTGCTATTAATTTTAAGACTCCTATTGAACTGTGGTTTGGTAAACCACCAAATTTAAATCACTTGAGACCTTTTGGATGCCTTGCCTATATCCATGTGAAACAGGGTAAACTGAACCCTAGAGCCTTAAAGGCTGCCTTCTTAGGATACCCTACAGGGACTAAGGGTTATAAAGTTTGGTTAATTGATGAATTAAAATGTGTGGTTAGCAGGGATGTTGTGTTTAATGAATTTGCTTTTTATAAAGATCTGTTTATCTCTAACCAATTTCAGTCTAAACAGGTTCATATTGAGGTGGAGAATTCTGACTTGAGAAATTCAGCTAGTGTTGAGTCAAGTGATGGACCTGGTTTAGGCTCAGATCCAATTCATGCTTCAAAGTATGAAGATAGGGGTTTGAACCAGCAACCATCACAGAGTCAGAGTCAAAGTAGTTTAGACAGTGATTTTTCTGATTATCAATTGGCTAGAGATAGGACTAGAAGAGCTATTAAACTGCCATCTAAATATGCTCATGCAGATCTTATATCATATGCATTTAATATAGGTGATTGCATTGAATTGAATGATCCTTTAAATTTCAAACAAGCCTATATGAGCAAACACAAAAAGGAATGGTTAAATGCCATGCAAGCTGAAATTGATTCTCTGCATAAAAATAACACATGGATTCTTGTTAAAAGACCTGAAAATAAAAGGATTATAGGTTGTAAATGGGTTTTTAAAAGAAAACCTGCTGCTCCAGGCTTTGAAAATGGAAGGTTTAAGGCTAGAGTTGTTGCAAAGGGTTTTTCCCAAGTAGAAGGCATTGACTATCATGAGATTTTTTCACCTGTTGTTAAACATATATCAATAAGACTTATTTTATCTGCTGTGGTGTTATTTGATTTAGAACTTGAACAGCTAGATGTTACTACTGCCTTCCTTCATGGTAATCTAGAAGAGCAGATTTATATGGAGCAACCAGAGGGTTTTGAGAAACCTGGATCTGAAGATATGGTTTGCTTACTAAAAAGGTCGTTATATGGCCTAAAACAGTCACCAAGACAATGGTATAAAAGGTTTGATGACTATATGCTCTCCATTGGCTTTTCTAGAAGTGAATTTGATAATTGTGTTTACTTTTGTAAAACTGAAACAGGCAGCTATGTTTACTTGTTGATATATGTGGATGATATGCTTATTGTTTCAAAGAAAATAAGTGATTTAACTAGGCTGAAAAAATTGTTAAAAGATGAATTTGAAATGAAAGATTTAGGACATGCAAAAAGAATCTTAGGAATGGATATTAATAGAGATAGGATTAAAGGTATTTTAACTTTGTCTCAATCTGAATATGTTAAAAAGGTTCTTGAATTGTATGGTATGCATGATGCTAAATCTGTGAATACTCCTATAGGTGCTCATTTCAAATTGATGTCTGTTTTGCATGATTTACCTACTGATGAATCTGAATATATGAAAAAGATTCCTTATGCAAATGTGGTAGGTAGCTTAATGTATGCTATGATAGGATCCAGGCCTGATATTGCTTATGCAATTAGTTTGGTGAGTAGGTTTATGGGAAAACCTTGTAAAGCACACTGGAATGCTGTGAAATGGGTATTAAGATACTTGAAAGGGTCATGTGATTTTGGTCTTGTATATACTGCATCTGATACTAACAGTTTACATGTTAAAGGATACTGTGATTCAGATTATGCTGCAGATTTAGACAAGAGGAGGTCTCTAAATGGCTATATTTTCACATTTGGTGAAAATGTGATAAGCTGGAAGAGTTGTCTTCAACACATTGTTGCTTTGTCTACAACAGAAGCTGAATATGTTGCATTGACAGAGGCTACAAAAGAAGCTTTGTGGCTGAAAGGTATAACAGAAGAGTTGGGACTGCATTGTGGTATTCCTGTGATCTATTGTGACTCACAAAGTGCAATACATCTGTCTAAAAATAGTGCTTTTCATGAGAGAACAAAGCATATAGATGTTAGGTTGCATTTTATAAGAGAAATTTTGTCTAGAGGTCAGGTAATTCTGGAGAAAATTGCTTCAGAGGTGAATCCTGCTGATATTTTGACAAAGGTGGTTCCAATAAATAAGTTTAAGAGTGCCTTAGACTTATTGCAAATTGGAAAGTTGTGAGTCTGTCTTGCAGAGGTGTTTTTTGGCTAGTTAAATTCATGTTTGAGTCTTGTAGTTTTCAAACAAGGTGGAGTTTGTAATATTTGTTTGTAAACTATAAGGGCAGTAGCGTAATTAGGCTTAAGGATGCATGGGTCTTTTGATTTATAAGAGAGGGCAGTTTGGTAAACTTGCTGGGATGCACTTTGGTTGACCTAAGTATATAAACCTATATTTGGCCGACTAAAGTAGAGAGAATATTAAGAGAAAAGGAGGCGTGAGCTGCTGTGTATTCTTTCTCTGGTTTATGCGTCTTGTGGCTTTGTGTGGCTGCTGTGTGGCTGTGTTTGCTCTCCGAGTTCGATGTGCGTTGTCTCTACGGTGAAGTCAGGTGCTCTTTGACTTTGTATTGCCGTGTATTTGCTTGTATATTGTTTTGATGTACAGTGAGAGATACGTGTGTTTGTATATTGTAAATCGAACTTGATATTAGTGGATTTGACTAGAGGAACACCTCTGCCTTGGATGTAGGATTTCGTTTACGAGATCCGAACCAAGTAAATCGTGTTATTCTATTTTTTCCTGTTTTCCGCGTTTATATTGTTCGGGTCGAATTATCTTTGGGTTCGGAAGTATAAATCTATAACAATTATGATAATATTTTATTATTAATATTGATATGATATATAATATCGGTGATAATACCTTTATCTTAACTATTAAAAGATTATTAAAGTAATCGTGATTTTATTATTCTTATATTATTATTTATTAATTTTTTAAGATAAAAATAAATATATTTTTAATTAAAATGACAAATAATATAAAAATATTTAAAAATAATAATATTTAAAGATATTTAAGTAAAATAATTTATTTAGTATTTTTTTACTACCTTTAATCAAACACAATAATTATTTATACCTATCAAATGTTATCAAATATAATAATTATTTATACCCAGTAATTTTTAAAGTAATTTATCTTCGAAGTAATCTTTTTATTTTAATAATAAAATATTACCGAAATCAAACACCTCTAAGAATTTAAACCAAAATTGTTTGTTGGTGTTTTATGAAATTTTCTATCCGAATGATATCCCTTGATAAGCATCACTTTAAGGAAATTTACTTGAGCAATTGCGATCAATGACTAATTGTAGTATCAATAATAGAAGAACATCCTCTATATGCCATGCATTAGGAACACAGAAAGACCGTTTATCCCGTAACATTGAAACGATTTTTGTTTAATAGTAAATCTGTTTAAAATCTTCGTAGAGAATTTTTCTATTCTCCTACGTAACACAAACAAAAGCTATCTCATATTTCTCAACAAGAATAATTTAGTTATTATAAATATTATATTTTAATTTAATTAAGAGGGACATTCTAATATTCCTATCTGAATATAATTTTTCCACGTAACTCTTATAAATATAATAACTATATCATAGATTAAGATTTTTTTATTATTAATTTAAATTATGTTAAAAATTATATATCGTTTTTATTTTTCTTTAGGCCAAACGACTATTTCCCACCAAAGGTTTAGCGTTTTCTCAAATGTCCCCCCTTTAACTATGGAAACATCAAACACCCACCCATGACCGGTTAGATTTAACAAAACCTTAACGGTGATAAATTTAATCTCATTTTCCCCCCTAAAAGTTTAAAAACTAACATTTTTTCCCTAAGCTAAGTTTGAAAAGATTGCATTTCCCCCTCTAGGGTTTATTTCCAAACCTTTCCAATTTCCAAACCCTTCTCCGTCGCTTTCTCCGGCGCCATCACCGGCTGTCTTCCCCTCCCAACGGCTTCTCTTCCACCGACAACCCCTCTCAACTCGACCTCAACGCATCCGATGCAGAAAGAAGCCATCTGGGAAGAGAAATCGTCTTCCCAGATGAAGACGACTCGTCATCCCAGAGGACGACGAGTTGTCTCGTCTTAGTCTGGGAAGACGTCTTCCCAGACGATGACGACGACTAGTAAGACGAAGAACTTCGTCTTTCACAGCTTCTCCGACTCCGATTGGAAGTCTAAATGGGAGGAAAGAGATCTTCGGAAGGTGAGGATGCTTCCGGAGGGAGAGATCGTCGGCAATGGAGCTGAAGACCGTCGACAATGCTTCGGGAGGGTGAAACTATAATTTTTTAAAACTTAGACTGGAGAGAAATTTTAGTTTTTAATGTTTAGGGGGGTAAAATATATTTTATTTTATTTTATTTTTAATATTCTAAAGAAAATGACGATTTTACCCTTATCACCATTAAAGTTCTGTTAAATCTAACCAGTCATAAGTGAATGTTTGATATTTCTATAATTAAAGGGTGAAAACTTGTCATTACAGCATACTTTAAGTGGAAAATAAGCGTTTGGCCTTTTCTTTACTCTATATTACGTGATAATAGACATGTCTTATTGTATCCTTATTCTGACCTACAAAATCTTTAAATTGGATAATTCAATCGGTGAAGCAAAAATCTAATCAACGGTCGAAAATCTAGCGATCAAACAGGAATGTCACATCACATTAATCGTAGAGACAAGTTGGCTTCAGAGTCACTTGTCATTATACTTAACAACCGTCAGTCTTGATAAATCACGTGCATGCTTGAAACTGTTGCTGGTTTGTAATACGTAACATCAAGATTCAAAACAAAATCTCAACAGCCACCGATTCAAATTGAAGTTAACTGATAAGATCACGAGAGTTTAACACTGAGGTGTTATATAAATTTATATATAAAAATTGAGATAATATTTTATAATTAGATGGTATAATTATTTTTTAATTTAAAAATTAATTAATCAATATGAAATATAAATTATATATTGTATTATGTATCAAAAGTTTAGTTTTATATATCGTATATCAAGTATCTTAATATATTCTATAACTTTTAAGAAATAAAATAATTAAAAAATAAAATTGATATGTTATCATTTTGAAAAATATCGTAAATACTTTTAAAAATTTAAAATTTCTTATATGTACTTCTACTAAATCGTTATTTTTTTTAAAAGCATATCAATTCATGTCAGTAATTATATCATATTGTTCGATATATTTATTGTATCGTATTAATTACGATAAACTTCATGATATATGTTATTTTTCATTTGTATCGTATCGTATCGTAGGACAAGTATTGTGTATCATAAGATACTTTTAACTATGACAATCAAATATTACCACATCAGTTTATATAAATAAGTTTATAAAATTTGTTCATATATGTAATATTTCTCATCAACAATTACTTTAAAGTAATATTACATATACAAACTTATTTATTCAATATAATATGGTTACATCTGACTGGATAATTTTGAAGTGAGAGAAAAAGTAAATAATCATATCATCCAATTATAAACTATCACTTTAATTTATATAAATAAATTTGTATAATTTGTTCGTTTATACTGTTTAATTCATTATTTTTTGTTTGACAAGGGAATAATATATGTAAGAAATTCAAACATTGAATGGTAGATATTCACAACATGCAGCTTATAAAAGGACCACAAACAGAATTTACGAACATCAATTGAGCATATTAGCCAACCGAGCACCTCTGCCAGTGTCATTTTGTTAACCTGCAACAACAAATCTTCATAACCAAAAAAGGCCAATGGAGGTAGAGAGAGTGCAAGCTTTAGCCTATTCCGGGTTGGATGAGCTGCCGGCTCAGTTCATCCGGCCGCCCCACGAGCGTCCCGAGAACAGTAAAGCCATTTCGGAGGTGAAAGTGCCAGTGATATCCCTATCACAGCCCCGCCATGTCGCTGTAGAGGAGATCTACAATGCATGCAGCGAATGGGGTTTCTTCTTAATCACCGACCATGGGATACCATCGGCTTTGATCCAACGGCTACAGAAGGTCGGCCAAGAATTCTTTCGCCTCCCACAAGATGAGAAAGAAGCCTATGCAAATGATCCAGCTGCTGGCAAGTTTGAAGGGTATGGCACAAAAATGACAAAGAATTTGGAGGACAAGGTTGAATGGGTGGATTATTTTTTCCATTTAATGGCACCCAAAGCTAAGGTCAACTATGATATATGGCCCAAACATCCCCCTTCCTACAGGTAACGTCAAGTTTCATTGTGCTATTTTGAACACAAATAATAGGTACGAACTTATATATAAAATTATAAATACTAATTTATCACTACGTATTTGATTTTTATTTTAATTCCAATTTAAAAATATTTATACATAAATTAATATTTATTATTTATACATATAATTTTATTGATAATAAAGGTGGCCTGAGATTTTGGCTTTCGAGTCACCGGAAAATAATATTAAAAAAAAACTATATGTAAAATTCACAATAATACATTAATCTAACACATCAACTATTAATTATATATATAACACAAGAAAAACATAAATTAGATTTCATATATCATATATAATTTCAGAAAACATTGAAAACCTTTTTTATTTTGGTTGATTCAAATTTTATTATTACAGACATTTTTAACATATTACAAAACAAGTATATGGAAAAAAAAAATGAATTTTAGTATTTAAAATAAAATTAGAAAGAGAGACAATAAATGAAAATAATTATTAATGTTTAATTATTAAAGTAATATTATATATACTTATTTTAAAGATATAAATAAATATATATTTATGTATGTTATAATGTGATTAAATATTATTTTATTGTCAATTTAAAATGATTTAATTACATAAAAAATATAAATTAAATATAAATTTATTTATGTGAAAATAAGTATATATAATTTTATTATAATAATTAGAGTTTTCAAATAATTTTTGACATTTGCATTTTAGTCATTATCATCTTGTTCTTATTATCGGCAGCTCACAAATGGAAAATTAATTTCCCCAAGTCGGATGTAACTTGATTGGCTAGATGTAAACCTGACATCCTTGGAAAATAAATTTGTGGTTAATAGAGGTGCTCAAAATTCTGTGGAAACTAAATTAAATTAATTTTTGAATTAAAAAATAAATTATTTAAAAAATGGTTTAAAAATATAAAAATTTGATTTTTAATTTAATTATTGATTTATTTAATTTTTAAAACTCATTAATTGAATCAAATTGATTTTTAAAAAGTTAAATAAAATTAAATAAAATATTAAATATATTTTAAAAAATTAGAAAATATAATAAAATATAATTATTTTTTTAAATTCAATTCAAAATCTGATGAATTGAAAATTTAGTTTGATTAATTGATTTTTTTAATTTGGTTCAAAATTAATTAATCTGTAAATCGGATCAATTTCAATTCACTATTTTTTCTAAATCAAAAATTCGATTCGATTCAAAAAATTGGTAAACTTGCTTTGAACACTCCTAGATGTTCCCACTTTCAATAAAACAACAAATCCTTGTTCTTTTAAATTTAAAAAGTTTAATTTATTCACTTATTACCTATTTCTTTTACACAAAAAAAATGAAAAGGTCAATTTAACACAAACTTAAAAAACATATAAAAAATATTTAAAATATTAATATTTTAATCCGCAATATTTACATATTTATTCTTTTTCATTTTTTTATTATTGTCTATTTTTGTTGTTCTTGTCTCATTTATTTATTTTTAATAAATATCAATATTTTTTCTTCGTCTTTTTTCTCTCACTCATTTTTTTTAGTATCTAATATTCCCTCTTTTTCTTTTTCTCATTTTCTTTTAATAAATGTTAATACATCTCTTCGTTTTTTTTATGTTTATTATTTTAATAAAGGTCAAGCTATTTCTTTCTTTTTTCTCTCACTCAATTTCCCATCATCATTTCTTCTTTCTTCTTCTTCTCTTGTTAGTTTCTTTTTAATGAATGTTAATTTATCTCTTTTTCTCCTTTTTTTCACTCATTTCTTTCGTATAAATGTCAATCTATCTCTTCCCTCTTCTTTCTCATGCTTATATATTTTTTATTCAAGTAAAAATAAATTTAAAGTTACTAGAAGATTTTATTAAGAAATTGAAAAATAGAAAAGTGATGGTGAAAATGATGGGAGAAGAATGGTTGGTGGTGAAGATCACTAAAAGAGAAAGATGGTCATCAATTGTGTTGTTGGTAAAGATAGTAAAGGGAGAAAAATGATAATTGACGATTGATAGTAAAGATAACAAAAGGAGAAAGACAATGGATGATGTTAGTGTTATTGGTGGAGATGAAGAGCAGAGAAAGAGAATAGTTAGTAGTTGGTGGTGAAAATAACGGAAAGAAAAAATGGAAATGCAATGATAATATTATTAGTGAAGATAGAGTAAAAAAGATGATAACTAACAGTTTGTGATGAATGATAGAAGATGACAAGTGGAGAAGGGATAAAAAATAAAAAATAAATTATAAGTATAATTATTGGATGATAAATTAAATATTATTAGAGAATAGATTGGTTAATTAAATTTTTATTTTTAATAGGGGTATTTTTATAACTTTAGTTAAATTAAAGATATATTGATAATTAAATTTTGTATTAAATGGTGAGATAATTTTAATCATCATATTAACAAAGTATAAAATAATAATTTATATTAAAATCAAACAAAATTTATTAATAAAAGTTTATGATAGGTGAAAAATTAGACTTTTCAAATTTAAAGGGCAGAAATGTTAGTTCACCAAACCTTAAGAGTGCGAACAGGATCATTTAGCCTCGTCTAGTTTGACATAGGTTGTCTTCATCTTAGGAAACAGGCCCCTTGGCTTAGTCTGGGTCAGTTTTTGTAATGTTGGGTCCAGACTAGGATTGGTTTATAGGTTTAGACTTTTTCTTTTTTTGTTTAATTTTTTTATATTTACATTTAGTTTCCTTAACATATATTTCTTACTGTTACCTTTTTTATATATTTTTTTAAATATAAAAATAAATATATGTATAATATATAATTATATAATTTTAAATTAAGTATAAAATAATAATTAATCATATAATGATATATAATATATGTATCTATTTATATATTTAAAAATATGTATATATAGTACTACTTATTTTGTATACAAAAAATTTCATTAAACCTCCCCAGTGTAAAATTCTCGTACTTACCCTTTATATATATTTTAAAAATAATTTGGGAGAGATCAAGCCCTAAATGGGCCCTAGGACCAAGCCGTGAGATCGAGTCCTGGATCCTTTACTGGCACGGCTCAGACTGGACGGCACCCTCAACGGGCCGGTCCGAGCCCATTTTCCCACCTTCAGTTGGCCGAGTTTAAGTAAACAGACTTTCGTTAATTGTATCATGTTTTAACAGCCATAATGATTTCTGTTTGGTACTTGTGACGCAGTGAAGTGACAAAAGAGTACGGCAAGGAAATGTTAAGGGTGACATACGAACTCCTGGAGCTGCTTTCAGAAGGGCTAGGCTTGGAAGGAAAGGTTTTGAAATCCCATTTGGGAGGAGAAGAGATTGAACTAGAAATGAAAATAAATATGTATCCCCCTTGCCCACAGCCTCAACTGGCCCTCGGAGTTGAGCCTCACACTGACATGTCTGCACTCACCATACTCGTCCCTAATGATGTTCCAGGCCTGCATGTTTGGAAAGATGAGAACTGGGTTGCTGTCGATTACCTGCCGAATGCACTCTTTGTCCATGTTGGTGATCAAATTGAGGTGAATAAATAAATATATTCTCTGCTGAATAAAATGTTGATATATAGGGTAGACACAAACCGAACCGAGCCTGAAAATCTTTTGATTTAAGTTTAGCTCAAATAAAAAATGATTTGACTCAAGTTCGTCGAACTAAAGTGAATGGTAGTTTGAGTTTGACTTGAATTAAAAATGATTCAGTTTGTTTTAGTTTAAATTGATTATTCGAATTTGTAGTTTAGTTCGGCTCAAATTTAGAGTTCAAATTGATGGTCCAATTTGTGATTCATTGACAAGACAATGTTTTTACCCAAAAAATAAGCAAATTTGAATCATCAAATTGAACTATATATTTGAAATGAATCGAACCACGAAAACCCCAAATCGAATAACCAATTTAAACCAAACCGAGTCACAAATTCAAAATAAACCAAACCATGAATTTAAACCATCATTTTGAGTTATAAATTCAAGTTAAACTTAGTTAAATACCTTATAACTTAAGTTCAAATCAGTTTAAAAAATAAATTGAATATTTCAATTCGAATTTAACTCAAATTTTAATTAAATAAATTTAAATTGAGTCAAACCGAGCCAAACTGACTCAATTTGGATGCAGCCCTATTGATATAGATAAAACACCCAAATAAATGTTATGGTTTCAGGTATTGAGCAATGGGAAATTCAAGAGTGTTCTTCACAGGAGTATTGTGAACAAAGAGCTAATGCGGATGTCATGGGCAGTATTTGTTGCTCCGCCGCATGAAGCACTGATCGGACCCATTTCGGAGCTCGTGGATGATCAGAATCCACCAAAGTACTCAACCAAAACCTTTGCTGAATATCGATACCGCAAGTTTAACAAGCTCCCTCAGTAATATCAATTTCTATTTATATTGAATAAATTGGTTGAATGTTGTTTTTCAAGTGTAATCAAGTATGTTGTGTTCGATCTTGGATTTTGCTGCCAATGGCTTAAGTGAGGGCTCGAATCTATTGTCAGTCTTCTTTTGTTTTGTGTTTTAAAAATAAAGATGTTACATTGTGGTGACTAGAATTCTATCTTGAATTCTATACTCTTTAGGGTTTGATTTTATGGTACAAGAGAGAAAATATCGTCGTACTTTTTTAACTCCACTTTATATTTGTCTTTCCATCTAAGAGATTTTTCTCCTCTTGTGATTTTTCCCCAATCCGGGGTTTCCCAGTCAAATATTTTATTTGCTACTTTTATTTAGGGTTTTTTTTTAATCTCATTATTGTTCATGTTAGTTTCATAACATATCAGAATTAAGATGCGGTTTGCTTTTTATCATAACGACTCCAATATGAGAGAGTAAGATATAAACTATTTTTATGTAGATTGATGCAGACGATGCTTTATAAAAGTTTGAGATGATGTCATTGTCTTAGTCAATGAAAAAAAAGAAAATTTTGATGAATTAACGATTTTTCATTTTTTAAATTTAAAAAGATTATATTGTCATTCGTCTATTCAATTAGTTAATAAAAAATATTAATGAACACAAAAATATAAATTTATTGATAATCCTATATATATTATCAATTTGATTTCAAAATATCAATAAGATAATTAAAAACTATCTTTGTTACAATTCATAAAAATATCAATAAGATAATTAAAAACATAAACCCTAAAATAACGAGTCAAACTATGCTATAAACTTTTTTCTTTTACTATTATAAATATATTTTATCAGTAATTGAACTTATAACCATTAACACCAAATAAGTGGTGATATTATAAATATAACTCAAATTTAAACTCAAATTTTTTTTAAAAAATTTTAATATTTTACTATTTTTATTAACTTGAAACTAGTTCATTCTTAAATTATACAACCTTGAACTTATTTAAAAACTGGTAAAAAATTAGAAGTAGGTTAAAATATAGTAACATTTATCGACAGATGCTCTTTACAAGGTAGAAGCAACTCTACCTAACCAATTCAATAAAATTAAAGTATACTACGATAAATAAGGCATATGTTGCACAAGCAATCTTTCTGTGACATAACAAATTGCCTAGATAATGTTAAAGGACAATATGCTAAAATAAGCAAGGATTAAACTGTAACTAACGAAAGAGGAAAGCTATATATACATATTTTTAAATATATAATTGAGTATATAAATAATTATCATCATACAATTAGGTATATTTTATTTTTAATTTTAAATCACTCAATTATATTATAATATATCATCTGTATATTTAATTATATACATATAGTTTTATTACTAACAAAAAGTGCTTCGTTTTCATTGTCCTGAAATTTTTGATGGGAGATTTCTTTGGAACCCAGTTGCCCATCCTTCCATATATTCACATGCTTCCCATATCTTGCTCTCTTTTTTCCAGTCCCATACCTCCTTTGGTTGACTCCCCTCCTCCTTGCTTCAGTTTACTGACTTCTCTAAGTTCCTTGGAACAAAAAATTATGAATAATTTAGGAGAAATAATAGAGAATCAGGTCTTGCGATTTGTGAATTATGAAAATTGATGTGAAATAAAGGAAGTATAATCTTTCAAATGGTTTATCTAGAGAATATTATGACTGGAAGAAGTGTTACAACTAGAATGTCACATATAAGGAAAAAACTTTTACCTTCCGAGTGAATTGCAAAAAGTACACTAGCTGATCTGCATATTGTAGCAGATCATCGCATAGAGGAAGAGGTTGTTTCAATTCCAAAAGTGCTCTATCAACATTGATAAAGCCTACTTCCACCATACTCTTCAAAACCCTAGCCTGGAAGGTCTTCCCTCTGTAAAACGGGGGAAGTTGCTCAATTTGCTGAATGTAGCGGAACGAGAAGAAAAGTCTGATAAAGGGGAGTTGCTGAATGTAGATCATTTCTCCAACTCAGTTTCTGCATCTAGAATTGACTAAGGAAAATCACTCTCCACCTATTTCATCCTCTCTCTACACAGACCAGATCCTGATCGGTGCCGTAAGATCGAGTTAATAGTTTACTCGTGCTAGCATCAGTTAGGAACTTAAAGCTCTAACCTTTTTAGATCCAGTCAAACCCGAGGAAGGCTTTATTTATTCTAACAAGATTGGTGATTCATGTACTAAGGCCTCTTACTTCCTCTAGTTTATTGCTTTTCATCAATAAATTATATCCTTCTACAATAACAACACTCAATATTCAAAGGCATTTATTTAGTCTAAAAGTATTGGTGCTACATGCGCTAGGATACATTTCAAACTTTCTTCATAATATCTTGTCCAATGAACCGTTCACTGCTTACTACACCCAATAAACAAAGAGAACTTAAAAAGTAAACAATGCGGCAATGCCCAATAGCCGACACCAAAAAATAAATTGCTGAGTTATGGTGCTCCCGCCACCACGAGCCGATAAGGACCAAACTGCACGAGAAATCCCAACTGGGTCTACCCCAAATTGGGAAAAGAACCGCTTCTCTTCGTAAGAAACAATCGCTTGCCATAAATACGGAGAATAAGCTCTTGTCTTGGGTTCATTTTGCTTAGCGAAAGCTACAAGATTTCGCCAACGGAGAATGAAATTTGGCAGAAGAGCGTTGGAAAAGAGCCGAAGAAAAAGAAGGGTCAATGAGAATGTGAAGAGAACGAGTAATCCTTGTACGGGTCGGTAATTTCCTTTGGATGGATTGTTCTGGGAAAAAGATGTTGGGTTTAGGGAACACACTGGGTTCTGGAGTGTGTTGGAACGAGTTGAGAGGCTGTACGAGAGTAGAAGAGTGAGAGACTGAGGTGGAACCGAGTTGAAACTGAAGCGGTACAGAGGATACAAAGTTGGGACATGGGTTGCCTTGGAGAAGAGGACAACCGAAAGCAATTGATGACACTTTTCGTATACAATTGAAAAGTAGCCTTATGAAAATATGAAAATCGTTATAAATTTACTTAAGTAACTATGAAGCATAAGATTGAGAAATATAATATTAATTATGTAAAAAAATTGAGATGAGAAATGAGAAAGAGAGTTATGAATTCAGATAAAAGGAAGTGTATATTACATGAAAGGAGGAGGATATTTATAGAAAATTTTACCGCTCTCTAGTCAACAAAAATGACAATTTGTCAAGTTAATTTTTCAAAACATTTAATGTCTTTCTATTATCTTTTGGCCAAAGTCAAATTCATGCGGTGAAAAAATCTATCATCTATAACAAAAATATGCCCATTTTAATACAATAATATATAATTATAATATTAATTTAAAATTATTTAATTACATAATAATATATTTAAGTGTGTATATAACATATTATATTTTGTATTATAATTATGAGTAATATTATATACAACTATTTTAAATATATAAGTAATTATATATTTATGTGTGTCATAAATAATTAGATATTATTTTATATTTAATTTAAAATTACTTAATTATATGATGATACACATTAATATATACTTATTTATGTATTAAAAATAAATATGTATAATTTTATTATATAATTATTATTATATTTATAGTTGTTTGGTGGCCTGATTATGTTTTTTTCTTAATTGGTTTTTAAGGTTATTAATCCAAAAATGTCAATTATGGGTCATCCCATTTGCCTGACAAATATATGGTCATGCATTATTGACACTTGTGCACGAGAAAGATTACTTGTTAATGGCTTCATATTGATAATGCGATGTCATTCCTCCAAGATATATGGTTGTGCATTGCATGTTTGATGAGTGTCCAAAAATCTAACAGACCAAATGGTTAAGTGTTACGTGAAGTCTTTTTTGGTAAACAAGTTAAAAAAAGAAAACATTGTAAATAGTTATTTGTCTAAGGTGCTAGGTCACGCATTCTCTTATATCTTGCATTTTTTTTTTTTTTAAATTTTGATCCAAATTGGTCATAACTTATGCATTAGATAAATTGAGGATTAGATTTGAATCAAGTTTATTCAAGCTCAACTTTAAGCTTGAAAGTTCAACAATTTCAAGCTTGAGTTTTAACGTGTTTAGCGCGTCAAACTCACGAGCCAAGAATTTTGATATAAAATAATATCGTTGTAATAATATGTATTAAAAAAACTATGGCTAGATTCGAGCTGAACCAAGCTCGAGCTCGGGCTTGTCAAACTTGTTATGCTTGAGCTCAAACTCAGCTCGAGTTCGATTCGACTCGTTTTGAATTTGAGTATTTATTATTAAAACGATGTTATTTTAATACATATTAATCAAAACGATATCGTTTTGTATCAAAAATTTTAATTTACAAACTGTGATAATTAAGCTCAAGCTCGAGCTAGCTTAAGGCTAGCTCATTTCGAGCTTGTTCCAACCAAGCTCGAACTCAAATTCGAATAAAATCGGCTTGGATCTAACTCTAAAAAAGACGTCGTTTTAATAACAAGCTAATTAAAAGCTTGATTCAAGCTCGAGCTTATTTGAAGTGAGCTCAAAGAGTATAAATTCGAGTTTATTTAAAGCGAGCTTAATGAGTTCGAACTCAAACTCAAGCTTAGTTCTATATAAATCGAACTTAACTTAAACTCAATTCGATTTAAATCTAAACCTAGATAAATTAATACATTTTAATTTATTTTTGCAGTTATCAAAACATTTTGGGATCCAACACCCCACATGATGGCTAGATTGGCATGGGTCTTGTTACAATGACAATGTAACTTAGGTCGAGCCCACATTTAATCGCAATATAACTACCTACTTATTTTACCGTATCTTTGTAGAGGTATTAAATAAATGAATTATAGTTTAATTAATTAACACACATAAATAACAAAATTATACAAATATATAGATACATTAATGATAATTAAAAAACACACAAATTAAACATCACATTGCATAAAACATAATTAAGTATCAATATACATGCATATTTAAAATTTAATTACAAAGAAATTATACCTATAACATAATAAGTTTAAATTAAAAATTTAACCCAGATGATGATGACAAACCAAAAAATTTATAAATGTACAAAAATAAATAAATTATACTTAAATTAATTTAAGTTAAGATTAATCTAGATTGGTTTCATATCAATTCGAAAATACCCTAAATTATAGTTTATGTTAAGAATTCTTTCATAATCTATTTTTTTTTAAATTATATTTTGTCAAGTTAATGAATGGTATAAAAAACTATGAGTTGTAAACATGACAATTGTTTTGAATAGTGGCTTGTATCTTCATCCTTGTGTTTACACTTATGATTTAATGACATCTACCCACACAACTAAGTTTGTTTTGTATAAATCTAGTGTCAAACCTATTTATTTTGTTAATGACAATATTGCGTTTATGATATACTAAACTTGAAAGAGACATTCAACCAATTTATATATCAGCTAAAAAACTTGTTCCCATCTAAGATTTGATGTAATATCAAAGTTTTACTCGTCAATTTTAAAAAACTTAAAAATCTATCTATGCATTAATTTTTATTAAAAATTTTAGTCAAAGTTATGAGTTAAACTGTCATTTAATAAAAAAATTAATTTTTTATCATATTTCCTTCCTTAGATTTAAAAATATAATATTTCTTTCACTTAACGTTTGAAAAATAAATATTTTGCCCTTAGGGTTTGCAATTTTCCCTTGCTACTCCTCTAATGATCGAAGCTGGCAAACCTCAATCGTTAGTGCTCCTCTTTCTCTCGAATGATGACAAATCGTCCACTAAACAGTCGTTGACCTATCGAACAAATCTATGTGATGTATAGATTTATTTGATTGATTTGTGCATCGATTGATATACATATTGACTAAATGAAGACTTTATTTTTTTCGTTCAATTGAATTGTGCGTTGCACAAATTCATTCATTGCGTTAATGATTCCTCATCATCTGGGTGAGAAAGGAGCGTCAATGATTTAGGTTGATCGACTCCAGTCCCCAGAGAAGTAGCAAAAGAAAATTGTAAACTCTAGGAGAGAAATGTTTATTTTTTAAACTTTAAATAAAGAAAATTTTTTATATTTTTAAGCTTAAAAGAAAATTGTAATAAAATTTTATTTTTTTATTAAATTATGATTTTATTTTTAAATCTAATTAAAATTTTTAATAAAAATTAACTTATAAATAAGTGTTTAAAATTTAAAAAATTGACAAATAAAAATTTAAATTTAAGAGTGACCTTGGGTGAGAATAAATCTTTTAATTATAATTAAATATTATTTTAATTTTAATTTAAAATAATATAAAAGATAAATGGTGGTAGCTGAACCAATAAACGCAAAGTTAGCATCCACAAGTCATAAGAGTCCAAATTAGAAATAACACGTGTCTCATGATCCAGCGATTCCAACGGTCCAACTTCTCACTCTACTTACAACAAGTCACTTGTAAAATATATATTTAAACAAATAAAGGAGGAAAAGAAAGTGTCATAATTCATGAAAGATGGAGGGAAGAGAAGGGAATCGAGAGTCGGCGCCCTGTGTTGACGCCGACCGACCAATCACCTCGTCCTTTTCTTCCCCACTGTCTTTTTATTTACTCTCTCTCTTTCTTCATAAATCGAACTATATAAAATCCTAACATCTCTCTTATCTTATCTTCTAAATTTTTCTCTCTTTTTTATTTAGTTTTTTTAATTCACATCTTTCTTTATCTTTCCTTCTTCCCTTTTTTTTGGTTAATCGGAAGATGCTAATGTTTTAATCTCGTTAATTCTTTTCGTCTGTTTTACATTTTGCATTTTTTAATATCTTGATTAAAATAATGGTGAGAGGTGCTGCTGATCAATCTGTAGTCGATGATGGTGTTGATAAAGAGAGGAAGAAGAAGAATCGTCGATCCAACCGCCGATCTAATCGTAACGCTTCTGTTTCAGTTTCTGGTTCAGGTTGAGAACTTCTTTTATGGCATAATTGGTTTTAATGATTGTGAATTATTTTCTGTACTCAAAGTAAGCTCGGAAGAGAGAATATTTAATGAGTTTATTTGAAGTATTGTATTACTAGATTAGCGGGTTTTTTTAAGTTAATTTTTTTCTGTCGTTTCACGTTAAGTTTTGTCAATTCTCGGTAGTTGTGTCCTCTGGGATTAGAGGAGAAATGCCTTTATATTTTTTGTGGAAACATTAGTAGTATTGAATGATTGAGTTAAATATTTTTCTATACACCATGATTTGTATTTATTGAATTTTCTACGTTTTTTACTTCCGCAATTGAATGATTTTTGACAACGTTGATGTGGTTGGTAATGCTGAAGCCTCTGCATTTTGTTTTTGTCAGTCTCTCTTCATTCATGATTTAGATTGCATACCTTGGTTTCTGTTTCATCTTTTCTTGATTTTAGTTAATTGTTCGAACAGCTTCTACTTCGATAAGTGAAATACATGGGGAAGCTATGCAGACCTTGAGGAATGGTAACAAAACGAGTTTTGTGAGTCACTCGTCGTTGAGGCAGCAGGGCCTAGACTTGCATCCATCCAATAATCAAGAATCAACCAAAGCATCTGATGTTACTTTTTGTTCAATGCCAACAATGCATATAAATGAACCTGATTCAGTGGAGACAAGCAGCATGCATCATCTGTTGCCTGCTGATCTTGTTGGAGAAGTAGTTTCAGAGTCATGTCCCACAATGACTGCCCATGACGGTTGGGAATATATAAATGAGGAGGGTTATGCTCAGAGTCCGATTTTTCTTCCACATTTGTCCAGGGAAGCAGTTAATGAGGCATTAGAGGTTTGTACCTCTGATTCTGAATGCCTAAGGCTTATTCAAATTAATGTTAACTCACATATACAATTTTGGATTCCTATAAGCTAAATTTTGTGTTCTTTCCTTTTTGGGTTTCCCTTAAATCTGGCAGAAAGGATATGCTTTAAGAGCATTGTTTCATGTAAATGCCCACAATCAACTTGAGGTTGGTAATAGTCCTTTTCCAAAGTTTCCTATGTTTTACTTTACTTTTTTTGGTGCAATATTATGCATTTGCTTTTTTTGCACTGTTAGGCCTATTGCAAGATTGATGGAGTACAGACAGATGTTCTTATTAGTGGGATTGCTGCACAGAATAGAGCTGTAAGTTTGGCATTGTTTACAAACATTATTATTATTTGAATTTTTTGAATCTATTTATTTTTTTTAAATAGCACTGATTCTCCTATCTATCTTAAAACTTTATGGAAGTTTTAATTGTTTGAATGAGTAATTTCTTTTCCATTTTTTTATCATTGAATGGTTTTCCATGGCTTGATTGATATTTATGTCAAGATGCTTGATTTAGTGTCTTTTTCTTTTCTTTTGGGTGCTTTTCTTGTGCATAAAAATATTTGTGTTGTTAGATATATTTCTGTAGTTGGTGAAACTTCATTTTCGTAGGTGGAAGGAGATGTTGTGCTGATTAAGGTTGATCCTTTGTCACTATGGACCAAGATGAAAGGTCTGGCTAACAATTTGGCCCTGGCAGAATATAGTAACTTCCTTTCTGAAGCAAATGAAAAACGTGGTGATACCTACAAAGGAAAAAATAAAGTAGAATTGGGTTATGATCGTGTCAATTCAAATTGTACAATGCTTGCTGAGGAGTTCCATAATGAGGATGTTTTTGCACCTGGAGAAACTTCTTATCTAGAGAGCATTGAACCAGCGTGCTATAATTATGTTAACGGATATCATCTCGCTACTTCAGATTCTACATATGTTGGTTCCTCTGATCAGCAGTATGCAGTTGAGAGTTTGTCTGCCATTATTAGTTTAAATCCATTAAAACGACCAACTGGCAGGGTTTTAGCCATCATCAAAAGCTCTCCTCGTCGAGATTGTATTGTTGGATATCTTAATGTTAACCAATGGTTTAATTACAGGGACAGGTATGAAAAAAATATGAAAAAGAAGTGTTTGAGGATTTCTGAACATGATTATATCCAATTAACTCCCACTGATCCTAGATTTCCAGAAATGATGGTCCTTGTGAAAGACTTACCTGACTGCATCAATAAAAGATTAGAAGAGGGTGATGCTACTCTTGAAATGGAGCTGGTGGCTGCACAAATCCTTTGTTGGGGTGAAGAAAGTCCTTTTCCCCAAGCCCGTGTCTCGTGTGTTTTTGGACAAGGTGGTGAAGTGGAGCCACATGTTAATGCAATTTTATATGAAAATGCAGTTTGTTGTTCTGAATTTTCTCAAGAATCCCTCTCATGCCTTCCTTCTGTTCCTTGGGAGGTGCCAACTGAGGAATTTAAAAGTAGGAAAGATCTTAGAAATCTGTGCATATTTACAATTGATCCATCAACTGCCACTGATCTTGATGATGCTCTATCAATTGAAAGGTTATCTGATGGCATTTTTAGAGTAGGTGTCCATGTCGCTGATGTGTCTTATTTCGTTTTACCTGACACAGCCTTAGACATGGAAGCGCAGTTACGATCAACTAGTGTGTATATGTTTCAATATAAAATTCCAATGTTGCCCCTCTTGCTCACAGAGAATCTAGGTTCACTAAACCCTGGAGTAGATAGACTTGCATTTTCTATTTTCTGGGACTTAAACAGTTCTGGGAATGTCGTAGATCGTTGGATTGGTTACACTGTTATAAGATCCTGTTGCAAGCTTTCATATGAAAATGCTCAGGATATTATCGATGGTAAAATTGATGCGGAAAGTTTTAATACATCAGGAAATGGCTTCCCACAGTTGTATGGCAATTTTGAATGGGCCAATGTTATTAGATCTATTAGAAGTCTTCATGAAGTTTCAAAAACTCTGAAAGAGAAGAGGTTTAGTGAAGGGGCTTTGCAGCTGGAAAGTTCCAAACCTGAATTCTTACTTGATGAAGATGGAACTCCATATGATACCATGCTTTCGGAACGGAAAGAATCAAATTTTCTTGTTGAGGAGTTTATGCTTTTGGCAAATAGGACAGCTGCTGAAGTTATCTGTAGAGCCTTTCCAGAGAGTGCATTATTGCGGAGGCACCCTGCACCTAATATACGGAAGCTCAAAGAGTTTGAAGCATTTTGTCAGAAGCATGGTTTAGAATTGGACACTTCTTCCTCAGGACAATTTCATCAGTCACTGGAACGAGTCCGGGTAAAGCTCAAGGATGATTCTGTGCTGTTTAATATTATTATGAATTATGCTGCAAGACCAATGCAATTGGCATCTTATTTCTGTAGTGGTGATTTCAAAGATAATGTGGACTGGAGCCATTATGGACTGGGTGTTCCACTGTATACACATTTCACTTCACCACTGCGCCGTTATCCTGATATTGTTGTACACCGTACATTGGCTGCAGCTTTAGAAGCTGAGGAGTTATTGTGGGACTATAAAAGAAAGTTGCTGAAAGAAAAGCAAAGTGATGAAATAAAAGGAAGATTTTTATCTGGTATTTATTATGAGAAAGATGCTCTAGAATCAATGGAAGGCAGGGAAGCATTGTCAGCTGCTGCATTAAGGCATGGGGTTCCTTGCACAAATGTACTTGCTGATGTTGCTGCTCATTGCAACGACCGAAAGTTGGCCAGTAGAAATGTTAAGGATGCTTGTGAAAAACTCTACATGTGGGTTTTGTTGAGGAAAAAAGAGGTACATTCCTCCTGCTTTTGACACTTTGTTTTGTAGTGCCCTTTTTAAAAAATTTTGTTATTATTATTTTAAATTATACAGAGTTGCAAACAGGGCCCTGATCCGGACTATGAACTAATAACTATAATTAATTTCAGTGCTTACCAAAGTTGATTTCTTTTAGAGAAAGTAGATTTCTTATTAATATAAGCATAGGTATTTGAAGGGGAGACAATTAAAGTTTCCAATCAAGTTATCTGTATCAAGACCATGATCAAATTCATATATTGGACTGCACTGGAAGTAACGTGGTGATATATTTATATATTTTTGCTGGGAGTATAAAATTAAATATGGAAGAGGGTGCCATTGGTGAGGCTTTAAAACTCAATTAGCATATCAGTTTCAATATATCTTTATTTTTTATTACATCCTAGTCTTATTCCATTTAATCGCTTTTTAGATCCTTGTGATCAGCATTATTGTATTTGTATCTTTCCTATCTGTTGCAATAATATGGTGATTTTCTTTGATATATTGAGCTATGTTGTATGTGGGTCACTGACAGTTCAGGTTGGTGATGTGCATTTGTTAGTGAACTTTATTTAGAGTTGAGTGGTTGCCATTGGTAGGAAAAAGGTTCTATGTTCATGTGCTTTGGTCGCTGTTGAGGCTTTCTCATGGAGTTAAGCTTTATGTTTTACGGTCCTCTGTTCTATTTGCAGGTTTTATTGTCTGAAGCAAAAGTTTTGGGTCTAGGGCCGAGATTTATGTCCATTTATATTCACAAATTAGCTGTAAGTAGTTCTAGAACTTGTAAATTCCTCTTTTCATATATTTGTTTAACATTATTGTTAGTGGCTTTCTTTATTCAAATGCATATTTTTGTTAGATTGAACGTCGGATATATTATGATGAAGTTGAAGGCTTGAAAGTAGAATGGCTTGAGGCTACATCTACGTTGGTGCTTAATTTGGGTACCTACAAACGATCATGTAGGAGAGGTGGTCTTGCTAATTACCGGCTCCTTGAAGATGTTGCATTGGTTACAAGACCTTACGACCAAAAAGAGGAGCAGAGTATGTCTGGAGGCAGTGCTAATGAGTGCATTGCAACCAATGTGGGTGTGGCTGGTTCGAGTTGTCCATGTTTGGATCCCACTTCAAATTGTGGATTTGATCCTGGGGTTTTCCCCATGACCGTGCATCTCCTTTCAACAATTCCTGTGGCACTTCATGCTGTTGGTGGGGATGATGGACCCCTCGACATTGGAGTGCGGCTCTACATGAGCACTTATTTGGGGTAAATTTTGTTTTGGAAGTGATAATAAAAATCAAATAATGGAAGCCTTCTTGAGGAGAAGAAATCAAGCCTCAGTTGTAGATAAGATTGTGTATAATTATATCTGAGTTTTAGGATGAAAGGAAATCTGTGGTGTCACCTGCCAATCCTACGTGAATCTGTCTCATGCGAGAACATCAACTGGTGGGAGGAGTACTTAATAATGGTCGGGCCGTCATTGACTTGACTTTTAGTGGCTGTTTTTGACAAAAGCTGCTTGCTGGAATACGCCTTCGTTTTTTAGTTGGGGCCAGTTTCAGTATAGTATATGCCCGTATCCAGTGCCTAGATTGTGAGTTTTTCTACTTAATGTTTTATTTATACTAATTCGACACTGCAACCCAATAATTTTTGGTTTTGGGTGGCCATATCTTGATTTAAACTTATTTCTTTTTAATACTTTTTATAAAGATATGTGTAGTATGCTCAAGTGTCATTAACTTTCTATTTGGTTTCTGTTTTTCTATGGGATTGAAATGGAAGTGTCAAATAATGTTACATTAATTTTCCTGGCCTCCTTTAGTTTGAATTGCAGTTTATCCCATTCTTCTTGTTTTATACTAGATTGCAAGCTTTCATTGCTATTATGTTTTTTTTTTTTTCACAATTATTACATTTAGTCATGCAGAAAAACTCAAACAGAAGATTTTCGTTGCTCTGGCAAAAACAAGTGGGATCCATGACAGTCCTCTAGCTGTCATATTGTGACAAAGTGAGGATCTGGGTTCCTCAAGCGGATGCCTATGTCTTGTAGGTCTTGGTGGATCTTCTTCATGCATTCCTTCCATTCAATTCTCTTCTATTATTTTTGCCTCATCAACCAGACCCTCCTGCCCATAATTTTCTTTTTCATCTTCAAACTCGTCACCATGCCAATCGGCCATTTGCAGTGCACTTTCTGGAGTTGCTTGGCCACCCTCCTGCCCATCATTTTCTTTTTCATCTTCAAACTTGTCACCATGTGAATCGGCCATTTGCAGTGCACTTTCTGGAGTTGCTTAGCCACCCTTTTTTTGCAAGAGAAACGGTTTTCATAGAGTCAAACTTGTCTACTGGCTTCAGTTTGGTAAAGGCGTTACATAGACTCAAAATTTCTTAGGCGTCCATACGAATTTTTTAATTTAAAAAGAAAATTAAGCAATTTTTCTCGTTGGTTAGCTTATTAACAGATACTATATTGCAGTGAAAATTGGGTAAGTTTTGAACCATTTATTTCGAAATTTCCAATCAATTTCACTTACGCCCCTTCACCGTTGATTCTCACTAGCCAGAAGTGCTAGCAATTGGTTTACTTGTTCTTGTCCCATTTGTTGTTGTTGGCCCGTTGGTGTTCCTCTTGAGTGCTCTCTCTTTCGGCTGCTGCGTTTGATTTTCCTCTTCCCGTCTTGTTTTCTGATTGCACCTTGAAGGCTGCGGATTCATTTTTCAATGCTTGGGTGATTTTTTCTGCCAATAACCTGGAAAGCACTCGGTGAAGTTGAGTACGAGAAGATGTTCATCAGCAGGAGATTATCTAAAATTGAGGTTAATGATTTAGAAGAAGATCTCATTTGTAATGAATGTCATCCATGCACTTGGCCTTCGGATTCGAAATATGGTTAGAGAGGAGATACTTCTGCTGCATTGCAATTCTGTCTCTATGGCATCATTATGATTACTCAATGATTTTGTCACCTCCGCATAGATCTATATCCTAACAAAACTCGCTCTACTATATGAATGAAGCTCTAATTGACTTCATGTTGTAAGCTTGATATATAGGCTCTTCATGGTATGCATCTCTTCTCTTCCTGGTATTAAAAGCATTGCATATTTAATTTGAATTCGTAGAGCATTGTAATCTCTTTTGGTTTCAACTGTAGTTATATGTCTGGGATGAATTGGAATACAGGCCACATGCAGAACTCCTGTTTGGAAAAAACATCAGGGCTGAAAGATTACCAATGCTATGTAGGCTAAAAACATGATAAGCAACCAGATGCAAAATATGTTCACGAGGAGAATCAAAAGAAAGTCAGATGCTCACTAACACAAACGATCATGGTCATAAAATTCGAGAACCATCTTATTAAAAGAAAAGATATCTGCGGCCATCTGAAATCAATGTATGTAACTCGATTTGAATCTATCCTAGACAGATATCACTTCTTGGATCAAGTCTATGCCCTATTTTGGTGACATCCATAACCATATCTCGAGTTTTCACAAACAATTAGTTAACCCAAAATGTTAAAACGCATGCAGTGAAGTGAAAGGGTTCTGGATTCTGAATTAACCCTTCTGATCAAGTGATTTTTATTCAGTAGTAAATTTATATGGACAAATTATGTTGAAAACAACTTCAAAGTCACTGGCTTTCCCATGAAATGAGTGAACATGAAGTCAAAACAAAGTAACATGCAGAGACTCAAATACTCAGAAAGGAATATCTTTTCAAGTTAAGCAAGAAAAACAAACTGCCAGCATTCAAGGAACTTGGCCATAACCATATCAAGACTGGGATCCTGTTTCAGCTAATGAAGCATCTGCCGCAGAATTTTGGTTTTCCAATAGTTTCATTTGGCGTTCTGCATGTTCTCTTTCACAGGCTGTGATTCCCATGATAATATCAAGCATTGTCCCAGTTGTGCCAAAAAATACAAGGGGTGCCAAAGATTTTCGTTTAATCCCTACTGGAATTGCAAGCAAAGCTCCAGCTACTGAGAACACCCATGTACCCAATGCACTGCAAATATATCACGTTTGGTTAGACTAAATTCACACTTAGAACAACTGTGCTGTGATGTACAAAAAGAATATTTAATAAAAAGATATGGTTGTAATACCTTACATGCAAGAGAAACTCAAGAAATGACTTAATGAAATAAACTTAATTTCTTGAGAATCTGGAGCTACAAATTCCCACTTCCAAGAGGGTTAAGATTCAAACACACCAACTTCTTATGAAAAACACTTGTTATAAGTATGCTTCTGTTAATAAAGCGTCTGCACATCTGAGCGCAAACAACTTCAGATTTTCTGAATTTATAGCTACCTTGGAATAATGAACTGGCTATTATGAAAATTTGTACATTATCATATAAACCAAAAACAGCCAATCTAAGTTGAAATACTAATTTTTTTATGGCTTCAACCTAGATCGACACAAAGAAGAACAAGCAATTGCAAGGGAATATAAGATTCCAGTCCACAAATCAACATTAAGAACATTGGAACAAAGGTGATTTCAAAGAGGTCAAAATTAGATGTGGGTGGACGATTGTGACAACATTCAATGCATATATCTGGACTTTCCGGTTAGAACACATAAATTGATAAAACCACACATTATCTGAAATATATCAGAAGTTGTATATCATTTGCAGTATGTTCTAATATAAAAATTTGCAACATAACCAGGACATGATAGACAATACATGAACCTGTTAGCCTCGATACAAATCTGAATTTACATGCTAGACACAGCTCAAAATTATGCACTCAAAAGTGCCAGAAAGTCAAGTGATGGTTCTGAAAATTCGTTTATGGAACACAGAACAATTGAAATATCCATTCATAAGAAAGAACCATGAATGGGCAACATTTAGTGATGCAACTAAAAAGTGCTCCCAAGTTATGATATTGAATAAATTTCATCAATATAAAGGAAAATTCTATTTCAGACTTTCCAATTAACTGTAAATTAATAAACTTCAAACCAAAATGTCAATAAACAATTACTATACTCCAATTAAGAACATCATTTTGCAGTTCACAAAATAATTGAAACGGAGAGACAGATCAAGATATTAAAAGAGAAAAAAACTGACTTGGAAACAGAACAATCCTCAAGTTGCTTCACTGGTTCTTGATTCGCCATCTCTCTCTTTCAACTAATCGTGCTCTCCTAATCTGCAAAAATCCCTTAAACCATCAAAATTAAAGACACGAAAGTAAAAAGAAGTCAAGAAATTTCAGCAAAATCTTTCGATGCCCATAAAAGAGAAATTATCATTTAAAGTTCACCTGATGAAAGCCCCAGCCAAGAAGAACGAACAATGCTGCAAGCGCCACCACCAGTCTGAGCTCCTAATGTCTCCTCTTGTTAAAAGCAGCATTTTTTTTATTAAAACGTCAGAGATGAGTGTCGTTTCAGAAAAACGACACTGCAGTTAAGTCGGTTGCTTAAAAGAATTAAACCCAAACGAGAACTAACGGACGAATTTGAGAGACAGGAAGAGAGATGGGAGGAATAGGAGGGCCATTGTTGACAATTGGACATCTGCTAAGCGATGTGGGAGATGAGAATGTTACTCCTACCCCTCTTTCACCTATTGAAGATTCCAATAATACCCCTCAGCCATTGGACCTCACTAAGCTCTTTCAGGTTCTTTCCTTTCTTTTTAGCTACGGCAAATTCATTCCCCCATCGACCATGTTGAATGATTTTCTTCGTTTTAATTGTGTATCATTTCATTCTTGTATATTATATAACTTGTTGAATCTTCTTTTTGGATTCCTTCGTTGAATTTTTAAGTTTTAGATTTCTTGATATTTTCTTTAATTATTCCAAAACCAAGTGCAATTGTGAAGCTGCACTTGCGTTAGTAGTTCTTCCTGTTTGATATGTGTGGGCAAAATCAATCGAAACTGGGTTTCCTAGAGTGGATTTAGGGGATTTCTAGGCTATCTGATGTGGTAAAGGATCTAAATCGAGAAAAGGGACAGAAATCTATCCTGAGGTGGGTGGATTGAGACCGAACCATAAAAAAAAATTAAAATTTTCAGAAAAACCATTAATAATAGTTTTATTGATAAAAATAAGATGATTCCTTAAAATAGTAAAGTTATTTATACTAAGGTTACATTACCTATTAAAATAAACCCTAACTTAAAAAGTCACATGACTGTTTTATTTAAAAATAAATAAGTAAATAAATTAGGAAAAGAATGCGCTTGCATCAATCTCCTCGGGTTGGAAAAGAATCTGGCTCAGATGAAAAAACTTGAACAATCTCAGCATACATCTCTGGATCAACCCTTTTAAAGTCATCTTCAGCAATCCATGTGCTTTCACTAGCAGATTTACCTAACCACTTCACCAAAAATCTTCTATATTGATTGCCCCTTCTTGATGTCGCTTCTTTGACGTCGCTTCTTTGACGTCCAACACATCTTCAATAACATCTGCTTGCACTTTGGGCAATTGACTAACTTGCTTAGAAACAGAATCTAACTCGCCATCAAGCCCATCAAAAGAATACAAATCAGAAACATTGAAGATGGGGCTGATATTTAAATTAGAGGGTAGCTCAATCACAAATGCATTAGAGCTAATTTTCTTTAGCACTTTACAAGGTCCAAATTTCCTGGACTTAAGCTTGCCATAAGTGCCTCTGGAAAACCTTTCTCACCTTAAGTGCACCAGCACCAAGTCACCTTCCTTAAATTCTTGCAACCGTCGATGTTTATTTGTAGCAACAAAATAAGCCTTACTGCTGGCTTTCAAGGCTGATTTCACCTCTTGATGAACCCACTGGATATGGTCAACAAAAGCCTCTCCATCATCACTCACCCTAGCCTCTTGTGGCAATGGTACTAAGTCAAGAACATGTTGTGGCTTCAACCCGTAGGCAGCTTCAAATGGTGTCTTCTTTATAGTTCTATTTACTGAATTATTATAAGCAAATTCAGCTTGTGGTATCACGGAATCCCAAGTCTTCACATTGTTCCGAACAAGACATCTCAACATATTACCCAAACTTCGATTTACGACCTCTACTAGAATACTTCAATTTAGTCCCAAGTTTCCTCCATAGAGTCCTCCAAAAATGCCCCACAAACCTAACATCTCTATCTGACACAATAGAAGTGGGAACACCATGCAATCTCACTACTTCTTTAAAAAACAATTCAGCAATACGTGTTGCATCTAAAGTTTTGGAACATGGGATAAAATGGGCCATTTTTTAAAACCGATCCACCACAACAAAAATGGAATCATACCCCTTAGAGGTCTTGGGCAGTCCCAGTACAAAATCCATGCTCAAATGGACCTAAGGTGCTTCTGGTTCAGGTAAAGTAGTGTATAGCCCTGTGTTTTGCGAACTTCCTTTGCCAAACTGGCAAGCTGAACACCGTTTCACCAACCTCTCCACATCCCGTGACATTTTTGGCCAATAGTAACACTCAGTCACCATTGCCAAAGTCTTATCTCACCCAAAATGTCCCCCTAAACAAGTACCATGGAGCTCTCAAATAATTTGTTCACACAAAGACCCTTTAGGAATGCACAATTGATTACCTTAGAACAAATAGCCATCGTGCATTCTGAACGGCAAAGTTGTTGCATTAGTTGAAACTTGCAATTCAACTATTACACTGCTGAAATATGGATCAACTTTGTATTGTTCTTTCAGCTCTTCAAAACCCACCACTTGAGTACTTGTTACGTTCAAAAGCAAAGAGCATCTACTCAACGCATCTGCAACAATATTTAACCCACTAGATTTGTACTTCAAGGAATAATTAAATTGATCAAGAAATGCACTCCACCTCACATGTCGATCAAGAAGCTTCTTTTGTGAATTTAAATAACGCAAGGCTTGATGATCGGAATAAACCACAAACTCCCGATAAGCCAATTAATGCTGCCAATGATGTATTGCTCTCACCAGCGCATAAAACTCTAAGTCATAAGTGGAATATCGTCGTTTCGAATCAGCTAATTTTTCACTAAAGAACTCTATTGGCTTTCCATCTTGACTCAAAACAGCCCTAATTCCAGCCTATGATGCATCACATTCCACCACAAATAATTTTTCAAAATCTGGTAGTGCAAGAACTGGTGCTTTCGTCATCATAGTCTTGACACGTTCAAAGGCTTTTTGGGCAGCATGTGACCAATCAAAACTATCCTTTCTCAAATATTCAGTTATGGGGCTCATAATGGAGTTAAAATTCTTGATAAATCTCCGATAAAATGAAGCTATTCTATGAAAGTTTCGAATATCCCTGATGGATTGTGGCATTGGCCATTCTGTAATGGCACGTATTTTCTCTAGATCTGGTTTTAAACCTGCTGCAGACACAACAAAGCCAAGAAATACCACTTTGGGGCACATAAAAGAACACTTTTTCAAGTTTATGTACAACTGCTCTTTATAAAGCACCTCAAAAACTTGACGTACATGCTTTAAATATTTTTCTTTAGTCTTACTAAAGATCAATATGTCATCAAAATAAACCATAACAAAAGACTTCAAAAAAGGTTTTAGTACCTCTGTCATGACTCGCATAAAAGTGTTGGGCGCATTAGAGAGACCAAAAGGCATCACCAACCACTCATAAAGCCCATTCGGTGTTTTAAAGGTTGTCTTCCACTCATCATCGCTTCTTAATTTGATTTGATGATAGCGACTCTTTAAATCAATTTTAGAAAATATTCTCGAATCGGATAGTTGATCTAACATATCTTTTAGACGAGGAATAGGGAAGCGATATTTGACCATAATTTTGTTAATTACACGACTATCCACACACATCCTCCAAGAGCCATCTTTCTTGGGTGCAAGTAAAGTCAGACAAGCACATGGGCTCTTGCTCTCTCGCACTAGCCCCTTTCTAAGCAACTCTTCCACTTGCCTTTGTATTTCAGCTCACTGCATAAGAGGCATTCTATAGGTTGGTTGGTTTGGCAATGGTGCTCCTAGAACCAAGTCGATAGCATGTTGTATGCTCCTCATAGGTGGTAAACCATGCGGCAAGTCATCTCTAACCAATTTTGCATATTCATTCAGTATTAATTTAACTTCAGGGGAAAATTGAACTGACTCTTTAACCTTATCACTGTTCATTATCTTGCTAACCAAAGCATACATAATCCCAAGTTCTTGGCTTTCAGCTTCAAACTTCTCGGCAGACAAGTACCCATTAACCTTGTTGTTCATTGGAAGAACATTTGTTTCCTTAGCTTCCTTAAAAGGGTGCAAAGTGTACCTTTTGTCGCCTTTATAGGAGAAGTAGGTATTAGGCTTGGTGCGATGTTCCATATCATGGTCATATAACCAAGGTCGACCCAAAAGGATGTGACCAACATCCATAGGAACAATATCACATAAAGCCTCTTCATTCAGACTAGAACCCATGCTAAATTTGACCAAACATCGCGTCGTAACTGGAATCTCATTGCCCTTCTTCAACCACCTAACTTGATATGGATGCAGATGTTTCTCTGTAGGTAACTTCAATTTTTGTACTGCCTCAGTTGAAATAACATTCTCCATGCTTCCTCCATCTATAATTAAGTTATACATCTTACCACCACATAGAACACGAGTCTGGAATATGTTGCGCCGCCTCCAATCTTTGCCCTCTTCCTTAGTTGTTGCAATCATCACTCTTCTAACCACTAAGGACTCCCCTTGAACTGGATGAACATCAATCTCATTCTCTTCATCAATATATTCATCATAAACAGGTTCAGCATCCTCAATAGCATCATTAAACTCTACAAGGTTCACTGTTCGTCGTGGACAAGAATAGGAATAATGTCCCTGTTCTTCACATGTAAAACATGGAGGTTGTGAATTGTTACCTGCCTTGAAACCACCAGAACCAGAATTATTTTGAACCTCATATTGCACAACACTTTTTCCTTTTTCGCTTTTATCCACGTTACTCACACCTCTTGCTTTAATGGATGTGACAACCCCTCTGCTATTACGTTGAGTTGTTTGATCACCCTGAAAAGTCTAATTAATGCTAGGATTGCTTGTTGTTCTGCCCAATAAAGGCCTCCTTGCACCATAGCGCAACACCTTCCTTTCAGCCATTAGAGCGTATTGATGAGCATCTTCAAGATTAAACAATCGAACCACACCCATTTCATCTCTAATAGTTCTATTCAACCCTGCAAGATAACGTGAAGTCATCTGTTCATTTGTCTCACTTAAACCAACACGAATAGACAAATTGTTGAACTCAGAAGTATACTTTTCGACGGACATGTTGTTTTGCTTCAAGGAATGAAATTTCTCATATAATTCCATAGCATAATCAGTTGGCAAAAAATTTTGCCACAGCTTTTTCTTCATGTGCTCCCAAGTGTTGATTTTACCTTGCCTTGCCTAGCACGTTGCTCTTTAACTCTTTTCCATCATTGAAGTGCAATGCCTTTTAATTTGAGTTTAACAAACAACACTTTCTTATTTTCAGCCATTGGTTTCCACTCAAAATATGTTTCCAAGCTAGCCTCCCAATCTAAATAGTCTTCGACATGCGTCTTCCCATAAAAATCGGTAACTTCCACCTTGACTCCCCTACCATTCAAATCAAGAGCATGCAGTAACCGGTCTTCCAATCTGCCTCCCACTGCATTATTTACGGCTCCAGCATCATGAAAAGGGTTTTCATTCTCTACATCATCAAAATCATCCTCTAAGCCACCTTCCGGTATGTCAAAAGGGTTGCGGTAATCTTCCGGAGTCTCCGTACGGGCTACCGCAGGTTCTTGCCGCCGCAAAGCTTGTACAGCCCGCGACAAATCTTCAATCATACAATGCATCTCAGCAAGCTTTGTTTGTTGTACTTGATTGCCTCTCCCACGTCCTCTATCACGTCTAACCATTGTGAAGGAAACAAATAGGAACCCTGAACAGCTAAGGATCTCAACAAGCTCTGTTTGCTCTGATACCAATTGATGTGGTAACGAGTCTAAATCGAGAAAAGCGGCAGAAATCTGTCCTGAGATGGGTGGATTGAGACCAAACCATAAAAAAAAATTGAGGTTTTCAGAAAAACCACTAATGATAGTTTTATTGATAAAAATAAGATAATCCCTTAAAATAGCCTTAAGAGGCTGTTTATACTAAGATTACATCACCTATTAAAATAAACCCTAACTTAAAAAGTCACATGCTAGTCATATGAATGTTTTATTTAAAAATAAATAAGTAAATAAATTAGGAAAGGAATGCTCCTACATCACTATCAGTAAAAAGAAAAGGAATCTGATTATTGTTTGAGTAGAAAAATAAGATATTGCCTTATAAAATCAAAAAAAAAAAAATTGATTACTGTGTGGGGAAAAAAGTTAAGGACAAAATATTTTGTTAAATGGTGAGGTGATAAACAAACTTTGGCTATGTTGTAAGCTTATAGTCCCTTGATCATGTTTATAGTGAGGTCAGCGTATGGGATAGAAACTTATGGTAACATATCAATATAAATCTTTTGACTTATCTAGTATAGTAATTGTAAGACTGGTAATTGGACTCACTTGCTTGGTGTGGCCGGTTCAACCACAAAAGGACAGTTTGACTCAAATAAAGTTTTTTCGTTACAAAAAGAAGTTAACTTTACTAATTATAATGCAGGAGCGCAAGGTGTTCATCATATATAGAACTGAAGTTCTTGTTTAATCTGCCTGTGGTTTTGAAATTTTACACACCTCTTTCTTTGTATCTACGATGATAAAGCATATTCACTCCGATCATTTTTGCTTCAGGAAAATTACAATCAATTGAATGAAGCACTTTCTGGTTCTGATCACTCATGGACAGCTCTAACTTTAAAGGTAATGGATGATCTCTGATGAAGGATATGCAGAATTGTCTCTGGTTGAATGATTCTTTTGTTTCAGAATGTTTTCTGCATCAATGAGGCTTGTTTCGGACACTTAGCTGTGTCTTATATATGCTTTCATCTTTTTTTTTTTTTTTTTTTTCACTCTTTGCGGTTGGTGGAAATGGAGGTGGCATGGTAGTGTTTCAGCATTAATTTCGTATTCTATTTCTTTACTGACTGTTGTGGACAATTCTCTATCTTCTTTGCTGTGACTTATGTTTTCCACATTTACACCAGACTCTCCAGTATTTTTTTCCAAAATGGTTTCTATCAATCAGATCCCTTACCGTTATATTTGTTTCTTCTTTCATTAAATTTCTCTTGGTTATGTCAGTTATGCATTGCTCTGGAAACTGCAAATAATTTGGTTTAGTCCACTGACACGAATGTTAGATTGCTATCAGAGAAGGTTGGGGAGATTGAAAAAATTATCAAGAGGGGAGACTCTGCCATAGCAGCAGCAAAGGCTATACAGGTCTCTCTAAACCAGAAGGAAGGATTGTCTGTGGGAAAATCTATGAAATAGTCGAGGTCCCATCAGGAGCAAGGTTTTTACTGTCTTTATAGGATTTTCCCTTTTAAAAATTGTCTTCATAAAGATCAGGAAGAAGAGAATAGAGATACTTATATAAAATACGTGACACTTTTTTGGCTCTTGGATTCTTGTTTAGGTAAGTTTTCTGTCCTGTGGCTAGTTCGGTTGTTTTTCAGTGACTGACTGTTTGAATCAAAATCCAGGTTGTTACTACGACATGCATGAATTTAGACTTTGTCTTTTCCTGAAGTTATATTCTGACATTAGCATGTATGATGTGTTTCAGTGTTGATTGAAGTTACCCCTTGAATGATACGAGTGCAGAAAATTTTGAACTAAAATTAACTGCCAAATAATTCTATTTTATTTCTGCTAAGACATCATAATCCATTCAGTTGCTTTACTTTCCACAATGATGTTGAAAGCTGCTATTATGATATGAGTCCTGCCTCCAGGATTTCTTCTATGCATTGTTGGTATATATGCTGGATTCTTCTTCAGGATTTCTTCTGTAACTTGTAAACCTTCCTTAGCGTTGATTTCTCACCTGTTAAATGAGTAAAGGAATCCTTAGACAAAAATAATCAGATTATCAAGACTCTCATAGGCTTGAAATTAAGGTTATTGTGATGCTATAACTATCGCAGAACAGGTTTCTTGTGTATTATGTTGTAATTTATTTGTATGCATTACTTCTAGCTTTTCTCTACATGGTGATGTACCTACACATTCCCTAAAACCATGAAATTCAACAGGGATTTAAATGGTACTGAAAAATTTTACAAGACTGGGAGTTTGGTGGGAGATGTTTTATTATCAAAATTGAAATATTATTTTGAAGGTTATTATGTATAAATTATTATTATTATTATTATTATTATTATTATATTTGGTAAAATTTAATAAAAATTGGGAGGTATAAATAATTATTATATTTGATTAAAGATAATAAAAGAATATTAACATATTATTTTTGTTAAATATATTTGGATTTGATTATTCTAAAATATTTTTTTTATTATTTGTTATATGAGTAGTGTCATATATATAATTTTTGTGCACAAACAACAACATGTCATCATGCGCTTGAACAATTTAAAATTAAAGATAAAATAACACTCAATCATATAATGACACATTGTTGTTGGTATGTATAATATTATTGTTGTTATATTAATTAAAAATGAAGTTATTTTTACTTCAAAAAAATAAATAAATAAGGATATAATTATAAAAAAATCAAGATTACTTCGATAATATTTTAATATATAAAGTAAATGTGATAATTATGATATCTTTTATATTATTTATTATATCATTATTAATAATAAAATATTTTATTATTTATAAATTAAATAAATAATATAATATAAATAATAAAATATAAATTAATCGAAACTTATTAAGAGGGCGTTTGGTTTGAGTAATATTTTATTACCAAAATAGAAAGATTATGTAGAAGATAAATTACTTAGAAGATTACTGGGTATAAATAATTATTATGTTTGATAAAATTTGGTAGGTATAAATAATTATTATATTTGGTTAAAGGTAATAAAAGATTACTAGTAAATTATTTTATTTAAATATTCTTAAAATAATTATTTTTAAATATTTTTATATTATTTGTCATATTAATTAAAAATAAATTTATTTTTGTCTCAAAAAATTAATAAATAATAATATAATTATAATAAAATTAAAATTACCTTGGTAATTTTTAAATACCTAAGGTGAAGATAGTAATCAGATTAACACCTATATTACCTATCACGTCAGCATTGATAATAAAAAATTACTGTAATCTTTTATTATTGACAAATTAAATAAGAGAATAAAAAATAGATTATCAAGATAATCTTTAAATACAAAAACCAAACGCCCTCTCAATGTTATGATCGACTCCCCTACAGATCTCTCCAAAGCACAGTACCACACAGTTCAAAAAACTAGTGTAAATGAAGAAGATATGTCTGATTTTATTTTTCTCACTGAGCAAGAAAACAATATAAAACGTCTTCTATTTCAATCAGACCTCTCACGCCATCCAAAATCAAGCAACAGAAAAGTAAATTAAGACCATTTGAGGTGTCGGTAGCCTCCCCAGCATATAGCTGCCCAGTACATAACCTCCTTAACAATTGTCACTGTTCACTAATATATTTGCCAAATCATCCAACTTTTATTCCCTTCTGCTGCCACGTTGCTCACTCTTTTTCGAAGAATCTTCCGTAATCCTTTTGCCCTTTAACCAATTTCCTCTCTTATGTGTCCCCTTCTTCCTTCCAGCGCAGACCTTGAGAGGCCCATCATAGTACTTGTACCAAACCTGATGTTCGAAATTGTTTATCATCTCTTTAATCCAATCTTGTGCTTAGAGCTCACTTTGAAGCACATAGAGATGGTAATAAGTTGGCCAAGAGCCTTAATTCTTGTCTATTTTCCTAGCGGAGAAACTTTTCTTTATTCTCTCTTCGTCTCGCTCTCCGAATACAAAAATAACAAAAAATCTTTGTCTCTTTTTTCGTAGAAAAAATTTCTCTTTTTCTCTTCCTATTCATATAAAAAAAAGTTCTTACACTTTTTCTCTCTCTATCTCCACTAAAAAAATAATAAAATATATATTAAATAATATAACATATTTATAATAATTCAAAATTTGTAAGAGTAATTTAATATATAAGAGTTTAAAGATTCCATAAGAGAAAAAACTAATTAGAAAGATTATATATTAGAGATATATATATCTCTGTCCCTTACTACAAAAATTTTAACTGTTTTCATCTCTGTTTTTATTAGAGAATTTTTTTTTAATTTAGAGAGAGACAAGCTTGGACCTAATTTCATACACGGAAATGTCATCTATATAAGTATAGTCTTAACTATTACTAAGCCTACCCCAAACATCACTTTCAGTCCAGTCAACGCGAACTCAATTAACAAAGCCCAAGTTCATTCCATTGTCGATTTTAAATGGGTTTGATCCAAACTAGTCTAAACGAATATGCATGAAAATGACCAAAAAATATCTTCAAGTAATTTAGAGCAACATTTTAAGCAACTTGACAGAGGGAGAAGGAAAATATCTTTTCTATTATATTTAAAAAAAAAAAAAAAAAACTTCTTCTAGATGATATTTAAAGTCAATAGATACAGGATTATTTGTCTAAAAGGCCTCTATAACTCTCTTTTATGTATAAAATAAAATAAAGTAATTAGGTTAAAAATTTGATGAGCTCTCAGCGATCATGAGCTTAACCATCAACTGGGGTCAACACTTTCTGCAGCTAAGAAGAAAGCAACAACTTAACCAAAATTCTTACCGACTAATCAGTGAAGAAAGGAGACAACGCTATCAACAGCTGTGGTCTCTATTTTTAATTTGTGCAATTTGTATTAATCTAACAATAATGTCATCGTCTCATTACCTTAATTAACTCCTTAATGATGCTTTCAGGAACATAAACCCCCTTTAATTAATGGGTTGATTCTCGTCTTACAAAAAACAATTAATTTAAGTGACGGATCTAAGGCAGTGACATCACTGCCTTTCAACTTTAACTAATTTCTTTATTTAATTAAGCATGACGTTGGCTAAAAAGTTAACGAAAATGACTTTTCTTTTGGACAGGATCAGTTGATATTATCGCTCCACGTGGACGACAAATAAGCAGCAGCCTGTTGGTTCTCCAAGAGGCGCTTTCAAAGTAGGAATCATTCTACATGGTTTATTGCTTTACCCAGTCTTAATTATAATTTAACTAATCAGTGATTAGTTGACGCTAAGTACACTGTAGGATTATGATAATTAGGATTAAAGATAGAGGTTTCGCTATCATTTGTTACTTCCAAGTTACTTTCGGCTTTTGGTTTGGCCAAAGGACTTATTCCCACCCAAAATATATTGTTATGTCAAGTTTTTTTTGTTAATTTTAAAAATCTTATTTATCCATATATATATATAGTTAAATTTAACGAAACTCTAATACCTTAAAATTTTATTTTTTTTTTCTCATAAACCCTAAAAACTAACTATTTTTTCTTTAGGTCAAATTTTAAAAAATGGTATTCTCTCTGTAGGGTTCAGTTTTTAATCTCCGATGCTAAATTCGATGCTATCACGGGTGACAAAGATTCTCTGATGCATTACCATGCTCTAGCAATCTCCCAAAAGAAAAAATCTAGGAAGACAAAGAGCGTTAGGGTGGGAAGAGAATCGTCTTCCCAAATAAAGACGAGGTCTTCATCTTCATCTTGGAAGATGAAGAGCTTCTTCTCCCAATGAAGATCTTTATCTTTTTAGGTCAGATTTGCATCAGTCAACATTCCAGAGGAGGGGAGAGAGACTGTCGGAGTATGATAATGCATCGAAAAAGTTTTATCACCTGCGATGGCACTAGATTTGGAGCCGGGAACTGAAAACTAACCCCTAGGGGGGAATTTGATTATTTAAAACTTGGTCTAGAGGAAAATGATTAGTTTTTAGGGTTTTTTAGGGATGGGGAGGGGGAGGGGGAGGGGGAGGGGGAGGGGATGAGGAAAGAGATTAAATTTTAATTTATTTTTAATATTACAAATAAAATGACCAATTTACCTTTGAAACCATTAATTTTAACCATCTATAAATGGGCAAATATGATTTTTAAAGTTAACGGGGGAAAACTTGAGATAATAGGATACTTTGAGTGGAAAATAGTCCTTTGGCCTTTTGGTTTCTTTGAACTTTGATACTTTTGCAGACTTCCTTACCATGTTTTTAAAATTAGGTTGATAGTCGGATCAGTTATATCATTATTTTACCGCTTAACTGATTTAATTAATTCAACTGATTAGTTTTAATATAAGTTACCATAATTGAATGAATTATTATAAAAGGTTGAATTAACACTTTATAATATTGTAGAATTATTCCATTGAGTGTTATTATCATTCTCAAATTTACCACTATTAAAAAAATCAATACAATTTTAAATCTATTCATTTATATTAATAATACAAACATTATTGTATAAATAATTCACATAAACAACATTTAATTCGTCGTGAGCTCTTAACTTTTAAGAGATTTTAAATTTACAGTGTGGAGTTCCGACTGAAATTTGAGTCTTAAGAGGTGAGAAGTGTGTATTCACTTTGAGAGAAAAGTTAGATTCTAATTTTAGGTTTAAAACTTTTAAATTTTATGTTTTAATGTTTTTAAATTTTAATATTAAATAAAGTAGTATTTAAATTTTTTTTCATTGCCAAAATAAAAAATTAGTAAGTAAAATAAAAATAGGTTTCTTGGGTTTAAACAATTTTTTTCGATTGAGTAGTTTTCATTAGATTTGATTGACTTTTTAATTAGTGAACAATTAAATAAAAATTGGATCTCATTAGATTTGATTGACTTTTTAATTAGTGAACAATTAAATAATTAATTGAACTTATTAAATCAATTGATTTAATCCGAATTTGATACTAGTATTTTCTAACAAAAACCCAATGCATCTTACACAGTCATTCGCTGATTCTAGCTGTTTCAATTGGAAGCCACGCTCTCAAGTGAGAGATGTGATTTGGCTGCCAACACTGCTAAAGATGGAGCCTCATAGCTTTTGGTGTGAAGAATTATTTTATATTTCTCCAATACAATAATGACTAGGATTAGATTTGAACTGAGCTAAATTTAAGCTCGATTCGGTTTATATATAGTTAGCTTGAGTTCGAACTCGAGCTCAACCGAGCTCGACTAAAGCTAACTCAAATTCGATTTGATTCATTTTTCGTTATCAAAATAACATTATTTTAATACATATTGATCAAAACGATATCGTTTTGTATCAAAAATTTTAATTAGAAAATTTAACTAGTAGTTTGAGCTCAACCAAGCTCAACTAAGAGCGTCTCATTTTAGACTCAATTGAACCAAACTCAAGCTTGAGTTCGAATTGACTTAATTTATATCTACCCCTAATAATGACCAGATCCAGAAGCAGCAAATTTTATATAACTTCAGTCGATTTCAGGGACAATAATGTCAAAAGAAAGACAAAAAGAAAAACAAAACACTAGTTCCCAAATGTCGTCCCCTACTGGTTTTTTATTTGTCAGTATGGTGAACCTGTCTCTGCCGGTTGTTCAATAAACATCATCCTCGTTGTGAGTCATTCCTTCCTTCTCTTAAACAACCAGAACCCGTGATTCACGTTGCCAAACAAGTTACACCCATCTCAATAATGTGCAATGTCATTTGGGTATATTTTTAATACATAATTTAAATATATAAATAATATATTATTATATAATCATTATATCTAGAACATCTATAGGATTAGTAATTTTATTTGTAAGAAACACTTGCCACGTTTAGGGTTAATAGAATGGTATAAGTTAAAAGTTATATTATGTGAACATATTTTTAAGTATATAAATAAGTAAATATATAATATATCATCAAATGATTGAATATTATTTTGTTTTTAATTCAAAATCATCTAATCATATAATAATACATCATTATATGTATATTTAAAAATATATAAATATAATTTTATCGAGTTTAGCTCGACTTCTCTAGAGCCACGCTTGAGCATGTCAAACTCGTTTTAAAAGTGTTTAATGAAGCTTGAGTTTGAATTTGAATCGAGTTTTGTGTTCAGTTCAATAGTAAAATGACATTGTTTTGATATATATTATTTAAAATAATGTTATTTTGGTTGATTTATGCTAAATCTTTTAGACTAGTGAGTTTCACAAACTGAATACTCTTAAAGTTTGAATTCGAAAATATTAAATTTTTAAATTCGAATTCATTTGAGTTTAATTTATTTTAGATTCATTTAAGTTAAACTTAAATTTAAATTTGAGTAAATTTATATCGAATTTAACCGTAATTTTATTGATAACTTAATGGTGATGTAAGATGGAAGATTATTTTTAAAAGGAATCTTGTAGTCATCAAATTAGACAAAAGAATCGCATATCTTCCTCGGCGTATACGATACGAGTTAAAAAGATATATTCAATCAAATTGTTAATTACAAGAGTTGACAACAGAGTTTTTATTATATGCTAGGATTATTGTTTCATTAATTTTTATTATGTTGTATCTCAGGAAATGCGCCAATCGGCTTGCATTTTGACTTGGATTATGAATGTCTATTCCTTATGAAATGGGACTGATTTTTGATTAAACTAAATTTGGTAGGTTAGCTGCGTGCATGAACCTCCAACTTTATGTAAAGGTTAACAAAATTTGTAAAATATTAGAATCTTCGTTAGATTTGTGACATTTTAACTTATCCCAAATCTCGAATTTACTTGTTCAATCAATTCAAATAGAATTCTCCAGTTAAAAAATAATAATAATAAATAAAACTTAAAACTTTGAATTGTTATGACATTAGGGTTGCAGTTTTAATGCTCACTGACGGGGGGACATGTATAGCCCCACGAGAACTTGGAGAGTCGTCAACTTTGAACACTTGCCGTTTTTTCTTATAACATTTTTAATGCAGAAATGGATTGCAATAAACTAAAAATGCAGTATAAAATAAGAAATTTAATTCGAATTTGACTTCTTTTAAAACCCTCAATAGATTGTTCCCTGTGTAAACTAGAATAATAAATATTATAAAGGTGAAAAAGACTTATTCCCATCCAAAATATATTCTTTTCTCAAGTTTTTTTTTATTATCTTTAAAAAAACATAAATATCCACTCATAGATTATTATCTTTAAAAAAACAAAAATGCAGTATAAATGGTCTATCTCTCCCAAAGCTTCATTTTCTTCTGGCAGTCTCTCTCTCCCTATCTCTCTCTCTCTGATCGATCATCTAAATGAAAATTATGAGCTCTTTGTTTGAGAAGACAATCTCTCTTCCCTAGGGTCACAAGCGGATTCACGATCTTGAAAGGAAGGCCAACGACTCTCAGGAGGAGAAGAGAGCGACGACGACAGACAACACAAATAAAGGAGAATGTCGCATTGTGTGTAAGCCATTGGGAAAATAGAGTGCCAATGATGAAGGGCAGGACTGACGTTGAATTGGTCTTAAGCGTGAAAGGCTACCAAAGACAGAGGAAGGAAGTGGCTGTTATGAATTGGGTCGAGAGAATGAAAAATAAATCCTAGGAAGGGAAAATGTTATTTTTTAAAGTCTGACCTAAAGAAAAAATTGTTAGTTTTTAGAGTTTATAAGAGAAAATAAGATAAAATTTTAATTCATTTTTAATATTATTATAAAATAACAATATTAGTCGTAAAACTAACAGACTTAACTGTCTTGCATGGATATTTAGATTTTTTGAAAAATAATGAATAGAAACTTGAGAAAAGAGTATATTCTAACGGTGCGTTTGGTTAGAGGACATTAAATATTACTTTGGTAATGTATTTTTTATTATTTATATTATTTTGTTTGGTTTATAAATAATAAAATATTTCAGTAATGTTTTATTACAAATAGTGATGTGATAAGTAATATAAAGAATAATATAAGGAGTAATCTGATTACTACCTCTACCTTATGTATTAAAAGATTATTAAGGTATTCTTCATTTTATTATAACTATATCCTTATTTCTTAATTTTTTTAGAGTAAAAATAATCTTATTTTCAATTAATATAATAAATAACATAAAAAAATATTTTAAAATAATTATATCCAATAATATTTAAGTAAAATAATATATAAATATTATCTCATTACTCTTAACCAAACATAATAATTACTTATACCTACTCAGTTTATTAAATTTTATTAAATATAGTAATAAATTTTATCTAATAATCTTTAAAATAATATATTTTTAAGATAATACTCTAATTTTAATAATAAAATATTCTTCAAATCAAATCACCCTTAAATGGGAATAAGTCTTTCGGTCTATTACAAATTATAATAATTAATAAATAATAAAATTATTATTAAATATTAAATTTAATTAATATTAATGTGTGAGACCAGGTGTGTCTAGTTGCAATAACTAAATAATGATTAGTTACTGTCTTACCGAAGCTTTTTGACTTGTCCTTGTAGCCGGCCGTCCAAACAGAACTGGACAGTGGAGGCGCGTGCCTGATTTTCACGGACCGGTCTGTTTCATTGCGTACATCTTACATTTCAGGCCGTTGCATCAATTAAATTACTATAATGTTCCAATCAAGCGCCCACTATATAGCCACGTCTTAGGTCACACTTTGGGGAATCCTTCACTTCACTGTATATCAACATCCATGTATTCTATTTTTATTTGTATTCGTTAATTTCCTATATATATTTTGGGTAATTAATTTATTTTGAAAATTCTTCCTCTAAAATTTCACTATCCTTATCACTGCACTGGACTTTGACCAAGCGTTAAGATTAATTGCTCCGACTGACTGGCATATTTGAGAATGATTCCGCCCATCCGATGGATTGACTTTTTACTTGGTCCATCATTTCAGCTATTTAGCAGCCGTAAATGAGTATGCTTTTCCTCATTCTCTGATAAACAAAATAAATATTAAACAATATTACTCGGGTAAGCAAAATATTAATAATGATAAATATTATTTTAATATTTATTTATATTTAATCGGAGAATCACTTTTACATATTTTATACTCAACTATATCATTAGAATTTATTTTTTATATATATTCAAATGTCATAAAAACTTTATTTTATTTTTGGTTTTTAATTCTCAAAAAGATTTAATTTATTTTTTAAAAATTTTATTGAGTCAATAATTGTTATGCGGGTACACTAACCCCTAGACAAGGTCATAGGTCATATCAGACCAAATTTAATATAACTTATTATATTTACAAGTTATATCATGTTAAGACTTGTGATATGATAAGATATGAGTTTTCGGTAGGTTGAACCTAAAGACCCCGATGCAACCCAAACAATTCATAGACACAACATGACTAGTAAAATTTGGGTCGTGCCACTGCATAACGTGTCTTTGACATGTTTATATAGTACATATTTCATAGTAATTATACTTTAAAGTAATGTTTAGTTGTCATATGACAAATATCTGATAGTATATCTAGAATTCTATTGACTTGACACATCAACTAAGTGTATAGATAATTCACACCAAGAGCGTGTAGATAACTCAAGTTGCCTAGATGCATTTGTTACATTAGGCAAATGATTATACACATATCACCTTAATTAATTGGATGGATATGCATACTTAGCAAAACATTCAAACACTATATGCCCCTGGATGATGACAATACCCTCACCACTTGGCCATAAAAGCCAATAAAGGGATAAGGGCAAAGATCTTTCTTATCAATTCGATCATTTTTCACGTTTGTGAATATATTCTTTGAATTCTCTTTAGTTTTTCTATAATAACATTTCAAATTCACTTATTCACCAAAAGCAAGAATACTCTTTGTAATTGTTTTTTGAAAAAACATTTTAAAAAATTAAAAATAGAATAATGAAAATAGGTTTGGCTTAAAGCAACCAAACTTCTTTAAAAATCTCTTGTATTATTATATAATTTTCAACATCAACAAGAGACTCAAAACAAAGAATGGATTCGATCAAGAAAATAATATATAAAAATATAAAATAAAAATGATTTATACAAAGTGAATATCTATAAAAATAATATAGAGGCAAAGACACCTTGGATGGTTAAATCTACGAATAGAATGAGATGTCTTTGTCCCTAGGCTTGAGATTTTCTTGTAAGAAAATTTTTGAGTAAATGGGTTAAATTGTCACTTAAGCATACACAGTTAATTACTTTTTATTAATAATAAGTAATTTTTACTTACAAATTATCATAAAATCCAAATGATTTAAACAATATATATTGTGATATCGTCAAAAATAGTAAAATAATTTACTTGAATTAGTAATGTGACTAAATATGAATGTTCGTCAAATAAACTAATAAGAGATATTGTCGTTAATATTGATGAAGATGAAGAGATGCTTGTTAGAGATGAGAGATTTCTCTTTAATGATTTTTCATATGAGTGTCGTCGTTAAATAGTTACTAAAGTAGGAGGATGAAAACCGAAAGATTTGGAGACGAGAAAAATCACATTTGAAAATTAAAAAAGTTAAAACTATGATAAAATTATAAGTTTTCAAAATTAAAAAAAATTAAATAAAATTATAATTTTTTTAATATTATTAGTAAAATAATAGTTTTACTTTTAACCCTAATAAAAATAAACTTAACAAAAATTAAATTATTGATAAATTTTTAAATTTTTAAAAATTAATAAATATCAATTTAAAATTTTACTATATCTTAAATAGGAGGAGGACTAAATGTCCAAATTAAGACTTAAATTTTTCATGGGCATTAAACATTCTTCTAAAAGCCAAAGCGAAAATTTGTGTACTTAACAATTTTTCTTATGATGGGAAGTACGATCGGTGATGTATAAGTAATTTTAGAGAAGGTGGTGTGAGACGGCGGATCCGGCCGGTGAAGTGAGGTGGTGAAAATGCTGACATTGTCACAGTAAAAAAAAAAAAACCAGACAAAGTGATGGAGTTTACGGAATATATCTTACTGACGTACCGTCAAACGTATTGCTGTCGTACTGAATTTCATTTTGATGGTTTCAAGGCAAATTGATTCGTAAATATCTTTGCTGCTATTTTTTATTATTATTTTTTACATTCTATATAATTTATAGGGAGAGGACTATTTCCCACCAATTTTTGATGCGTTCTCAAAATATCACACAAGTCAGATAAAAATCTAGTTTTCCCATCTATGAGCAGTTAATGTGGATGGTTTTTGTTTCCATAAGGGTAAAATACCCTTGTTAGATGAAATGACAAAAATACCCCTCTACAAAATTCATCCCAAAATTGATGTGAGGGTTTTCCTTCACCCCCTTAGGTTTTAGAAACTAACATTTCACCTTACCTAAAGTTTTTAAACTTTGAAAACTAACATTTTCACCCCCAAATTTAGGGTTTCCAAATTTTTCAAAAAAAACACGGCCCCCCATAACTTTCAAAACTAGCAGTTTCACCCCCATTCTTCAACTTCATCTCTCGACGTCGTCTCCGGCGTAGTCACCTGCCTCCTCCTTCTCCTGGTGCGACGGCGGTGGTGGCCGAAAAAGGAAGAGACGGAGATCTCCTTCTCCTGGTGCACGGTGCGACGAAGAGACGGAGATCTCTTCGTCGCACAATGCACCAGGAGAAGGAGATCTTCGTCTCTTCCTTCTTCGGCCACCACCGCCGTCGCACCAGACGGAGATCTCTTCGTCGCACCACCGTGCGACGAAGAGGTCTCTCTTCGTCGCTCCACCCAGACGACGAAGGACAACTCTTCGTCGCCCTTCGTCGCTCGTCGCGTCGTTCAGATGCTACGACAAAGGACGACGAAGCGTCGTCCTTCATCTGTTCTTCCAGATCTGGATGACGCTTCGTCGTCCAGATCTGGGCGACGAAGGGTCGTCCTTCGTCGTCCTTTGTAGTCAGAGATCTCCCATCGATCGATTGCAGCGGCCGTTGGTGGTGGCCAGAGAAGGAAGCAAACCCTAGGGGGTGAAATTAAACTTTTCAAACTTTGAGGATGGGTTAGTATTACTTTTTAAAACCTGAAGGGGGAAACGGTAAAATTTTAAAGTTTTAATGTTTTAAATAGTAAATGACGATTTTGCCCCTGTTCCTAATTGAAAAAATGGACGGCAGTTTGGTCATGGGTGGGAAAACTGGATTTTCATCTGGCGTGGGTGACATTTTGAATACGCATCAAAAGTTGGGTGGGAAATAGTCCTTCTCCCTAATTTATATTATATTCCCCCAATCATGCATTTTTCTTTCCAGACTCTGAAATTCTGATTATCCGGTTATCATGTCACAGGGTTTATTCATTCGCTTGCAGTTATTAATATTTTGAAATATATAATATATATAATTTGATGTATTATAATATAAATAAAAAATTATAAAATATATCAAATTAATATAATTAATTAATATATTATATAATATAATATAAAATATTAATTAAATTATTTATTATTTAAAAAATTATATTATATAATATAATATTTAATATATGATATATAATATAAAAAATTAGATTTTTGATATACAATATACAATTCAACTATTATACATTTAACTATTACAACGATTGTTTCCTGATTAACAAAAAAGAAAATTATATTAAAATCATTTAACCATATTAACTCACCTGTTGGTCCAAAACCAAAGTTAAGGCAAAGTATTTAATAATATAATAATAACATAAATTATAAAATAACTAATTAAACTATTTTAAAAACATTTATGAGAAATTATAATAAATATGTAAAACTAAATGGTGTTAAGTGAAATGATCTAAAACTTTAAAAATTAAGCAAAATTGCCCTCAATTTGGGAAACGACTAAATTGTCCTTATATATAAACTCCACATTTTCTCTAGATTTATTGTTCAAATTCAGAAAAAAAATTGGATCTCCCATAGGGCGCAACTGGTTTTCGTTTTTTCCATAGACTTTTTGTGTTTTTCGATAATAAAAAATGACAAATAAAGATAGTACATCATCTCACTTCTTATTTGAATCAATTTATTGTTAAGAGTATTAAGATTTGAGGGAAATTTTGAGGTTTAAATATTTTGGGTTTCGATTTTAAACAATGCATAAAATGTTTTGATTCTAGGTTGTTTTACTTGAATTTAGAGGTTGAAATGACGATTTTTTGCCAAAAAATGGGTTAAATCTGTTGACGCTATGGTAATCTCCCACGGGCGCTCATGGGGTGGGGGGAAAATTTAGCGTTTTCAAAATTTTAGGAGAGGGGAAAGAGGGGCGTAGGAAATTTTATACTGAACTGTGAGGCAGTCTGTGAAAACCGTGGGTTGGGTAGAAATTGACTTTTTTAAACTATAGGCTCTTAGGAGACAGACTTTGAACAACTATAACTTTTGATCCGAAAGGAGTTACGGTGTTTCAAGCTCTATAACGACAACCCGCTTCACCAATTGAGCCCAATTTGGAGGCCCAAATAAAACTGTTTCAGTGTGTATTATGCAGTTTTTTTGTTTTACCAAATTTAAGATTTTCAGTTTTTATGATTTTGAGCTTATTTGTAACCGGACTAAACTTTTTTTATATTTAGTTTTCAAATTTGATATCTGTCTCTTTAGTTTTGTGCTTTTTTGGATAAATTTTACGATGTAATTATGAAATTTCAGATCAATTTTTCAATTTTTTTGTTTCAAAGAACGTCTAGTTTTCAAAATTTAGATTTTTTTTTTTCAGATTTTTAAGTGCTTTTTTAATTGTTGACATTTTAGGGTATTTCAATATATCTATTTATTTTTAACATATTATTTAAATCTTTTATATATTTGTGTAATATCAAAACACTCTTCATATTTTTCTAACATTTTATTTAACCTCTAAATTATTATCAAATATCCAAATGTCCTATTTACATGACATACAAAATAGGATTAACAAATAAAATTAAGTTTTGAGTTAAAATTCATATAAATATTTTTTTTTTATGAATTGATTTTTTTTATTTGAATTCAAAAATATGAACTTATTCCTTCCAAATGAACTTATAATAATTGATATTAAGTAAAAATAAGTATTTAAGTGATATAAAAAATATATGTAATGAGAGTGAGAATGAAAGAGCTTATATAAATATAATAAAAATTAATTTTAGTATTTTAAAAAAAATTTAAGATATTTGTATTTAAAAATAAAAAAATAGATATTTTTACGTAATAATGAGGTAAAATAGTTATTTAATTTAACTTCCCTCATTTTTATCTTCGCTATCCAGACGTCCCGTATAAATGTCATAGAGTAGGTGGGTGGAGAGTCTATAAAATGGCAACGGATTTATCTAGAGCCCATCTTATTCTACACTCAATTAAAATTTAATAACTCAATCAATCACTTGCCACCTCAACTGTCTCTTCTTCCAGCTCTTTCCCTCTTCTTTTATGTACACCTAAGTCTCTCATTATAATACCCTAAACTGAACAACCAACACATCCAGATTCACGATCTTATAGCTTCAATTTCGACTTCATCCATGGCTATGGCTATGGCTATGGATTTCGATGACTTCCTTGACCTCCAATTCTCCGGCTACAGCTCAACCACCACCACCACCACCACCACTACTGCCACAACCCCCACCACTTCCGACGACGGCCAACCCTATAACTGGAATGACTGGTCCCCGGTTGTCGATTGGGAGGCTTTATCAGGCGGCCATGAAGATTTTCAGGACCTTATCGATTCAATGATCGACAATTCTGGATTAAACGCTGCTCTAGTTGATAGTGAAACCAGTAACTCCTCCGTTGACACCACCATGGCCGTGGATGAAGAAACCAACGGCGAAGATTTCAAGGGCTTGAGGTTGGTCCATCTCTTGATGGCCGCAGCCGAGGCTCTAACTGGCGTTAACAAGAGCCGTGAATTGGCTCGAGTGATATTGGTTCGGCTCAAGGAGTTGGTGTCCCCAAACAACGGCACCAATATGGAAAGATTGGCGGCGTATTTTACCGACGCCTTGCAAGGTTTAATAGAAGGCTCCAGTGGTGCGCATGGTAAACACCTGATAACCGAAGGGCCGCACCACCATCATCACCGTGACGAACATCATCAAAACGACGTGCTTGCTGCGTTTCAGCTGTTGCAAGACATGTCACCTTATGTAAAGTTCGGCCACTTCACGGCCAATCAGGCGATTCTTGAAGCCGTAGCCAATGACAGGAGAGTCCACATAGTTGACTATGACATAATGGAAGGGATCCAATGGGCTTCCTTAATGCAAGCTTTAGTTTCCAGAAAGGATGGCCCACCAGCCCCACATCTTCGGATCACTGCCGTATCAAGAGGCGGAAGTGGGCGACGGTCAATCGGGACCGTTCAAGAAACAGGTCGCCGTTTGGTTGCATTTGCAGCATCGATTGGTCAACCTTTTTCTTTCCATCAATGCAGGCTGGAGTCTGATGAGACATTTAGACCTTCAACACTAAAATTGGTCAGAGGAGAGACATTGATTGTGAATTGTATGTTACATCTCCCACACTTTAGTTACCGAGCACCTGATTCGATTTCTTCTTTTCTATCGGGAGCCAAGAGCTTAAACCCAAGACTAGTAACTCTAGTGGAAGAAGAGACAGGACCCATTGGAGATGGAGGGTTTGTGGGACGTTTTATGGACTCATTGCATCATTATTCAGCGGTTTATGATTCATTAGAGGCAGGGTTTCCAATGCAGAACCGAGCCCGAGCTTTAGTGGAAAGGGTGTTTTTGGGGCCCCGAATATCCGGGTCATTGGCTCGGATGTACCGAACCCATGGAGGAGAGGAGAGTTGCTCATGGGGTGAGTGGTTGGGTGGGATGGGGTTTAAGCCTGGTGATATAAGTTTTGCCAATCATTGCCAGGCGAAACTATTGTTAGGCGTATTCAATGATGGGTACCGGGTGGAGGAAGCGGCAAATAATAGGCTGGTTTTGGGATGGAAAAGTAGGCGTTTGCTGTCAGCTTCTGTGTGGACTTGTTCGTTGGATTCTGAAGTGTAGAAATTGTTTGTTTCTTTCCGCATTGTAAAAATTGTTTGTTGGTTTGTTTGGTATTACCTTTCTAATAAGCCCACTATTTGTATTGTATAATAAGCGCCAGATCGGCTTTATGTTGATATGAACGGCTTGTACGAAACTGAAGTTTGAGTTTTAAAGAAGGGAAAAAGACTATTTCCCACCTATGTTTTAGTTCTACCTCAAACTTATACCCATGGGAGATGAAAATTCAGTTTTTTTCACTCATGACCAAACTATCGTCTAATTTCTCAATTAGGGGCAAACGTAAAATCGATATTTTACTATTTAAAACCTTAAAACTTTAAAATTTCACCTTTTCCCCTCTTCAGGTTTTAAAAACTGACAACTAAACTCATCCTCAAAGTTTAAAAAGTTTAGATTTCATCCCTAGGGTTTGCTTCCTTCTCTAGCCACCACCGACGGCCGATGCATTCCACTGATCTCGCATCTCTGACTACAAAGGATGACAAAGGACAACCCTTCGTCGCCTAAATCTGGACAATGAAGCGTCGTCAGATCTGGAAGAGTATACGACGTCCGGGTGGAGCGACGAAGAGAGACCGTTGCATCGTGTGATGAAGAGATCTCCGTCTCTTCGTCGCACCGTGCAATAAGAAGGTCAAGATCTCTTCGTCACACCATCGTCGTCCCACCAAAAGAAGGAAGAGGTTGGTGATGACGTCGGAAGATGAAATTGAAGAATGGGGGTGAAACTGCTATTTTTGAAAGTTATAGGGGACAACTACGTTTTGAAAAATATGGAAACCCTAGGTTTGGGGGTGAAAATATTAGTTTTCAAAGTTTAAAAACTTTGGTGAAAGATGAAATGTTAGTTTCAAAAACCTAAGGGGGGTGAAAAGTAATAACTTTATAACTTTTAAATATAAACAGTAAAATATTGATTTTGCCCCTGTCCCTAACTGAGAAATTGGATAACAGTTTGGTCATGAGTAAGAAAACTAGATTTTCATCTCTCGTGGTTATGAGTTTGAGATAGACCTAAAAAATGGGTGGGAAATAGTCCTTTTCCCTTTAAAGAACAATTATGCTTATGCTTTGATGGGTGCATACATTGGTTGTAAGCCGTATCATATTCTAGCCGATCATTATAATAACAAACAAATTATATATTTTAACTTATTTAATATAATAATTATAAATTTAATCACTATTTAATCAGCTATTCCAAATGGGATCTTTTGAAGCAAAACATTGAAAGCTTTTAAAATTATTTGGGTCCACGACCAGGCCAGTTATCATTTCTTTTAGTTTTGATTAGTGTTTGGTATGGTATGGTATGGTACGGTTGATGTCATCTTAGATTAAATATGATTAATTCCATAAAAATTATCATATGAATTCCAATAATATTATTTGTTGGCAAATCGCTTTCTTCTTTTGCCTCATCATGTTGAAGATTCCTCAGAATGTACCTTTCAATACAAATTGTATATTAATTTTGTTTGTCAACTATAACAAGATTATTGAATCCTCTTTACAACTAATTATGTCACCTAAAAAGTTCCCTCCTGTTATTCATCCTTAAAATGACACCCTATTTTCTTTATTATTTATGTTTTCATTATTGCAATTTATACACACCTAATGCTTTGTTTTTTTAATCAAATTTTTGTTCTAGAAACCATAATTTATTATTTATCGTATAATAAGTAATATTTTTTATATATTTTTTAATATATAATTTAAATATATAGATGATATATTATAATATGATTAGATATTATTTTATCTTTAATTTAAAATTATTTAATCATATAATGATACATCTGTATATCTAAATTATGTACAAAAAATATTTATGTAGAGTTTTATTGTAATTAAAAAGTTTAACAAATTTAATAGGGGTGTATGTAGCCCTTAGCCTTCCAATCTAACGATGTAGAATCCATTTCCCCTGCCTGCCCCATATGATAATTATATTAATTTGTTGATGCATAAATTCAATTAAAATCAATACATCAAATGAATTGAATATGCAATTCCATAAATTCTCTCCTATATTCTTTCTTTATTTTTTATGATCAAGAGTTATGAAAGAAAAATGTGAAAAAACTATTAGAATGAAAGACATCTATTGGCCCTATAATAAAATCAAAAGTTTAATCTAGAGATAGATTTGAATTATTGCTCTTATTTTTTAGATCATATGTTTTTACTACTTAAACTATCTCTAAAAATCTTCTGCAATATATATATATTATAAGTCATTCCAAATTTTGATTTTTGTTACAAGTTTTGAGTAAGTTTAGGTAGATTAATTGAAGTTTTAACTCGTAATCTTTTGAGTTAAGTTGATAACATATTATCTGTATATCCAAATTATTTATCAAAAACATATATATATAGCATTGCTCTTTGTATTACTAGGTAAAAGAGACTTTGAAAGAATTAATTTATTTGCCACTAAATACCTCTCGGGTGGGCAGACACGTAAGTCAAATGGGTATCGTAATAAAAACTCAACAATGGGCCTAAATGGCATGTTACTTACTTGATGGGTTTGTTTGTGTAATCAAGAGTTTAAATTTGATTTTACTTAATTCTAGTTTCTAGTTCAAGATTAGGTTATTATAAATAGGGATTTGATATTTTCATAGTTTTGAACAATAAAATTTACCATAAAACTATATGTATCAATTTTGAGTACAAAATAAGTATACATTTGATTACATAAATAGATATACATTTGATATATATCATAAACTGATTGGATGATTTAGAATCAATGATAAAGTAATATCTAATTATATGATGATATATTATATATATATATATGTGTGTGTGTGTATTTATGTACTAAAAAATAATACACATAGCATCGTTCTAAAATTTATGAAAGTTATTCAAGTGAAGGAGATAGCTTCATAAATTTGACTTTTGGAAAACTTGAACTTTTTAAGGAACCATTAATCAAAGATTTACAGTCACAAGCCCATTATCTAAAGTTTGGCCCAGTCCTGCCTTCAAAAACGCAGCAGGAAACCAGCCGCCCTAACCCCCTACAAATTTTCTTAGTCATGCAGAGTCAGTGTACCTGGACAAGTTCTGACATGCTTAAACCCTACTCCTTGAGGACTTTTACTTCGACATTGCATTCATTTTCTAAGCATTTTTGTATAAATACTCCTACGCGTACTCAAATTAAAAGAGCCACCAGGTGCCCATCTCTCATGGCAAATCTGTCCAGCGTTTCGACTCAGAAAGATGCCGTTTTGGAACAAAATGTGTCGACCCAGAGCGGTAATCGGCCCGTAGAGGTATTTCCAGTTGTTAATTTCTTGATGTTAGTTCGTTTTCAGCTGCTCTGAAGTGGGTTTGAGCTAATTTTTAATTTTATTTGTTAGATTTCACTTTTGCCATAATTTAAGATTGGTGTTTAGTGTTTCTTTGCGTTGGGTTAATAGTTTGTATAGGCGTACGTCTTCATAGTGCATTCGATTTGGGCGAGAAGATAGTTTGAATTTAATTAAATGATTTTTGTATTCCTAGACTTGAAGATTGTCATTATTTATGTGGCTGTTTCTTTGAACTTGTTAAATTTTGCCAATTGATTCTATATTTTTTGGCTATCAATGTTCTTTTGCTCGAATTATTTTTAATCAAAGCTTTAACTCAAGGGGAAGCAACCTGTACTATTTGCTTCAGCTTGTGAATTTTATTTGATTGGCACTGCATAGAGTTGCACGTTAAGAGTAGTAATTGTTGTTTTATGTTTGTGTGAATTTATGATGAAGAGGGACCCGATTCGATAATTATCTTTATATTTCAAATGATGCAATTGTACATTCTTATATCAGAGTCTTTGCTGAGTTCATGCCTCCTCTTTCCCGTTAACAAAATATTTTAGTCTCAAGATGGAAATTATTAAGGCTTGGCATATACGTTTTACGCAGTGTATAAAGTTGACAACTTTTGCTATTTTGGTGGTGCCTAAGTAGAAATATGAAGATATTGGAAGCTTGTGCTATTATAGATGTTTTCTCCATATCCATCTTTGAATCAGTTATACTTATGCTGCATGATATATAAATGTCTATTTGTATGCTTGTAAATGGGATAAAAATTGGGTTTTTTTTTTTCTTAAGTGGATTATAGTTTTTGCGCTCTGTTATTCTGGCTTCCCTTATATTGCTTTTAGATGAGGATTTGGATTATGTTCTTCAAAACTGAGTGTACATTCATTTACAAGTGTCATGAGCCCCATGCAACCAGGGCATAGTTCTTGCAAGTTAAGATGCCATTTAGCTTTCACTGGTTATTTTCTGTAGCCATTTGACTTTGTCAAAAATGCAACATGCCTCTTTTACTTTTCTCCTTTTTATAATTATGTTGTGTTATCAATACTATAATCTTGTACAGAGATCTATTTCTCGCTTTCCTTGTTGAACCCAATTCAAGATAACCACTTTGAGCTTTTCTCAGTTTTATGAATGTTGTTTGTATTCTGGGCAAAGGAAAAACTTCAACATAGTTCTGTCTATGTCAATTGAAGATTGCATATAATTTTTTGTAAATATCCCTGAATAATTTCTTCCTATTATCACTGGATTTCATCGTATTATAACTTGATTGATTAGAAATTGTTGATTGTTAATTACTTGCACTGATTGTATTCTATACCTATATATTGCATGTAAATCATTTAGTAAAAATATAAAAAATAATTATTTTCTCTATTGAATTTTGTATTGATATCTAAGTCAATGATACCTTGAAAGTAGCCATTGAAGAGCACCCACTGAAGAAATTGTCACTGGAAAAGTTGGAAATTATTTTCAGACTCAGAGGGAGCCGTCAAAGAGCACCCACTGAAGAAGCTGAAAATTTCTTCTAGAGCCAAGATCCTATCAACTGTTGTTGTCATGTGCTTTTGCACTTGCCGCTACATGCGTTGGTTGTTGTCTTGATCAAATGTTGTGTCAAATTATTTACTTTTTTTTTCTTATTTTCATTCTTGGTATCATCTTTAATTTCTACACATTTAAAGGAATCTGAGAGCTAGGTTACATGCAAATTTTGTATTGTCGCTAACAAATAAAACAACAAAATTGACAATTTCGTGCTATCACCATCAACAACTTCAACAAGTTTTCGATATTGATCTCTTGTCATTCAATGCCTGACGCTATCATTCATATCGTTGCTAGAAAAGCTTCATATCATTGACATTTGCCATCATCATCAACTTCAATCAACTATTTGCCAAAAAAGAGTGTCGATCTCTTGTTGGAACATCACTCTTTCACCCTCATTAACAACCTCTTCATCGAACGCCGAAGTTTTTGTCCGACCTGGCGGATTGTGTCACGACTTCAAGTTGCTCATTATCATCATTGTTGATCTAATCATTGATTTGCCTGTCCTCAAACGAAATGGAGTTGTTCGATATGGCTTCATTGGACGAGTCTTGTAGATTTGAAAGTTTCACCATTTTATTTTCTTCTTGAATCGAGAATTTGTTTCTTGAAAGAGAGAACAAGAGAAAGAAAATGATCAATCAACCTAACCTATTTCCTCTTTGTTTTGGAATCATTCATACAAAGTATGAGACATCCTTGTATATTCTAAAAAGAGATCGTATTTCTTTGAATTCCACTTTGCTATTGGAATTTGATCGAACATGATGAAATTTGTTGATGATATATTGCATGTGTTAGAGAATGTCAACACATGAATAACTCAATTGGAGATACAAACCTGCAAATTGGAGATTTCTATTGATGATTTGAAGAAATTGATAAGGAACAATCATGAAAGTACTGATGGAAAAATGAGAGTTATGGAAAATATTCTAAGAGAGATCCAATCAAGGGTTCTAAAGGATGAGCAAGAAAAAGAGTCTATTTCTTCCAGTGAAACAAAGACTAATGATGATGCTTCAAAAATAGTCTCGTCATTCGTCACAACCATAAATAATAAAGGTAAGGTTTTAAATACATTTGCACCTGTTTCAAATAGTACGTGGATAATTGATTCTGATGCGACATATCATATGATAGTTGATTTTAGACATCTCTCACGACTTAAATGCTCTTTACAACAAAATTTTTTCCCACTGCCAATAGTAACACAACCTAAGTTATTGGGGAAGGATCCTTAACCCTTATTGATACTCTAAATTTAGAATTTGTTTTAATTTTACCATCATTAGATTATAATCTTGTGTTAGTTTTCCAACTAACAAGGGCCTTGTCTTGCGTTATTTTTTTCGCCTAATTGGAGAAAATGAAATATAAGATATGGTTGTGGCATCGACAATTGGGGCATGCTTCCTTTAGTTATATTAAAGAAGTTATCTCCTAGTACCAAGTTTAATGTTTCCCATTTACATTTATGAACTTGCAAAAAGTCATTGTACATATTCTCCTTCAAGTTTAAATAAATGTCCAAGCTCATTTATGTTTATTCATTTTGATGTCTGAGGACCTTCCAAAGTTCCAACCTTGGGTGGATGTCAATGGTTTGTTACTTTTATTGATGACTGTATTAGGAAAACTTGGTTTTTCCTAATGAAAACAAAAGGAAAAGTGAACTTGTTTTAGAAATTTCATTAAATAGTTAGTAATCAGTACAATGCAAAGGTACAAGTTCTTTGTAGTAAGTATTAGATTTATGATTTTCAATAATACCTGGAAACACATGGAATGATTATCAAACCACATGTTATAACATACCTTGGCAAAATGGAGTGGTCAAGCAAAAAAATTGACATTTTTGAGAGTTTGTGCAAACATCATTAATGGAAGCTCATATGCATTTATCATATTGGAGAGAAGTGTTTACTTTCGCAATATACTTAATTAATTGAGTTCTTGCCAACTCTCGACTTTTGCACACCATTCTTGACTCTCAGTGATGCTATTATTGCTCCAAATGTTCCAAATTCAACTCCTCATGTTTTTTGTTGTGTTGCTTTCATTCACCTTCATAAGCATCAATGTAACAAGTTAACTCCTAGAGTATTGCTATATGTTTTTCTTGGATATGTTATGCTTCAAAAAGGATATCGATGTTTCCATCTCCCAAGTTGTAGATTGTTTATCACAATAGCTGTGAAATTTCATGAAGATTCGATATATTTTTTGTTTAAGCTCAAACTTAAAGAGGAGTGTCTTAGGGAAATTTTAGACTTTGGACTATTAAAGTTATCACATCTCTAAAGAAAATAGATCTCCAAAAATTATCGCCAAGTAAAATGTAGATTTTCAGGACTTATTAATCAAAATATAAGTACCTTGGATGAGAGTAGTATAGCATTAGACGACCAAAGGGGTAATGAACATTCAGAAGTAGAAGGTGTGATTCCTCTTTTGACAACTGTTGAATCTTTGGAGTCAAACTTTTTTGTTAATACACTTGACCAAACAAAAAAACACTAATTGAGGAATGGCTTTGATTAACTTTCTAAGCCAATTAAAAGACAATTACCACAACATCACACTAAAGGTATTCTTAAAACTACATATGAAAACTAACCTTTCTAGCAAAGTTAAATATTCTATGAGTAATTTTGTGTCATATCATCGTCTCTTATAATCAAATAAGTCATTTGTAAATCAAATATCTTTTGTAGCTATTCTTAATAGTGTGCAAGATGTCTTAGTTGATCCCAAGTGAAAAACTTCTATGAATAAGGACATGAAGTTCTTACAAAAAAATTTGAGAATTTGTTGGTTGCTCATCAGGGAAGAAACTAGTAGATTGTTGATGGATTTAAACTGTGAAGTACAAAGCATATGACATGGTGTAATGCTTTAAACCAAGATTAGTTGCTAAAGGGGACACCTAAACTTATAGGATTGACTATACAAAGACGTTTGCACCTATTGTCAAAATCAACATGGTTCAAGCATTGCAATAAGTGACTACATACTTGGATTGACCATTACAATAATTTGATGTAAAGAATGCCTTTCTACATGGTGAATTATTTGAAGAAGTTTACATGGATTTCCTACCAAGATGTGTGGTACTAGTAAAACATAGTCAGAGGGTGTGCAAATGCAAACTAAAGAAATCAAAGTATGGCTTGAAACAATCTCCCAAAGCTTGGTTCGAAAGGTTCACAAACTCAATGATAGATTTTGGATACCATCACAGTAATTCAAATTATACTCTATTCTTGAATAAACGAAGGGAAATAAACAATGTACTCATTGTTTGTGTGGATGATATGGTTGTCATAAGGGATGATTTGGTAGAGAGGGCCTATAGAGACACTTATCTAAACAATTTGAAATGAAGGATTTAGGCTCTTTGAAATACTTTTCTGGGATTGAAGTTTCAATCAGTTGAAGGAATCTTTCTATCCCAAAGAAGTATGTGATATGACTTTGAGAGAACTATGCCTCAAGAGCTAGTTATTGAAATTGGAGAGCCTAAAGTTGTATAAATCTCATATTAGAAGTCCATACTTTCCAATATGGGATCCAAGTTTTATACCATCACGCTTTGTAGCCTTGGCGCCCATGCGGGCTAGTATGCGCTAGCTCCCTGCCAATCTTGGGCGAACAATGCAATATCGACGTCACCTCCTGCGCTGCAAGATTGCAAATGAGAGATGTGGTGATGATTCTGATACCAAATGATATGAACCTTGGGAGAACCATACCTTAAAAACTAGCTATTGAAATTGGAGAGCGTAAGACCATATAAATCTCATACTAGAAGTTCATATTTTCTAATGTAAGATTCAAATCTCATATTTTGTATTTGAGATCCTAACAGTATGTCTTAGATCTTTTATCTTTTAGAGGAAACAAAGATGTTAGAATGTCAACCAATTGATACATCAATAAAAGAAGGTTTGAAGTTAAGTGTTGAACCTAATCAAGTTTTTGCTAACAAAAGGAGGTTTCAAAGACTTGTGGGGAGACTAATGTATATGTTTCACATAAGGTTGGATCTTGATTTTGCACTAGGTGTTGTTAATCAATATTTGTGTAATCCTAGAGAACAACATATGAATGTAGTCATGCACATCGTATGATATCTAAAGCCTACTCCTAGAAAGGTAATTTTGTTTATCAAGAAGACAAATTTCCAATGCATAGAAGAGTGTATAGATGCTGACTGTGTAGATGATGGACGATTCACTTTAGGTTACTTTACTTTTGTGGTGGTAATTTGGTTACATAGAGAAGTAAGAAACAAAATATTGTTGCCATTCTAGCATTAAAACTTAATTTAGAGGTATGACACTCGGACTATGTGAAATATTTTGGCTACAATTCCTCTTGCAAGACTTGGGTTACTCATCTGGGCTCCTAATTTAGTTGTATTGTGACAATAAAGTTACATTTGACAGTGCACATAATCCTAAGCATGTTGAGGTGGACAAATTCTTTATTAAGGAGAAACTCAATGGAAAATTTTTGGAGTTACCTAAGATCTAATCAGAAGGCCAGTTAGTTGATACTCTTACCAAAGTAGTCTCAAGTCGATCATTTGCAAGATTTTTAAACAAGTTGAGCATCAGTGACATCTATGCACCAATTTGAGAGAAAGTGTTATCGGATTTCTATTATCAAACTTGACTGACTAGGAAATTGTTGATTGTATATTAATTGCATTGATTGTATGTTATTACTTATATATTGGATGTAAATCATTCAGTAAATATATGAGAACGAGAATTATTTTATCTATTAAATTTCGAGTCTGTCGACTGAATAAGTAGAAGGTTGTGACCTTTTGTTCTTAGTGTTTCATTCTTGTAATAAGTTGCTCTCCCTTGTCAGGTAGCTAAGCGCTTGGAAAAATTCAAAACGACAATATTTACACAAATGAGTATGCTTGCCATCAAACACGGAGCTATAAATCTTGGCCAGGGATTCCCCAACTTTGATGGTCCAGAGTTTGTTAAAGAAGCAGCAATTCAGGCTATTAATGATGGTAAAAACCAATATGCCCGTGGATTTGGAATTCCAGAGTTTAATGCTGCAATTGCTGCCAGGTTTAAGAAAGATACTGGACTGGTGGTGGACCCTGAAAAGGAAGTTACTGTTACCTCTGGATGCACGGAGGCCATTGCTGCAACTATATTAGGTTTGATCAATCCCGGTGATGAGGTGATCCTTTTTGCTCCTTTTTACGATTCTTATGAAGCCACCCTCTCCATGGCTGGTGCAAAAATCAAATGCATCACATTGCGCCCTCCTGATTTCGCTATCCCCATTAATGAGCTCAAGTCCACAATCTCAAAGAATACTCGTGCAATTCTTATGAACACGCCACATAACCCCACTGGAAAGATGTTCACTCGGGAAGAACTTGATATTATTGCATCCCTTTGCATTGAGAATGATGTGTTGGTCTTTTCTGATGAAGTCTATGACAAGTTGGCATTTGAAATGGATCACATCTCTATAGCCTCTCTTCCTGGAATGTTTGAGAGGACTGTAACAATGAATTCCTTGGGGAAGACCTTCTCTTTAACAGGGTGGAAGATCGGTTGGGCAATAGCACCTCCACATCTGACATGGGGAGTGAGGCAGGCACACTCTTTTCTTACTTTTGCTACATCCACTCCAATGCAGTGGGCAGCTACAGCTGCTCTTAACGCCCCAGACTCGTACTATGTGGAGCTAAAGAAGGATTATATGGCTAAGAAGGCAATTTTGGTGGAAGGCTTGACTGCTGTTGGTTTCAAGGTATTCCCATCAAGTGGCACGTACTTTGTGGTTGTAGATCACACTCCCTTTGGGCTGGAAAATGATATCGAATTTTGCGAATATCTGATCAAGGAAGTCGGTGTAGTGGCAATTCCAACTAGTGTTTTTTACTTGAACCCGGAGGAGGGGAAGAATTTGGTCAGGTTTACCTTTTGCAAAGATGAAGGAACTTTGAGGAGTGCAGTTGAGAGGATGAAGGAGAAGCTGAAGAAAAAGTGACAGCATTTATGTTAGTCGGATTCAGTCATGTCAGAGTATAAGAATGTTTCTCCTTCTAATGCTTAGCATTTCCAGGTTTGAGGTAATTGTTATCATTCCCAGGAGAATGAATTTTATTTAAATAAATAGAATTCTGCTTTCTGTATCTTTAATCAACATGTAATGGTTGTTGTTTAAGTGTTTATGATCTCTAAATTTGCTTACAAAAAGAGCCAAAAAATAAAGAAAGTTGGTTCTGTATTCTTGAAATTGAAAAGACAAATGGGACTCAAGATATATGACAAATGCAATCCGTTGTATCCATGTGATTGCGCAGATTATGATTGATTATGGTTATAATTAAAAATTATTAGAAAAATTTAAGAACATGGATCTTAATACATGGTGGCAGGAATTAAACTTAACATCACTGGGAATTCACAGAGACCAGCGGTTAAAATGATAGCGATAGGATCAGGGTGGATATAAATGATATAGATTATTAATATCCCTTGGTGCAAATTTAATTTAAATGGAAAATAGTTTAATTTGAATTCAATTCAAGTTGGTTGAGTCAAAATTAAGGTGATTTGAATAAAAATATTCAACTTAAGTTCGGTTTTATTTTAGTTTGAATTATGGTACAGATTTGTAATTCAGAATTTTGAATTCATGATTTAAATTTGTAACTCGTTGACTAAATAATAACTTTTTATCTAATGATAGAAAAACAATATTGTTTTAACAATTGTTACACATAATTTGAATCATATCACTAGTTATGTTCAAATAAAATCGAATCATCTATTTAGTTTATAAGTTAAATCAAGTCAATTTTTTTCTAATTCAAGTTTGATTTAGTTTAAAAAATGAATTGAATTTCTTAATTCAAATTTAATTTGAATTTGAGTTAAATGAGTTTCAACTTATTCGTGCTTAGTTGAGCTAGCTTTTGAACCTCATTCAGCTCAGTTTTGATCCAGTCTATGGAGAATATACAGAGAGAGAGAGAGAGAGAGAGAGAGAGAGAGAGAAATTGTAGAGAATCCCCACCAGGGCCAAAGTTTTGCCACCGAATACAGCAGCCAGTGGTGAAGGTGGTTGCACTTTGCGGAACCCTTGTGGACTGCTTTTCTTTGGGTGGAGCTGCCCAGTTTGGGCCTACTAGTAAGACATTGTGGGCTTTTGGCTTTCCTATTTTGGGTTCTTGCATGGTGAACACAAGCTAGAATTGCAATGAAAAACAGTGTAGGCGGTTAGTGCAAACAACGCGTCAAAGGGCAAGATCATTATAGAAGAATGATGGAATAAAAAATTGAAGAGCATTCCGGCTAATGGGATAATCGTTCTTCAATGTCTTGTCTTTTCTGTTTGTTTTTAGTGCCACAATTATTTGATGCTTTTAATAATTGCAAGATTAATCGTTTACCACATAAAATATTACCAAATTTGAATATATAAATTCCCTACTTAAATTTTTTGACCAGGGTGAGTTCATGTTTTATGCTTGCTTCAATATTTCATAGAGATACCCCCATTGAACCAAAAAAAAAAAGAGATTTTATGTATAAAAGGGATATAAGTTCAAATTTTTTCTATGTAAATTTTATATAAGTTCAATATTTCATAGGGTGAGTTCATGTTTTTGACCAGGGTGAGTTCATGTTAACACTGCAGTATAATAAATTACAAGTCAGGTTCTGAAATTCACCACCGTCTCTCCTATTCAGAATCAAATCGATTATTCTTTACTAAATTTGACCTTTTCCACTTCAAATTGTTTCCCTGCCGGTTCTTGTTATGCATTCAATGCAGGCAAAGTCAAAGTAGGCCAATTAAATTAATGTGGTTGTTACTTTAATTTGTGTTTCCTTTGCAGCCACTGGCCATGTCATTGGAGTATTATTTGGTCAGAATTGGTTGACCGCTGCCTTCATTAATCATGTCCATATGTTTCTGTTAATGTAAGTGAACCAAAATGTGGTCCAATTTGAGAATTTAACTTGCAAGGGAAGTTTAAAGAAGTCAGAGTAGTAATCAAGAAAGATTGATAGTCAAACACATAATTGATACTAAAAAATTGACAATTCTATGTATTTCAAGCAATTAGTTGTGTATGAACACGAAACAATTACGTGTTAAAAGTTATAAATTGTAATATCTCTGTTCTAATAGTTTGATTTATTATTAAGATATTATTTATTTTAAATATACAATTTAAAATACGTTTTAATAGTTTAAAGGGTTTACAGATCATTCAATCAATCAATTTTTTTCATTCTTAAATGATGTAGGATGTGCATACATAATTCCAATATAAGCGAAATAATTATCTTTTATTTGAACCTTAATAAAATGATGATTTTTCACCCTTTAAGTTTGACTATATTTAACTCTCTGTTATCAACATCAAATCAAACGAGAAAAGAGAATTAATATTTACCCTTTTGTTTAATTTCATGGTTATTAAAGTTCTTGAAGGATAAGTTTTCATTGAATTTCATGTTGTGTTTTAACATTTTTGTTTTCATGTTTTGGTATTTGCAAATTTAGTTTATGATGTTTGTGTATGCACAAGCATTTTTCAATTAAGCTTGATGTCATAAATTCTTTCAAGTTTTGCAAAGATTTAGGGTTGGATGACGAAGACATCCATGGTAGTGATGGAGGTTGAGGGAGACAAGAGAGGCTAGAGAGGAGACAATGAGATTCGAGATTAAGTGATGATTATAGTAGAGAGGATAGAGATAGAAAAGGTTTAAATGCGGTTTCAGAAAAGTAGTTGAAGGGCTTTTAAGGGCATTTTAAATTATTCATATTTTAATATTAACGTAATTATCTGTTTACTTTTATATTCTTTTGTAGTTAAAGTTAATTGTAAAAATTGACTTATAAGAGAAAAAGTGATTTTTCAAACTTGAAAAATTTACCCTTTCATCTAAGTTTCATGTGAGAAATAGTCATTCCCATTTTCGCATGCAAGTAAATAGTATTGTGGGACTCCGTAAATTTTGACAAACAATTGCTCATACAATGTTAAAAGCAATGTGATTGTAAATAGGCCAAATGACTTATTCCACCCAAGGTTTAGTCAATTTTTAAATTTTTATCCGTTAAATTTTAAAATTTTCAATATTCATACTTTATTTAACTTCTATTAAAAGTTTTTATTAATTATAAAGTAAAACTGTTATTTTACTTATAAAAAAAATCATTTTATTAGTATTATAAAAAAAATTATCTCATTCCCCCACTTCAAATTTTGAAAACTAATAATTTTATATAAATCTTAATTTTTCTAATTTTAAAAAATAATTTTTCTTTCATTTTTAAGGTTTTTTTTCTTCTCTCTTCGGCCACAATCTTTGTTATCTTCCCACCCTTTTTCCTCCCTTTGGCTTGCCCTTGAACATCTTCATCTTTTGGCATTGACAAAGAGAGATGATTAAAGGGAGGAAAAATGGTGGGAGACAATGGAGATGGTTGCCACATATGATGGTAAGAGAGAGAAGCAAAAAACTTTACGGATGAAAGAGAAAAAAATATTTTTAAAAACTGAAAAAGATAAAATTAGGATAGAATTATTGGTTTTAAAATTAAAAAAATAAAATAAAATTATATTTTTTAAATATAATTAATAAAATGATAATTTTACTCTTCTAATTAAGGGTAAATTTTAATAAAAATTGAAGATTTCAAAGTCACCCTTGGGTGAAAATAAGTCTTTTAGCCATATAAATATCTGTTTTATTTCAACTTTCTATAACAATTTTATCTAAAAATTCAGTATAAAAGAACTTTGTAGTTTATTTTATCAAAAAAATGGGCTAATGAATATTTACTTAATTACCCTTTATAGTTAATTTTAACATTGTAAAAATGGGTCTGTCACATCTTTTCAATCGACTTTTTATTAGTTTGGTAAATAAATAAAAAGGATCTACCGAAGCCTGGGACTAATCATTAATCTCACCCCCACCGTCCACCAATTATTACTCCACAAAAGTCTACCCTACTCCACGTCACACCACATCACAACCCAACAACTTGCCTCGTTGTATCCGAAAGCGTACCTCTTCAAATCTCGGGATTCATGTTTTTTGATCGACGGTTATCGTACCACACTGTCGTGAATTCGAATACATACGGTGGAATCTTACCACCTATAAAAAAATTAAATAAATAAAAATAATAATATTAATTTACGCCTTTTTTTCCTATATATAATTAATTAAAGTTGAAATCATATCTTTAATTAAAATTAATTAAGTCTGGATTATGGTATTTTTTTTACCAAACTAATAATATCTCTTAAAGATTTTTTGTTTATTAAAAAATCAATTACTTTGACCGGTTTAATAAATTTCTTCCTACAACAAATCACTCAATAAATCCTAACAAATAAGTAATTTTTTATTATTAAAAATTATATTATAATACAAAAAACTTATTAATTTTTATGATTTTATTTTATTTAAATATAATTATTTTAAAATATTTTTATATTATTTATTATTTTAATAAAAATACTGTTATTTTTATTAAAAAATTTAATAAATAAAAATAAAATTATTTAATAATATTTTAATAGATAAAATAAATATGATAATCAAATTAAATTTTATATTTGATAATTATTAAAATATTTTATTAATTAACAAACTAAACAAAATAATGATAATAATCAAATATTGATCACCAATTTATTATAATAATTAATAGATATAATTTTATATATAAATATATAAAATTGTATGTATTATTTATGTAAATACCAATTTTCTTTTTTTTAAGCTTTACAAAAACTTTGGTATAAAATTTCAAATTACGGTGTGCCACCGTGTCATAGTAAAGCCAAAAAGGGGCGGGCCGAATCCAGATCCGCAGTACCAGATTTTCCCGTTAAGTCCAAGATCAAAAAAATCGAATCCAACGACTGTAATTTCGCTTATTCAATCTAACCGTTCTATCCCCATCAGACGATCCAGATTAAATCTCGCCCTCTCTCCCCATTACACCATAAATACCCGAAAACCCGGTCCAAATTGCACAGACTCTCAGTAATCTCTTCCAAACGCCTAAAAATTCTCTCTTCTTCTACCTATCTGTGTCTTGAGCTTTCTTCTTTCCTTAAAAAGGCTCTTCCATTTTAGCTCAGCCTGTGCTTATGTGTCAGTCCTTAATGTCGCCGGCCAAGGTCTTAAGAATACTTATCTTCAGAATTGGAATCTCCCGTTACAGAACGGCTTAGTAGAATTTAGAAAGCTGAAGATTTTGTACGTATTTTGGACGGTTGAGTTTGAATTTTTGAAGACCAATGGAGAGTCACAAGCTTACTAGAACCCAGTCGTCGCTTCTCCGGTCGTCACCCACCATCCGATCGTCCATCCACAGTCTCAACTCTGTCGCCGAAGCTGAGATGCGCAACGAGCGAATGGATGAAGAAGAAGGGAAAGGGAAAGAACAAGAATTGTTACTAAAACAAGGAAAGAAGAGGAAAAAATTCGGGTTTTCAAATCGAACCGGGTCGGCCCGATTTCTCCCCGTTTTTGCAATGGCTTCCTTTTCCTTCTTCACGCTCTTCTCTCTATTTCTCCTCGTTTACTTCTTGAACATGAAAAGAGAAGAAATCCCCACCTCGGAGAACCTGTTGTTGGCTTTAATCTTTGTAGCTATTACTCTGTTCTTGGCGAACAAGAACAAGAATTTAATCAGACAAATAACGCAAGAAACAACAAAAAGATTTACACTTACTTCAAGAAACCAGACGAAACCAATCCACTGGTTCATTGGAGAATCAGACGAGGAGAAACGAAGGAATGAGAAAGTGAAGAAGAAGAAGATTGTGCGTGAAGGGGTGGAGTTTTACAGCAACGGGGATTTCTATGAAGGAGAGTTTCACAAAGGGAAGTGTAGTGGAAGCGGAGTTTATAATTACTTCGTGAATGGAAGGTATGAAGGAGAGTGGGTCGATGGTAAGTATGATGGTTACGGCATAGAGAGCTGGGCTAGAGGCAGTAGATATAAAGGGCAATATAGGCAAGGTTTGAGGCATGGATATGGTATATATAGATTTTATACAGGGGATTCTTATGCTGGACAGTGGTGTAATGGGCAGAGCCATGGTGTTGGTGTTCAAACATGTGCGGATGGGAGCTCTTATGTGGGTGAATTCAAATGCGGTGTCAAGCACGGCCTTGGTCGCTACCATTTCAGGTATATTTTCTCTTGCTTTTTTTTTTTTAAATTTAATTTCCTGGTTTATAGAACAGTAAATTTTTGTTGGTGTTTACTTTTCATTGTTTTCTTGGTTATGGGTGTTTCTATTTTGGTCTATTGATAATTATTTTTTCTTAACGGTATTGAATTGATTTTCAGATTCAGATTATTCCAAGCTTTAATGATGTTGAATGATTTAAAAAGATGTAACATCATATATATGAAAATTACAATAATTGGTTTGCTAATTGTTTCAATGTTCTGCATTGTTTGGTTGGATAATCCGGAGAATGTATGAAATTTTGGTTTAACTTTCTGATATTGCCTCTCAGATTGTCTATGTATTGATTAGTTTTTTCTTCCTTTTGTACTCAAAGGCAGACTGAATTTTATTTGATATTGTTGATTTATAAATTATGTCATTGTGAGTCTCAGTTTGAATGTAAATTTTATTGTTTCGTAGAAATGGAGATCAATATTCTGGAGAATATTTTGGGGACAAAGTTCATGGTTTTGGTGTTTATCACTTCGCTAATGGCCACTGTTATGAGGGATCATGGCATGAAGGCCGCAAGCAAGGCTATGGCTTGTATACTTTTCGCAATGGAGACAAAAGATGTGGAGGATGGGATTGTGGCAACCTTAAGACTCCTCTACCTCCACATACAGATTCAGTACTTAGAGCAGTTGAGGTATTGTATCCGTCAATTACTTGTTCAGTATACATTACCTGTTGATGGTAGCACTACAAACCATTACTCACCTCAGTCTCGGATCATATATTTTGGTTGTTAAATTGCAGGGTGCTAGAAAAGCTGCTGACCATGCCATTCACCTACACCGAGTGGATGAACAGGTGAACAAGGCGGTGCTGGCTGCAAATAGAGCAGCCACTGCTGCTAGAGTTGCTGCTGTCAAAGCTGTCCAGAACCGGATGGATGGTAAATTTTGTGATATAGATGAGTAGGAATTTAGTTTTGCTGCATTGTGTAAATTCTACTAATTTTATGGCCCGGAAAAGGTCAACCCGTTTAGCAACAGCTTATCAGAGGTTGACAGAGTATGTTTGAGGTATTTTGATCACACTGTAACTTGTATATAAACCATGTAAATTGAATTCAAGATGAGTGGTCAATAGTTTTGTTATTATAGTTTGTCTGTTGTTCCATCCAGTTGAGAAATTATGTGGAGTTGTTTCATGGAACCCAATTATTGTGTTTGGCAAAGCAATATGGAGTCATAGGTTGGTTTCCATCTTGTCTGTTGAAGCATCATCAGTCATTGACGACTACAATATGAAAGCCTTATCTGCAATTTTAGGACCCTATCTCAAAAAGAAGCAAATTTTGGAAAGAATCCTTTTTTAAGAGGCAAATTGGTATCAATAAAACTCTATGTATTAACAGTGAATATTAATTCTTCTGCTAAGTAACATCTATGATATGTTATAATGCAAAAAGTAGTATTCGTTGTAAGTATAAATAATTTTACTCAATTGACATTTTAGTGAAGGTCTTGAATTGGGATAAACATAATGTGATTTCTTCCAAACTTTGTCTAACACCTCACAAGGCAACTTGCTTACAAGAAACTAACCATAAATTTTTTGCCAAACTCCTTGAGATAGGACACTTAATGGAGCAAAAATTTCCTAGTTTAAACTCGATATATCCATAAATACCTATTTGTTCACCTTACATTGGATGTTCAAAGACTTTTCAAACATCTATGAGTAATGTTATACGTATCTATTTTTAAATACATATATAAGTATACACATGATGTGTCATTAAGTGATTGAATGTTACTTTATTCTAAATTTAAAATTACTCAATCACTTGATGATATATATAAAGTGTGTATTAATGTGTGTACTCAAAATAAACACACAGTTTTTTAGTATACAAATGAGTACATATATAATATGTCATCATTTGATTACTGTTACTATTTCATTAATTCAAAACACTTACTCACTTGATAACATGTATTAAACATATATATATTTATATATTCAAAATGATAAGTATAATTTTATTGAATATCTACCCATATTCAGATCACCAGAATGTGGACATGAGTAACATTGTAAGATGTGAAAGATCTAAGAGCCATAACAGTTAGCCCTTTCCATTTAAACCTGTCAGCAGATGTCCTATACCAGATAATTGTCTCAAAACTCTTATGAATTTGTGCAGACAGGCTCTATTTGATCTCATTCAATATAAATGAGACGTCTAGTCATCCATTGTTACCTATTTAGATGCCTATATATATTTCATTAGTTTAAGTATGAGAATCCATGTGCCACCCTTCTTCATGTAGGATAATGTTGGGTCCTATGGCATTATTCAATGCATATTTGCACATGACCTTGTGGACCTGCTGGTGGGTTCTTGTCCTCATGATATTACAGCAAATATTTATTCATGCTAGTGGATCCACAAGCTGTGTTTCATCTTATTTTTAAAAGATAAAGGTGAAAAAAAATAAAGAACCCTTTTCTTTCTTTTCTTCTATTTGAATTTTCAAATCCATATACATAGATCCTTTTCCTCTCTTGGTTTTAACTTTGGCTATTACAGCTAGATACCAAAAACTCAAAACCATTGTTGGCTCAAAATTTCAACCACTCCACATGCATTTCACACAAGAGTAATAAAGTTGAATATAAAAGCAAATCCAACAAGAAAATGCAGTTTACAAATATATTTTTTGGGGTTAAGTGATAGGATCATTTATGTTTCCCGCTTTTGACTAATTCCCAGAGGGGTTTCCGTTTACCTCAGCCATGACCTAGCCTTTTCCAAACATGCACCTTTCTATTTTTTATAGTCAAAATAGAGAGAGAGGGAGAGAAGTGTCCTGGAACGAAGTGTACCTTTAGTTCAGATATTTTTTATTATAAAAATAAAATTTAAGTATAAATTATTAATAATATATGGAAAAAAAATTAATACATATGAATAATTATTGTGTTTAATTAAATATATTAAAAATTACAGGATATAATTATTTTAAAATATGTGTTATATTAATTAAAAATAAAAATATATTTTATCTTAAAAAATTAATAAGCAAGATTAGAATTTGTACAAAATCAATATTAATTTAATAGTATTTTAATATTTAAAGCATATATAATAATTTTATTATCTATGTTATATATTATATCACTAATAATAATAATAAATTATCAAAATTTTTAATTATGTTATAAAACAAAAAAAATAATAACAATAATAAAATATAGATATCCGTATTAATAACAAAAGTTATCATAGTTTTAAGTTATGATTTTAATAATAAGCATGTTCTATTCATTTGTGTTTATTGGAAGTGTCAAATCAGTGATCATTTTAGCAATGCTTGCATTAAAATATTAGTAGGGTTTTGTTGCATGCATCTGAATTATCTGTCTGGTCAAATTTCTTGGAGGGAATTCCCATTTAATGTTTTGTTAAAAACTAAGCCATAAGGTGAGGGGTTTGTCCCCATGAATATACATACAATTCAAGCAAATGGGAAGAGACCTTTAACTTGGCACTCATTTCTGTATGAAAAATAAAATCTTAGTTTAAAACTCCTTTGCTTTCCCTCTTTTGTAGATTTAAAATACAAATTACAGAACATAGAAGAGAAATGTTTGGTTCCTGCATTCATTATTCATTATATGTCATCCATATTTATTTCCCTTGTCTTTGTTCCATCAGTCCCTTCACGTACAGCCTAAGCTCTTCATTTAGAACTAATTTTTCATTGAACCAATCATTTCATTAGAAAAATTTTAAAGATCTTTGGTTGCCTGCATAGTTTTTTTTTTTTTTTTTTTTGGATAAAACTATACATATCTACTTTACTATGTAAGTAGGTATACATCTAATATATTATTATATGATTAAATAATTTTAAATTAAAAATAAAATAACATCTAATCATATAATGACATACATAAATGCATATCTATTTATGTGTATAACTATTTATATATTCAAAGTAAGTATGCATAGTATTATTTATACTTTTACCCCATAAAAAATGCAATTAATACTTAGTTTACAAAACAAATCATATACTTCAGTATAGACTGAATGAGTAATATTATACCGACAAACAAATTATATAAACTTATTCATATAATAGCATCTGATTGAGTGATTTTGAAGTGAGAAAAAAAATAAATAATCACATGATTCAATAATAAATTACCACTTTAATTCATATAAAAAAATTGTAAAATTTGTCTATGCATATAATTTTATTCAAATTAAATGAGAAAAGTTAATACGTTCTTTATTAAAGCTAAGCTAATTCCTCTGTGTGGACAATGAGTGGTATTACAAAGAGAAGCAATTTCTATTTACAGAATGTAAACATTTGCATATTTACAATCCTTCTCACGACAGCATATTCATTTTCATGCAATCTCACTCATTTTGAAAGCGCCCATTTCTTGCTTAATTTGTGTTAGGTCAAACATCAACTATATTTTTTTATAAAAACTTGTTCATGGGATTTTCATAAAATGTGTCATTTCATATTTTAACTTGGTCTTGAAGCTTATTGGTCCTTGTTAAAACCGCCTTGAGCCAGTGGCCAAGTTTTGAAATTTCTTGATTCTGACTTCACATGACATATAAGAATTAATGGTTTGAAATATTTGCCGTCCAAATTTGATTGCGTTGCTGTGGAGCGTTTAATATAAAGGTAGAGCCTACAAGCCAAGAAGTTTAAAGTGAAAGTGATATGATAAATATAGTAGTTTCTAATATATGTATATATATGATTCAAATTAAGCAAACTTTTCTGTCTTTAGTCTTGTTTTGGGTGGTGGTAATTATGAAGCCGTGATTTGGTTAAGTCACCTAATCCAGTTTGCTTTATTGACTAATTAGATGCAAATTAATATGAGCACTAAATTTATAATGTGAGGTTTAGTTGAGTGGCTTCATGAATTGCTTTTAAGCACCAAACTAATTAAATCCTTAATTTTTAGATACATTGAAGAAGGGTTAGAGGTTTATGTCATGAAAATCTTTCTTCTGACTTTTGATACACTAACTAGTATTTATATCAAAGTTGTGTTCAAAAGACAACCTAATGAGCTAAAACTTTTGACCACATAAATATATATAAACGGATAATGTTTTATTAATAAAAATAAAAAATGACCTTAAAGATAGGTTATTTAGAATATTATTGAATATAAATTATTCCTATATTTGATAAATTTTGGTAAAAATTAGTAAATATAAATAATTATTGTATTTAATGAGAAGTAATAAAAAAATGTTATGATATTATTTTACTTAAATACCCATAGGTAAAATTATTCTAAAATATTTTTCATCTTATTTGTTATATTAATTGAAAATAAAATTATTTTTATTTTAAAAAATTAATAATACCTAAGTTAGAGGTGGTAACAAGATTATTTCTTATATTACTTATCATATTACCATTGATAATTAAAAATTACTAGAATCTTTTAATGAAGATAAATTTTTTATAATACAGTTATTATTATTATTCATAATATAAAAAATAAGTGGACAACGTAAAAACTAAGCACATAGAATATATAATAAGATTTGATTATAAAGATATAAAGGTCGTTTGGTTGAGGAGATTAAAATATTATCAGATTAATCTATTTTTTACTATTTATATTACTTTATTTAATTTGTAAGTAATCACTTTATAAATAAATATATCAAATATCATTTATCGGATAATGGGAACACCTTTTTCTTTTCTTATGATTTTTATTCCTTATATGATGGTATGATAGATAAATGATAAGCTTATGTGTCAATTTCATTGTCTTAAACTTTAAGATATTTTTTGGTATTTAATTTTAGAATTTTGGGATTTTAATCTCATAAACAAATTTTCTAAGTTTGGAATTATGATGGAGTTGATCAGAATTGCGTGTAAGCAGACTAATTTAAATACATTGACATTGTTGTGTGCAAGTGTTCTTAAACATGTTCTTTTTTTTTTTTTCGTTTGCATAGTTCTTTTATTTTCTTGGTGGCCAAGATTGAAGAATTAAATGGTGCTGTCGTAAGAAATAGTTTGAATGATAAATGTGGGAAGTGTTTAAACAAAAGAGTGTGGATTCAAAATTCACTTATAAAATATCAAAATTAAATTATTGACTTATTTGATATAATGATTGTGAAATCAATCACTCAACTTAAATTTTGATTATTATAATTGATTCGTTTAAAAAAAAAATCTACATGAAATAAGGGATTAAATGGAACTAGGGTTAGACCTAAACCAAGCTAGTTCAGACTTGAAAACTAGTTTGATTCGATTGGAATTTGTTTATTTCAAAAATAAACAGAGTTCAAGTTAAGAGGTTTGATTAGTTTTAAAATCGATTTGAACTTGAACTTGAATTATAGAGAGTTCGATTCGGTAATGGCTCGATTCAGTTTGAACTTAGCTCATGACTGGATTCAAATTATATTATATAATTATTAAGCAAAATCATTTTGTTATTGACTCACGAATTCAAATTATAAATCTGAGTCATGAATTTGAATCAAACTCAAAATGAATCATTTTTATTTGAATCGAACTTCAATCATCTCTAATGTTGACTCAATGAATTCAAACCAAACTTAAATCAAGGAGTGTTCGAGCTTGGTTCGGTTCATATTCATCTCTAAATGGAGCTCCTTTTATTTCAAAGTCAAACAAGGAGCAAAACTATAAAATTATTTTGGAATTAATTGATCTCAATACCATTTAATTTAAAGAATCAGAACTTTTATGGCATTGACCCTGTGACTGTTTCAAAAATGTCCGGCGTTTACAATGATCAAATTCAACAATATTTATGAGGTTAGCTGATCTTGTGTCAATTTTCAAATCAAAACCAACTTTCTGCATTCTCCATGGTAGGTATGGTATTGCATTATTGAATATAATTTCTTCGAATTTAAGTCTACCTTGTTAAAGAAATATCGTATGATCTTAGTTTCTTCCCTGAATCAAATAGACTATGTTCTTTTTCAACCATTTAAAAGAGAGAGTGATCTATACATGTTATTCTTTTCACATTTTAGGGTTTCTTTAGGTAGCCCATACACGTCCATAACTTCACCAATTTACTAATAAATAAACTTATCGATTTAGAAATAATTACTTTACACTTTCGGTGGGCTAAAAATATATGAAAATATGTATGCTGGTAATTATTTTTTGAAGATAATTATGGCTCATCAACCCCACATCCATCTTGTTTTGTCTCTCAACAAAACTAGTATAAGTTTTATTGCCCAGTTTACAACTGGAGATTATAATTGGACCGTAAAATCGAATCTTCGACTTGCCCTTTTTCAAGCAAGTAAGGGATCTCTAATAAAGACATGGATAAGGTGACTAAAATTTCCTTAGTCGGGGATGAGTGGGGACAAATATATATATATCCCGATTCATTGTTTTTTTAGTTCATCTTCTTTATTATATATTTTTTAAACTCTTATACATTGAATTATTTTTAAGAGTTTTAAATTATTATAAATATGTTTTCACATTTAATAAATATTTTATTATTTTTTTAAAAAACATACGAAGAGGAAAGTGTGGAGAATTTTTTTCATGCGAATAGGGAGAGGAAAGGGAAAATATTTTTTTTTCATAAGTGAACACAGGGATTCCCATCGTCCCTCTGTCGGAGATGGGGATTTAAGTATTCAGTCTCTACCTGCCATGTTCCATCTCTATTTATCACTATCATATTGAGATATCAAGCTTTAACATGATCAAATCACCCAGAATGATCGGGTAAAAAGGGTTTAGTAGATAACAATGAAACTTGGAAGGAATCTTATGGATTTAATTATCCCATTAACATGTAGGTGGAAATTGTTTCTTAGCATGATTGATTAATATTCATTTCTGAATAGAAATATCAAATATATATTATTTTCTGAGGAGTGGAACACAATCCACAGGCATTTATAATTTTCCATTTGAATCTTCGGCTAAGTTTGCTTCTTGGGATCATAAACGCCCTTTGCGATTCTTGAAGAGTTTATCAAGCACATACATTGATCAATCCAGGATGACAAAGCAGTGAGTCAGAGTCAGAGTCAGATCACCTAACACTTGAAAAAACCATGCAATAAAAATTGATACCCTCCTACTTGTGGGATTAAAAATGCTGATAATTTCTTGGGATCATAAATACTCTGAGCCAGCACATGAAGTAGTTAAACAGGTTTCCTAATGCAGTGATAATCGTTTGTTTTTTTGGTGACCAGTGGTAACCGGTTGTTACAATTATTGAATTTACATTTCTTGCTTCTTGTTATTGATTAGTTGTTGGAGATATGGCATGGAGTTTTTAATAGAATTTATGGTTAACCGAGCAGAAACTTGATGAGAAATAATGGAAGATTAATATTTTCGTATCTCTTTTTACACAAGTCAGCCACAAGAGAGAGGTGGAGGGAGGGATTACAGCGGTAAGTCCGCCTAAGAGAGAGATTAAGGATGAAGGTCATCAAAGAGAAATGGAGAGACTAAGGATAAAGGCTGTCGAAGACAACGAATTTTGTTGGTAATAGTGACGGTTTCAAAATTTTAAGGGAAAAATTATTACTTTTCAAATTTTAGGTGAAAAAAATTATTAAATTTTTATATTAAAAAAAATATATAATAAATTTTTTATTTTGTAAATATTTTTAACTAAATAACATTTTTATCCTTAACTTTAACTATGAATTTTAATATAATGATAAACATTTGAATTTTTTAAAGTTAGTAGATGAAAGATTAGGGTTTCATCAAACCCTAAGTGGGAATAAGTCTTTCAGCCTATTGAGAATGGACAATCCAATTGAACTAGTGTTGGATTCGAATCGAAATTATTCAAATTCAAGCTTGAGCTTAGCTCGAACGAGCCCAAGCTTAAGCCAATATTCTCGAGTTCAAGCTTTAGAGTGTTTAGTTCGTCAAGTTTGTGAGCTAAAATGTTGATATAAAAGGACACCGTTTTGATTAATATGTATTAAAACGATGTTGTTTTAATAACGAACTAGTAAAAAACTCAAGCTCAAATCAAGTTTGAGCCGAAGTCAAGCTAAAAGCAATAGAGTTCGAGCTTATTTAAAGCGAACTCAAGCTCGAACTCAATTTCATATAAATCAAATTGAGTTTGAGCTTAACTCAATTTGAATTGAACCCTAAATTGGAGTGTCCAAGGGGTCTCAACATAATTTGGGCCTAAACTCAAGCCATTGTTAATTGATAATGAGGACTAATGTATCCATATAACCCGCAAAAGAGTTTTTTGTGTGTAGAAATTTCGAGAGAAAATTCAGTACCCGTAAGTAATACTGGCCCAGAAAAAAGGAATGATGTGAAAAAGGCCTAGTTTTGGAGATATGGCATAGGCCCAATGGTCAAAATAACCCACAGCACAAATCTCTTGGAGCACCACACCTTCGGTCGATAATATCCTATGATATAAAATATGTATTTTATGATAAAATATAATATAAATAAAAAATAATATATATCTTAAAATATATCAAATACAGTAGATATATTATACAATATTATATATATATATATCTTATTATACGATTCATATTATTGATACGGATAAATAATATATTAGAAATGTATATAAAAAATTTTGAATTATCAAAAATATTTATAGTATTTTTTTAAAATAATAATGTGTCAATAATTATTTTTTTATTATTTTATTTTTAAAAAAATATATCATATAATACGATATAATATATAATATGCAATATAAAAAAAATAAATTTTTGATGCAGAGTACTCATTCATTCCTTAAGCTAGACATCAAACAGTGATAAGAAACAGCCCGCAAAGTTATATGCACACAAGGAAAAAATAGCCCTCTGCAATCCTAGAAAGTCATAATTTGTTGCATTTCACGTCTCTTGATCATGCACACGCACTAAATTTATATACATGTACACAAATAGATTTGTACTACAGATGATTATAAACTAAAAAAATTATGTGGAAATTAATTAATTTTGCAAAGGTAATGGTCTTCGTTTGAGATGATAAAGGAGGGAAGAAGGCAACTATCGAGGGAGAAGGAAGGAAAGTCAGCCGCTGACCAAGAAGAAATCACTCGTCGGAGATGAAAGAAAACCCTAAGAAAATATTATTACTTTTCAAACTTTGGATGAAAGATAAATTATTAGATTTTTAAATTAAGAAGAGAAAATATAATAAAACTTTAGTTTTAAAATTTTTTTGTTAAAGGATAGTTTGTCATTAACTTTAAAAGAGAATTTTAACAAAATTTAACTCATAAATATGTGTTTGAACTTTTAAAAGTTAAAAAACAAAACTTTGAGATTTTCTTATACCTCAAGTGAGAATCTATAAAGAGATGATGCTATCTTTTAAAAACATTTGACTTCAACGATAAAGCTTTTTTCGACGAGAACAACATGAATCATTATGTTATTATAAATGAAAGCACATCAAATTTAGAGTTGAGCCTGAGGAAACAAGAAAGTTCACCTCAGTCCAAAACACTTAATACTATATGTACAAATAAATTTTATTAACTTGTTTATACAAACTAATATAACAACAAAAAATTAAATAATTTTAAAGTGAAAAAAAAAATAATCACACGTTACCATCTCAGTTTATATAAATAAATTAATAAAATTTGTTCACCTCAATGTGATCCAAATCCAACAAAGGACCACTATAAATTTATAACCAAGGTTTAGATTTTTAAAAAAGTGGTACATCTTAAAGCCATTTCAAATGAGTAAACATTTTTCAAAATGTTTTACACCAATGTACCTCGTAACAGATAGAAGTTTAACGTTGAACATTTGTTTCCTTTAGCTTTTCAAATTTTGGGAAGGAAAATAGTTGCAAGTTAATAGAAAAGAGAGCGTTCCATCTACAACCAGCTCACAAATGCTTGGTTTAATCTGTAAAAGCATGTTCCCCAATATTATCTCAGTAATGAAGCTCTACCAGCGTGAAACCCTTGTGTATACGCTGTGTTCTTGAATATCGTCTGCAATAAAGGTTTCCCTTGTGACTATATAATATAACTTAGAATGTTTAAAATACATGTATCAACCCAAGCATACACAGTGCTATGGTCCATTCTATATAATACGGTAAAAAAATGCTAGACATGAACTACATTAAACTGTTGAGACACTTGAGTGTTGCTTTTATGAGAAAAATTTGAGGAATAAAGAAGTTCAGATTCATGAATTACTCACAGCAAGGTTCTTGAACTCTGTGCAACAGCATTTTCTTAATCTGTTTGCAATCTCAGTTCCAAGCTCTTCCCCATGTTCTTTGATACTGCCATCCTTGGTCTGTATGATTCAATTTCTCGAGGTTATCCAAAAGTTACTTATTAGACTGGGAAAGAAGAAAGCATAATATCCTACATCACATACTTCTAAAAATATTTGGGCTGATATTTTATTCAGAATCTCTTCCACAAATTTCTCAGCATCAGTGAAGGCGCTTGAAGGATGTACAGCATTGGCAGACTTGTCCTTAATATTCTGAACATTTTTGGCCAGTTTTACAGCTTTCTCTGCACCAACAAAAAGGAAGTATAGCTGCAGTTTCAGTAGCTAGACTACACAGAATAGACTTGCAACTGCTTCAGTTTGGGAAAAAGAACCAATTTAATTGAAGCTGCATTCTTGCACTAACTAGTAAACAAATTCTTGTACAGGAAGTTCCCTTACTATCCTTTTTATTCTGATGGATCAATAAACATAAAAATAGCCATCATATATTCAAAACAAAATCAGATTCTTCCAATGTCTTTCCAACACCAATTTTCAAAAATAAAAGAAGTACCACATTCATATTATGCATGGTGCAAATTTACCTGCCACTGCCTTGGAGTTACTACTTGTAATGACGTTGTTCCCATCGGCATTCTGTGAAGAAGCTGATTTTTCTGGAGGTTCTGGCAGGATGGTAGAACCAGATGGGACAAAAGCAGCAAGGTCAGGAGGTTGATCTTTTCCAACTGTGGGGTTAGCCTGCAGGAGATTCAATGATATAGAAATGGATGAACTGCTAAAGAACTACATAGTGAAAACAACAACAAAATTCAACCCAAAATAACCTCCAGGTCAACATATGATGGCTCTCTCCCAATTGATTCAAGAAACTTGTCCAGATCATTGGCATTAAGAGCTGGTAACAGAAACAATATGTGAAATATCAGACACTGACTCATTAAGACAGAACCTTACTAAGTAATGCAGATCAACTAAAATAACATGAGAGCACTGTTATGCATAATCCAATGAAGCAGATGATCTAAAAGCACATGCTGGGTGCAGTAAGAACCCTTCATGAGTAAGCAAATTCCATTATGCAATACTTTTCACATCTCTGAAATCTCTACTATGACCCTCTGAATTAGTTAATATTATTATTAGAAAAGAGTTTTTACCAATATAGATTTGAACACTTTTTTTCAATTAGTTAACATTTTCTTATGAGATTTTTTTTTTTCAGATTTTTAACAAATTTGTCAATAAAAATCCTTGAACACTTTCCACTTACAGATTGACATGTCATTTGACAGTGGATGGAAGAAGCATCGTTCCTGAGTTTTGAATCCTTTATCCAACAACAGTCCAACATCTCTTCACAAAAGAAAAATTACAAGATATATTAGGTAGACGCTTCAGTAAACATGCTTTGTTTTTTGCTTGATTGCATGTTGTAATTACAAAGAAAAGTAAATAGCATAATATGTCCCTTATGAGAAAAGACCCTTCATGTTTAGCCAACAAAAATAATATCTAGATTTGTTTCCTAAATAATAAATAAATAACTTTAAATTTAAGAAAATATGATAACATGTGTTTGGTATTAAATTTAAAATCGAACATATAAAAAGGCAAAATTCAAAGCCAAGTAAATGAAAAAATAAAAATAATACCTTGCTGATTCATTCACCAGCGCAAATGGAGTAACACTTCCTAATGGCACCTTGAATAGTACAAAAAGTGCAACAACATCAGATTGTGCTCATATCATGACAGTCCACAATGCTATATTTCATAACATAAACAGTTGTACTCCCCAAGCCCTTTTTTGGTAAATGAACATGAAAGTTCCGCCAAGTGAATAAAAGAGAACAATTTCCATTGCAAGACAAACAAAATACTCTCACTTAACACAACAATCTGTTACACTATAAAGTCTATAAAACACTCAAAGTCCTCTGCAATAGATAAACTAAGATTATATCTCACTACTGTTGGTAGACTTGTCATGTGAGGATTTATTTTCAAGTCCACTTCATTAGGCCACATGGAGTTCTCGTGGCATGTGTTAATTTACAGTAGAGTAGCAGTTGATCAGTAATTAATGCAGTTGTTCAAATTATCTTGAAGAAGTTATATTTGAGTTAACATATAATTGTTTGATTTGTAAGTGTTAGTAATTACTGAGTTGCAATGTTGCATAGTGTCAGCCATGTTAAAATTATATTTAATGAAGACAATAACTGGTCTATTTAGTTTCTTACAAATAGGAAAATATGATACAAACATAACATGATGACTTTCCACAAACGTATTATATATCATGTAAGTAGCAATTTACTGTGCAGATATTGCTAAAGAATACCCAAGCTGATAACACCTCTTTTAGGTTCAGTGCAATAGTTGGACCAACTTGAAACTATAACAAAGATATCCAGAAAAGGTTAATTTGGTTGGTATTAATCAGCTTGCACATGCAACCTAAAGTATAGCAAAAGGAATAGACCTACAAATGCATTTACTGATAGAGAGTTGAGAAAAAAATTTACAAAAGAATGGTATCTATGCTGGGAGAGTAGTATCAGAGACATCTACCTACCTGAAGTATTTCGGGCAATGCCTCTTCAGGAGCCATCCTCAGACCTCCCTTTCCAAGACCAAGTCTTTGAGACAAAACTGCACAATTATGGGACCAGAGAACTCACATTAAAAACCATGAATTTATAATCCATTCATAAGCAGAAACCAATGACAAGGCAGCACAAATATATGCAAGCCCTTGACATCAACATGCCCATTTTGGTTTGATACTATGATGTTATACCTTTCATATCAACTTTTGTACCAGCCAGAGCAGAGACAATATAGTACCTGTGTTTCTTGTCCTACAAATACAAGTATCTGGAATAACTGCGCTATAAATGTAACAGAACAAAAAATTAAAAAAAAAAAAAAAAGAAAGGAGATCCGTGGCCATAATAATATGCAGTTAAAACAACTTTACCAGTATCAAGTATTATATACCTTCAAGAACAAATTTTTACATCCACCTCCCATACCTCCAACATATTTTTCCTGAAAGTAAAGAAATGTCTCTCTTCAGATCTATTACCATGTAACATGTGCGTATGTTAGAAATGATATATACCAACTCCTGCTTTCTCCTCTTACCTGAGCTTCAACTGTCATTACAACAGGATGTTCATACTTGGAAAATTCAATTTGAAGATCCTAAGAAATCCAATATAATTATTAGTACCAGAAAATAAAAGATACTAAAGAAAACTCCAGTACACTCAATCAAGAGCGCCGCAGAGAGGAATGCACATAAACACAAAAATAAGAAAATCAGTATTCAACATAATGTTGCCATTTTCCAGTAAAGCCTGTCTTAACAGTTCTGCAAATTAAAAATATCGTTATATCACAAAAGAAAAACTGATAACACGGTCCAATTATAGACCAAATTTATAAAAAAAAAATCTCTGATGTCTCAAATTTCCAAGGGAGAGTAATCTCAACTTCTACTGTACACAAATTCTAAAATCGATGTAAAATGGGTGAGAAGGATTGAGTCATGGCTGCATGCAGAAAAAACACTAAAATAATTTAGAACTTCACTAGTAGAAAGAATATTGGGTAGCAACGAAAAAAAATAAACCCATCAAAACGCAAATACAGCGAGCAAATGCAACCTATAAACAAGCAGTGCCCAGCATTCTTCACAAGGCCAGTTGTCACAAAAACATGTTCAAATGGATGAATTAGTAAAGACTCCAGCAACAGAGTGATCCAAAACATATTAACATTTAAAAATATATATATATATAAGCTTAGCTGCACATTATTCCCACGTTAAATCGTTCATATGGCCGCTTTAAGCACGATAATTCCCGAACAAACTCTAATACATAATTCACGGAAGCTAAAAAGTTATGCTCAAGACATAAAATTCATATCACTTTACAATATAACCATGAAATTTGATATCAAAGCAAACCCAGATCAAATTTGACTCGGAAACATATAATATGGTTAAAATCTTCAACGGGTAATAATTTGAAGAGATAACCTGCAAGCGAGCAAGCAACTGTTCCTTTGAATAGCCCATTAGTAAATTGTGGATTGAAGCAAAGCTAAAGAGTTCGCGAAATTTGAGTTAGCATAAACAAACGAAACGTCGCACAAAAATTGCAGGTCCTGTCGTTTTTGTGAGTGACGTTGGCTCGGCTCTATGCTGACTAAACTCGGTGGGTTATCGGGTGGTTTATTTAGGGCGTTGATGTTGGACTTCTTGTATCCAACTTGTTAGTTTGGGCCCAATATGTAGAGTATGTGATTAAATTATGGCTAAATACTTATACGGGGTAATTGTATATTTTTTAAATTAAATGGGGGAAAAAGGGAATAATTAATATTATTGATTAAATATCATTTATAAACTTATAACTAATAGATTTTTTAACAGTAACAATTAATTGGTAGGTCTTTAGATTTTCCAAAGATAGAGGGTATGACTTTGTCAATAGACTAAGCCTTTGGTGGGAATAGATCTTTTGGCCTTAAATTATTTTGAAATGACAAAAAAAGAAAATAATTACATTATCTAATCACATTTTGATACATCAGAGTGTATAGATAAATTAATAAAATTTATTTGTATACATAATTTTATTCATAGTATACTAGTTTTAACAAATTATTGGATTTAAGTCTATTCATAACGAGTCGACTTGACTCAATTGCATAAACTACCTATGATTATTGGACAATTAGCTTGATAGTTGGACTAGGGATGGCAACGGGGAGGGGTGGGGAGGGGATCTCAATCCTCGTCCCTGTCCCCACAGGGTTTATCAATCCCCGTCCCTTGTTCGTCCCCATTATAGGGATGAAAATGATTTTCGTTCTCTGTTCATAGAGAAAAATCTTCTCCCTATCCCCGTAGAAAAAAATCTCCTCCCTGTACCCAAAAAAAAAAAATCTATTTGACCCAAAAATAGTCACTCGTTTATCATTGCAAACATGCAAATTATACAAAAACAAGGATAAACTGCTGTTTTGCTACAGAGCCACAAAAATACAGAAGACAATATGTAATCTTTATTGTATATAAAAGCAAATCGTGTTATGGATAATGATTAATACGTTATGGATCATCCAACGAAGAATCAAAGTAGGTAAATTCTTCAAATTTAGATGCATAATTTGCTATGTTTTGAATTACAGAATTGACATATTTGTCCTACACAAACCTTAACTATATGGAATCAAAATACTTTAGAAAAGTGCTATCAAATGTATTACATACACTTGAATACAAATAGATCCTACACAGCATTTGACCCAAGAAAAATCGATTGGATTTATTCAAATATGAACAAATTCAGGGCAATAATGTATAAAAAAATGAAAACTCTGGACAGATTAATTATTGAAATGCACATGACATGTTGTAAACTGTTACATTAGATTTATTTAAGCATTGTTATGTGCTAATATTTATCAACAACTTCATGGCTAAGTGAGTGGGGTCGTCGTCATTCGTAATCCAAAGGGGCCCAGCCGCCGCGTCTGATGGGGCCACATCTCAATTTCAACAGAGTGGACCCAACCAGAACAACATTCAAGAGGCCGAATTCAATGTAGAAGAAACAATGGAGAATGGGACCCCATCCCCACTCAGCCTTAGTACCCTTTTGCACAAAACGACTGTGCATGTGCGAATCCCGGCTTGAACCGACGGTCCAGACTTCTGAGTCTTGACCAGGTTCAGTTTTGGCTTCGGAAGACTGAACATTGCCGTCGAACTACTGGATGTAAACGAACTTGATGGGACTTGTCATTTTCCATGGCAGTGACTGGTTAGAAAATCATTAAATTATTCATAAAAGGGTTACCATTTTTAATCTTTCTGGTCAAGAGTGCGAAGAGATGATTGTGTTAAGAATTTCTGGAAAATTGTAGCCTTTAAACAGATTTTGTACTATCAATCTGGAAAATTGGGGTTTTTATTTTTCATTTTACTATATATTTATTGTAAATAAATCATTCCCATGACAAAATTAATTATAACAAAATAAAATTCATCGTTGCAAAAAGACATTTCATATGTTTAAATAAAATATTATTTACTTGAATTAAAATGATTTTGATGTAATATTTCTTTGAATTTGAACTGCTTTTTATATAAGAATATCAATGAACATAAATTAGAGAGATTAAGATTCTAAGATTAGGATGATCATAAAATAGATATCAAATTAAGGTCTTACTATATTCCTATAATACATAAAAGGTATATTAAAATTATATAACATGGTTTAAAAATGGTTAAATTAATTAATGAATCAAGAAGGGAAAGTAGATCTTGATTAAATTTCTTTTTGTTGGTGACAAATCATCTGAGTTTATACATTGGTATTTTATGGCAACTCCAACTGGGAAAACACTGCTGCGAATGGTTTCAAGTTTCCACGCCTCTGTGGTACTTGTCCCAAGTCAAGTTGGCATTTCTGACACCTTAAAAGACTAAGGCTTGCCAAAACCAAAATCTTCCGAGGCACGAGAGAAATGAAACAATGGCATTTATTATAGATATGTAAAACCGCATAATTAAACATGAGATAGGCAGACCCCATAGAGTTTATCCTATAAACTCAGAGATTTACTAATCCAACTAACTATCTTAAATTCAGAAATTTATCAGTTTAATAAAAAAAAAAAAATGGGATAGTTGAAATAATTCTACATTTTATTACGTTACAAAAGACCATCATGGATAACATTGACATATTGAACACTTTGAATAATTGGTAAATGCAATATATATATATAATACGCAGAAACCCACATGAAAGAGTCCAAAAAAATGTCTCATCTCCAAGTGGGTTTCTTTTTACTAACTCAAAAATAGACTTTTTTTTTTTTTTAATAATATAAGAATATGAATTTAGGTCATTGTCAGTTATGTCTTCTTCAAGCAATTAACAACTGAAGATCATGAATGAGTTTCAATGGATTAAAAATTGATCAGCTAGCAGAAGCTCCACAAACGAATATCTGCTTCATCCAAAAAGTCATCGATCGTTGGAGGAAGGTCAAATAATGAGACGCTGCTGAACATTTGATCAACGTACTTGGGTGATTGAATCCCATCAAAGTTATACCATGGAAGCGGGTCCATCATGGAAATGGAGGCTTCATTGTAGGTCTGCTCAAAGGGTTGCAATAAAAAGACATCATCATCCATTAGTTGATCAGACGCCGAGGAGGACATTGACGGAGATGAGATTAAAGACGATGAAGAAGAGGAAGAAGAAGAAGAAGAAGAAGGAAGAGTAGGTGATTTTGGTGGGTTAGTGGTGGTGGTGGTGGCATTTTCACTATTTGCAGCGGCTGCGGCTACTCTTTGAATGGACTTAGGAGACAAAACGGTGTCAGGAATGTAATGAGAAGAAGTGATGGGAAAGTTAAGATTTGCGGAAGAGCCTTTGAGGCATAACAGTGCAGCATCATAAGCCCTAGCTGCGGCTTCAGGTGTAGAATAAGAGCCCAACCATATTCTTGTTTTCTGATTTGGCGCCCTAATTTCTGACACCCATGAACCCCAACTCCTCATTCTCACTCCCTTGTACTTCTTCTTCTTGCTCGATGAAGATGATGTTGACGGCACTGCCTTTGATACTGGATCCTGTTGAATCTTCTGCTCAGTTTTCACCATTGTTATAATAATACTAAGATCAACAAAAAGACTGAGATAGGAACTGAAGATGGGAAAGAGGAAGAAGGCTGGTATTTATAGATGGGAATTCGAGTTAGAAGGCCCCTAGTCAAGGAACAGTGTGAATACTAAAATGGATGACAGATATTTCTGGTTATATAAAAGGACAATTGTTGCTTCTTGCTTGCTTCTAAAATGGCACGATTCTCCAACGACAGTAAAATCAGTCCAGCTAATTGTTGGATCCATTTATATTTGTTCATAAAAAAACAAATAATGTATGAATAGTCTGGTTAAATGAGAACGCAAGAATCAAATACCAAAAATTAAACTCAACTCACGTGCATAGATAAACGCTGATAAATCATCATAGAATTTTCAACTTGCTGCTGCCTAGGTTTTGAGAAGACCAAACAACATGTACGGTCAAAAGCACCATACTTCTTTGGTTAAAAATTAGGACTAAAGCTTTTAAGAAAAATATTTTATTATTAAAATTAAATAATTATTTTGTGAATAAATTATCTGAAAGATTACTAGATCTAAATTATTTTTATATTTAATAAATTTAATAGATATAAATAATTATTATGTTTGATTAGAGATAATAAACAAATATTAATATATTATTTTATTTAAATATTTTTAAGTATAATTATTATAAAATATTTTTTTACGTTATTTATTATATTAATTGAAAATAAGATTATTTTTATCTTAAAAAAATTAATAAATAAAGATTAGTTATAATAAGATAAAGATTATCTTAATAATTTTTTAATACCTAAGATAGATGTAGTAATCAGATTACCTTCTATATTATCTGTTATATCACTATTAAATATTTTATTATTTATAAATTAAACAAAGTAATATAAGTAATAAAAGATAGATTATCCGAACAATTTTTAATGCCCCTAACCAAGCATACCCTTAAGGTTGGACGTAGAATGTTTTGTTGAGCTGCTATGTTTACATCACACCAATTTATAACACAATTTGAAAGTAAAGAAATTAAAGTTCCAGTGTAACTTCTGAGGAAAAAGCAAAATGAACATAGTATCGAACAAGTATGTAGGAGTGAATATAAATTGAGTTGGGTTTGAACATTTTAAAGTTGAGGTTGATTTAAATAATAAATAGTTTGATTCAAAATCGATTCAATTTTGGTTAAATCAAAGTTAAGGATAACTTAATTTCGATTCAATCTTTCAATTTGAAGTTTAAAACTCAGCTAAAGTTTATGATTCAAATTTATAGCTTAGATTCGTAATTTAAATTTGTTATTTATTAATTAAATGACATCATTTTATTTAATAATTGATAAAATAGTAATATTTTGATGACAGTTATTTGATATGTCTTTAGTTAAGTTACCATGTAAATTTAAATTGAATTGAATTATTTATTTAACTTGTCAATTAGATCGAATTAAATTTTTTTTAACTTGAATTCTACTTAATTTAAAAAATAACCAATCCATCTAGGTGAAAAGAGAAGTTGTTTGGTTATAAATTTTATTTTAAATAGTATTATCTATAAAATTTTTATACTTAATTTATAACGTATCATATAATGATTAAATAATTAAAAATAAAATAATATTTAATATAATAAAATATTATTATTATTTATATATAAAATTATATACCCAATTTTACTAAGAAAAGTGATTCAAAAATCAGTCATAATCAATAAACAGAAAACTCAACATCAACACGCGCAGTCAAACAGTGAGCAGCTATAATTCATAATTTGTAGAACAACAGCTGTTGCTGCTCTGTCTCGCAGCTCTAAAACCGCGTTATGGGCCTCATTCAAAACTGTCATTTTCTCTTACTGATAACAGGTCTCATAAATTATGCTCAGCTGTCTCTTTCCATGACATTTTTCTGCAAAGTTGCTGACGCCTTCATGAATCGACAGTGCTCACAATTTCTATCTTTTCGTGAAAAATTCAACCGGATTCTCTGTGCTACAGCAAAAGCTAATAAAAGCAACTACTTTGGAAAATAATATTGCCAATGGGCCGCCAAGGAGTGGTTTGGAAGGTGAAAGTGCGTGACTTGGAGGAAAGAGTCTGGGTTCAAATCTTTCAGAGAATACCAACTTGATAATCTTGACTGATGTGGTCAAAAGCCAGACACTGAAACCAGATTCATAGTTAGTTTTCACATTCTGAAAAGTCTAAAAAATCCCATTTAAACCGGATATTATTTTTTGGAATGGAACTAACTACACTTCTACCTTTTCATTTTGTTAAATGGTTTTTGTCAACTTTCCTGCAGAAATTCATGAAAAGGCTATTGATGCTAGTGAAAGTTGAAGATTAAACTATTTTTTTGATAGAGTTAACCAAGTCCCCAGTGGACTAAGTTCAAGAAGTATCATTAAAATTAATTTCTGTTTCACTGAGAGTAGGATGAAGAATTTCAGAAGCAATTCAATGGTCAAATTTCGTGTTACTTTTTCATGGCAGGAGTGGGATGAGATATGCGACAAGATATGTGTCTGGTTGTGATTGTGATTGTGACTGTGATGGTGCATTCAAACTTTTCAACGTTTGCCTTTAGATAATTTTTTTTTCCCAATATTGAATGAGCTTCCGAGAAGCCTCTTCTTCATCTGCTAGATTGGTAAGAAACAGCTGTATATCTATATCTCATTTGTCAAAATTAATGCTTAAAAAAATAGCTTAGCTTTAAACGATACTTCAGAAAATTTTAGACCCTAAGGGTTAAGAAGAATGATAGAGCATTAAACTATTAGGGAGAAGATGAATTCAATTAATATAGACAGGTTTTGGGTTATAAAAAAATAAAAAAGATTTTATTCATCGTGTTCCTAAAAATACGGTCTCTTTCTTTTACTTTCTTTTACGAGAGTTTACTATTATTGAGCCTGCGTTTGAATTGTATATTATTAGTAAACCTCATAAACATGAAAAAATCAACTTAAATTACTTAAAATGATATTGTTTTAATCAATAATTTTTAAATGAGTTGAACTCAAACAACTTTAAAAAAAATTCAATGAGATCAAATTCAGAGTCTCTCAAACTGAGCTAAATTTGAGTTGATCCAAATTCAAATTTGATTTATTTTAAATTTAACTCTAATTCAATAAATAATATGCATCTCAAAAGAATAGTTTAGGCAATCCGTACAAGCCCTATCCCTCATCTGTCCTTCTTGTGGGAACACAACCAAAAAATTTTTTATAAGAATCACAATAAGGCATCTTATACCTTCTTAAAATTAGACCGCCATGTTTCTAAAATAATTACACGTTACTATGAATAAATATTCTATCAGGTGGCTTTGTCGGTCTGATTAAGCATTCTGTTGATGTTATTTTGCTACTCATCACATGTTCAGGCGACATGTACAGCCTTATTTTTTCATAATAAAATCTGCCATTTTTCTGAGGACTTTGCTTACGAAAATGAGAAGGAAGTTTCATTTTAATAATATGGTAAATTTGCCAATGGCACCACTTGGTTGACCTAATGCTTTTAAGAGGCACAGCCGTGAGCTGTGACAATGACTTTAGTTAACAATACTTAGTGAAAATTAATAAAATTGTAATTAAAATGGGAAAACTTTGTTTGCTAGTTTCTAGATCCTGTCAGTTTCAAACTGTGTAAAAACTAGAAGCCGGGGGACTTTCATCGACAGACTCTAAACAGTGGGAATTCACTTTTGTTAAACATATATTCATGAACTACTATAAAACCAGGATAAGTTTCTCTTCTCAATGCACACGTAATAATCCTTTATCAAAATATTATTATTATTTTGGAAGCATATAAAAAAGAGACAATTTTACTGTATCAACAGTAAATTTGATTCTAAATGAATTATATATCAAGTACGATATATCATATTTATATAATATCTTTATCTATCGCTATTTTAGTACTCAAAAGTCTAAATGCATTTGATGAGATGATTGAATATATAGATATATTGATGGGAATATGAGTAGTTTAATCTTACATTAGAAAGACAATCTCCGAACTCACGAGCTGCCGTACCTCGCATGTAACTCAAAGTAAAATAAAATAAGGAATGTGGCGTCCGTATTAGAAGAATGTTGAGTCCTGCCAGCGGGATGTAGGGTCGGTTTGTCGAGGCGTCACTTTGCGATTGATAGAGAGATATGGGGGAAATGGTGAAGTGAGGATGGGCGAAACTGCGAAGAAGGCTTCAAATATGTATGCTGGAGGATGAAGAGGCAAGATCCATGTGGGGTTAGGAATCAAATCTCTTTAATATTTTCTGTTAAAAGATAAGAGAAACTTGCAGGAAAATAACTTCAACAACTACAACTACAATATGCCCTCAAAGGTTGTTGAGTTGCAATAAAAAGAATCTATGTTCAGGAGAATATGAGTTTAAATCCTGATGATATTTTAGGATTTAAATTCTTAACTTACCTGATAATATCAAAAGGGTAGTGTTCAGTTTTCCATTTGATATTGAGATCTGCAGTAATAATTAATTAGTAGCTAGATTTCTTGTATGATTTGGAAATAAGCTTAAGACCATGGGATTCCACTTTCCAGGTAGCCATGGTTTTAAATATTATCTCTGGTTTCATTGGAAAAGCATTTGACTGGAAAAAGAAATGGAAAAAAGATTGATTTCCTTTGCAATTCACATGGGGTGTGTCGGCTTTTATTTTGTTAACGAATTAATGACATTATTAGAACATGTATTTGATTTCTCTAACAAACATATGTAAAATTTGTAATATGAATCGTAGTCATTGTATGTATGATAGGATTTACAAATGAATATTATATACAATCATGGCTCCAAAACGGTCACGTAATTACTACATGGTAAAGCACCTTTAATCTGCAAAATAGGGCCTGAAAACAGCAATGTTACATCGACACTCTTCGGGACCGGGTCCATAATGCGGCAATCTCATTGATCACATCGTCATCGATAACTAGCTTTGGCACATCGCCCTTAAGAGTGCAAGTAACTTGGTCCAAGCTAAAGTGGGATTTTGAGCTGGTTACTCGAACTCTATTGTCCTAAGATGGAGCTTTGGAAGGTGGTTTGGCTGGCTGGGTAGTGGGGGCAGTGGCTGGTTTGGTGGCTGCCATGTTGGTGAGAATGGGTGATCGTATGAATGATAAGGTTGGCTAGTGGAATACATCCTTAGGGTGAAAGATGAAAAAGTGGTGGAAACTGTGTGCTTAGGCTGGTGTGTTTATGGCTGTGGTGTGGGTGTTATTTGCTGAACCAGACAGGAGCAAAACCCAGTTTTGGCGTGTATGTCCATCTTAGGTCCCGAATTTATGTCTCTCGCAAGAAGAAGGCCCGAAGGAATGACACAGCTGGCAGCAACAAAATTGATACACATAGCAGCTTGAGACTAAAACAAATAGCAAATTCACAATGGTCTAGACCACCAAAACCAGAGGAGAAATGTGTCACTGCAGGAGGAGACTTGGCTGTTATGGACAACAAAAAGAAGAAAGCATGTGTGTGGAGGACATCAGAAAATTCAGAAGGAAAAGTGGAGATTTAGGGGAGAGATCTAGGCCTCTCGAATTTCCTGAAAATTTGCTGGGATTTTCATTCTGTTTGTAGTTGATCAGCTCTTTGTTTTTCTTATTTTGTTGAATCAAGTGGTGTAACGAACTGATGTAAATTGCACCCATTTTCCAGAATGAAATGATGAATTTGTATTGATCAACTTTTGCACTGTTTTATCCAACCTGAGTTTATTGTTTGAATTGATGAATTGAGTTGTGTTGTGGTTGCTTGAGAAGAAAGAGTAGAGAAACCATTACTGTATTGCTGGGATAAAAATTACAGAAGTGTGAGTTACATAATTTTCTCTGCTGAGAGTATGATTATACAGAGGAGTTGCTGCCAAAATTTCTCCAGGTACCTAACAGTACACAAGCAATTCGGATCAATTATACAGGTATCGGTAGGGTTGATGTGCAAGTGCATACTAATTGTAGCATCACAATTCATATGTGTCATCATGCTGAAGGAACGATAGTCAAGTTCATATTACTTAAGGATGTCCTCTGGAAAGGACATCATAACATGACACATAAACTGCTGAAGGATGAACTAATGCTATTATTAATTATAGCAGACAATTCTGCAGTAGCCAATAGAGCAATTTTTGTTATCTAAGATCTAGACAGCAACCAAATCATATAATGTTACAAGAATAACAATTTGGGGGGAGTGCAAGCATAACCATACTAATCGGGAAAACACCTCCAGATTAAGTTGAGCTTATGGATCAAACCCTCCCCATTAACAAATACTGAGACGTCTGAATGACGAGTCTATTGAGAAGCTTCCTGAGCTGCTTCCACAAAAGAACTCAAAGAGCTGATAACAGATTCATATATCTCAATTCCTCTCAAGTACACAGTATCTTTCAGATGCTGCAAGATAGAATAAGGTAGGAAACACTATCAGCACTAGATGGAAAGGGCACCGTAAAGATAGATTGGCAATCAGACAAACCTCATCATGGTCATGCAACAAGATAGGAGTATTTGACATTGGAGAGAAACCAAGAGTGGGAATCCCTAGCTGTCTCATGTATCGTGCATCAGTAGTTGAAGCCAAAATTTCAGGCTTTGCAATTTTTCCTCCAGCTGCTGTGACAGCTTGCTTGAAAACGGACCACCAAGGATTTGAATCATTTGTTGGGGTCATTAGAGGGCGCCCCTTGTAATCCCTTAATGGTCCTAACTGAATTATCTGTCGTAATATGAGTAAATAACACAAACTTCCATTTAGATCCAGTTAATTACAGAGAAAACAAAGGGAGGAAAATAGTATACTTAAAAAATTGAAATCAACCAACTTCACAGAGTGTTTAAAATCATGTAAATACTATTTAGGAGGCAGTTGATAAAGAAATAAACCACTTCCCATAAAAGTGATGCAAATTGTTCGAAGTTCACCACAAAAATAAATACAACAAAACTATGTATACATATTTTAACATTCAATTTACATAAACCCCATCAGTTAAGAAAAAAAATCATTTTGATTTCGATATCCACATTAACATGTACAAAATCCAAATTGATGAAACCGCAACACTAACCTCATAAGTCATGTTCCTTGTCGCTGGAGCCCATTCTTCTGCAATTCTCTTCCGCATAAGATCGGGGTCAGCTGTTGGTGGCAACCTGATATTAAACCCGGCTTCGGCCTCTGAAGGTTGCAAGTTCATTACAAAGCCCTACACAAACAATTAACATCATCTTCACAAAATCAAACATTGATACCAATTTTGTTGCAGGGCTTTGAGTTTTGCATGTTGGCTTTAACCAGAATATCTTTTGCATATTTGGACTGGCATAGATGAAGTCCAGTTTTATTTTTTAGGTTTGACTCAAATACTCACTGTTGGTGATGGCGTCCCGGCTTTCAAATAAACCGGATTGACCGAAATAACCTCGGAATTCGCCGCTTTTCCAGCCTTAACCTCATCAAACTGGGTGTCTCTAAATGTAGTGATCATTTCAACGCTCTTCATCAAGTTCTCCATAGCACTGTTATCGAACATCCTAGAGCCATGCCCCGGTGAACCCACGGCTTTAATTTTCAAATTCCAAGGCGATCTGTCGGCGTAAAACACTCTAAACTCATCGTTCGTTGAAGCTTGTCCTTCGTCCATCACAAACCCCACATTCAGCTCTCGAAACTCCACCGATTCAACGAACTTCGCCATCCCATCGACCGCCCCAATCTCCTCGTCCGGGACGTAGGACACGTGGACGGTCCTGGTCGGTTGGAACTTTTTAATGAGTTTCAAGTTGCGGATGGCTTCGAGATACTGCATAGAGATACACTTGTCGTCCTGGGCACCACGGGCGAAGATTTGGCCGGTCTCTTGGGAGTGAAAGGCGGAGAAAGGAGAGTGGGTCCATTTGTCGGGCTCGGCGGGGACGGAGTCGAGGTGGGAGTTGAAGAGTATAGAAGGGAGAGAAGGGTCGGAGCCCGGCCAAGTTAAGAGGAGGAGGAGTTTGCTGGGGACGAATTCGAGGATTTTGAATTGGAGGCCGATGGATTGAGCTTGGGTGATGAGGAAGGAGACGGGTGCGGTGTAATTAGGATTAGGGTGGGCGGTTTTGAATCGTAAGTATTGTTTGAAGCGAGTTATGGCTTCTGGTTCTTGTACATGTTGCTGTTGTGTTGAAGAAAGGAGGGCTGCTGTTGTGAGTATCAGGAGGAGATTTTGGGAGATGGAAGCCATGGTTAGGTAGATGAAACGGGAGATCGAAAAGTAGATATTCTTAAAATTGAAGAGCCATTGACTCTGGAAGTTGAATTATTACAAGTTCAAATTTGATGATGTTTGAATGAATATGATGATCGGATTTACAAATTGATAACGAATATTTTATAAATAAAAAAAAATTGAAACAATGCTGAGCAATCTCAAATCTCAACAAACAAAATCATATAAAATTTATAGCATATACAGTACAAGAACGCCTGGAACGGGTGCACCGAGACTAGGGCTCGGTTCGAGCCTGAAACGAGTCAGACTCTGCTCGACTCGATCGAGCTCGAACCGAGTTTGAACTGGCTCGGATTGGCTTGGTAGATATTTTTTAAAATTTTTTTATACAAAACGATGTTATTTTAATCCATATATATACACAAAATGATGTCGTTTTAATATGAAAAATGAGCTGAACTGAGCCGTAAACGAGTTGAGTCAAAAACAAGTCGAACCTGAGCCGAGCTGAGTTCAGCTCTAGTTGAGCTCGAGCTGAACTCAAACCGACCATAAATAGACCGAATCGAGCCTGAGCTGGCTACGAGCCGAGCTTAGCTTGGCTCAAATCTAACCCTAACGGAGACCACGGAGCGGGCGTCCGTGACAAATCGAGTAAGGTTTTAAAGAAAGTTTGATTTGAATAATATTTTATTATAAAAATAAAAAAATTAAAATTAAAGATAAATTATTTAAAAGATTATTAAATATAAATAATTGTTATATTTGATAAAATTTAATAAAAATTAATAGATTTGATAAAAATTAATAAATATAAATAATTATTATGTTTAAATAAAATTTATATAAGAAAATTAAGATATTATTTTACTTAAATATTTTAGATATAATTATTTTAAAATATATTTTATATAATTTATTATATTAATTAAAAGTAAGCGTATTTTAGTCCTGAAAATTAAGAAATAAAAATAAAATTATAATAAAATCAAAATTACTTTGTTTTTTTTTTAGTACTTAAGAGGGAGATAGTAATTAGATATTTACTTATATTATCTGTCACATTAGTATTAATAAAATAATATTATTATTTTATTTTATTATTAAAAAACTAAATAAAATAATATAAATAATAAAAATAAAGTATTATAATAATCTTTATTAGCCTTCAACCAAATAATCTTTTAGGGGGCGTTTAGTTTGGGTAATGTTTTATTACCAAAATAGAAAGATTACCTTGAAGATAGATTACTTAGAAGATTACTGGATATAAATTATTACTATGTTTGATAAAATTTGATAGGTATAAATAATTATTATGTTTGGTTAAAGGTAATAAAAGATTATTAATAAATTATTTTACTTAAATGCCCTTGAATATAATTATTTTAAAATATTTTTTATATTATTTATCATATTAATTAAAAATAAATTTATTTTTGTCTCAAAAAATTAATAAATAATAATATAATTATAATAAAATCAAGATTACCTTGGTAATCTTTAAATACCTAAGGTGAAGGTGGTAATCATATTACCACCTATATTACCTCCCATGTCAGTATTGGTAATAGAAGATTACTGTAATATTTTATTACTGACAAATCAAACAAAGGAATAAAAAATAGATTACCAAGGTAATCTTAAAATCCAAGAACCAAACGCCTCCTTAAAGTGAAGAGTTTAGACTCAAATTTTTAGGAATCGATGGTATATTAAGATTATAGTTTTGAGTAATTTAATTTGATAATTTTAAAGTTAATTAATATAATTTTTCCTGTTCGATGTGATTGATTTAACTTTAAAAAATAATTCAATTTAAATAGTCTCTCATTACTTAAAAAAAAATGTGAGTGCTCGTTGTTGGGTCAATAAATTGCAGAAAGAAAAAAACCCTTTTTTTTTCCTAAAGATTTTGTGAAAGGATAAGTTCTTAATCAAATATTATTCTATGATTAATTTAAAATTTTATTTAATTATAAAATGATATATAATTTATATACTCAAAAGTATGCCAATCGTCAGTTTATTTATTCTTCATCGCCACCTCATTTCTCATTCTTCTTCTCCTTTCTCACTTCCCCTCTGGCTCCTGATCTTTCTTTCTCTTTCAATAAGATAGCAGCCACGCCAGAGGGGCCAGCTTCTTAGTGCCCAATATATAGTAACCCCACCATTGCAAGAGCCAGATAGTTGCCGCCTTGTGATTCTGTAGTTGTGGCCAAAAGACGACTCAAAGAAGGACGCAACTATGGCCTTGTGAGGAGCCTCACAAGGCAGCTACTATGACCACCGACTGCACTGAGATTGTAGGATTTTGAGTTTTCCGATGGCCGTGGTTTGCATTTGTTGATGGGGATGTGTTGATAGTTGATATGGGTTTAGTGTTTTTGTAGAGATTGGTTTTTATTTAGGTTTGTTTTGAATGGTAGATTCAGTGGATGGTGGCCGGAATTTTGGGTGGTAGGATATTGTTGAAGGTATATGTTAGAGTTGTGATCTTATGCAAACAATAAACAATAAAATAAAACAGAACATGAAATTTTTTTTTCTATTATTAACTTAAATTTAGTAAAAACAACATCCAGGTATGAGTAGAATCCCATCCTCGAATCCCATATATCAAGGTGAGGAAGTTCCAGAGTAGCCGAACAGTGTAAGAACATTGGGTAAAAGTGAGACAGTGACTTTTACCAAAATGACACACAAGTGGTAGATCTTGCAAACAAGGAACTCGATCAGACACGATGGCTAGCACAATCTTGAACATTGTGAATAACAGATGGCTAAGCCGACGATGCCAGACATTGGAGAAACTAAAAAAGAAGAACGAACAACCAATGAAGAGATAAATGATAGGCTAGGGATCACTACTGCTACGACCAAAAGAAGAGTTTGTTCTGTCTGTTTGGCTTTAATCACAAACTAGTCGAGTTAATAAGGCGAAAAATCTTTTTACTCTTGTACCCCTCAATTTTAAAAATGGGTTAGAGGTTTTTTTTTTTTTTTTTCATGCACAGCTCTTTCAAACAACCAATCTTCTCTCTCTACGTCGGCCTTGCAAGGATTTTGCCTTGGTTTCTTTTTCACCGGAAGTCCTTGCCAGATTTTCTATCAGATTTTACTCTCTTTTCCAGCAGTTTTTTTAGACTATTTGAGCAATCTCTTTGCCGACACAGGAAAGCAGAGATGAGGGAAGTCAGTGTAGTGACCAATTACTAGAGTAGCACAGTTTAGTATCGTGTCGCTTGGCATCTGCATTACCGTTTCAGTTTTGCAGCTGTTGCATTTGAAGCAGCAGCCCAGGCCCAATTTTTGGCATGGTTCACGGAATCATAACTGGTAAAATTGCCGGTCATATAAAGCTTAGGCGGCATTTGGTTAGAGGATGTTTTATTACAATTATTTTGAAGATAAATTATTTTAAAAATTATTAGTAATAAATTTATTATTATATTTAGTTATGTTTGTAAAATTTTTATATATAAATAATTATTTTGTTTGATTAGAAGTACTAAAAAAATATTAATATATTATTTTATTTATTATATAAAAAATTAATATGTATAAAAATGTTTTTTATATTATTTATTATTTTAATTAAATATTGAGGATAATTTTGTCCTAAAAAATTAATAAGTAAGGATAAAATAATAATAATAATTACGATTATCATGATATACCTCTCACACACCATTGATAATAAAAGATTACTTTGCAAACCAAATAAAAATAATTAAAGTAATAAAAGATAGATTATTAAGATAATCTTTAAATCTCTTAACTAAACGGACCCCAAAGGTCATACAAACTATACTATAGGTCTTAGGTCAAGGCTCATAGACTAGTTAGACAATGTTCATTAAAAGAATAAAAAAATTAATAAATTGATAAACAATAAAAAAATATGTAAAATATATAAATATTATGAATCATCTAACTCTTAGGCATGATGGGCCTAAACATAACTTAACTTTTAAATACAACAAACTATACTAGAATTGACCCAATACAATCTACTGTTATATCTAATAAGGGATGAATACCCATTCAAATTAGTTGAATTGAGTCGTATGCATAAATGGGGGTGGGAAAGATAGAATAATTCTCATTACAAGGAGAAGAAATTTTTCTGCCTAAAATTTGTAATAATAAAAAATTGTGTAAAACTATAGCATATAAAAGTATACTGGTAAAATATCAAAGATAATAATTGCCAGTTATATTCTGTTTTCCCTGTCTCAATCTTCTTTCTTCCTACTGTGTATTGCCTTTGGTTTTCTGCAAATGCTTTAAGACTTGTGTTATTGATATTCAATTGTGTTTGAGGTCCTTATAATTAAGGAGTCCTCTACATAAACGAGCACTGCAAATTAGAATTGACATTTGACTTTTACATTTGGCTACACTGAACGTATTTGGCAATCTGAGTGAAAAGCAATTAGAAAGTAGTGAAGAAAGTGTGAACTTGGTGACACATCCTAATAATGCATTTCTAGGCTGATGCTAGTTTTTCTCTGATAAAGGAGCTTATCAGTGGCAATTCCATGTTAATCTTGAAAGTAAGCATGCCCACCATCTTAAATCTTAATTCTCAGATAGTGATCATTATATTCTAATTATGCTCATTTCTTGGCCTGTCTCCCTGTCCAAAGCAACTGTTCCCATTATGAATAGGAATCCAATTTTCATATGGCTTGCTTGCTACGTTGAACTATTATGAAGATGAAGGATCGCTTAAACATATGCCTTTGGAGAAGGTTCTATCTACCATCAAATTCCAGCAGTTTAGGCTCTGATTTACAGGATTTTGATGTCATGGTGACTTTTTTCTACAGATTAATCGTATGTACATAGATGTTCTGGACAGAGGAAATCAAGATGAAAATTAACTGGAACAATGCATGACTTACACTTTGATTAGATGATCTGAAAAAATGGGAGGGAAGTCATATCTGCATTCTGGGCTTGGGCCAATCTGTCTAATGGAGGACTTTGCTAATTCATATCTTTCATATTCCCGTCAACTTTAGAAAAATCACTAGATATTCAAACTATCTGGTAATTTTTTTAAATAGGAAATATGCCATACGAAACTTGAGATGCCCCAAAAATGTTGTATGGGTTCTTATAGCTGGTTTTAACTAGTTTACTATTGAGATTCAATGGAGTTCAATTAATACTCCAACGCAAGGTAAGGCATATGCTGAGCTGCAATAAATATAGTGATTTGTGAGCTAATATAGACAATAAATGTTGATGGGAATGCCTCTGCAGACTCCATCTTGCATCAGAACATGTATTTTTTTTATTAGAGGTTCTATTTGTCCTGTTGTTCTTGTCAAGTATGATTACTGTTGAAAATATTTTCATTTATGTGATTATGATCCCTGCCGAGAGGCTATTTTAAAATCACGGGAAAGGAATCAAAGGACTTTGTTTTTGCGTAAAAAAAAGAGGCAGCAACAGTCCATATGTACTCTATTGTTTCCGAATTGGGCTTGATATCAAGTCAATGCTTCATTTCATCCTCTCATGTTTTGCTTTTCGCTCTTGAATTTGCATGCCTTACTGTGCTTTATACATTTATCATTTGGTATTGTGATTCTAAACAACCTAAATTTTGTTTTAATGAATGAAACCCTGTGACTGTCAAGCACAAACTACTTAATAGAGATCAATAACTAGTGAGGACATCAATGTGGTGACTCGAAATGCCAGAAAAACTTAGTTAAGCATAATACTAGAAGCGCAAGTTTAGTTTTTAATATCTATGAATTCATAAGGTCAATGTTTTGGAGGTGATCATTCAAAGAACCCATCATCTTATTCATTTCACTGAAAATCTTTCTTTCAGGAAACTCTACCTAGATTATCTCCTCGGATGGGTGTGGCGCTTGTTCTAAAGAAGATAGCAGCTCTTTTGAGACAATGACTGCCCTTAGTGCAAGTAAAATTCAAACAAACTTTCTTCTTTGAATATAATTTTGATATGATATATTGTATACTTTTTCACCCAAGTAATCTTTGACGCAAAAGTATAGCTTTATTCCCAGCACTTTGAAATGAATAGGAGATACTCATTTTGCGCTTTCCTTTCATTACATATGAACAAAGATTGTTGACAGAGTGAGATACACATATATATCCACTTTGCTCTTTTGACCAGTCCATTAAGTTTGATTGATCACAAGGCCATTGACATGATAATATAAATAAACACCTTTTCTTTTGCTCCTTGGCTCCCAATACAGAGGTATTGAAAGTATTTTGTAAGTATCTCCCAGCTTTTGACTGTTTTTTGCTTCATTGATCACCCTCCTTTATATATTATAACGCACACGCCTTTTTTTTGGGTAGAAAATGAAAAGTGAAACTTTCTTTTTTCAATTACATACTCTGTTTCTAATCTAACTATCAGATCATCTTGTTTATTCATAGACATTATTCTATCATGAAAAACAACATAAAATAAGAGTTAAATACTTCAATCTGTTCTCTTTTTCCAAAACACGGAAGATTATATATATACAAAAGCTGAGTGTAAAGAATGACCAAAAAGAGAAGTTTCTGTACGCTGAAGCACTTCTATGATTTGGGTTGTGACATTGATAATTGCCCATAGGCCAAAAAGACTTATTCCCACCCAAGGTTTAATGTATTTTAAAACTTTTATCCATGAAATTTCAAAAACCCCTATATCTACTTATTATCCAACTTCTATTAAAATTTGATGTAAAATAAAAAGATAAAATTGTTATTTAATAAACAATTTGAAATAACTAAAATTTTATCTTTTTTTCCATTTTAATTTTTGAAACTGACGATTTCCCCCTTGACCTCATATTTTTCAATTTTGAAAAATAACATTTCCACCCGCTCTTATAGGGTTTCATACTTTTCAAGTTTCTCTTTTGCAGCTAACCCCCAAAAATTTTGAAATCCCCCTCCCCTCATATAGTTCTTGTCAACTATCCTTTTTTTGGCCACCTCTCCCTTCGTCTCTGGTTGCCTCTCTTCGTCTGAGCCATTGCCATCATTTGTTCATCAACAACACTGAGAGAGAGACAAGGAAGAGAGGCCACATAAATGCAGAGGTGTTCGTCTCTGCCTTGGTGCTAATTTCTTTGTGAGTCTTGATCGCACTAGAAGGGGCTGACAACCTAGCAAACTTCTCTGGTGTGCATCACGAACAAAAGTCTCATCGCTAGACCATGAAATCATGAATGAAAACCTACATGAACTCTTTGTGCTACATCAAAGAAAAGATCTGCAAAGAGAGAGACAAAAGGCTTTGCGCTTTTGTATCCTCTCTTCCTTGTCTCTCTTTCAATGTTGTTGACGAACAAAATGATGACAACGCTTGGATGGAGAAAGGTCGGCTGAAGAAGGGCAACAAACAAAAAATATATTGGGGGATTGAAAGTTTCAAAAAATTTGGGGGACAACTGCAAAAGAGAAACTTGAAACGTATGAAACCCTAGAGAAGAGGGTTTGGGGGGGAGGGGGGGCAGAAGGTCACTTTTTAAAATTAGAAAATATGAGGTCAGAGAAAAATTATCAATTTTCAAAACTAAGGTGGAAAAAAGAGATAAAATTTTAATTCTCTTAATTTTTTATTAAATAAAGATTTTATCCTTCTATTTAACACTAAATTTTAATAGAAATTGAATGACGGACAGACATTCGAGTTTTTAAAAATTCACGGATAAAAGATTAAAAATACATTAAACCTAGGATGGGACTAAGTCTTTTGGCCTTGCACATAATATAATAAGATGAAATTTAATGCTGGGGAAGAGCCAAAGAAAACTATAACTAGGGATAGAGGGGGCGAAACAGACATTGCCATATATCTATTCATATAAAATTCTTCGTTGCAAAAAATAATAATAGTAGTAGTGCAAAAAAAAATTCCACATACAATAATCAAATCAAAATATCAGCTAGCTTCTTCTTCTTATTATTAACTGGTGCATAACATATTATTAAGTATCATTGTATTTATGTAATAAAACAATTATTTTTTAATAAGATATTCGTTACTTAAATTTTATTGGCTAGATGTGAATTTTTATTATAAAATATTGTTACTATTTATGATTAAAAAATGACTTTTTATAGATCCAAGAGTTAGCTTGAGTAATGAAATGAAAGAGTCTTCCTATGAAAGACTAATGTTTAAATAACATAAACTCCCTTGAAAGATCTTAGATGAATTAGCTTGGATCTAAATAGTGATGGACCATAACAAAGTGAAACCCTCATTTATCTAGTATAGTAGTTGCAAATTTGTGAATTTAGTTATTTGTCTGTCTCATGATAGTTTGATGTTAGATTGTCTCACAGATAATGTGAAATTCAGATTAATTATTACACGCAAATTTAGAATACACATGCGTAGACATCGATAATTTGAAAGCATTTGAAATAAGACGATGACCACTGAAGCTATCCGTAGTTTTCAAATACTTTCGAGATCAAAATATGTGTTAGGAAATGAAGCCTCTACGATTTGGTTAATAGATAGTTTCGCAATCGACATATACTGCAAGATATCTCATGCATTCTCTGATAGTCTTTTTTTTTTTTGGGTCATGTCAAATCCGCTTTAGCTCCATTTTCATTTCTTTCCTATTCATCTGCTTTTATGTTGTAATCTCATAAACCAATTTGCATGGATGCATGCATACACACAGATGCTTGATCAAAATAACTTCCTGGCCTATTGCTAATCAATATCAACATCGAGAGAGATACATGGATATTCATATTACTTCAGTTCATATATATGAATTGACTTTAACTTCTAGAGTTTGTTCTCATATGCCTTTTTGCCATCTGAGTTGGATTCTGATCAACATGATAATTCGCTCAAAGTATGTAGATTAATATATAAAAACATTTTATCTTTCTTTTGATTGACATGAAATAATATTCTATCTCATACGTAACTTGGACTTCGGACATATCTTCTTTTATTAATTTGCAACTCTATCTGTATGTGTCAACTTTGGAGGTGTTTTCCTTTAATTATTGGGCCAAATGACTATTTCTCATCCTATCTTTGATGAAACAGCGACTTTTCATCCTTCAAGTTTAAAATTTTCATTTTTTTCATCTTTCGGTCAAATTTGTTAATAAAATTTATTAAATTTACTCTCTAATGCTTCTCTCTCTTACTTGGACCCAGCCAGCAGCAAACTCCACCACAACCATCTCCTCCTTCCTACCTGACAAGAAGCTCATTGTTTTCAGCGTCCCTGGCGGATGAGTGGAAAATAGAATTTTCAAACTTAAAAGACTTATTCCCACCCAAGGTTTAGCGCTTTCCTAAACACACATTTGCAATACACACCCACCATCCAAATCCTATTAATTTTTTTAATTATTAAGGATAAAATTATTATTTTATCATTAAATCTTAAAATCTTAAAAGTTTATATCATTTTTTCTTTTTAGTTTAAAAAACTAACAATTTTCACCATGGATTAATTTTTAAAAAATTTACTTTTCTCCATTAAGGTTTCAAAATTCTCATTTCATTTTCTGACGACTAGCTCCAGCCAAGCCATCTTCTTCCTCCTCCATTAACGATGGACAATAGAGCCTCACCGACATAATTCGGTGATTAGCATAGCTAGGATAACGAAAGTTTCGTTTGGACAATGAATTCTTCATCGTTTGGAAGACAAATCGTCTTATTCATCTTGACAACGACAAAGATGAGACAAAGACAAATCATTCGTCTTCATCTAGACGATTCGTCTTCGTTATTGTCAAGACAAATAAGATGATTCATCTTCTAGATGACGAATGATTCGTTGTCCTGGTTGCATTAGTTGTCAATTTGTGTTGGTGAGCTGCTATCGTCCATCATTGACAAGGGAGGAAGAAGATGGCTCAGCTAGAGTCGGTTGCTGGAAAATGGAATGAGGATTTTAAAACCTTAAGGGAAAATGAATTTTTCAAAATTTAATCCTAGAAAAATTATTAATTTTTCAAACTAAGGGGGGTTTTATGGTTTAGTAGTAAAATAACGATTTTACTTTTATAACTAATTGTCTTAGTTAAGTTTAACATCTCATGGGTGGATGTTTAGATTTTTGAAACCCCACAGGTGTGTGTTTGGGAATGGGATAAACCTTGGGTGGGAAAAAGTCTTTTGGCCAACTTAAAAGGTAACAAATCATTAATTCATCAAAGTTTGGGTGTAGAATAGTTATTTGACTTCTTATTATCATCATTTTTTTAATTATCTTATACAACAAACAATTACTTCTTTTATTTTTTAAATAAATATTTTAAAGGCACATATTATGTTGGTGGCCAATTTAATAAAATTTAGGCCAAAACACTTGTTTCTACCCAAGGTAAACTCCCACTAGCCAACTTTCAAAAATTCACAATCCCACCCATATGCCATATTTTATTAAAATTTTCAATTATAAATAATGATAAAATCATCATTTTAATAATATTATTAAAAATATATAATTTATTTATTTTCCCTCAAGTTTTAAAAACTAACAACTTCATCTCTGTTTAAAATTTTACAGTTTTGAAAAGTCACATTCCTCCCCCCAAACTTAGAGTTTTTTTCACCTCTTCGGCCACCATCTCCACTATTGGCAACCTCCATTTTCCACCCTAAACCTTTGTTGATGTTGTTTGTCACATTTTCCCATCCTAAATCATCATCTAGACAATTCGTCGAATCCAAACAAAAATCGTCTGGACGATGAGTCTCTCCGGCCATCACACATGGGAGTGAAATTTTGGATGACAAAAGAGGATGATCGTTATGATAGGCTTTTGTAGTAGGGTGAGGAAATGTGACAACCAACGTCGATAACAGTTTAGAGTGGAAAGAAAAGGTTGCCAACGTTAGAGATGATACCAGATAGGTAAGGTAAAAAACCCTAGGTTTAAGGGAGAAATGTGATTTTTTAAAACTAAAAAACTTTAGATAAATGTAAAATTATTAGTTTTTTAAAAATTTAGAGGGAAAATATAATAAATTATATTTTTTAATAATATTATTAAAATAATAATTTTGTCCTTATATCTAATTGAAAGTTTTAATATAAATTGAAAGTTTTGTCCTTATGTCAACAGTAAAGTTATTATTTAACAAAAATATTTAAAACAAACTAAAAAATTTATCACATTCCTCCCCACCTCCTAGGCTTAAAAATCTAATAAATTCCCTTTATCCAAAGTTTCAAAAATGAATATTTTTTCCTAAAGTTTTTCCAACTACCACTACTAATGGTTGGAGACAACGACAACCAAGTTCTCTCTCTATCTCAACTTCTCTCTGCATCTTGGTTTATCCTCGGTCATCATCGACCAACGAAGACTCCTTTCTCAATCTTGACAAAGATGATGATTCATTAATTGGGTATGGCCGGGAATGGAAAGGCATTGATAGAGAAGTTAGGAGGGAGAGAGAACACGATTGTTATCATCTTTGACTGCTCGATAGCATGGTTGAAAAAACCTAAAGGGGAAATGTTTATTTTTCAAATTTTGGATAGAAGGAATTTGTTAGATTTTTAAACCTGAAAGGAGATATGATAAATTTTTAGTTTTTTTAAATATTTTTGTTAAATAATGATTTTACCCATGACAGTAACAATGCAATTTAATAAACAAGTAGATATTTGAGTTTTCAAAAATTAATAGATATGAGTATAGATTTGCACTATACCTTGAGTGTGAATAAGTCTTTTGGCCATATGAACAACATAGAGCTAATAATTAATAAAGACTGTTGTGATATCAATCCTCATCCAGTGATCAAGGTAATCTAAAACTGAAAAAAAGATACTCAAATATATAAAAATTCTCTTGATTTTCACGTGAGCCAGATATTTCGGTTTTCTTAACCATACTCTTTTTTTTTTTTTTTTTTATTAGCATACATATAAAGAAGCAGAATTAGTATTTCTATCATGGAGATTTATCTCCGAGAATCTGGTAAATTCAATATCAGATTGAACTTTTCTTTTGTTTTTTATACGAGGAATCTCACCCAAATTAAACTGTTTACTTAGAATAAGATTATTTATGTTAAGCAGGTTAAATCTTAGATTTAATGTTGACTCTATAAACAAATAAATTAAGAGTTTGATCTTAAACTATTACGTTATCCTGATGGGTTATCATATTGGAATTTGTTTATTTCTTTAGCCATTGCCTTTCCTATAATTCCTAAATATATTCTGCGTAAACGACAATGGGTTGGCATCAAGAATTTGCATATATCTGTTTAATCAATAAAAGAATATCATGGATTTTTTCATAAATACAGAGCATCAACAACATATCAGATTAGCTTTGGTTGATTCTTTTAAAAAAAAAAAAAAAACCAGTTTCAACATTTTCCCTGTTCTTAATTTGATAAATAAGTAAAACTAACAATGTTCTTATTCTACGAACATAAATATTTATATGAAAAGAATCAATTCTTTTTTCTGTCACGACAAAAAATGAAAGAAGAAATTCTAAAATTTTCCGATAAACAGTAGAGGTTTATAAGATTTTGATATTGACTAATCACTGACAAAAAGCTCAACTTTTATATAATTTCATGGAATAATCAATGAGAAGTTGCTTTCATAACCAAGGTTGGATTTGAGTCAAACCGAGTTTGAGTTCAATCAAATTTGAACTCGGTTCAATTACTATTGAAATAAGTCCGAACTTGAGTTTGGGCTTGATGAGTCACAAAATTCAATTCTCAAATTTGATTCGCTCACAAATTGAGCTGATCGCAAGCTTGGCTTGAGTAGGCTCAATGAGTCTAATCACGAGCTAAGCTTCATGAGCTCAAATGAACCTGTTTAAAACCCATGTGCTTCTGTCTTTTTTTCAATAATCTAGAACTAAATTGAACTATAATAACTCATTTAATAAAATTGAATTACATAAATATCATTATTTCAATCAAAATTTATTAAGCAAAAAAGACAAAAAAAAGAAACAACAAAAAGTATGAAATTCCTTATCATTCAGAATATTAAGCACAAAGTTACTTAATTCTATTAAGAAAATAAATTTTTAAGAACTAAAAAAATCAGTATGTAACAAAATAACAATAATATTATATAAATAACAAACTTCAATTCTATTAAATACAACCAATAAAGATGAATAATATTCTTTAAAAAGTACATTAAGAAATATCAGAAAAAAGAATATTGTCTTTTGACTTCTAAGTCATCAAAATAAATTTATTTATAAAATCTCATGACTTGTTTTATTCATATTCAAATTTTCCACTAAATTTTGTATCTACTAATTGATATGGTCCAAAAAGAGTCTGTGAAAGATTTAGTTTGAAATTAAAAAATTAGTTTATTTGGAGATTAAAAAATTAGTTCAAGATCAGGGAGTTAAAACTCAATTTCAGTTTGAAAATAATTTAATTTTAAATTTAATTTGCATAAGTTTAAATTCAAATATTTTAATTAACTCAAGCATTCGTTTTTTTAAATAAACCTAACTCATACACTGAAACAGCTTGGATCAAATCAAGTCATAATGACAAGTGGCTATCTAACTATTTCTAAGTATCAACTGAACTTGAGCTAAATAATTTAGAAAGCTACAAGACATTCCTGCAAAAAGTTATCAGATTTTTGTCTCATTCATGGAACGCCAACTAGTTTATCTGGAAAAGACCAAAGAAGCTGCCAAGGAAGCTTTAAGACCTAAGAAAGACCAAAAAGACAGGGCGAGAGTGCCTGTGGCTCAGTGGATGGAGTGTTTGGTTTTTAAGTAGAAGGGCATAGGTTTGATCTTTATCTGGCGCACAAGCTTAAAATATTTTTGCTTGCTAACAGGCTGCCTTGGCTTACAAGCCGAGTTGAGCTCTCAAGCTTGTTTTTTTAAGTATATAGAATTCGAATTCGAATACGAATTTGAATAAATTTGATTTAAACCCAACCTTATTCATAATTATTCCCATCCACTTTCACGTGCAATTGAAAAGGAAGCAACTACACGCAAATTTTCTAATTGAAGCCATTGAATTCTAAAATCATAAAAATTGGAGCCACTGACACATCCCAATATCTGGGGGCGGGAATCTTTATCATCAAATATTTCTTTTTTCTTTCTTATATATTTTGCTTGAATTTTTAGTATGTTAAATGTTGATCATATTCATTAAACCTACATATATTAGGAACTTTATTTCTCAGTTTTAAATTACTTTACCGATACTAAGTGTAATCTGGAATTAGAGATGGCCATTTTTGTCCATCTTGTAAAAAACTTTTCTGTCTCTATCTTGTCCAAAATATAGGATGATAAGAAATTTTATCCTCTTTCTTATAGGAAAATTTTCTCTCCCATTTGTTTCTCCATAACTATTGGAAAAATTCTTTACACTTTTCCTTCCCCGTCTTTATTAGAAAAAATTTGAAATATTTATTAGATGTCAAAATATATTTATAATAATTTAAAATTTTTAATGATAATTTGATACGTAAGTATTTAGAAATATGTAAGGAACTGGTCAGGAATATATTTATCTTATCCTTAATTATAGGGATTTTAGTCATCTTCATTCTCATCTCCAACTTTATCAAGAATTTTATTTTTATTCAGGAAGAGATACATCAAAAATCCAATTTCACGAGGTGAACTATCTTCTCTACGTGGAATTGGAATGTAATCACTTTTATGCAAAGCAATTAGAGCAAAAAATTTGGTTGCTATAAACCAAATATTAGGTTGTTTTAAATAAACTTATGAAATAAGAATGTGTGGGTCATTATTTTAGTATGACCGAGTAGGATGGCCATCAAAACTCCCCTTTGGAAAACAGAACAATGGATTAAGGCATTAAGCACTCTGCCCCTCTTTCTCATTTTGGGCTCATCTCACAATGCACTTCACCTAATAAAATTCTACGCGTAATAGTTTATAATATATTATTTTACTTTTCTTGACCAAGAAAAACATTAAAAAAAAAATCATAATACTACATAGGATTAGGTTGCTTTATACAAATTCAACATTGTATAACATATAAATTTATAATCTCTAAAAGAGATAGTTTAAGTGAAAAAAAAAAAGATTCATATATTAAAAAACATAAGTTCATGTATCCTCTACAGATATATTAAGATTAAATTTTTAATTTACTTATTTCAATGATGGTGAGATTAGTCATTAGACTTAAAGGTTTGTTTTGCTCAGTATAATTGGTTTGACCATAAATGAATGATCTGATTTGAGTGGTTTGTCGTAAAAAAAAAAAAAATTAACTTATAACCAGGTTTCATTACTGCCTGGGAGAAGGAGAAAAGTACTTGATTATTCATCATGCATATGTATCGCAAATATATAGTTTCCACTTAACATATTGACACATTAAATTGTCTATATTATATTTCCAGAGATAATATACTATAAGCATTTTATTATATCTAGGATGTTGTATTTTTAACATTTTAAATAAAAACTTCACATATAAAAAAGGATCAAAAGATAAATAGATGTTTAATTAAACTATGTGATCCATTTTTTAGTATATAATTAGTTATACAAATGATGTATCATTATATGATTAAATAATTTTAAATTAAAAATAAAATAACATTCAATTAAATGTTAACACGTTATTTATATACGTAATTGTTTACTAAAAAATGTATATACATCACTTAGCTCATATTTGTTAAGCTCACAGAAACTGTATAGACATTGAGTTAATTACTTGCATTAAGAGCCTGATTAATCGGGTCCCAATCGACTGCGAAAAAGAAAAAAGGATTTGGACTGAAAACACTGATGTGTTCCACTTTTTTTTTTGCACTAATCAAAAGAATATTTATATAATCTCAGGGACAATTAATTACATAATTAATAAAGCATACGCACTCGATCGGAATCAGAAGAAGAAGATTGATTGATAACAGAATATTTGATGGGTATATATAAGAAGAGAGTAGCCACTTCATTTATTCATTTCATCTTTCTTTCAATCACAAATAGATAGAAAAAACTTCTCTTGATTAAACATGGCTTTAAGCATGGCGAATTTCGATAAGTTGAAACCCTATTTTCTTATGGTGTTTTTGCAATTCGGGTCAGCTGGGATGTACATAATTAGCACGGCGACTCTCAACCATGGCATGAACCGTTATGTCCTCATCGTCTATCGAAATGCCATTGCTGCTCTTGTCCTTGCACCTTTTGCACTGATTCTTGAAAGGTTTTTTTTGTTTTAACTCTCCTTTTGTTTAAAATCTCTACCTTTCTGTATTGATATTTCTTGCTATAATTAATGTAAAATAACCCATTACAGTGATTAAGATACTATATATAAATGAAGTAAATAAAGCCTTAACAAGAGTGGCGGAAGACGAGACTCTATGTACAAGAGAACATGTATTTAAATTTTTCATATTAATCAAAATCTTGTTACTTATATGAATTTAACCCTTATCCTTTCTGTTTCCTTTCCAATTTCTTTGGTGCAGGAAAACAAGGCCAAAGATGACGATTTCAATCTTCCTACAAATAATGACACTGGGATTTTTGGAGTATGCTTTCAAACCCACAAACATACATGCACAATATCTCACAACAGCCAAAGGGAAATTAGACTCATGCTTAATAATTACTTCATATATTAACAGGCCAATCGTAGATCAAGGCTTCTCGTACTTGGGGATGAAATGGACATCGGCATCTTATACATCTGCTATTATGAATGCAGTTCCCTCAGTCACTTTTGTGATTTCTGTCATTTTTCGGTAAGCATCATATACCAGAATTCAATGCTTGTGGAAAAGGTGGAAATTTTAAAGCCACTTTATTCAGTAGAATAATCAGGCAGCAAATAACTTTCATTTGTACAATCAGAGAAGTAATCTAGATTCAGTGCTTCAATGAAGTCACCTTCCATACCCGGAAGTGACATACTAATTTTACGATAATCTTGATTTGCTAATATTTCAATGAATTACTACGAACCCAGATTAGAGATCATAAACATCAAGGAAATATACAGTCAAGCTAAGGTATTGGGGACCCTACTTACTCTTGGAGGAGCTTTATTGATGACACTTTACAAAGGCCCTGTTCTTAATATGCCATGGTCGCACACAGAAAGCCACCATGAAAGCAGCAGCAGTGAGTCTTCAGATAAACACTGGGTCGCTGGGACTCTTGTAATCCTTCTTGGCTGCGTCGCCTGGTCCTGTTTTTACGTTCTTCAAGTAAGTCTTCACATTTCACATACATGCCGCTCAATTTCATAACTCTTTGGAGATGTTTTTATTCCCATCTATAATACTGTTGAGGGGAAGATATATCGATAAATGACAGAGAAAATTTTTTTTATTCTGCCGTTAAAACTTTTTAAGTACGGAAGATAATCAATCCTTAAAATCATTAAAAAAATACTTAATGAGAATATTATCTGTTCAATAATTATTCTTTTGTTAATGTTAGTTTTTTTATTGTGTATCTTAATTAAATTGAATTTCACATGTTTCAGTCGATCACCATAAAAAAGTACCCAGCAGAATTCTCTTTATCCTCCTTGATATGCTTATCAGGGACCTTGCAAAGTGCAGCAATAGCGCTTGCTGTAGAGCGGCGCGCCAGTGGATGGGCAGTGGGCTGGGACTCCAGGCTCTTAGCTCCCCTTTATACAGTAATTAACCACCAAACACTACAATATTTAAATGCTAAACAATGATTAAGATTAACAACTAGTTAATTTGTTGCATTAATTAATTAAATTTAAACCACAGGGAATAGTTAGTTCGGGCATCACGTACTATGTGCAAGGGCTTGTTTTGAGGACAAAAGGCCCAGTTTTCGTCACAGCCTTCAACCCTTTATGCATGATCATTGTGGCTATTCTGGGCTCCATAATTCTATCAGAAAAACTTCACCTCGGCAGGTACTCCGTTCAACATTATCTAAGAGTGAAAAAAATATTATTCGTGATTCACTGAAAAAATAAGAAATTGACAATAGTGAAAGAAAAATAATGAACAAATAAATATTTGATCATTATAAGTATTATTTTTATGATTTTAATAATTAATTATTTAAACTCATTAAAATTAGATAAACCTATATTTTTAATAAAAAAAATTGTTGTTAAAAGTTTATTTCTCATTATTAAAAAGTTTTGACGGCAAAAAAAGTCTCATTATCACATGTCATTATAACTACTCTCATTAAAAATATTAACGATGAAAATATTTTTAATAAGAAAAATTATAACGACTAATGATAATGAAATTTTTCTTACTGTTAAAATATTTTAATGGTGAGAAATAGATTTTTAATAATTATTTTCTTTTTGTTAAAATAATAAATTTATTTTTTTAAAAAAATATATAAATAACTAGTTACTAAAATCATAAAAATAATACTTTAACAAGCGGATACTTTATTTTCCTCTATTATTGCTTTATTTTGTAGTGATTAAAGTAGATTCATGTTAATGGCAACTTTTGTTATTCCTTTATCCTCAGTGTTATTGGAGGGATTATAATTGCAATAGGCCTCTACTCTGTTGTGTGGGGTAAAAGCCAGGATTATTCAGGTTCATCACCTGCAAAAGATGACGCCGAAGAGCGACGAATTACTGCAAGTGACAAAACTAAAATGGTGACTGCCACTATTAACGATGAGCACATAGCTGGATCAGCATAATACTTTCCATTAATTCCACTGCTAAAAAGCTGATATAAGATGTATGTAATAGCCTTCCTTTGCCTGGAGGCTCCTTTGCAATTTTAGCCCAGAACTTTATAACTATTAATTGGAGCCAAATTACACATTGGATGGATATTAAGGTTACATATCTGATGTTAATATAATTATCAATCATACAAATACATACCAATCTGCATGAGCACAACTTTTTTTTTTTTTTAAATCTCAAATTAATTTTTGCATGGAATTGAATTCCAAACTTCTTTATTAAGAGAGATGTGACCTTTCCTGGTTCTAAATTTGATGTGAAATGGCATAACTCATGCATGAGATTATGTACATAATGTAAGCATGCAAGCAATAAGCATCAATGAAGTTAGCATGCAATCATAGTAATCATCTAAGCATGGTTAAGCTACTATACAAATAGTAAGCATCATGTAGACATCAACAAAGTTATCCAAGCACAGTTAAAAGGACAAACAAAAAGTTAACAGTATGCATATGGGTGGGGATGTACACTTGCTAACTGTAACCATGTGTACATTATGTACACATGATTACCGTCAACATAGTTAGATATTGTAAACATTATATAAGCATGCAAACACACAATACTTCCATGTAAACAACTCAGCAACCAATTCATCATGTAATGCATGTAAGTGTACAATGTAAGTACAACGTTTAAGTATCCTGTAAGCATTAACTAATTGATCATTCAACTTGAATATGCATATAAGCATCCAGTGTAAGTACAACCTTTCAGTAACCAAACAGTAACTCATTGAAGCAGTAAGCATTTAAGTAACCTAGTGGTCATGTAGACATTTAAGAAACCAATTAGTAACTAATTGATCATCAAGTAAGCATACAATGTAAGTAATTATTTAGGTAAGCATCCACACAATTGAGCAATAAGCATTCAATGATTTATCATTAGTAGTATATACAACAACAATATTTTAATACAACAATACACTATTCAAACAACAACAATAATATTGTTAACAACAATACACATTATATACATAGTATCTTAATACAATAATATACTGCTCAAACAACACCAATATACATCAATAATATACAATAACGATATAAACAGGCTATATACAGCAACCTCAACAAACATAATCTAACACCAAAGCATCTACACAAACACTACACATTCAAGCACGATTAAGAGGAAAAATAAAACATTAAACTAATAGTACCATGTAGAACGTGAAAAACCCTAAAACATACTTACCATACAATAACCTTAAAAATATTATATAAAAACACCAAGCTTAACCGTAAACCTCAACATCATAAACCATCAACACAATAATAGTTCAAACAGAAAAAAACTTCGTCAAAAAACCATCAAACATAAAAAACACCTAACACTAAGCCAATACTTTGAGTGAATATACCTCAACTGCATAAAAACTCTTCAACCCCTTAGTATATATACGTTTCCTCGTTGTTTGCTGCAAAGACCACCATCAAAATCTGTTATGTTGTCCTTATTGACATGGGTAGAACTAGTAGAATAGAATCCCTTACGTTGTCATCATTTTAGGTTACAAACACTACACTCACATTTCAAATCGTCGGAACAACAATAGTCATCGTCGTCAATAGTTTGCTGATTATCACACTCAACTTACACTCGATTTTAAGAGGATTTTCACTTAGAACAAAGGCCAAACAAGAGAAGAAACTAAAGAGACTTCGATTATTTTGTTCATATCACGTTTGAAAATTTTTTGGACACTTGTTGCATGCTGATTCATTCGCAAATGAAAGAAAAAACCTTTTTTAAAACTCAGATTTTTGCAAGTAAAGGTGAAATTACTTATCCACCCTCCACACATTGTTCATATATTGGTTGCTTCATCCTAAACAAATCCATTGTCGTTGATCTTCTGCAAAAAAAATTGAGTGTTGATTACATTTGAATTATGGTGCATTTATTGCAATGACATGCAAGCCAATGCATGAGTTGCTGATTTTCTTTTTTCTTTGTTCGCTTTTCATATAGCACGACATGTGTCCAAAATATGTGATGCCACGCCACGGTTTTCCAAAAAATTGACGCGTTACTTACCAAGACGAAGAAAACAATGACTTTCGTTTTTCAAAAGCTCCACGTGTCAACACTTTACATAGATAGCGTTTAACGCTCAGTTGCCCGCATTAATTCCTTTGTATATTTTCATTTATATAAATGAATTTTTTAATTTATTTTGTTTAAAACAAACCCACGCAAATGACTAAATTGCCCTTTTCACTAATGGAAGGCATTAACAAAGTTGGCTTAAGGATGGGCATTTGGATTTTCTATAATTAACGGGTGAGAAGTCGGTTAGCACAAACCCTTGGGTGGGAAATTTTTATTTTTTATATGGCCTTTATATATTTTTGTTTTTATTATGTTCAAAGAAAAAAAAAAAGTAAAGGAGCAACACCCATTAATCACAAGAGTTATATTATATATATACATTTTTTATATATAAATTAAGTATACAGATAATATATTATCATATGATTGAGTGTTATTTTATTTTTAATTTAAAATTATCTAATTATATAATAATATATTATCTTTATATTTAAATTTTATATATATATAAATATAATTTTATTATAATCACGATCATCTGTTCAATAATTCTGAAAGTACGTAATACAAATAACAATAAAAAGGAAGTTTTCCTTCTTTTTATTTGGCTCCTTTCTACTTTATTTAAGAGATAAGACCTTCCCGGCTTTGATTTATAATTGTAAAAGGCCGAAATAAATTTGTCATGAATACCCATTAAAGAATTAAAATGGATTCTTTACTTATACGTAAGAAATCCCAAAGGACTTCTGATAATGCAAGAAAAAATCTAAACTAAAAAATAAACCCTTTGTTTGGTTGCCAATTGTCTTGCCTCGCAGCAGGATAACAACTTGAATGAGATTAGTCAAAACATAAACATAAATAGCTCCATGAAAGATTTTAATTTATACCTTTTACATGATCGGTTATTTTTTATTCCTGTGAACGCAACTATAAATTGTATCTCATATTTGATTAATTAAGAGAGATTTCTTTACTCTTAACCCTTGGTTTTATTTTTTTTATAAGTTTTTAGTCATAGATGTTGCTCATTAGGATAATTTCTAAATGGAGAGCGATGAATACATATCGATCCTACCCTACAACATATGATAGTAATAATTAACTTCGGGATAAACAGCAATTAAAAAGATTTTTTTTTTCTACTTGAAGATCACCTCTTATCCAATATTAAAATGTCAGATGATAAAATCTCTAAGTTAATGAATCAACCGATGCAAAGAGGTTGGTTTATGAGAGATAGTATATTAGTTCAGTCTGTATTTAATTATATCTCTTGAACATTTATTTGTTAAAATTTTAGGGCCTATTAATACAATTAATGTAAAGTGGTGTGGTAAGTAGATTATTGTAATGATGGGGTAAAGGACTATTTCCAACCCAACTTTTAGACCATTCTCAAACCTACACCCACGAGAGATGAAAAACCTTTATTCTCATCTATAGACAAACTTTTGTTAATCTTTTCTGATAAAGAGAGGGGTAAAATAGTTATTTTACTGTTTATATTAAAAAGTTATAAAGTTTATTGTTCTCTGCCCCCCCAGGTTTTAGAAACTAACATTTCACCTTTACTTAAAGTTTTAAACTTTGAAAAGTAATATTTTCACCCCCAAACCTAAGGTTTCCACATTTTTTAAAACTTAGTCGTCCCCTATATCTTTCAAAAATAGCAGTTTCAGCCTCATTCTTCAACTACATCTTCCAACGTCATCTCTGGTCTCCTCCTTCTCCTGGTGTGACGGCAGTGGTGTGATGAAGAGATCTTCATCTCCTTGTCGTATGATGCGACAAAGAGACAAAGATCTCTTCATCACACCACCGTGTGATGGAGAGAGACCTCTTTGTTGCTCCACCCAGATGACGAAAGACAATGCTTCATCATCCTTCGTCACTCGTCGCATCATCCAGATGAACGATGAAGGATGACAAAACGTTGTCCTTCGTCTATTCTTTCAGATCTAGATGACACTTCATCGTCCAGATCTGGGTGACGAAGGGTCGTCCTTTGTAGTCGAAGATGAAAGATCGATGGAATACGTCGACTGTCGATAGTGGTCGGAGAAGGAAGCAAACCCTAAGGGTGAAATCTAAACTTTTTAAACTTTGAGGATGAGCTAAGGTGTTAGTTTTTAAAACTTAGAGAGGGAAAATAGTGAAATTTTAAAGTTTATAGATAAAATGACGATTTTACCCCTGTCCATAACTGAAAATTTAGACGACAGTTTGGTCATAGGTGAGAATAGGGGTTTTTCATCTCTCGTGGGTATAGATTTGAGATGGACCTAAAAGTTGGGTGGGAAATAGTCCTTTTCCTTAATAATGGTTTGGATAATTAATATAATAAAATGGGTTAACGAAAGTTGGAGGAAGTAGATTGATGATTCAACCATTTGATTTATCAATTTGCAGACAAATAGACAATCAAAATACACTTGAATCGAATCCACGGGCACCGTTGAATCAAAGACACAGATTTCTCACCAAAATAATAATAATGAGATTAAATACCATTGACGTTTTGATTAATAACATAGAACTAATAAGTAATAAAGATGATTGTCACATCAATCCTAATCCAGTGATCTAGATGATCTAAAACTAGTGTTTTTAAAATTAAACCGAATTGGCTGATTCAATCGGTTGAACCATAAACCAGTTTGTAATCTGGTTCAGTTGATGTGTATATTGACCGGTTTAAAATTCATACAAATCCGATAATCTGTTGAACTAAAAAAACTATTTAAACTAATAAAATTACATTACACTTTACAATTTTTATCTTATTAAAATTAAAAAAAGTTTAAATTTATAAGATTTTAATTGAATTTGTAACACCCCAGGTCTAATAACCCGGCCCACTGTTAAGATATTGTCCACTTTGGACACACAGTCCATCATGGGTTTGCTTCTGGGCTTTGCAACCCAAAACGCGTCTTAACAGTTAAGGAGCTCACAAGCTATTTAACCAATTCAATTCTCCCACCACTAACCAATGTGGGATCCAAAGATAGAGCACACACAGACCCAGCATCTCTCCCGTGCTTTGTCGATGTGGGATTCGCCTAGGGGTATCACATACACCCCCCCTTACGGGACTCAGCGTCCTCGCTGAGGTTTACCCCACCATCGATCAAGAGGACACGCGGAGTTACTCTGATACCATTTGTAACACCTCAGGTCCAATAGCCCGGCCCACTGTTAAGATATTGTCCACTTTGGACACACAGTCCATCATGGGTTTGTTTCTGGGCTTTGCAACCCAAAACGCGTCTTAACAGTTAAGGAGCTCACAGGCTATTTAACCAATTCAATTTTCCCACCACTAACCAATGTGAGATTCAAAGACAGAGCACACACAGACCTAGCATCTCTCCCGTGCTTTGTCGATGTGGGATTCACCTAGGGGTATCACATATTATCCTAGTACTACTCTCGCCCAAGCACACTTCACTTTGGAGTTCTGATGGGATCCGGTGCATTAGTGCTGGTATGGTCGCACCCAATAACTGTGAAAATCTTTTCAATTTGCTTCAGCCATGACTCAGCCTTCAAAGGATCTGTTGTCCCTTGAAAAGGTGGAGGTCCAAGCTTTTTAAATCTCTCCAACACAAAGATAGGTCCCTCATTGGTAGGACGTTCTTGCTCCTCAGTCCTTGGAGTACATCCACGATGTGTCAATTCTGTGATCAACATATTTGCTGTTCCACAATCCTAGCCATCATGCGTATCATAGGGTTACCTTCCTCAGCAATCTCACGTAAGGTTGGTTCTCTATCATCATTTCTTAGCCCAAAGGTTGATGCATTTGCCCTTGGGTTTCTATCTCTATCAGTGCGTACCATATCTCTCTCCTATAAAGCATTATACCATGATAATCTAGAGATTAGAAAAAAAAAAAAAAAAGAGGAACTTCTACGAAACTAATTAAAATCTAAAGTATCTTTTCTTAAAAGTCTACGGAATCCTATCCTTGAGCTCTGATACCACAATTAACACCCTAGGTCCAATAGCCCGGCCCACTGTTAAGATATTGTCCACTTTGGACACACAGTCCATCATGGGTTTGCTTCTGGGCTTTGCAACCCAAAACGCGTCTTAACAGTTAAGGAGCTCACAAGCTATTTAACCAATCCAATTCTCCCACCACTAACCAATGTGGGATCCATAGACAGAGCACACACAAACCCAGCATCTCTCCCGTGCTTTGTCGATGTGAGATTCGCCTAGGGGTATCACATAAATTATTTTGTAACACCCCAGGTCTAATAACCCGGCCCACTGTTAAGATATTGTCCACTTTGGACACACAGTCCATCATGGGTTTGCTTCTGGGCTTTGCAACCCAAAACGCGTCTTAACAGTTAAGGAGCTCACAGGCTATTTAACCAATTCAATTCTCCCACCACTAACCAATGTGGGATCCAAAGACAGAGCACACACAGACCCAGCATCTCTCCCGTGCTTTGTCGATGTGGGATTCGCCTAGGGGTATCACATACACCCCCCCTTACGGGACTCAGCGTCGTCGCTGAGGTTTGCCCCACCATCGATCAAGAGGACACGCAGAGTTGCTCTGATACCATTTGTAACACCTCAGGTCCAATAGCCCGACCCACTGTTAAGATATTGTCCACTTTGGACACACAGTCCATCATGGGTTTGCTTCTGGGCTTTGCAACCCAAAACACGTCTTAACAGTTAAGGAGCTCACAGGCTATTTAACCAATTCAATTCTCCCACCACTAACCAATGTGGGATCCAAAGACAGAGCACACACAGACCCAGCATCTCTCCCGTGCTTTGTCGATGTGGGATTCGCCTAGGGGTATCACATATTATCCTAGTACTGTTCTCGCCCAAGCACACTTCACTTTGGAGTTCTGATGGGATCCGATGCATTAGTGCTGGTATGGTCGCACCCAATAACTGTGAAAATCTTTTCAATTTGCTTCAGCCATGACTCAGCCTTCAAAGGATTTGTTGTCCCTTGAAAAGATGGAGGTCCAAGCTTTTTAAATCTCTCCAACACAAAGATAGGTCCCTCATTGGTAGGACGTTCTTGCTCCTCAGTCCTTGGAGTACTTCCACGATGTGTCAATTCTGTGATCAACATATTTTGTTGTTCCACAATCCTAGCCATCATGCGTATCATAGGGTTACCTTCCTCAGCAATCTCACGTAAGGTTGGTTCTCTATCATCATTTCTTAGCCCAGAGGTTGATGCATTTGCCCTTGGGTTTCTATCTCTATCAGTGCGTACCATATCTCTCTCCTATAAAGCATTATACCATGATAGTCTAGAGATTAGAAAAAAAAAAAAAAGAGGAACTTCTACGAAACTAATTAAAATCTAAAGTATCTTTTCTTAAAAGTCTACAGAATCCTATCCTTGAGCTCTGATACCATTTGTAACACCCCAGGTCCAATAGCCCGGCCCACTGTTAAGATATTGTCCACTTTGGACACACAGTCCATCATAGGTTTGCTTCTGGACTTTGCAACCCAAAACGCGTCTTAACAATTAAGGAGCTCACAAGCTATTTAACCAATCCAATTCTCCCACCACTAACCAATGTGAGATCCATAGACAGAGCACACACAGACCCAGCATCTCTCCCGTGCTTTGTCGATGTGGGATTCGCCTAGGGGTATCACAGAATTAATGACAAAATTTATAATTTATTTTTTTAATCTATGTAATGAAGTGTTAATTGTTTAATTAAGATATTTGAAATCATTTTTTGCTTTTTTTTGAGTTCTTATATTTTACTAAATTAAAATTTATATGCCAACAAAATAAATATACTTGGTTTTTATTGATAATTATACAAATTACTTCTAATGAATTTTATATGTTTTATATTTAAAAAATTGTGATAAATGTTTGATACTATTTAGAATATACATAATAATTTGAATCAGTTAATTAAATTGGTTGAACTACAAACTAGTAAGATAACCTATTCAACTACCAATCCGATTTTGAAACATTGTATAACTTAAAAAATTACTCAAATATAAAAAAATTCTCTAGATTTTCCACATGAGCCAAATATTTCGGTCTTCTTAATTATACTCTTTATTTTTTTATTCAATAAAACTTCTATACAAATAACGATGTGTCATTATATGATTGAATATTATTTTATCTTTAATTTTCAATTATTCAATCACATAATAACGCATCATTGTTTGTACATAAAGTTATTCACATAGTACTACTCTTTTTTATTAGCATACATATCAAGAAGCAAAATTAGTAGTTTTATCATGGAGATCTATCTTCTAGGACCTGGTGAGTTGAATATCACATTGGACTTTGTTTATTTCATATGTTCATTAGCCATTGCCCTTCCAAGAATTCCTAGATATATTCTGCGTAAATGGCAATGGGTTGGCGTTAAGAATTTGCTTATAGCACGCAAATTCTTAGTCCATGTTTTTCTTTTTCTTAATTATTTCTATCCACTTTATCGTGCAATCTGAATGGGAAGCAACTACACGCAAATATTCTACTATTAACCATTGAATTATAAAATCTTAGAAGTTGGAATCACTGACGCATCTCATTATCTGGGGGCGGGAGTCTTTTTCATCCAATATTTCTTTTTTCTTTCTTATCTATTTTGCTTGCATTTTTAGTATGTTCCACGTTGATCATATTCATTTAACCACGTATCTTCATTTCCAAGATATTACAAACTTTATGTTCTCAGTTTTAAATTACTTTATGGATACCAAGTGTAATCTGGAATTAGAGATGGTTGTCCTAGTTCATCCCAGCAAGGGAAATCTTTTTCTGTCTCCGTCCAATCCCCAATATAGGAATAATGAGGAATTTCTATTCTCTCATTGTGGAAAATTTTCTATACTTTCCCTGTCCCATTCCTATTAAAATAATAATAAAATATTTATTAGATGTTAATATATTTATAATAATTCAAATGTTAAAATAATAATTTAATATAAAATTATCCAGAGAATATATAGGTGACAAGTTAAGAGTAAATTTATCTCATCTTCAACTATAAGAATTTTAGTCATCTTTGTTCTCATCTGTAATTTTATCAAAAATTTTCTTTTTGTTTAATGAGGGATAAAACCCTATTTTATGAACCAAGCTGTCATCTTTACCTAGAATTGGAATGGAATCACTATGAGTAAAGTAATTAAAGCAAAATATTTGGTATTAGGTTGTTTTAAATAAATTTATGAAATAAGAATGTGTGGATCATTATTTTGGTATGCGTGAATAGGATGGCCATCAAAACTCGACTTTGGAAGCAAAACAATGGATTAAGGCATTAAGCATTTTGGGCTTATCTCACAATGCACTTCACCTAATAAAATTCTCCACATAATAGTTTATAATATAGTATTTTACTTTTCTTGACTAAGAAAAACATAAAAAAAATAATCATAATATTATATAGGATTAGGTTGCTTTATACAAATTAAACAATGTGTGACATATAAATTTATAATCGCGTGGGATAGCTTAAGTGGAAAAAGAGAAAATTTATATATAAGAAAATATAAATTAAAGTCTTATTTAACAACATATTAAAATTAAAATTTTAATTTACTTGGTTCAATGATTGTGGAGTCTGTCATTGAATCTGAGGTTTGTTTTATTTTATGTGATTGATTCAGTTTCAAAAAGATAGTTCGACTTAAGTGAGGTTTTTCATTGTAAAAAAAGTAAACATATAAATTTACAACCAGGTTTCATTACTAAGTATCTGATTTTTCATCATGCAAATATATAGTTTCCACTTAACATAGTGACATGTTAAGTTGTCTATATTATATTTCTAGAGATAATATACCATCAGCATTTTATTATATCTGGGATGTTGTATTTTTAACATATAAAAATAAAAACTTCATATAAAAGGAATGATAGAAAGATAAATATTTGTTTAATAAAACTGTGTGTATATTTTTAAGTATACAATTGATTACACAGATGATTGAGTAATTTTGAATTAAAAATAAAGTAATACTTAATTACATATTAATAAATTATTTGTGTACCTAATTATTTACTAAAAAATATATATACATAGTCTTGCTCATATTTGTTAAGCTCACGGAAACTGTATAGATATTGAGTTAATTACTTGCATTAAGAGCCTGATTAATTGGGGTCCAATCCACTTAAAAAAATAATATAGATTTGGACTGAAAACACTGATGTGTTCCACTCTTCTTGCACTAATCAAAAGAATATTTATATAATCGCAGGGACAATAATTACATAATTAAGAAAACATACGCACTTGATCGGAATCATAAGAAGATTGATTGAAGACAGAAGCTAGCCATAATATTTTGAAAGGTTGTTACTTTTGATATGTATATATAAGAAGAGAGTAGCCACTTCATCTATTCATTGCATCTTTCTTTCAATCACAAATAGATAGAGAAACTTCTCTTCAACAGATATGGCTTTAAGCATGGCGAATTTCGATAAGTTGACACCTTATTTTCTTATGGTGTTTTTGCAATTCGGGTCAGCTGGGATGTACATAATTAGCATGGCGACTCTCAACCATGGGATGAACCGTTATGTCCTCATCGTCTATCGAAATGCCATTGCTGCTCTTGTCCTTGCACCTTTTGCACTGATTCTTGAAAGGTCTTTTTTGCTTTAACTCTCCTTTTGTTTAAAATCTCTACCTTTCTGTATTGATATTTCTTGTTGTAATTAATGTAAAAAAACCCTTTACAGTGATTAAGAAACTAAATATTAATTAATGAAGTAAATGAAACCCCTAAAGATAGTTTGAGTGACGAAAAGCAAGACTTAATGTATAAAAAAGCATGTGTTCAAGTTTTTTCTGTCTATACTTACAAATATTAATCAAAGCTTGTTATTGATATGAATTTAACCCTTGTCCTTTCTGTTTCCTTTCCAATTTCTTTGGTGCAGGAAAACAAGGCCGAAGATGACAATTTCAATCTTCCTACAAATAATGACGCTGGGATTTTTGGAGTATGCTTTCAAACCCACATATATATGCATAAGCCAAAGGGAATTCAGACTTATGCTTAATAATTACTTTATATATTAACAGGCCAATCGTAGATCAAGGCTTCACGTACTTGGGGATGGAATGGACATCGGCATCTTATACATCTGCTATTATGAATGCAGTTCCGTCTGTCACTTTTGTCATTGCTGTCATTTTTCGGTAAGAATCATATACCAGAATTCAATGCTTGTGGAAATTTTAAAGCCACTTTATGCACCAGAACAATCAACTGGACTGCAAATTACTTTCATTTATTTAATCAGAGAAATAATCTAGATTCAGTGCTTGAATGAAGTCACCTTTCATAATTATTTGATTATCTTTATTTGCTAACATTTGAAAAAATTATTATGAGCCCAGATTAGAGCAAATAAACATCAAGGAAATACACAGCCAAGCTAAGGTGCTGGGGACCCTAGTCACTCTTGGGGGAGCTTTATTGATGACACTTTACAAAGGCCCTGTGCTCAATATGCCATGGTCGCACACAGAAAGCCACCATGAAAGCAGCAGCAGTGAGTCTGCAGATAAACACTGGGTCGCTGGGACTCTTTTAATCCTTCTTGGCTGCGTCGCTTGGTCCTGTTTTTACGTTCTTCAAGTAAGCCTTCACATTTCACATATATGCTTCTCAATTTCATAACTTTTTGAAGGGGAGAAATGTTCTCATTCCCATAATTCTTTTCACGGGAAGATATAACGACAAATAATGATAGAATTTTTTCTGTTATTAAAATTTAAAAAAAAAAACTTATAAAGACAAAACATTAATGGCTCGTTAATTATTCTCTTGCTCATGCTAATTTTTTTTATTGTGTATCTAAATTAAATTTAATTCACATATTTCAGTCGATCACCATAAAAAAGTACGGAGCACAGCTCTCTCTATCCTCCTTGATATGCTTATCAGGCACCTTGCAGAGTGCAGCAATAGCGCTTGCTGTAGAGCGTCGCGCCAGTGGATGGGCAGTGGGCTGGAACTCCAGGCTTTTGGCTGCCCTTTATACAGTAATTAACCACCAAACACTACAATATTTAAATGCTAAACGATGATTAAGATTAACAACTGGTTAATTTTTTACATTAATTAATTAAACCACAGGGAATAGTTAGTTCGGGCATCACATACTATGTGCAAGGGCTTGTTTTGAGGACAAAAGGCCCAGTTTTCGTCACAGCCTTCAACCCTTTATGCATGATCATTGTGGCTATTCTAGGCTCCATTATTCTATCCGAAAAACTTCACCTCGGCAGGTACTCCATTCAACATTATGTGAGAGTAAAAAAATATCATTCAAGATTAAGAAAGATTTAAGTTAATGGCGATTTTGGGTGTTCTTTTTCTCAGTGTTATTGGAGGGATTATAATTGCAATAGGCCTCTACTCTGTTGTGTGGGGTAAAAGCAAGGATTATTCAGGTTCATTACCTGCAAATGATGATGCCCAACAGCTACCAGTTACTGCAAGTGATAAAACTAAAATGGTGAATACCACTATTAACAATGAGCACAGAGCTGGATCAGCATAATACTTTCCATAATTCCACTGCTAAAAAGCTGACATAAGATGTATGTAATAGCCTTCCTTTGCTTAAAGGCTCCTCTGCAATTTTAGCCCAGAACTTTATAACTATTAATTGGAGCCGAATTACACATTGGATGGATATGAAGGTTACATATCTGATGTTAATTTAATTTTCAATCATGCAAATACATACCAATCTGCTTGATAACAGCTTTTTTTTTTTTTTTTTAATTCTCGAATTAATTTTTGCATGGAATTAAATTCCAAACTTCTTCTTTATTAAGGGAGATGTGACTTTTCCTTGTTTTAAATTTGATGTGAAATGGCATAAAGTAGTTTATTAGCGTAGTTTCTCCAAAAGAACAATCACAGAGGGCATGTGAACACATGACTAAAGAACTAAATAATTAGCTAGTAATCAAGATAAGCTCTCCATGGCATGTAATATGAATATATCAATCCTCTTTTTTCTTTTTTAATCAGGAACCCCACCTGTATTAGTTGGATTAGTAAACTTATAGTACAGTAACCAAATCTACAATTATTATACAAGTAAATCAAGGTTTCACAATTATGATATAGGTTTAAATTCAAATATTTTCTCTAAAAATTATATTACTCTATCAGTTTTACTTTATGTTGAAATTCAATTATCAATTCGATGACAATCTCTATAGTTTACTATATAATATATTCTTTCCACAAATATTATTTAACTGGAATACGACCTTAGGGAAATATAACTAATGTAGAGAAGATTGACAATATATTATTGCGTGGCCAACAATGTCCTATGATGAGTAAGCGAGCAAAGATAAGTTGCTTGTCGAAATCGCTGTCTGGTCAGATTATTCCTAACCACATCTATATATTCGCCTAATAATTTAGAGAAACTAAGCAAGAAAGTGGAGAAAACTGTTACTTAATAGGAAATGCTTATCCTCCCAAGCATTTACTTAACATATCTTTCTAATGTTTCCCGTTTGGCATAAGATGGGATTCCGCCAACCGGATTTCTCGTTGGAATCCAAAGATGAAAGCACCATCTTTAGTCGTTGGACGTTGTCTCCTCATGCTGAAATTAAGTATATAATATATATTATGCTTTAGAGTGGAACAAATTAGTGCACTGTTCTTCAATCACCCAGCTTTTGAATATAATTTATCCGACCTAGACCACTTCAAAAATTGTCCAATGACCTTCTCTTTCTCTCTTTTTTTTTTTTTATTTGATTCTGTTTTTTGGGGTACAGAGGAATCTAAATTGGACGTGTGGTGTCGAAATACTTCTCTGTTAGTATTACTTGAGAGAAATTATTTATTTAAGACTAATACTATATATATAATTTTATATGTATATATTAATATATTTTTATATAATTAAATAATTAGAAATTAATATATCATTATTTGTACAGATTATTTAAATACTCCCAGCTTCTGTCAGAGTGAGAGAGATTGGTCATGGGATATCAAGGTCCACCTGGGATATTGTTAAATGGGTCAGGTTGGCTCACAACCTGACACAGACATTATTTAGGCCTAATTTGCAAAGGCCCAATAAGAAGAAACCTAGGTTGTACCTTGAGCTGACCCGATACTATTTGATATTGTAGCGGCTAATTTTTTTAAAATTTTTTATTAACCTTTTTTTTTATGAACTAAGTTTTCCAATATGTCATGTGAATGCAATAGATCAAAACAATTACAAAAATTCATTTCGTGGATGGGCTCATTAAGGACCTATGGGTGCATATCTCGAAGGCTCTAGTTGTGCCCCACGCTTGATATTTGGTCAAGCCAACTCAACACAAAAGTCTATCAAATACGGGTTTTAACTCATCTCACTGATTCACTGTCACTTTTAGTCAAACCTAAAGCCTCTAACACAATTCACATGATTACGGGTGGAGCACCCCACAGGCCATGGAATCACAACCTGGCCCCGAGGACATAACTATAAATAATTTATTCGTAAAACAGTCCAAAAATGAGATAGATTAGAATTATTTTCAAAATCTAAATTTAATATGGCAATATCTTTCATAAATTAATGCTCCATTCTGTGTGCCCTTGAGACATTAAAGGTTCACTTTTTTCAGAGGATCATCAAAATCTCACAGGATTTTATATTCGTGTAAATCACTGTATTTTGAAATAAAAAGTAATTTTGTAATATAAACCAATTCAAAAAAGAAATTAAAAAGAGATGAAAATGAAATAATATAATGGAAGAGCGACTAAATTATATAGAAGAAAAATAAAATTGATTTTGATATATCATCACTGTCCAAGGTTTTAAAAAGGTGTTTCATTGTGAATTCGACTTTTGTGATGCAATGGGCTGTTGCCCTTTATGTTACATTCCGATTCATCAGTTTGTCAGGAATTTTGTATATATCATCACTGACAGCCATTGTGAAGCTTGAGAGAGAAAGGTGGGAGATCAAAGGGGGAGCACGATGATATCAAATAGCTTTCAGAAGATTAAAAAAGTGAGATCATATGTGTTGGAGGTGGCCATTCAGTGTGGCTATGCAGGGATGTTTGTAATCGTCGCGGTTTCTTTGAAACATGGACTGAGTCACTATGTGTTCGCTGTGTATCGCCATATACTTGCTACACTTGTTATTGCACCCTTCGCTCTTGTCCTCGAAAGGTTTAATTTTGTTCACCATTTTGTTCTTGTTTCCTGCTTTAATATCCTTCTTTTTGGCTCAATTTGAATGTTAAGATTGGCTGCATGTCGATGATAATTTGTGTGGCTCTTTATGTAGGGGAAGAAGGCCAAAGATGACTCTCCCTATCTTCCTTCAAATAATGCTGCTTGGATTACTCGAGTAACGCTCTCAACAACTTGTTTATAATTTTAATCACATTTTCAAATGGGTATTGATGTAAATCGATAAATGAATTAATCTTGGTGATGTTTGATTATGAACAGGCCAGTGATTGACCAGAATCTATACTATATGGGAATGGAGTACACCTCTGCAACATTTGCATCTGCAACTGTCAATCTTGCTCCTGCATTCACCTTTATCATGGCGATTCTTCTCAGGTAACTAAATCCCAGTTTTGAATTATTTTCATTTTTCATTATCATTCATTTAGATCCTCAGCAACATTCTTAACGCATAAGAAATCAACAAGAGTTAACACACACTTTTGAGTACACAATTGAATAAATAGGTAATATCCTGTATGCCCACAAATGTGTGTAAATATAGCATTGATCTTCCAAGATTATTATGTCAGTAACAAGAGAAAATACTACTATGAGAACCATAAGTGACATGAACTATATACATTAATTTATAAGAAATATTATGAGCACCCAGGTTAGATTATCTAATGGGGTATCCAGAAAATGCGTTATTGGGTGTTACCTTTATCTTTAATTCAAAATCATTCAATCATATGATAATATATCTTTTGAATACCTAATTAGATATCAAGTGTTCATAGTTTTATTGATAATTTATCAGTGGAGTCTAGAGAATATTGATTTGTTGATGAGCAGGCTAGAAAGAGTTAATATTAAGAAACCGCAAAATCTAGGCAAGGTGATTGGAACTATCATAACAATCATAGGGGCCATGGTGATGACATTATACAAAGGTCCCATCATCACCAAACAAAGAAGCCACCACAGAGCTAGCAATGAATCAGCTGCAGGCAAACATTGGATCCTCGGAACCATAATGCTCCTAATCGGTTGTTGCAGCTATTCAGGCTTCTTCATAGTGCAAGTGAGCAAGAGATTCTCAAAAAACACTCTTATGAAATCAAGTGTCAACATATATATTAATGAGTAAGGTTCTTCTTCTCAGTCAATCACAATAAAGAAGTATCCAGCGGAGCTGACTCTTACAGCTTTAGTATGCTTAATGGGAGCGGTGGAAGGCGCTCTTTTGACATTTGCGATGGAACATGCAGACATGAATGTCTGGAAAGTAGGCTGGGACTCCAGGCTTCTTGCCATTGCTTACTCAGTGAGTAATTAGATATTACTTTATCTTTAATTTAAAATCACTCAAACATATCAGAACACATCATCTGTATACTCGTTTGGGTATTCAAAACTGTGTACGCATAGTTTCATGAATGGATTTTAACATGAAATGAAGGGATTGCTGAGCTCTGGAATTGGGTATTATGTGCAAGGTGTGGTGAACAAAGACCAAGGGCCAGTTTTTATAGCGGCTTTCAGCCCTTTAGCCATGGTGGTCACTGCAGCTTTAGGGGTCGTATTTTTAGCTGAGCAACTGCATCTGGGAAGGTAACAATATTATTATCAGAAAACAAATGTGTATCATTAAAATAATTAGATTCTAAGTAGTATTATTGTATAATTTCAGCGTAATTGGAGCCATTGTGATAACAGTGGGACTTTACACTTACGTGTGGGGCAAAAGAAAAGATCTTGCAAGCTCAGAGTCACAAGATGCAGCATTCACAGTTGAGAAAGACGATCATCAACAATATGAACTTCCTGTTACAAACAATGCTGCGTCGATCAAAGATGACAATGCAATCGATGGGGCCTCCCAAAATTCCACCAAATAGGAATATTTATAAAAAAAAAAAAAAAATTAAAATGTTCTCAACAAATATCAATTTTTATATAGATCATAATTGAACTGTCACCTTTTTCAATGGCTTGCGTTGGGTTAACATCATCTCGATACACAAATTAACAATTCATAATCTGTGTTCAAAAAAACCTTTTTTTTTTCTGTTTTCCGGGTAAAAGATGAAGCCGACTGACTGGCCACTTTACAGATTATACTTTACAAGAAGGAGCCCATTCAAGTCCAGCAAGTTACAGAAGAGACCTGGCCATGATTATATAAATATGAAATTAAATTACGAGACGAGCAATACTGATTGGGTTTTTTCTGTCATCGTCTTGGCATTTATTTTGGAGAACACGACAAATTTCCACTTTTTAATTGTTAAACGTGTTTTTTTTTTCACTTATATATTAAATTTGCAAATAAAATTTATTAAAATTTTTATTAAGCAGGTGGAAAAACAAAAATGTTTTATCTTTCGATTGAAGATAAATAATAGATTCTCTCGAAATCATATAAAATTTTATCCGTCTATGATGATTCGGCCCTTCCGTTGTCGTGCCTTCATTGTTGCCTATCATTGGGCTTCTCTGGGGTACTTTAAAGTAACCAATCATCCGACAATGCAACAACCAAAATATTCACCGAATAAATCAGTAACAAAATGTCAAAAAAAACTTCATAACCAAAGTGAACCTCAACGGTCGACTTTACGGGAAGCTATGTATATCAAATTTGGAGAGAAATGTGGGGGCAAAATGTTGAAGGCCAAGCAGAGGAGCTACGGGTGACAGGCGTGTGGTTAAACAGTTGGCAAATAGGTCAAACAGTTGTTGGTGTTGAAATGTCGCAGCAAAGAAAAGTTGCATATCACATCCAAGTCGGCAGCTATTAGCTCAGGCGAGGACCAGTCACCCAAGCCAATAGTTGTTGACTTAGGCGGTTCGCCTGATAGATTGCGTTATAATGTTAAGCCAGGTGTGCTCCGCGTTACCTACAGAAGTATTCAACGAAGTTCTGAACAAATTAGTTGTTTGGTAATGACTTAAATCTATGGATAGAAAGCCCTACGATGGGAAACAAGCACGTTAAGTTTGGAGGGAGATGGGATTGGCTGTATTATTGGGGAATAGATTCAAGTTTTTTCCTTTCAATAGCTGGCCAAATGACTACAGGGTCATCAGTTTACTCTTACCTTAATTAACCATTTCGAACCTTATACAAAGGGTTTTTCTGTATCAACGCCTTCAACATATACTGCAATTGAAACACCTAAAGGAGAATATAGTGTCTCTCAGTTCAGTAATGGAAGCAATTGTCCCTCTTATCCTAAAATAAGAGCATCTGGATCTGCCTATTTACAAGGACTCAATTTTATGTTTAAACATCATGCACCAGCAAATGTGATCACCATCATAGGTGCTCAAGATATTCTGTCATCCAAGTGATTGATTCGAATCAGCCAATTGAACCTAGTTAGAAAAGAGATGCCCTGTCATTTCTTTTCAATCTTTAAAAAACCTGAATCAGCAGAAGCTTTTTTCTTTTTTTTACAGATAATAGTGCTGTCCACCCCCAAAAAACCAAGTCCACATTTAGGAAAAACATTTGACATTTATAACTAATATAACTCATAACTGAAATGTCAACATACAACAATCTAAGCTTAAATCTACAACCTAATCTGGAGACGATAGCCTTGAAGATTATCAAATTGGCTATAGTAAAGGTGTGGGCAGGATCTCATCAAAGGTTGCCTGTTGCCACCACACCCAATGCAATATATATAAAAACTAAATTAAAAGGATATCAACGACATTACAAGATAAATTGAAGCTCCTCTCATCATCTTCTACCCTACCAGTGCAGGATTTAATCACTGTCCTCGGCCTCCTCTGCAAATGTTGGGTAAAGATCATGTTAGGGAACAAACAATTAGGTTAAACAGATGAAAGCCAAACCTAAATTAAACACTGAAGCCCAAAAGCTTAGCCATGAAAAGCGAATAATAACATGACCCAAGTCCTTGTATCATTGAATGTAGTGATAATGAATTGCTGCCGATGCAACCAACAACAAAAATAAAGTGGGCACAAAAGATCCTTAAGATGACTTACCCTCATTTACTTCTTCACTTTGGCTACCATCATCAGCATCGTCATTATTCTCATCAACGTTGTCACTGTCATCATCATTGTCACTGTCTTCATCACTACTATCACTTAACTCAGGTATTTTGGGCTTTGGTGGAGGAACAAAACTGGTTGTGGACCTTCTACGTGAACTTGATACAATGTTACTCATGTCGATGCCTTCAAGTTCTCTTGCTCTTTCCTTTTTTTTTTTGACTTCCTTGATTTCTATGGATATATTGTTCCAAAAACAAAAACACTACTTATCAATCTTAATGCATCAAACATGCTGCAAACATATTAGGGTCTGTACAACCCCATTAGTAAAACAAGGACCAGTTAACCTTAATAACAACAAGACTCTAAAATCTGATTAGTGGTGACAGTTTTTCTACTCATGGACCAAGATCCTGCAACCTCAAGGACACTAGATGCCTTGAGCATCCATATGACAATGCCCTAGATCTTATGAGAACACAAAGGACAGGGTTGTTCCACAAATTCTCTTTCATTGCCCAAGAGTGAAATCAAGCAATTAACAAGAAAGAGGAAGATTCCACCAACTCCAGCTCTAATGGAAGGGAAAAGAACAATGTTCCAGTTTGTTAGACAATATCTGATCCCATTTACCTAAGGGATTATATAGAGAAATCCAGTAAACTTCAGATCTTCAAAAAAATGTTTTTCGCATGACCATTTATCACAAGTTATTCTTTTAAAGGCAGTTAATCCTTCAATGCTTTTCAAAAATCTTACTTCTGTTTTTGGATGTGTGAGAACAAATGTAATTTAACCTAAATCACCATACTTAGATTGGGTAAGTGAAAATTTAAAAAGTAAACAGCCCTATATTTGACTTTTTTTAATCTGCTTATATTTGCTTGAAACAAGTGACAAGATAACAAACAACTTAACTATCATTGTAAATGTCTGCCATCAGCAAACATTGCACCAAAGATTGACAGTTCACATACCAAAGCTAGGAAATACAATAAAAATGCCTACCTTTTTCAGAAGGATTTGAAGACAGTCCTTCCCTAGAAAGTATATCCTCCAATTCCTTTATTAGTTGAGCTTCACGTTTATTCTCAGGCACTTGCTTGACCTTCTTGTAAATTGAGGGAGGAACACTGCAAAAGAAGTAAACAATTTAAGGCATCAACCTAGATAACAATTGTAAGCTAAAAAATTCTGAGTTGAAGTAGAACCTCATCCCACAGGATTTTATCACTGTTTTTAGATGCTCTACGCGTTTCCCGTATGCTGGAGTTGAAACTTCTTTTTTCTGCATTTGATAACAAGATGAAAATAATAAGATGAGTTTGATCAGCTTTTAGATTTGGAACAGATCTTTGACAAATAAAAAGGACGACCTTCACAGGTTTCTCAGCAGATAATTCTGATTGATCATCTTCAGAGACAATCTCACTCTCTTTTGCATCACTATTATCCTCTGCCACTGTTTTTGTAGTTTTGATACGCTTCTTGTCAGATACATTGGCTTCCTTTTCCGGTCTTTTCCCTTTTTTAAGCCATCCAGAATTCTGCAACTTTTCTTTTGAAACAATTTTCTTTCTGGGTTTTACATCTTCTTTCTCTCTGGTCTCAATTTCTGATGATTCAGAACTTGCTTCACTAATGACATTTTTTGATGCTTTGTTATAAGAATTGTTCTTGACGTTTTTATTCTTCCCCACAGTTGAAGGCACTTCATCAGATCTCAGTACCTGACAAACACCAGAGGTAATTACCAAAATGTTAACTCACATAATAAAGTAACTGTAATAAATAAATGATGCATCTTCAATAACTCACCTCATCTAACGTTGCACTAATCAACTTCTTAAATGGATCAAGAGCATATTTATCAAGTTTAAAATCTTCCTCCAACAATCGACGAAGTCCAGCCATTGTAATTGTTCTGAAAGAAAGCAAGAAATAGTATATGTTTCAATCACTTGAACCCCGGGAAAATATACATCAAAGAAATGATTCAACTGAAAACTTATATAATTCATAAGCATAGGGAATATGAACATAAATGCACAATATGATAAAAGAGAGGGTGTATACACATGGAGTAATAGAAATACAATTAATAAAGTTTCAAATAATGAAGTAGCATACTCAGAATTAGCTTTGATGAAAGCAGCTTTCTTTATGATGGCCATCTTTATTGCTCCCTCACTTGGAGGTTCTTTATCATGGCCTTGAGTTTCCTCAGGTTCCGATTTAGGTGTTTTATTTCCAGTCAGAAGGCCCAGTACTGGCGAGTCTTCCATTTTCTCTGCATCATCGGAGCAAGGTTCTTTTTTTATGTCTTTTGTTGACTGACAACTTTTAAGAATTTTTTCTCCTTCTACTTTTATTGAACTTAAATCTGGTTTAGCAGCCTTCCTAGAAGTATTTGAGGCATTGTTGTCACCAGTATCATCCATGCACTACCATTAAGAGATAATCAAATACAAGCAAATGTGAGTATATATAATACTTTGAAATCTTATATCAACAGTCAAAACTTGAAAATAAAAAATTTGCTAGCAAATCTAGTATAAATGATGATGAAATATTAGAGATAATAATTAAAGAAATGACAATACAATACTAGTCATAACAAAAAGGTGATGATGATAATATAACCTACCAAATATATTTCCAAGACTAAAAGAACTATGTGCAAGCAGTGGCACCAAATTCCCAAAAACGTGGCAAGAGTATGCACATCTTTTCCAAATCTCTATGATTCAATGTTTACATACTAGAAGGTCAAATAAAGAGATTTTAGGCTTCACTATATTGTACCCACTAACAAGCAATCAAGAATTTCCAACAAACTGAAGACTAATAAAATTTATTTTCTATGATAAATGTTAAGTAATTACCAAATCACTTCAACCAAAAATAAGTAATTAAATGAGAAAAGTAACACATAACTCAATGCAAAAGAAAATAAAAAGTGAACATCAGAATATACGCCTTCTAATAAAACCTACTAATACATAGAAGAAGACTGAAGAAGTATTTGGACATGAAAAGGGTACCTCTGCCAAACATTGCTTTATAAATTTCTTATACACATCCAGAGCATATGTCTCCACACCAAGGTCCTTCTCTAACAATCTTCGAACCCCCTCAAAAGTCAAAGAACTGCAAGTGGGAACAAATTGCAATAATTATTCAACCACTCTCATTTTTTGGCTTACATACATGAACAACTCAAGCTAAGGTATTAATCAAGATACTATGCAATAAATTTAATCAGCATCACCACATATATTCTGATGACTACATGATAATCATCAAGTTTTAAGCACAACCCAAAAGAAAAAACATAAGATTAAATAGCAAGGACCGTTTGCATGTAAAACCATATTTGGCCACAAAAGAATAAGGAAATCAAGGAAGCTACACATAAAATAGTAAGCAAATTACCAAGAAGAGAACAATCTTCAATCAACATTTTATCACATAAACTGGATTTTCTAATCTTTTCTCTTTATTTTGGACATTGAATTGAACTTTGGCAAATCATATAACCTAGAAAGAGAAACCGGAATATCATTTAGAACACAAGACTAAAAGAAATAGGGAGGTTCAAATGCATTTACTAGCCTTTAACTCTATTTTTCCTTATCATTTAGAAGACAAACTAAATAACATACTTTTCATCCCCCAGTTGGCAAGAAATCATCTTCAAACATGGGTCTTTCATTTGACTTCTTCCAAAATCTCTTTTGATTTGCATCAAGTTTATTTCCAACAAGTTCTTTTTTTATTCCATCCACACATTGTGGATTTTAGAAAGAAAAAAAAAAACAAATTGGCTGTTGGATTATCAATGGTGGCTTCATTGTAAATAAGACTTGAGCCAATAAGATACCAATGCTCTATTCTAACCTGCTGAGTCCAATATTCTACCCTCCACTAATGCAAAGTGGATTAAAAAACGTACTTGTAGTTAATCATCAACACAACAGTCAACATCAAAACATCATCCCAGCCATCTCAGGACCCTCCCTTATTCCACTGTCCTAGAACCCTAAACTTCTGTAACAAAAAGAATTTAACGTTTATTCACCCTTTAAGTCCCTTGAGAAAGCTTACACCATCAAAATCACTTTTTAGTAACACAGAAGTCAAGACAAGGATCAATTTCCACTTCAAGCCAAAGTCCACATAGGAATTGAAAATCTTACTCACTAAACGCTAGCTCAAAACACCAATAGCTCACTTGAGCAGCACCATCACCAAGACAAAACGATTCATGGCCTCTTTTATGTGAACAAGGTCAGTTTTTGTTTAAACAAAAGTAGGATTATACTCAGCCTAACATTGTCTCTCTATCACAGTATTCATTCATTCTCTTACAATTAATCAATGTCTCGGAATTAAAGTAAACAAAATCCCCCTACCAGTCCCCGACGATCCCATTCAATAATTAAACAGATTAAACCACAAAAATCAACTTTCTAAACACGATAAAGAAATAATAGAACAAAAAAATCACTCAAATAATAAAATAATTGAATTTATACTCCTTCATTGAACAACTAAACATAAATATGTACAGAGAGTGAGAGTTTATGAGTGTGTACTCGGCTTGTTTTTTGAAGTGAGCTATGCGAGAGTGCATGGCAACCTTAATTTGAGATTCCATGTTATCGTGCGCTTCCTTCTTCACAGTCTTTATATCTTGCGCTTCTTCGGTCATTCTGAGTCGGTTTGGAGTTTGTGCTATATTGCCCTCCTCTGCATTCAGAAAAGTCTAATGGAGCATGAAGGGGAAGAAGTAATGAAAGGAGAGGTACCTCTGTGTCGTTCCATTTCTAACTAGAGTGATCATAAGATCAGAGCCGTTGGTTTTGCTGTCAAAAATACTGATTAATACTAACCCTATTTGGTTGATTAAACAATTTTAAATTAGAATTAACATAAAAAAAATTACACCCCAATTATGTTTTCATCTACATAAAATTATTTTTTTCTTATTAACGTGACTAAGATGTGGATTGTATACATTATGTTTACGTAGTAATGATATTATACGAAGTATAGTAGTTTATTTTAAACTTTTAGAATCTATCTATATTTGGTTATGATAATCTTGATTATTAATATTAGTAATAAAATATTATTAAAATTTTTTATTATTTATAATTTTAATAAAATAATATAAATAATAAAAAATATATTACTAAATTAATCTTTTTATCTCTTTGATCAAACTTCCCTTATAATCATGAATAAATCTTGCTGACAACAAAACAATATATGATTAGATATGTTATTCCTCGTTTTCATCCTTGAGTTTAAGAACAATTTCTCATCCTGTCCGATGGGAAAGTGGTCATCCCAACTCTAACCCTCACTTTGTCCTCATATATGTCTCCAACCCAGCTCTAAGAAGGACCCTGGAGGTTTGAAAACTTTAAGCCATAATCCACCACAAACTTGGTCTTGTTTAGCATTGAAAAACTACAATTCAGCCGAACAAATAACAAATATTGCAAAAAATTATAGAACCCCGGACCCATCTAAAACCCACCGTAATGTCCATAAAAAACCCACCACAACCTCACCTACAAGCCCACAAGAAACTCAATCACAAACCCACCCATAAACTCACTAAGAACCCACCACAAATTCAGCCACAAACCCACCCAAAGATCACCATAAAGCTTTGACTTTTCTTCTTCTTGTCTTTCTCTCCCTTAATGTTTTTTTCTTACCTTTCTTGGTATACCATTATTTCTTTCTCCTTTTGTTATCCTTATGGCACCCCACTACTAGGACCAACACCTTACAATAACAATCCATTCACTTAACCCCAAACAGCAACCCACCATTGTTGCCTAATCCATGCACTGCACAACCATACAAACAAAATTAAGTGACAACAAATGGGAAATAAAGGAAGGAGAATTGAAAAAGGAGTGTAAACAAATCCATGCATATGCTATTGATCAAACATGGAAAAGAGGAAAACTCAAAATAATGTTATGCAATATCATAAAGAATTGGCACCAACACTAGAGTAGAGAATGAAATTATTAAGGTTTTCAAAAGAAAATGAATTGGAGTTGGATTTTATATACTAATGGCTTTTGATAAATATTTTTAAAAGGGAATGTGTATTTTAATAAATTAGATGACAATGGAATTGGGAAAACCGATAGAGATGATAATATATTTATTCACATCTCGTCTATAATAATATTTTTTATCTTAATCTATCCCTTTTTGAAAACGCTTTATTTTTTTAAGACAAGACAGGGACTTAAGAGAGGACATCTTTCATTCTTCAATACTAAATTAATTAGTTAGCAATTAATAAAAATAAGTAAATTACATTTTTCCTCTTAAGGTTTGTCTAAAAACATTTTTCTATCTATAGAAAAAATAAATAACACATTCTCACACAACAATATAATAAAAAAATAGAAAATAGTAATAGAAAATAAAATTACTATTTTATCTCCATAATTTCATTTTTTAAAATTATAATATAACCCCAAATTAATCAAAAATCAAAAACATTTAAATATGCAAATTGCACTTCACTTGCATCCCCCTTCTTTTGAGTTGACAAACATTAACTGTCATTTTCACTTCAAACAACCATCTCTAATGATTCATCAACTTTCAAATGCATTTTAGGCTTGATATCTCCATTTTCAATTCATTCTCTCAATAATTTCATCAATTTTTATTGATAAAACTTTCAATTTCTCTAATTAACACTGACGATAATCACTCTCCACAATATAAATCAATCTCCGTAGTCTTTATCACAACTCTTTGTCACATGCACTTGCCTATCTTGGTAATCTTGATGTCATGGCTCGATTGTTGGCAATGATAATAGTGTGATTCAATGTTGGCTAAGGTCTAGGGGTGTAAATACAAGTTTTAAAACATGTCAAAAAGCTAAATTATGTTTAAAACTTTTAGAATATAATATATGAAGAGAATCTATTTTTTATTTCAAAACTTATACATAGTGAAATTACTTTTTTACTCTTATATTATTATTTTTTATATATTTTTAGATGTTAAGTGAAAAAAATATTTTTTATAGCATAATCTAACATTCTTTTAGGCCAAACCTACCGAGGAAAATTAATTTACTCTACATAACTTTTATCCAATATATGAGATTTAAAGACTTGTGGGCTATTTTGTAAATACAGATTTTATCCTCTAAGCTAGCAAAAGTACTATTATTATTTCTTATCGCCTCCCCGCCGTCCGCTGTGTCAACTTTCATTTTCAGACGCAACGGCAACCATCACGAACACAAAACGACATCAAGAACAAAATCGAGCGGCCTGGGGTTGTTGCACAAATTTCTCCTGATCAAAAATCATGACAGGCCGCGAGGCGATACAGGTAGCGAAAACTGTCATGGAGGTGGCTGACGTGGCATGGAAAGCCGTCGAATGTTGCCACCAACATCACCACCATGAGGAGACCGAAACAAAGGCTGTATCTAGAGAAGAATTGGAGGCTCTGAAATCCGAAAATGGCCGGTTAAGGAACTTGCTGGAGCAGAACCTTAAGCTACTTGAAAATTTGTCTGAATCACCAGCTTTGTTGAACGACTGTCCTCCTGATGTATGTATTTGTTGTTTTGGAGCTTTTTAAATATAAAGATGATATTTTTTTGCTTTAATTTTTGTAATTTGATGTCTAGTTACCGTGATTTTCAATATGAAGAGGGCTTAAATTAATTAGAAGTTGTTTTGTAATTGTAGTTGTATGCACGGCTAGTGGCTACCGTTGATTCTGGGGAATTCTTGTCTAGGCTAAGAAAATTTCGTCAGGAATCGATTAATGGAACTGGGATTGAGTTTCCTTTTAAGGAGGCCACAGGTTTCCTTTTTTTTTTGAGTTAGTTTTTAATGCTATAGGTTTGGAGCTTGATAATGACTTGTATATATGGTTATTTGATCAGGTGATGACGTGCTTTCAGCCGGACTTTTGATTAATGTTGATCAAGAAAATCCGAATTGGTGGGTTTGGGTGACGGATGAAATGTTACCAAGTAATGTGGAGGAATGGAGTGGAATCGATGATGAGAGTTATGTAATTGTTAGTGAGGAGCATGTGGTTGATGGGGTTGCTAACTTCATGGCTAAATGCATTTTTGCCAACCCAAAAGCTCAGGTGTGTTTCCACTCAAAAGTTCATGGTTATGGTCTGTTTCATGTATGTAACTCACATCATTCGGTTACGTGGAATTACAGAATGTGACACCAGAGGAGCTTCAGAAAAGTAAGTCTGCTTTTGAACATTTTAATCTTGAAAGTCATTCTCTTTGTGATTTTAATTTTCAGAATCCAACTAAGGTTGTGTATAGCTCCCTCTTATTGTAACTTTGTCATAGTTTCTTGTATAGAGTAGGCATACGTTTAGTGAATGATATGAAACTAGTTTCAAAGCACCAATGTGTTTTGTTTCTTTCTTTATTTATTGAAATTTGATGCTTTTAAACTAGATATATATGGGCATGATCTGATGCTTGACAGTTTTTTAAATCTTCCCTAGTTTAACTTCAAACGCAGCACCTTTCACCTCGATGAGCTGAGATTTGCCCCATTTTAAGTTATTATTGATCTTGAATATTACGTATTGGCAGTTCTAGCTAAAGCATTGGGTGGTGGGGGCAAATTGAGCAAATTGGAGAAGATTTTTGGTATCTGGCATGCAGGAAAGATGTTGTTTGCTCTTTCCACCTGGGGGCTTGCATTGGCAGGGTGAGTGTTCAGTGTTGCCTTGGTTTTTTGGTTATTGTTTACATGCTTTTGAGATTGCCACTCTCAATTGCTGCCCTTCAAGTGAAAAGAAATGAGATGTGTATGTATATTTCCCATCTATGAAGCAATGACCTCATATGTTAAAAATTTGGTCACTAGTAACCATACCTGAACTTGATTCATATTCTACTGTAGAGGGAGGGGGTGACATTAGTAGGTTGAGGTAAACTGAGGCATCTTTATGCATTATTTGCTAGTACTTGCAGGGATCAGATCTAAAAAGCTTCTGTCTTCTTAAATATGTGATGAAAATCCTGCAGCATGTGTTGCAGGAGTTGATATGTCTAGGGTTGCAGATATGTTAGCTGGATTTGGTTTAGTTTGGGTATTTTTGTTCACCTAAACCTGGTTCCAAAATTGAATCCATGAAACAAACACTAGATCGGCTTGGGTAGCTCCCTGTTCCACTGATAAATTTAATCTTTTAACTTGTTCGTCCAACTGAGCCTTTTTTGTTTCTTCGAAGTTGTTTACAGAATTGGATAAAATAACACATAGGATGGGAATGAAACCTTAAACAATTTGGTGGTAATCTTATATTGTTGATGCTTCTTTTTCCTAATATGAGTTATAATTGCAGGTTGTATAGTAGTCGTCCAGTACTGAAACTTGCTGCAATGGGTGTTCACACGACTGGCAAAGTTGTTATGAAGGCACTCTGAAGATGGCATTTCCATTGAAATGAAATCATGAAAGAACTATATCGATGATTGGGACTGGACTATCAATTTATGTGGGTAGCAACAAACTTGAAAATTCTCCTTTTCATGTCAAGTGTGCATTATTGTAATTTGTAAATGCTGTAAATATGTTGGCTTTGTTCCATTCTTTTGTTATTGCCAAATTCTTGTCACTCATAAAATGGTAAAACCCTTTCTCCTGGAATACCATATCAATTAAATTCCTTTCCTGGGTTTTAATGGGCTAGTGGACTTGAGGGCATTGTTATAATAGCCACATCAGACCTTACTTCATTGGCATGTTGGATTGGTGAAGCCAGTTCTCATCAAGTTCCACCAGAGCGCTCTCTCTAGCACTGGCCCCTCTTCACAATCTTCTCTGATCAAACTTACCAGGCCACCATAGCCCTTTCTCTCTCTCTCTCTTGCCTCTTTGTGTTGTTTATGTTGTTTATGTTGCCATTGCCATTGCCATTCTGAGCACAGGTCGGCTAAGATGAAGAGATGTGTTCTAAGGTGGACTTGATGGTGAAATGGATTGAGGTTTGTGTCTCCACTTCTAAATTAGGCCTTTTTTGGTAGCTCAAGGGGCTCAGACAAGGGGATCCTTTTTGTCCTTATTTATTTGTGATTGTTATAGAACTTCTTTCCTGCCTGTTGGATAATGTTGCTAAGAACCTTTCGATCAAAATATAGCCCACTTATATTTTGTTGATGTCCCCGTGTTTTTTTGTCCTGTGGATGAGTGTTCCTTAAGTATTTTAATGAATGTGTACTAAGGTTCCCAGGTTCCCAGGGTGGTTTAGTTTGAAAGCTAACCACGCCAAAAGGAATATATTCTTTAGAGGCATTTCTATTGAAGAGAAAATCAGGTTGATGAATATATTGAACTATGCAGAAGGGAAGCTTCCAATAAAGTACTTGGGGGTGCCTCTTTTCACCTTCAAGCTAACCTATGGGGATTGCCTTCCTTTGGCAAGGAAAATATTGGAAGAAATCTCGTCTTGGAGGAGAAAATTTATCCTTTGCAGATAGACTTATGCTTACAAAGTATATTATTTGGAGCATTCAATGGTAATTTCATGAGATCTATTATTTGGAGCTACAAATAATGGCTAGAGTTTTAACCATTGTAACAGATAAATCATATATGTTTTATCGTGGTGTTACTAGTTAGGTCTTCAATTATTTGTAGTTTGAACTTGATCTTTTACATGTGAGAGTTTATGTTATTTAAACTTTGACCTTTTATAAGATAAAAATTTCTCTTCATCACTTAGAATAATCCTTAGAATCAAAGATTAAATGTTACTTAAGGGTTATTTTATTATCAAACGATGACTTTAGATATACCAAAGCAAAGGTGATTTAAGAGTACGTTTGTTTCCTAAGAGGCATCAAGGATCATGAGATGTATGGAATGGAATAAGGTTGTCATAATGCCACATTTTTTGAACTTCTCCCAAATAAAAATATGTCTATTTGATCAGAATGAGTGAAAAAATTTAATAAAATTATATATATTAATTTTTGAATATATATGTATCATTATTATATAATTAAATAATTTTAAATTAATAATATAATAATTTTAAATTTTATAATATATATTTATTTATTTGTACACACAAAAGTTTTAGTTGAAAGATTTTCATGTTGGGTTATTTGGAATTGAAAGATTTTGTCAACCGTTACTTTGTGATGTTGGAATTAGTGGGAGATCAAATTTATTGGAATGAAGCCAAGAAAGCAAAAAAACAAAAGGATATAATGGTAATTTCACGATAAGCCCAGACTCAGTGATTCGCTCGGGAGCAATTATTTGCAAGTACGACCATCTGACGGTATTAGCCCAATTCACTAGCGCCCCAATTCTGACATTTCCTTGAATAAAAATTAATGAATTATAGGCTGTCTGTCAGATCAGGATTCTTTACAGTGGGCCTGCTTTTTCTTTGCAGGCGAAGCTGAGCAATTAAAAGAAAAGAATATGCCCGTAGCTAAAGTTACTGTGCCCATTTAAAGTTTGTGGCTAATTAGGAAAGGCTGACCCATTTCATAATAAATAATAATAATAGTACTTGCAATTTATGATATCACATGCTTGCTTCCTGACCATTTTCAACTAATTACACTAATTTAATTCTTGGATTTTAATCTGATTCAAGCTAATTTCTATTGCATTTAAGAGATCGCTTAAACGTTTGGTGTGGAATTTAAGGTTAGGTTCAATCCTCGAGTTTAGTTCGACTTAAGTGAAATTAAGTTTATGTTTGAACTTGAATTTATTGAACTCATTTTAAAGATGTTTGAACTCGATTTATATATGAGTGATTAAGTTCAAATTTAAATCTAATTTAAGTTCGAGGTTTTGAATTCAGTTATAACCGAACAAAAATAACTAAATTAATATCATTTTGATATGCATAAATAAAAAAGATATCGTTTTAGTCAATTCATATCATAAATTTTTAAATTCACGAATTTTATTAACCAAACATCCTTAAAATTTAAACTCGAGTTTTAACCCAAACTCAAACTTAAGTTTACTTCAATCAAACTTGTTTTAGATTTATTTAAATTAAAATTTAAATGAATTTGGTTCGAATGTAACCTTGGCAAAATTGCCAAAGGAGGGCTTGGGTTCCAAATGGAGTATGATTTGGAAGAGTTTCCAAGATGTGGTCACGTCTGCCTAGCATAAGAGGGAACCGATTTACAGGAACTTGTGATCTAACAGGAGTTGAAGAAGGCCATGCCATGGCGTTGGGATTCGCCTAAAAGTGACCCATCAACGTAAATGGAATGGCGCTACAACTTGATCGCTGGCCATGCTCCTAGCCTGCAGTGGTAACCAACAATCATCTTTCACAGACATGGACCAGCTTCCCCATATGCATTGAAAGCTACCTCTCATATATGAATTCAAGTCATGCCTTGATGATATTTTAATATCAGACGTTTAAGGTCAGTCAAGGTTTAACTTGTTCGATATTTTCGGTTGGGTTCCTTAAAAAAAAAAAAAAAACTAATCATCAATTTATTTATGGTACAGAGAACCCTCTCTTTCCTCATCAGAAACTGAACACACAGATTGTTTACTATTTCTTCCTCACTGGCGTATGAAGCCTCAATTTATCCCGCAGCGATTTCGGTTACTTTAACCTGCACAAAGATTAAAAAAGTCTTGGCTTTTCTTCTTCATCACCTATAGCTCCCAATCTCATTCATCCCTCTTTTTGTCTTTCTCTAATCTCATTTCTTTTTATTTTCATTTCTTTCTTAAACACTCTCCTTCTTCTCTGTAAACTACTTGCACGTGCATGCTAGTTTACACCTGTGAAGCGTTATAATTTTCTCTTCACATTTGGCAAACTGTGTAGCAAAATGCCAACTTCAGTTTCATTTTTGAGGCAACTTAGTGGAAAAGAAACTTGGAGGTCATCGTCTTGGAGGTGGGGAACCGGTGGTAGCAACAGTTACTGCAGTGAAAATAGGCACTGCGGCGAGGGAAGTTTGAAGCAAATGGAAGGGCTAAATCAGTACGGTGTTGGAGACAATGGTGGGTCGGTGATGAGGAAGAGAGTGATGGTTTTAGTGGATCAAACTTCTCACTCCAAACATGCAATGATGTGGGCTCTTACTCATGTAACCAACAGGGGCGATTTACTCACCCTTCTTCATGTCATCCCTCCTCCTTCCCACCTCCATGACTGTTCTTCAAATCATTCTCCTGTCCTCGCTAACTCCCTTGGAGCTCTCTGCAAGGCCTGCAGACCTGAGGTATGTATGAAGTTTGTTTCTTCGTTCTAAAGTTCCTGCGTTAAGTAAAAAACCTTTCGCTTTATTATACATTATTATTCGGTGTCAAGTTAATCCGTCTAAATTTTTAACTTAAAAAGAAAATCATGTTAATGAAACTAACTTTTTTCGATGGATCCTTTAGCTTAACCTATGAAGCTAACTTGGGTCATGTATAATACATTTTTCCGAAAGAAAAAAGGGCTTTTGTTTGATAGATCCAACATTGCAACTATCTTATTATGCTTTTGAGTTTTGTGAGAAGATATTTTCAGGTGCATTTGGGTTACTCTTATTGCCTCATATTCTTGTTAATATTCTTCAAAGGAGGAAATGGGACTCTGGGATTTTTTCCTTTTTCCAGTTACTTCATATTTGTTGTACATTTATTTCTTCTTTTTCATTGTACATGTAATTTTCTGTAAAAAGAGAGATATAGCAGGTATTTCTGTCACTTTAGTTGAAGTGGTGTTGTGCTTTCTCTGCTCTTGTGGGCAAAATGTGCAGGTGGAAGTTGAAGCACTTGTGATCCAGGGAACAAAGCTAGCCACAGTGATAAGCCAGGTTAAAAAGCTAGAGGTATCTGTTCTAATAGTGGGTCAAAAGAGGCCCTCCCCATTCATTAACTGGTAACCGAAGTACTCCTTTTTCTTCATCCTTGGATCTATGGTTCTTTTTTTTTATCATTATCCATTTGACTCTTGTGGGTTTTTGGTAGCTTCGTTGGGACCAGCAGAACCGAGGAGTTTGTGGAGCAGTGCATAAAAAATGCCGAGTGCTTGACTGTTGGAGTGAGGAAGCAAAGCAGAGGGATGGGAGGATACCTTATCAGCACTAGATGGCAGAAGAACTTCTGGCTTCTAGCTTAATTATGTATTAAATTATTAATCGTCAGGATTACAATATTAGGCACAGGTATAAGCTAAGCGTATGGCAGATAAAGATAATTAAGTTCTGTAATAATAGCACATCTAATCTAATATTAATATCTGTACCAACTTTGCTCTGTCTTGAATACTGTTACCAGTCAACTTGATCGCGATGGAACGGTTAGTGATGGAATGAAAATTGATTGAAGGCAATGTTTGCCTAGAGGTCCTCATCGTTTTTGCTTGTTTTGGGGATGAAATCGGGGAATTGTGTGTTCCAATGCTATTGAGCAATGTGCGTGGATTACACGTTTGGTCATGAATTATTTAATTAATAGTTATCAGAATTATATAATACATATATAATATAATATAAATAAAAAATAATATATATTATAGAATATATATGATATAATAAATATATTATATGATATGATACATATCTTATAATATTATATATATATATATATTATTAATAAATAATATTATATATACATATTTTGAAATTATAAAATGAGTATACATATAATATATTATTTAGTGATTAAATATTATTTTATTTTATATTTAAAATCACTCATCACATAAAGATATATTATCTTTGTACTCATTTTATATACTCAAAATATGTACATAATTTTATTGATTATCAATATAAATTAATAAACCTTTTTAAAAAAAATAAAGATATAATAATAATGTATATAAAAAATTTTATATTTTTAATATATTTATAATATTTTTTAAAATAATTAACCGATGATTAAAAATTTGTATTACTTTATTATATTATTTTTAAAAAGACTTATGGTATGATATTTGATTAAAAAGAAAAAAAATTGATTTCTAATATATAAGATAATATATTATTCTATTACTGTAATCCTGTCGGTCTACTTAAAACAATTTTGGTTTTTATGAGAACAAGGCCCAAATGCTTCATTTATGAAACAAAATAATCAAGTAGTAAAATTCTCTTTATAATTCAACAATAACATAAATAATAAAATTATGTATATCTATTTTGAATATATAAATATATATATATATATATATATATATATATATATATATATTTGATATGTATTATTATATGATTAAGTGATTTTGAATAAAAAATAAAGTAATATCTCATTAGGTAAGATAATAATAAAATTAGGAAAAGTAAATACATTATATTAATTATAGTTGAATTTCATAGCTAGTTAATAGGAAACTTATCTTTATCACTGAGTTATTGTTAAGGTAATGATACACATGATTTCAATTATCATATGGTGAAGTTTCTAAAAGGTGGCGAGTCTTCTTTGAGTTTTGACATTTTGATTTAGTTTATGAAATCACTCCCACTAATCATTATTCTCAAATTGTTATTCACTGTAATGGTCATCAAGGTTTGCCCTGGATTAAGTTTTTTGATCTCATAATAATTGCCCTCTTGGTGGTGAACATTTAATACATCGCATATATGAGCTATGTATCAATTAAGTCGTTTTAGAAGTTATGATATCTTGAAGGTCACGTTGTTCCATCCTAGTTGATAGTTGACAAGCACTCGGAACTAGCTTTGAATGATAAAGATTTTATGTATTTACCATTGGGCTTTAAAACTAGAATATGATTGATTAGGAATGAGATTCCCGAATGAAGCCAATAGAGAGAAGTTTGTCTGCCACTTGCTCCAACATATTGTAAAATTGTATTCAACATATCACTTGGAGATTGATCTCTCTCATACCAATGTGAGCAAAGACAAATATGTCTAGATTTGCCTGTAATGATTAAATAAGATGTGTAGCAACATGTTTATTTAGGTCTCCATCTTTTTTGAGAGTTTGGGTTGGCTCTTGCTCGTCAGCTTGGATTTTTCTCACTTTTTTGACAGGTTTAGTAGGTAACTCGCTTTCTTGGGACCTCAAATATCTGGAACTTGGCATTCCAATGTCATCTTCAAGAGCTATCTCTTTCCTTTTGAGGTCATCCTAAAGGCTTGGTTGGAACATTTTCCAGAACTTAATTGAGATCCTCTAACTATTCCAACTCCAATAGGTGTAAGACATTTCATAATCAGGTGATATATTGAGATGACCACGAGGCTCTTAAGTATCTGTTGCCTATGACAGCATTGTAAGTTCAAGACGAATCAATCACTAGAAAATCTGCCACTCTACTCGTCTCTCAGAAAAACTAACAAGAAAAAGATATTCTTTCTGCAATATGTTTTGTTCTTTCTCGAAGTAAGAAAGACAAACTCTAGCCCACTTTATAAAAATACTCTCTGGAATTCTTTCTTGTGACCAAACTACTTTGAAACTCTTACATGCCATACTCTTTCGTTAATTTTAGTTTCATTCTTGTAAGCCACTAAGTTATGTGTTCATATATTTATGTACAAAAAAATACATTCTCGTTCAACACAGCAATGCTTAAAAGCAGTAAAACCATTTTAAATGTTTGAAAAAGAATAAAAGCATTTTTAAAAAAATAAAATAGAACTGAAAAAAATTGTTTCTCATTTTTAAGTAATGTTTTAATATTTTCAAGGCATTTAATGTACAAAATGTGGATAATTGTAATTGAAATTGAAATCATGGTTGGATTGTGTTCAGTCTTTGTTTCTTAGATCTGCTCTGTTCCTTCCCTTTTGCAAGTTTTTATTAAGACTATTTAAATTAGTTAATTTTATTAACTATAATAAAAATAAAATAAAATTTACCATAATAATAACTCTAATTTGTTTAATTTAAAAATCTCTCCTCTCCTCTCCTCACGTATGCCCTCTTAAAACTAGACCTTATCGTCTAATTTATCATTTACAAGGGGAAGTAGTTGTTCCATCCTATTCCTTGGTGTTCGCGGTGTACATGGAGTTCCCGGTGGTGGCTGCTGAGCAATCAAGTGTCTCACGTATCCGTAGAATGTACATCCGACAAGTGTAATAGCACATCCAACAGCATTCAAACCTGAGATAGGATTCCGGAATATCGACCAGGAAATCAAGACGGCAACTGCAACCTGTACAGAATAAGCGTTACTAGATTAAGAAATACTCATAGTGCAACATCATAATCAGCTACCATATCAACTTTAAATCTTGTTTGCATCATCCTACATGCACATGTAATTTATGGTATCCCACATCTTATAAGTTTCTATAGAATAATGTAGGGAAATAAAGCATGCAAGAAAGACAATTCCGTGTTGAGAACAGGTAGAAACATTCGAAAACGTTAAACAAATTCTGCGGGTAAACAGGGAATATATGCAAGTTAGGGAAATGAAAATTTATTAATAGTGATTTCTCTCTATGCCTACCTACAGGGGTAGGATAATTTCTAGAACTAAAGTAATCGGTATCGCTAGCCCACATTGACTTGGAGGATATACTTATTAAACAAGGAATCAGTAATATCAAGACGTATGAAGGATCACAACCTTAAATTCAAATTACCTTAAGATTTCCCGCTACATTAAATGTGACAGCCGTTGTGGAGTGAATCACGTAAAAGATGGAGAAATTCAGACAGAATGCCAGCACCCCAGAGCTCAAAATGATGATGAGGGAAGACCAAGGAGCAGGGTGGGTGTTAAGCCAATCCAAAACCCCATTTCCTTCTAGTAACAATGCTGGAAATCCCAAGATCATTGTAGCAAACGGTGCCATATAGTACACTGTGTTTATGCTTAAGTTCATAAAAAATAAGAGGGATAAAGGAAATCAGTACAAATTGTACAATGACAATTCATTTCAGAGGTCTTTACGCAAGCACACAAATCCACACACTATTCAAAAATTGAATGATCTTAGATAATCATTTCAAATAATCAGCAACAGAATAGTTTTTTCTTATGTATCCAGAAGAATCTAAGCAAGCACCAGTAACAAAGATGTATGATTTCTGCACGAATAAGACTATCTTTAAAAATTCTTGATTTCGTTATACTTCCTCCTAATTGTACCCATATTCAATTTCCTCCAGATTAAAATTGGTTTCCATCATCTTCATTAAACTTACTCCTTACTGTACCTGGATTTAATGAGCCCAGGAACATATAGTTTATTGGTGATATTTAAGTAGAAACATTAATGATATATTTCTATATAGATAATATTTGAGATATAACACAGTCCATGATCACACTAACAACAATACATTCAGATGAAAAATAACAGCGGCTAGAAAATTTTGATCTAAACTATATGAAAGAATTCCACAAGGAGAAAACATTTACAAACTCAAATGACAAAGGCACTACCTGTCAAATTTGTATCCGTGAAGCAGAGATTCTGCAAGGATAGTCTTTGTAGATGTGGCCAAACATCCAAATAATGCTGCGCAAAATCCAAACATATTAAAACTCAGCTCTGTGACAGATGTGAGAAGTATTCCCCCAACTATGGGTACCAAAGAAGCCCAAATTCGCCAGTCAAAGTACTTTCTCCAAACCATCCACTGTAAAACAACTGCAAAATCCATCGAGATCAGGTATTATTATAAATCAATCACATGAAATTTACTAGAATGCATAGAAGAGCGATAAAAATTCATGATACCAACTATAGAATCAGACCTGTAGTTGCTGGAGTGAATGACTTAATTGTCTGCATAAAAGAAACTGGAATGTAGCGTAAACTCACATTCCCCAACACAATGTTGATACAGAACACAAAAGACATGGGAAATATCCTTCTCCATCTATCTCCAGGGTCAACCATTATCAAGGGTTTAAGTTTCAGCACCTTGATCACCATATATGCTCCAATGGATGAGCATATGAAGTGAATACATGACACTGTTAGAGGAAATTTGAAGTCCAGTTTCTGTAAAAGAACCAAATTGAGATATAATTGTAAAATTAATGTAGGTCCAACAAACCTTGTACATAAAAAGCAACCCCTTTCCCTAACCATCCACATTTCTAACCTATAGTTTAGATCTGAAATTCTCTTCCCAGACAAACGGCTCATAAGCGAACAAAACAAACAGCCTAGGCAAAAGCTGCTTTCCTCCACATACAGAAAAGTGATTCTAACGGCATCAAGATCCCATAAACAAATGTAAAAGAAATTCAACAAGATGAAATATAATTATAAACTATGAATAAATCAACTAGAACTCAAAGCACCAATAGAAATAAAGTAATAATTTTTTTCTATGGAACCAAACAAACACACTGTCTTTGGTTGCATGGAGTTAAAGCTTTGGAGTTGACACGCCATCCGTCATTTTTCAGAAAGAATAATAACAGCCAATCCCACCGAAATCAAATTCCGCGCAGCCAGACACAGCCCTCGATTAATTAACAAACTTAGAAATAAAAACCAACAAAAAGAGGAGCCCAAACACTAAAAACCCAACACCGACCAAAAATTAAGTCAACCCCTCAAACAAAATCAACATCACAGTACAATAACAAGATAAAACTTGAGAATTGAGAATTATAACATAATAAATTTAAAGCACGAACCAAACTCCACTCATGAAGACAATTAAACGAACTCAACCGGGTTGGCGCCCCCCAATTTACAAGAATTCATACAAAATTATACAACGAGAGGCAGAAAAATAAACCTGAAAGATCCACTTGTTCATGATAATCACGGTAACGTTGAAAGCCCACCACTGAAGAATAGCCAACAGAGATCTGAACACACTCCACTGACACAAACCATCCTCCATATCTCTCTCTAACTCAAAAAGCTGAAACCAGATCAACCCAGGAATCAAAATTTCAGGGCAAATATAAGTAGGAGCAGCTACAGCCTACAGGCAGCTGCTGCCAATAATCAGCAAGAGAGAGATAAAGAGTGAATGTTCATAAATAGAGAGACGGATATATAAACATAAAAAAGGTAAATTTTTTAATTAATTAATTTAATTAGAATAATTATTGAAATTGATTTCAATTTTGGAAAAAAAATTAAAACCCTAATTACAGAGAGGACGGATTGGCTGTAACGGTTGAGGGAAACTGCCTTGCCTTGTTCTCAATCTCTGTGATTTGGCTTACATCGTCAAACACGTCTTTCCAAAAGCATTTCTTTTCGTTTTAGCAAAAAAAATTAATTAGATTAAAGATTTAAATCATGGATTTAAAGTGTAACCAGAAATGTTTATGGTTTAACTGAAAGATGTGAACAAATTTTTTAATTGGAATGGACCCCTGAAACGGGAGAGTTCTGCTTCTCCGAGGTACTTGGGATTGGTGGGGTCCGATAATCGCAACCATTCGCACTTGCATTACACTCAGAGCATTGACTATAATTTTCTACTATTAGGACGGCTGGGAAAGGACAGTGTCGAGATTAGATCTAATTGAGTTAGTTTGAATTTAATTTCTAATTTAATTCGAATGAGTACGAATTAAATACCCACCAAGCTCAAGTTCAACAAACTTTTTTTAAGATAATAGAAAATATACTTAAAAAATTAAATTATGATTATAAATAATATAAACTTATTTATAGTAAGTGAGTTGAGTTATTAAAATTAAACTCATTAATGTGAAACAATTGAAAATTTAAAATCAGTTGAGACTCGAGAGTTGAATGTTTATTTATAGCAAGAGAATAAAATTGTTAGTGTAGATTTTTAATACTCATATATTATAAATAAGTTTAATTTTTTCAATTTTCGTCCTACGATAATTTCATTTTATGTTTCCTTTTATTAGAAAAGCATAATTTTTTTAAATTTAGGAAATTAATAAGCTAAAAGTTTATAAAAAAAAAATTAAGTTATCTTAACGAGTAAAGCTCAAACTCGAATGTGAATTTTTCAAGCTAACTGAGTTGAGGTAAATTTAAACTCATTTTAATTTAAATTTAACTCAGTTTGAATCTAATTATATGGTAGTTATGCGTCAATTGTCATAAGTAATTTGGGTTTATTATCTTTGGTGCATTTGGATGGATTTGGATGGATGATAATATGAAGTTATATTTGGTGCATTTGGATGGATGAATGATATCACAACATGACTTTTCAACTCTTTATTGACAAAGAGTTAGGTGAAGCATAAATGTATGATTGGTTTTGATACATTCTCCCATTTACCCTAAAATAATATACCAAAAATATTCTTTCTAAGCCAAAAGACTTTTTCCACCCAAGGTATAGTGAAATGTTTAATTTTTACCCTTCAATTTTAAAAAATTTAAATACCTATCTATAAGTAAATTTTTATAAAAAAGTTTAGTTGAGTTAGGAATAAAATTATTATTTATAAAAAATTTAAAAATTAAAGTTTTATTATATTTTTCTCCCCAGCTTTAGAAACTTACAATTTCAACCCTAATCCAAAGTTTGAAAACTAATAAATACCCCCTAAGGTTTGTTTCTCTTCTCTTTGGTGTCAATTCGTCATCTCCAATCATCAACCGTCTTACCTCCCTTCTTATCTCTCTTCAACCATTTTCAACTGAGACAAAAATGAAATTTTCTTTATCTCAGATGAAAACAAATTGTCTTTGTTTGAGAAAAAGACACATCGTCTTTGTCTTTTAGATGAAGACTCGTTGTATTCATCTAATAGATAAAGACGACGTGTCTTCGTCTTTAACAAAGATCGTTCGTCTTTGTCTTAATTGAAAATGGTTGAAAAGGGAAAGCAGAGTAACTAGAGAGAAAGATAAGACGAGAAGGGGAATGGTCGACAATCGAAGATGATAATTGATGCTGAAGAGAATAGGAACAAACCCTTGGGGGTTATTTATTAGTTTTCAAACTTTGGATTGAGAGGAAAATTGTAAGTTTCTAAACCTGGGGAGAAAACCCTAACCTTAATTGAGATTTTTAGCAGAAATTTGTTTATAGGTAAGTGTTTGTGGTTTTGAAAGTTAGAGGATGGGAGTTATAGATTTCACTATACCTTGGGTGGGAATAAGTCTTTCGACCTTCTTTCTATCCCTAACCCACCACATAAGCTGGTTATGCAGATCTTAACATATGATCACACTATATTTTCCAATATGAGAGGATAACACTACAATACCGGTGTCACCATCTATGTGATTGCAACTGGAAAATGTATTGATAGCTTTAATACCAAATTATATGAACTTTGAGAGAACTATATCTCAAAAACTAATTATGAATATTAAAGAGTCCGAGGTTATATAAACCTTATATTAGAAACTTATACTTCCTAATATGGGATTTAAGTCTTATACATTATACTTAGGATCCTAACAACCTCCCAATAATTTATTCTTAGAAAGAAATAAAAATGCGTACATTATTGTTTTTCATAAATTGCTTTTAAACAAAATTACATTAGACTTTTGTGGCTCTCGCACGCATAAATTGAAGTCAAAAAATGGGGTCAGAAGAAAATGCAGTAAACATGTGATAAGTTAATATAAGCAGTAAGGCTAGCTTAAAATGGTAGAACTTTTTATCAGAACAGGGGAAGGTGAAGAAAAAGTTTCTCTGTGAAGCGTGAAAAACAGAGGGGCAGAACAGAACAGAAGGCATAAGTTATTTTAGGGTAATTACTGTAGTGGGACAAACACAGCACATGGGGTACCTACCTACTGGACCATTGGAAAAAAATAAAGTGCTTTTTTCCTTTAGCTGTAAATCATTTGATACATATTTCCTCCGCAAGCTTGAAAATTGCTGTGGTTTTAAATTATGCTTTCACAGTAGATCATTCTTTTTTAGGAATTATATGTAATGATATTATCAGAACTCATGAAATTAAAAATTAGTATTTCTTATTTTTTGTTTTAGAGCCGTTCGGTTAAAGAGAATAAAAGATTATCTTAATAATTTATTTTTTATTATTGATATTATTTTATTTAATTTATAAGTAATAAAAAATTAGGATAATTTTATATTATCAGTCGTAGTGTGACAAGTAATATAAGAGATAATAAGATTACTAATCTTAAATTTTTTATAATTTTATCTTTATTTATTAATTTTTTAAGATAAAAATATTTTTATTTTTAATTAATATAATAGGTAACATAATAATATTTTTAAATAATTATATCAATGATATTTAAGTAAAATAATATTTTTGTATTCTTTTATTAACTCTAACCAAACATAATAATTATTTATACTTATAAATATTTATTTAATATAATAATAATTTATACTCATTAATCTTTTAAGTAATCTATCTTTTTAATAATCTTTTATTTTTAATAATGAAACATTATTCAAACCAAATGATCTATAATATAGTTCTTTTAAACTTTTTACCATTCTTATGGATAAAAATACCCTTCATTTTCTTAGGTTTAACCCTAAGAAGATGTGCGATATAATAATTCAAAAAGGTGCATCAAGGATTAGTTGATTGTTCTAATTCTTTATGCTTGCCCAATCATCTCGCCATCGATATCATGGTTTCTGATTTGATTTAACCTTGTAAACATTTCATCCATGATGAAATTGAACAATTAGTTGTTTTAGGACATTGTCTTCGCAATGCCTCACCGAACTTGTAGCTTTGGCATGATTCAATAGTGGCATTGCCTTCTCTTCATATGCCCGTATGGTCAAGGGATCGATTGAAAGATGTTAGAGACTTATCTTAGTCCAATTGAAAATCAAGAACATAAACAATAAGATAGAAAAAGTGGTGCAACAAAATCCCCTAAAGACAACTAAAGTTAAATTAAGAGTTTGATAATGTCTCATCTATAAGGGTTTTATTCTTTCCAATTCTCTTACATCCGAATGAGAAATTCAAATAAAAAAGACAAAGCTAGAACAAGAATATAGGTAGTGTTAATCGTCATTTCGTACAATAAAATGAGTAATTAGATATCTTTTTAATGATAGATAAGAGATTAGTGATAAACCCAAAAAAGATAAAAAAGATTAATTCACTTTTATCAATTTTAAAAAATTAGTAATTTTATATCCTTTACATATAAAAAATAAGTAATATAATATATTAAAATAGCAAAATAATCATTAAAAATTTACACTAAGTCATCGAGAATATTTGGAGGCAGAGGAATGTTTACAAAATATACTGCAAGAATTTCTCCTCAACAGAGATGGGAAAGCCTATAATCCAGGAATTTTTGGTAAAAGTCTTGGCAACCTATGCTTACTGCTCACAGCAGAGGCCTAACTAGCCAGACATCAACCTGGAATATTCAAAATTTTGTTGACAGGAACTGTAAAAATGAAAAAGTGCACTATTCTGTTCAGATTAATGTAATATTTCCACACTAACATGATTGATGGCCATCATTTGTGGAAAGGTCGATTCATTGTAAATGATTTAGTGAAATAAGATTGTAAGGATTTTAACAGGAGAACACTGTTTGATTCCCCTTATAGATAAATTTTAAAAGAGGGTAATATTATACATATTTATTTTTAAATATATAAATTAATATATTAAAATATATTATTATGTAATTAAATATTATTTTATTTTTAATTTAAAATTATTATATTATTAAATAATATATATTAAATTTATATTTTTAAAATAAAATAAATATAAATAATTTTATTATTTAAAATATAATGACTCCATCCTTAACTCTTTATTGAATAATTCGAAAGTCGGCTTCATTGTATAGTTGTGTTTTGTGATAAGACAAAAAGTATTTAGTGTAAGTAAGAAAAAGGGCAACGCCATTAAATATAATTTCTCGTATTTGTTTTAGAAGAAAATGCGGTCTAATCAGAGACCATTTTCGTTGAAATGGATGAGATGATTATGATAAATCATTAAGGACTAATAAATAATTTAAAATGTGTTATTAGAGCCGGGTCGTATCTCATGAAAATACAAGTATGAAGTATGAAACCCCATCCAGTCCCAAATTTGCGCCATTGATAGAACCAATCACAAAAAATTTCAAAAACTAACTTTGCATCCAAATTAATAATGGGATCTTTAATGCCACTTGCTCAATTCCCTAAAGCCTAAACCGTAATAACAATGAATTTCGAGAATAATGTTATAAGAAAAATAATATTATATATATATATATATATATATATATATATATATATATATATATATATATATCTATTTTAAATACATAAATAAATATATACTTATATATATTATCACGTGATTGAATGTTATTTTATCTTTAATTCAAAATCATCTAATCACATAATGATACATAAAAATGTGTAATTATTTGTATACTTAAAATGAATACGTATAATTTTATTATTAAAAGAATAATTACATTATAATTAATATATATTTCAACTCAAATGGTTTTACTATAAAAAAAAATACCTTTAATCTAATGCATACATCATTTTAATTTTTGCTCATCTTTTTTAGATTTGTCAAGTTTTGGCATTTGATAGTTTTTTGAAATTTATGACAAATTAAAACTCATTTGTCAAACACTTAAAACTCATCTAACCCTTTCGCTGTATTTACAATCTCTAATGGTATTTATATAAATAACTTATTAACTTTTAGACAAGAATCTAAAAAATGGAAGGATTTCAATTATTTTCACAAAATCTAGCATTACTTATGTCTTGGATCTTCTTTATAATGTTTATACTTTGTATCATGGTATGTTTTATACTCTCCTAAATTTGAAACCTTTATGTGATCTCACTTTGTATTGTTGACTCTTTAATAGTTTAGTTTATTTAACTATCACTTGACCTAACATTTTTCTTTGTTGTTAGGTTAGTTTATATTTGTTTCACACACAGCTCGTTATTTGATTGTGCTTTAAATCCTTCATTATATTTAATGTATAATATGATATGACATTCGATCTTCATCCACTTTTTCTTTTCATCTATTTGCTTATTCATATGTTGATTAAGCTAGGACCATAACAAGTGTAATTCTTTCAGTGGTTATTGTATATTTTCTTTGGACATTGTTTGATTCCCTAGCATACTGGCAAACATATTATTTCACATTCTAGTTCTGAATTAAAGTATAAAGCTCTCGCTAATACCACTTATAAACTCATATGGTTGTTGTGGCTACTTGAGGTTATAGGAGTTCCACATGATGGTAGTACTCCATTTTCTTGTGACAACAAGAGTGCCATAGACATTGCTTACATCTTCCATGAGCATTCCAAATACATTGAGATTAATTATCACTCTATTATTGATCATATTTGAAAGGACCCCCTACATCTCTTTAAGATTTGATCATTGGATCAGATTACTAACATTTTTACAAAGCTTTTTCAACCTGCACAGTTATATCATCTTATCTCCAAACTCAGTCTAGTTTAAATACTACCATCTCGAGTTTGAGGGAATGTTAAGTTATAATGGTTAATTTACTGATTCGCTTGATTTAGTATTTTTTTTGTTCGTTACATAGTTTCCTTGTGTAGGATTTGCTCTTCTGTATATATTCATTATAACATGTTATAACTCATATCTACAAATACACTATTTTCTCAGGAACTCAAGCAATTTTTCGGTTATTTATACAAAAAGCATAGGGTGAAAAACATTTTTTTCCTTTTTTTTTTTTAAATCTTATTCAATTGGTGAACTCATTTTAAATAGAACGACGCATCAAAGACAGTAAAATGATGAGGAGGAAGTTTGTCTAGAGCGGAAAGTGACCGGACAAGAATAATTGGTGACAGTAATATTGAATTCAACCTCTAAATTGAAAATGAAAACAACTTGCTCATTTCCCATTTTCAATTTTCCACTATTCCTTCAAAGCAATGTTGATACGAAAATGGAAAATGTGTAATACTAAACGTGAACCCAAGGCAGCATATATAAATCATGGCTATAAGATTTTGAAATCTCACAACCAAGAAATGAAGAAATTAAACATGCTCAACCACCTATCCATTATAGACTAGAGAACAGCTATACAGGCTATATCCTCATTATTATCTCCCTCTAGAATAGGTTGAAATCCGAAAATATAATATATTTCACCGAATAATAATAAAAACAGACTCTCCCAGTATAACTTAAGTAGCAATAATGAGGATTTCATATTAAAAAAAAAAGGTATAAATTCAAATTTTTTAAATAACATTTTAACATGAAACTCTTAATTTACTTATGATAGTAATTATACGACCGATTACTCCTTGAAAGAGCAATTTAGCTCAACTGGGGTTCTTTGACTTAAAAAAAAAAAACCCAAACAATTCATTATTGTTATCTTTTTATTTGATTTAAAAGTTATAACTTGAGATCAATTGTTACATATTAATTTGCAGGGTATAGGAGATCATGGTGCCCCCAAGTATCATCACATACGATGTTTGAGTTGGATCGACTTCACAACTACTGTATCAAATAAATAAAAAAATTAATTTTGAAATATCGTGGAAATGCTAGGAATCTCCATTCTTTATTACTCAAACTATTTTTTAGAGTCTACACACCTTTCAGGTTGGAAGGTGCAACAATCTATGGACAAGTCTAAAACAGTGACTGCAATGTCAAAGTTTCACCTGGCTCTGCTGTACCCAACATTACTTCTATCAATTCATTTCATTACTTCTTCTACAATCTTGTAAACTCGTATTTGGAGAACAGAGAACAATCACAAAATTATGTCACCAAGAAATTAATTGGCATTGTTTAACAATTGCTGCAACATATGAAAATCTTAGCTCAAAATGCAATGCATTATTCTCCAGTAAAGATGATCTATTCTATGTCGTCTCAGCTATAGAAGGACAGTACACAATGTCCATCAATTACAATATCTTCAAACAAAATTAGTAACATAAACATCACACTACAAATTTGGCTGCAGAGGGTTTGGATTCTTCATTAACTGCTTCCCCTAGCACACCAAAAGGATTGAAATCAACTACAGATTGAAATTAAACCACAAAATGTTCTATTTTATTCAGCTTTGTTTGTTCAGCTAACAAAAATCCATTGTACTCAGTGACATAGCATTTCCCTGATGAGATTTTAAACCCTAAAAGAAATTATATAATATTTAATCCATTACAGAATCTACACACAGGTTACCTAGAATGATTGTGGATTGAAGTTCAGATTTTGTTACTGAAATTATTACTATTTTTTTGTTAGAAAAATTAAAGATTGATGTTGGAGATTACCAGTAGAGGGTGTTGGGGCTTCGCCGTAGATGGATTTGAGTGTGGCAAGTGGAACCAAGAGGGATTCAGAGGCGGCTTCAGCGAAGAGTTGTTGTTTCCAATCCCACATGGTCTTCTTGATGGCTTTGTTGGCGTTCACCAGCGACTCCTTTTCCGATTCAAGAGCTTTTATGTCTTTTTGCTGATTCACCGATCTCACGGTTATGGCCAGAAGCGACACAGCCAGGAAAGTGTTAACTACGGCGTCGCTGTTTACTGCTTTGATCGCTAAATTCGAGAGTTTGTTTGCAAATTCCATTGAATCTCGAGAGTTGGAGGCTTTGACTTTGAATAAGGGTTTTGTAAAAGGAAGAGGAAGAGCTATTGTCTTGTTTTGCCAAAGGTGACGATGAAGAACCCGGTGATGGACTTATGGGCTTCGAGCCCAATTTATGATTAGATGTGAACCTAGTTAAACAATTGTCTTCGATTTCCTTGAGAAAAAGAAAAAGAGTGTCTCAGTTTTGATTATTACCTCATAAAATTTATACAAATTGCATGTAATAACTGTAGGTATTTATTTTGAGTATACAAATAAGTATATATTTTATGTGTATTTTTATATAATTGAATGATTTTAAATCAATGATAATTTATATAGTTGTTTGTATATAAATGTAGATATTGAAACTCATATTATTTGTTAAGTTCTAATTTACTATACTTATATACCACTCAATTTACTCACTTGTTAAGGTTTAATCTAAAAACATTTTGAATTGGTACGTTGTTACTTATATTCAGGAACAAGTTGGACTGTTATAACGATTTGAACTGTTAGGCTCATTGTTTGAAAGTTGGATTATTAGGCCCAATATCTGATTTGTGCTCTAAATTTATGTCATAAATATATTGAATCTATAAGTGTGAAGATTGAAAATTGTATTACATAAAATCAATTAGGTTATTTTAAAGTTCAATGTCTTATATATATACTATTTACTTATGTTATTTTTATTAGGCGTGAGACTTTAATCTGTAACACGGGTGCCCCTTCAGCTGCTTCAGAGCTTGCTATTTCTGTCAATCAAAGTTGTGTAAAAAAATTCAGCCCATTGTTTGTGGGTTCTTAAAATCTTGTCTTATGGACAAAGATGCTACATGGGGTGTGCTCAGAGACTTGTATCATGAACTTATGTTTAAAATTTTTCGATGTGCTCCCCAAGTGCTTCTTGTCTTCTTCCCAAACTTGATTCAAGTATTATCTGTATGGCTTCTCTCTTTACTGTTTTCAGCTTTTGTGTCTTGTTTGCTAATTAGCATGGATTGAGCATTGTGGGTCTTAGGTTCTTCTTTTCAAACTACTGCTTTTTGTGCTCTTTTTCCTGTCCAAAGAATTGTGTCCCTGTGTGTGTGTTCGTTAAAATTCATGGATGTTGATCAGGCTGATACCCAGATAAAAGCACTTAATTTAATTGGAGAACTCTTTGCCCAACCAAAAAATGGTGTTGCAGAAAGAAACATCTTTTTTGTAGGGTTCAAGAAAAAGGTTCTTTGACAAATCTCCCGAAGTCAGGACAAGAGTTCTGCAACGTATATGTCTGTATGTATGTATATGTGTGTGTTAATTTGTGGTAATAAATAATTATAATCGAATCAGATTGCTCTTTTGGATAAGGACTGACCCCATAACCACTAAAACAGATAACATAAAAATTTAATTTTGAAATATAGTCGAAGAGGATTTGAATTCATGTTTACTTATATATGAAATATTTTCTATTATCACTAAAATTATTCATGTCTTGTGCAACTATTTTGCTGATCAATTTGGGGCAAATCCCATGATCAATTATTTTATTGAGCAACTATTTTGTTCTGCAACTAGGGGTGTGTGTGGTTTAGTTTGGTGAATTTGAGAGTTTTTTCAAATCAAACTAAAAAAAAATTGTTTGAAAAATTTTTAAGCGGAATAAACCATTTTAAGTTTCAAACCAAACTGAAAAAATACGATTTGAGTTGGTTTTGATTACGGTTTAAAACAATTAAAATCATTAACTTCTAAATATGTATTATTTAATAAAATTAATAAAATTATAGTTTTTTTCAAACATAATATAAATATGTAAAATAAACATGTAAAAATTTGACAAAATAAATATAAAAAAATTGTACACTTAATTATTTATTAAAATTTTTTATCAAATATAAGTATATATTTGTACTTTAAAAAAATACAATTTACAATTTAGTTCAATTTAAAAATCACTCAAATCGCAACCAAACTTAAAATTATTTTTTAAAAATTTATCAACCAAAATTAAACTATTTTATAAACTAAACCATAAATTTTATATAATTCGATCTAATTTTATAATTTGAATCAAATTATATCTTCCTTTGTTTCATTTGCTTTCTACAAATAATGTCGTAATGGTATGTCGATAAATTTCAAGGTTTCTTTGTATGAAGGTCATTCCGGAATCAGAATAATTTCATTTGATGTGATTAATAAAATTTAGTCAATCCCTCCAAATTTTGATATTTTAATTAATAAAATCCTCTTATAAAAATTAAAGAAAAATGTTTGTTTATTAGGCTGAAAATTTTGTTGAAATGGCATTATCCAGAAAACATGACAACTTCCTGGGCACGGTTCATGAACCGATGGTTTCGGTTTGAAACTACTAATTCACGATTCAAAAAAATAAAAACTCTGAACCAAAATTGTAATATGATGATTTGTAATCGGTTTGAAACCGATGGTTTTGATTTATGACCTTGATTTGAAATCGATAGTTTCGATTCGAAATTAACATTAAACAATCAATTTTAATACATGATCTTGATTTAATTTTTAAATTATTAATTACAATAATTGAAAATTAAAAGAAAGACTTTGACTTAATTTTTCAATTAAGCTTCCTACGTATCTTCTTGGTGTTTAGAAAAATCAAACCCTATATAGTTCTTTTACTTTTGCATATCTAATAGTTGATAGTATCCATTTACTTTATCATTCACTTTCACTATCTTAATTATTATTTCTCGTCATCAAACTATTCGTAGTTAAATCAAGTGATTCTTCATTGAAGTCCACTTTTATATGTTGTTGGCATAATTTGACTCTTATCCAATGATCCACGCATACTTAGGTTTCAATAGATTCAGAAGTCAAACTTGATTGCCTCTCATCCAATATATTACCCTCTTGACTAAAAATTTGTTCTACTGCGATAGTTGATATTGGTGCTGTCAATATTTGTTTAACAATAGCTGCTAATGTTGAAAAAGTTGATGCATGTCGACTCTACCATTTTAAAATTAGAAAGTTTTTACCTATATTATTGTTACTAAACTAAAAAATAGTAGTTAAATAAATATCAAGCTTTGAGGTAGAGTTTCATGTTTCTCTTGGTCTTTTACCTTTTTGCATCATAATACGATCATTATAACTCATATTTTGGGTTGATGATAGGGCAATAGGTGGTAGAGAGGAGAAGAACCACCTTGATTACCATAAATTAATAAATATTTAGTGTAAATTTTTTTAATTAAATTCAAAATGTTAGTGATAGTTAATGGAATATTAACTTCATCCTCACATTCTAATTGCAAAAATTCATAATATAATGTCAAATAATCTGTAACACCATCTAATTTAAATTTAGGATAAAAAATAAGCAACAAAAAAAATTTTTGAAATTGTTCTATAGTAAATTAATCATTTTGTTTTCATTAAAAAAATAATTTTTTATAAAATAATATCTTGTTTAGCTTCTTGTAAAATCCAATAATATTAACAGTTTCATTTAAAGACAAATAAGAAGTGGGATAATAAACTCCACTTAAAGTATAAGTTACATTATTAAAATTTCTTAATACATTTAAAATTATTTTACAAATATCCTAATGTTGTGGATATAATGTAACTTGTGGCACATATTGTGCAATAAATTAGCATAATAAATCTCTATAATCAAAAAACTCATTAAGTAATTCATATATTGAATTCCAACGAGTCGACACGTCTTTAAGAAATCTTTTTGGTCTTCTATTACGTTGTTTACAAAATTTACTTCATTCTTTCATAGTTTGGGATGTGTTCATAAAAATGAAATTACTGTTTTTATTAGTCTAATATAATTATTAAGACAATGTAAATCATCTTGTACACATAAATTTAATACATGACATGCATATCTAATGTGAAAAAATCTACCACCTAAATTAGGTTTGTAACTTTTAATTAAATCATTTACTGAGACAGTATTTGAACGTACATTATCAAATGAAATTGAAAAAATTTTATAAAGTAATTTATATTTTTCTAATATTTCTTTAATTATTCTATAAATATTATCAGCCGTATGTCGGTCATCAAACACCCTAAATGCTAAAATTTTTTTTTGTAATTGAAAATTGTCATCTATCAAATGACAAATTATACTCATATAAGAGTGAACTTGTCAATAAGACTTCAAATATCACTACATATAGATACACGTCTATCAAAATTTGTAAAAAATTGAATTAATTTTTTTTTGTTTTTTATATAAACTAAATAATGTTTTTTTTAATGTGTTTCTTGGAATAGTTTTATGTGCATAATTTAATGCGGTTTTATAATAATTATTAAAACCTAAATTTTCACCAAAACTAAATACTAATTATTTATTGTTACAATTTTTATAAATTCTTTTTTACTTTTATTATCACTATACATAAATAAAGATTTGTGTGTAGAACTATACCCGGTTATTTGTGTTTAACCTCGACTTTGCCCCTTTTTTTCGGATGCTTTGACTCTAAGTGCCTTTTGAACGTTCCATATCCACTTCCTTGTTTGAATTTATAAATTTGTCTATAATAATTACAAACAACTTCGAAATTACCATCTTCTTTTTGTATTTTCTTGAAATGAATCTTGAAAATATCGGATATAGGAATTTTTTGAGAGTGTTGTTCCATCTCCATCTATTGTTGATGTTGTTGTTGTTGCTTTACCTCTATATATTGACTTTCACTTTCTTGTGTTGAAAAATCATCTATAAATTGATTTTCATTCATATTTGATATATGTGAATATTGACCAAATCTCTTATTACCAGAAGAATTTATACTATTTACCATTTTTAATAATAAATAAAATTAATTATATAAATAAATTATATAATTAATTACGTAAGATAATAAAAAATAATAAATAAAATTAATTATAGAAATAAATTCTATAATTAATTATGAATTGTATAATAAAAATAGAAATTAGAATTAATAAAAAATTAAGAAAAAATTTAATTAAATTTGAGAGAATTTGATTGAAAGATTGAGAGAGTATTAAAAATTGAAAGAATAAGAATGAGAGTTTGAATGATTGAGTGAGAGAGTGGAAAGATTGAAATTTGATGGATATATATATAGGAAATTTTTTTTAAAAAAAATTTTAAAAAATTGGAGGTGAAAATGAAATTAAGAACTTTTGCAGGGGAGAGTGGTCCCTTGCAAAAGTTATGCGAAATGCAGGGGACCACTGTCCCCTCCAATGCAAAAGTTATGCGAAATGCAGGGGACCACTGTCCCCTCCAATGCAAAAGTTCTGCAAAATGCAAGTAGGGCCGGATTCGAACTGAGCCGAGCCGAGCTCGGGCTCGGCTTGACTTTTTAAGGGTCGGCTCGAGCTCGACTCGAGCCGAGTTCGGCTCGTTTTCAGGTCGGTTGGGTAATGGCTCGATTCGGCTCGTTTATTATATCAAAACGACACCGTTTTGTATATATATATAGATCAAAACGACGCTGTTTTGTATAAAAAATTTTTTAAAAAATATACCGAATCAATCCGAGCCAGCTCGGGCTCGGCTCGAGCTCGATCGAGCCGAGCTGAGCCCGACTCGTTTCGGGCTCGAACCGAGCCGAGCCGAGCTCGAGCTCGAGCTAGCTCGGCTCGAATCCAGCCCTAAATGCAAGGGACCACGGTCCCCTGCATATTTGAAAATTTATGTAGGACCGTTGGTCCATTTATTAAATTTAAAAAAATAAAAAAAATAAAAAAATTTAAATTTTTCGATTCAGTATAATAAATCATCAGTTTATATATCAGTTCATAAATTAGATGTGAAACGATGGTTTTATGGTTCAAAATTAAGTAAACCAAAATTAAATGCTTAAATTTGGTTTCGATTTTGATTCAGTTCAATTTTGAGTTTATCGGTTCTAATTTTATCCGAACAAGTTTCGATTCAGTTCACGGATCGAACTAGCCCATGGCCAGGTCTGATGACAGGGGCCAGCTTGTACAGCATTTGGGCCTCATGCACCAAATCACATCCACCATTTTCGGCACATGAATGTACGGTGTAGATTAAGAGTTGAAAACTCAAATAGTCCACGTGTGTGGTTCATACCTAAACAATTGTTTCCACCCATTTCATCAATTAAAAAAATGAAAAAAAAATTAAACGCTCAAGAGTGATCACATTTTCCCACCCTAAGTTTTGCAAAAAAACTTTTTCACCTTAAATTACATTTTTTAATCCAAAATTAAATTATATTAACCAACAATCATTGTAATTATTATATTATTCTTAATTGTTTCTTTTTTAGAATTTACATATTACACCTTAACAAAACATAAAATGGTGTAGCATCTAATCTCTAAGATAATACGCATTTTAGCTTGTAAGCGAGAGAAAAAAAACTCTTTTTCAAAGATTTTATATAAATTATAAACTTTTATATGAAATCTGAATAATTATCTTAGCATTGAAACAGGCTGATACAACCCATCAAGGCCTATCTTTTGGAGAGCCTTGGCATAATACGGTCTGTGATATAGCAAGATGTATCAAATTAGATATGATCATTCATCCATTTTGGATTTTAGATAAGAAAATAAAATTTCTGCCTTCATGGGGTGTAAAGCGGAACTTGACATGATCCACCAGAATTTGCCTTCTAGAAAACCTTGATATGACACGGCCTGTGGTATGGCTGGATACATTAAATTAGACAGGGCCGACACGGGCTTTGGATTTTAGGTAAGGAAATGTGATTTTTGCCTTTAAGGGGTGGAAAGGGGTTGTAGGCCAACCCTTGGGTGGAAACATGTAATTCAGCCAACGCTGAAAACTAGTCTTACTCAGAACCACTACCTGTATCTCCAAATCACTCCGCTCTCGATATTTCCGCCGAATTTTTAAAACCCCCCTCGTTTCAATCGCGAACTACCACTTTAACCCATCGAGTCTTTCGCTTCTTTCTTCTTCTTCTTGTAATGCTGATGACTTGAATTCGCTTTTGTTTCTCTTCAGGGCGCCGCATTGCTGATCTGGGTTCTTTGTTGCTGGTATTTTCCTATCACTTCAATTTTTTTTTCTTGAGATGGGTCTCTTTTCTTTTCTTTTTGGCTTTTTTGTTTCATAAATTGGTTGTGCATCTTTTCGGTAATGTGTGAGGCTGATCAAACTTCTGTATTAGTGCATACAGCACAGTTTTTTTCTTTGTGGGATTTATCATTCATGTGGTGGTTTTTGTTATGGTTTTTGTACTCTTCTCTTACTTGTGTTATGACTTTTGGTTGTTTTTACATTACGTTTTGGGGATCGATGTCGTGTAAAAAGCTTCTTCCTTTTGTTGGAAGAAGGTTAATTGCTTGTTAAGTTTTGACTGAAGTTGAATGCCTGAATATAAGAGGGGTTAAAGAAAGTCAATTCCTATAGTTGACTTAGGCGTATCTCGTGTTTGTGTTTCAGAGTTTTAGTAAAATTGAAAATTATCCTCAGAAATGAATTTCCTTTTGATGCTGATTTTAATGATGCGGTGGAAGAACAAAGAGTCGCAGAGATTGGTCTCGTTACTGTGTAAAATTTTTGATTGAGAGAAAGTTATGTTTTGCTACTTTTTCTTTTTGTTATACTTACGGACTGACTGAAATAAGCTGCATTTCTTTAGAAAGATGTTTGATTGAGAGAAAGTTACGACTTTCAACTTCTTCTTCGTCTTTCAGTTGCCGACTGATGAAACAAGCTGACTTCCTCTTTAGAAAGATAATCTGCCATGGCTATGAGTTTCAGACATTTACACCGGTTTACACTTAATATTAAAATTATTCTTCTTGAAAGCCTGATGTTTAATAGGGGTGTTCAAAATCGGTAAACTGAACTGGTTTATCAATTTTTTTAACTAAACCAAATTTTTCGTTTGAAAAAAATATGAACTGAAACCGAATTGATTTAAAGATTAGCTGATTTTGAGCTAAAATGAAAATACCAATTAAGCGAACTAAATTTTTGGTTAGCTGGTTTTTGAACCGAATTTTAAAAAATTATCTTATTTTATTATTTTTTCCAATTTTTTTGAAAATATGTTCAATATTTTATTTATTTTTTATTCAACTTTTTAAAAACCGGTTTTGAAAATATAATAAACCATTAATTGAATCAAAAAACCGGATTTTCTATATTTTTAAACCGATATACAAACCGGTTTTGAAAATAACTTATTTTTCGGTTCAGTTTGGTTATCGGATAATTTTGAACACCCTTATTGTCTAATAGTGTAGTGGCTGGTGTATATTATATAGATTTCAAGGTCAATAAATATAGTTAGTGTTTTGTAGTAAAAAGACTGAAAAAAAAAAAGTCTTACGACCTAGCCATTTTATCTCAAACTTAACTTGGTCTGCTCAGCTTAACTATAAAGCTTAAAATATTAGTTGACAATTTGGTTTCATCTAATAGTGTCTTTGCTAGACTCAATTACCATTTTTGCTGATCATCTTTTAATTAAAATGGTTGAATTTGATTCTGTTATTAGGATTTAAACTGGTATATTTTTCTGGGGCTAAACAATCTCTGAAGATGACTCCCTATGTTGTTGGAGTCCTTGTTCCTCTAGTTTTCACTGTTCTGTTTCGGAATTCCAAGAATTCAAAGAAACGAGGAGTGCCCATTGATGCTGGTGGAGAACCTGGTTATGCAATAAGAAACTCGCAGTTTCCTTCCCCTGTAATCTCAGCTTGGGAAGGTATTTTTACTCTTGCAGAACGATTTGAACTTTCATGCAAGCAACACTATAATAGGCGCTTGCTTGGAACTCGGAAATTAATTTCAAGGGAGAATGAAGTCACTGAAGATGGAAGATCCTTTGAGAAGCTTCATTTGGGAGAGTATGAGTGGCTAACTTATGGTGAAGCATTTGAAACTGTGTGCAACTTTGCTTCTGGCCTAGCTCAACTTGGGCACAGAAAGGAGGAAAGGGTCGCAATTTTTGCTGATACAAGAGCAGAATGGTTTCTTGCGTTGCAGGTATTACCTTATTTATCACTGAATATCATAAGTTGCAGAATTTTTTGAGAATTTGTTAATAATCAGTTCTACAGAGACACAACTTATTGTCCCATTTGCTTGCTGTGGTATCATGATATAATTGATGTGGTTTTCTTGTATTAGGGTTGCTTTAGACGCAGTGTCACTGTGGTGACTATTTATGCATCTTTGGGAGAGGAGGCTCTGTGTCATTCATTGAATGAGGTTCTTTTTTTTATCTCTTGCTCTATTTGTAAAAGAAGTGGTCAACAGAAGTGAATGCTCAAATCATTGCTTGTATACATGTTTGAACTGTTAGTTGTAATCTGAGGGAACAGATTTATGTCTTTGTTCTTTGCATACTTACATGTATTTTGTTTGAGCAACTGAGCCTGACTCACTACTTTGAACAACTACAGCATGGTTTATTAAAATTTCTTTAGCTCTTTTCCTTCTTGCTGGTTAATTATACTGACAGTCTTATTTAGATAGATTATGGCAATTTGAGGCTGATCTCTTAAAGTAATATTATATCATAGATTATGTATTAGGACCATCTATAAGTTATTTTGCAAACTTTCCTAAAGCAATAAAATTGTTTCATTTGCTTATAGTTTTTTGAATTGTGAATTTTTATCTTTTGTTTAGGTTTCAACATTCCTGTTTCGATGCATAGATCTTGGTCTTTAGCTAGCTAATGACACTAGTGCATGGTTATTTGGTAGGTAAAGCAATTTCAGTTTAGTTTAATCTAAGAATTAAAAATTAAAAAAAAAATTGTGCCGGTAAAATTTGTTTTTTTTGTATGGTTGGCAATTTCCTCAATTTTAGCATTCCATATGTTTTCCTTCATATTATGAAAGTACAATTTTTCTTCCCCACATTCTGATTTCTCTTGTTTAAATTAGAGCTATCATGTCTAGATTACTATTTTTTCCTGCTTGTTGGAACATTTAATTAAATGAAAATGGAAAGAAAATTACCTTATAGACCATTGGAGTTAGCATGGAGGCCTTTTATTTGTGTTACTGCTATCCAATGTCTAATTTTACTTTTCATTCTTTTTCTTTAGACACAGGTTACAACCGTTATTTGTGGGAGCAAAGAATTGAAAAAGCTTGTAGATATAAGTGGACAGCTTGACACTGTGAAGCGTTTGATATGTATGGATGTTGACATTCCATCTAATGTCTCATCAGTTGAGCAAAGTGGTCAGTGGAAGATGATTTCATTTGCTGATGTATTGAGTCTTGGCAGAGAAAATCCTATCGATGCTGAGTTACCTGCTCCATCTGATATTGCGGTTATAATGTATACAAGCGGGAGTACTGGATTGCCTAAGGTTAAGCAATTTTATATTTTATGAATCTTGTACTTTCTCATAAGCTTGAGTCTTTTAACTGGTTTCTAATTGATTTCTCAATCATTGACTAATTTCTAGATCGGATAGACTAGTTTGGTTTTGCTGCTTTAATCCAATCTCAAGCTTGTGCAATCATTTTATTCCAATCCATTCTCTTTTAGAACTCCAAATTCTTGGAACTGAATCGTTATCCAAGTGCAAACTGTATCATTCATTTATGACAAATATTTATAGTAATTGTGAATGATAAATTTAGTTTTTCTGTCATATGTCTGGCTTATAACCTCCATTAATATTGGAATAGTTCTTGTCATTTTGGATTTTTTACAGCTAGCTACAATTTTTTCTGAGATGTTTGAATTTTATGATATTTTTTTTCGGTTGAATGAGATTGAATTTCTATTGAATCAACCACATCCATGAAACCAATTTTGTGCAGGGTGTGATGATGACACATGCCAATGTCCTATCTGTATTTTCTGCGGTCATGACACTTGTCCCTAACCTTGCAAACAAGGATGTTTATATGGCATACCTTCCTCTGGCTCACATCCTTGAATTAGCAGCTGAGGTATATAGCATTTAGTACAATTTGTGGGTCTTTCTTCCATTCATTTTCATAAAAGTTAATCTGTTTTTTTATTTCTTTGTGAGTTAACTTTTTCTAACTTTGTGTATTGCAGAATGTAATTTCTGCTGTTGGAAGTGCCATAGGATATGGTACCCCTTTGACTCTTACTGATACATCAAACAAAATAAAGAGAGGAACAAAGGGGGATGCTACTGTATTAAAGCCAACTCTTATGGCAGCTGTCCCTGCAATACTTGACCGTGTTCGAGATGGCGTGCGGAAGAATGTTAGTTACTATCTTGATTGATATATATTTGTTTGTGTTATCCTGATTACTGAACAAGGTCTCGTGCATTGATGCTGAAATATGTCAAACACTTCAGGTAGATGCAAAAGGTGGACTTGCCAAGAAATTGTTTGACTTGGCATATTCTCGTAGGATGTCTGCAATAAATTGTAGTTGGTTTGGATTTTGGGGCCTGGAAAAGCTTCTGTGGAACTTTCTTGTGTTTAGAAAGGTTCGAGCAATTCTTGGAGGTCGGGTGCGGTTTGTGCTTTCAGGAGGTGCTCCACTTTCTGGTGATACTCAAAGATTCATTAACATTTGTCTTGGGTACGTGTGCCTAGAGTATATTTTATCTGATCTTTACTAAGGTTATGAGCACACATGAGTTTTGTCGTGCCATGCTTATATACTTGAAACTTACATATCCATCATCTAAATTTGACTGTGATATAAAAGCACTGAAGTGCTACTAAGTCCTGATGATTATTAGGTTCAAGGAGGACTAGACTGTTCTTTACAAGACAATGATTTAAGTTTGTTATTTGCCCTCTTAACACATTACAATTTAATACTTGTGGATATTCATTTTTAGTTTTAGAAGATGTCTATTTTTGATTTTATGTTGCACTTAGTTACTTAATTCCCTATAAATGTCTTTATATTCCTCCTAAAAGAAGTATTAACTTCAACTTTGAATTTGATTCAATTAATCTGTAAAATTAGAAGTTGATGCAAATAGTCATTGGGGCAGAAGGTAGTGTTTGGCTCGTGCTTGCTCACCTACCTTAGAGCTCAAGCTCGAGCTTGAGACAAGAATGGATGATTTGAGTTCAACTTGAAAAATTATTATACACCCTTTAATTTTTAAAATATTATACGCAAACCCCATAATTTATGTATTTATCAATCACCCCCAATATTCAAAGTCAAGGAGCAGACTTTTAGAAGTGTAAATACAAGATTTGAAGCTATTACAACTATATTGATATTTTGCTCAAGCCAAATCGTGAGTTTGCGAGCTCACTGAGTTAGCCAACTTCAAGCTCAAGCTCAGCTTGAGAGCCAACCTCGAGCAACTTGACTCGTTTATGCCCTTAGTTCTTTTAGATGTTAATATAGAAAACAGTGCCTAGACAAACAGACCTCTGCAGCCACTACTTGGCTCTGTTTTATGCTACAATGTTGCTGATCATGGAGCTAGTCCATTAGTCTATTCCCTTATTTGTTTTATTGTAATGGATAATGAGGTTTAATTTGCCAATATTATTGATCTTTGCAACTCTCCTGGAGCGGTTTGTAGGTGTATAAGTTTTAGTTTTTGATAGAGAATTAGGTTGAAGCTTGTTAGAGCCAGGGATTTAGGTGACCTGCAAGGGAAGGTAATAGGAAGCACAGGTGGCACACATGGGAAGTTATGAAAACATAGAAACATGGAAAGAATAAGAGGAGGATTAAGGATGGAGAGAAGGAAACATGGAACATGACGAAAACATGCATGGGCAGTTATAAAATGAGCAAGTATAAAAGAGAGATTGGGGAAGAAGAGATGAGAGAAGAAATTGGCGTTTGCTTGGGCAGCTTTTGGCTGATTAAGGGAGAGAGTTGGCTTCTCAAATGCTAGATAAGAGCAGTGTCCTTCGCTGGGGTGGTGTTGTATTTGGTCAGGGAATATTTCGTGATTGTCAAATGTAGTTTATTACACTTACTTTCCTTGTTGACTCTATTGGTTGATTGTTCCAATTAGTTGTTTATAGAGTTTGTCGGGTTCCTTACAATGCCATGGTGATCAGTGACCTGTTACTATATAATTAGATTAATGTGAGGAGATTCCAGGCTTGAGGACACTTTGAAATGGATGTGTTAAGGTGAAAACTTATAGCATAAGGTTAGCAAACCTGGTTGTGGCCCATAACTCCTCAATTCAAGCTATTTAGATGTATATCTTAATCAACAGGACACATTGGTACTTGGACAGAATTAGGCAAAAACTTTCAATTATGATAGTGCATTAATTTAGGATACATTGGTACTTGGACAGTGCTGTAATAGTTAGTGAACATATATCTTCTGGAGCATAATTTCTCGTTTATTTTCATTCTAATATTTGTAAGCCTAACATAATTGATGCTATATTCCAGTGCTCCAATATGCCAAGGATATGGTCTTACCGAGACTTGTGCTGGTGGTACCTTCTCTGAGGTTGATGATATGTCTGTTGGTCGCGCTGGTGCTCCGCTTGCTTGCTCATTTATTAAGGTACGAAAGTAACTGATAATCCTTCCTCTGGGCATTTTATGGGAAAGTGATGGACAAATATTATGCACTTTTCCTGGGGAACTTTGCTAAGAGTACTTCATTCATTTATTCCTGTTCTATGTTATTGTTTCAACTTCATGTGGACAATTTCATGCACAAAGTACACCACAGCACCTCTTTCCTCATTTCTCTGCTTCTCCTTATCTTTATGTGCCTTTGCATGCACATGCACACTTGTTCCCCCTTGGATGTGTTTTCCTGTATGTAAGTACATATACTTGTGCTGAACCTTTCAGTTTCTCCTTGCTCTCTTTATCTAACCTTTAAAAAATCATCTACTGTAGTCAAACTTGATTTATTTTCTTCACTTGAGACTCACTAGCTAGTGCTTCTTTAATGAGATTTTCTCTTTTAATATGATTTATTGTACTTGCAGTTTGATCATCTCATTGTGATTGTTTATCAGTGGTTCTATTTTCAGTCATAATTATATAAGGTCTTACTTTTTCAGCTAGTAAATTGGTCTGAAGGTGGTTATTTAACTACTGATTTGCCAATGCCCCGTGGAGAAATAGTAATTGGTGGTCCAAATGTCACAGTCGGATATTTCAAAAATGAAGAGAAAACAAAGGAAGTGTACAAGGTCTGAGTTTCATAAATATTGACTAACTGCTATGGAAAGAAATTTGGGAGTTTCCAATATGACAATCTTTTATGTGGTTGAAGGTCGATGAGAGAGGAATGAGGTGGTTCTATACAGGTGATATAGGGCAGTTCCATGCTGATGGTTGCCTTGAGATAATTGACCGCAAGAAAGACATAGTCAAGCTTCAGCATGGAGAATATGTCTCCTTAGGAAAGGTAAAAGTATTGCTTTTAGAACATGTGTCATCAAATGAGCTTAAGGACTAATATGATTTGTCCTGCAGGTTGAGGCTGCTATCATAGTGAGTCCATACGTGGACAACATAATGTTGTATGCCGATCCATTTCATAGTTACTGTGTTGCTCTCGTGGTGGCTGCTCAGGCTGCTCTGGAAGCTTGGGCTGCCAAGCAAGGGATTAGTTTTAATGATTTTGCTGCATTGTGTGAAAAAGAAGAATCAGTGAAGGAAGTGCATGCATCTCTCGTAAAGGTAAACTTTTAGGAATTCATATTTAACATGATGGCAAGGAGTCTTATTTTTCAAGTTTTAAAAGTGTCTTCATGTGCTCTTATGTTCTTGTGAACTCTTCTCATCATTTATATGGCACAAAACACTTAAAAAAGCACTTGTAGCACGCTGTTGAGAGCTCATATTATTGAACACATTAAGTTGTTTTGTCGAAATGCCCGGCTGAGCGGCAGCCATGGTCATATTATTGAACAATTTTGAATACTCTCTCTTAAGCTTTTGAGTACAGTATGTAAAATCTGAAAGACGTTATTTGCTTCAGTTGTAATAACCTCTGATATTTTGGTTATTTCATGATTTACAGGCAGGTAAGAATGCACGTTTGGAGAAGTTTGAGATCCCAGCGAAGATCAAATTGCTTTCTGAGCCATGGACTCCCGAATCAGGTTTGGTCACCGCAGCTCTTAAGCTTAAAAGAGAGAATATTAGGAAGGCATTTGGCGACGACCTTGCAAGATTATATGGATGATAACAATACTCGGTTCTGTTTCAAACTCTGCCCGGGTGCTACTTACCTTCAATCATCTCAAATCTTTCTCTTGCTCTGTGTTTTTGAAGTTGATTTCCCTTATTAATCTTACTTGTAGGTTTCCCATCACAAGCCTACACATTTTCCTTTGACTGCTTCCACTTTGACCTTGTTTAGGCAATATGAAATTAATTAGGTGAAATTTGGTTCCACATAAGTCATATTTTTTCTCTCCCTATCTTACTGTCTACTGAAATTATATTAAGTCAAACATTTATGTCATGGCCAAAAATAAGCCTATGCTATTTCTTATGGACCAAGGCTTGTCATTCAATTTCCCTTGACTTACTGGCACCTATTAAATTAAACCATGCTAAATAGAATTACAAGTTCAAAGGCGACACCTAATTGCTTTAACTAGTGACATTTTAACTAACTATATTCATAATTCAATAGAAGAAGTTTCTAGGCAACATTGAAGTCTTAAGCCCAATTTGAAAACCTATCAAACACCTCATGTTTGTCAATTATCTTGTAAGGTGATTGATTTTGCCCCAAAAGGACCGGTGCCCATTTATAAAAAATTCTTAAATTAAGGAGCTAAATTGATGGAAATGTTGGTTGAGCTTGGAGAAGACTACAAATACAAACCCACAAAGGCTACACAATTCTTTTGGTCCATGATGTGAACTTGACTTGAAGCCAACCAAAATGGAAAAACCCCATTCTTCTTCCCATGTGTTCATTAGTTTGTTTGTTTCAATCACTTTACACCTTTTTATTATGTAGTTTCATTGACACTCTAAAAAAGCATTTCTCTTCTACCTTTTCATTCTTTTTCTCCCAATGTATGATTGATTTATATTTTAAGAAATTCTATTTAAATTATTTGGAAAAAGGGATTAAATTGGATATCCCCTGAACTAGATCAAGAAAATCTAATCCAATTTGAGAAAACTGATTTGACTATAGAGTTAACAGCAAAATGGCTCAAGTGGGCTGTGAAACTTTTGTATAAATTTTCTAAATCCACCTATAAATTATAGAAATTTAAAAATAAACCTCAAGTGAAGGATATATATCAGAATTGTTGTAAAATGGTATGAATATGGCTTGACAAAGAAGAAAATTTAAGAGGAGCCTTGATTTTGAAGCACCAAAATAATAATAATAATAATAAATGTGCTTCAAGAAGCAGTTTGGAAACCCCAGAACCACAGGATTGATGCCAAGCATTATAGCTGTGCTTTGTGTTACATCAATGGTCTACCCTTGTGAGTTTTTTATATTTCAAAATCAAGTGGGGGGTCACATTTTTTTCTTGAAACCCCACATTTACAATTTTCATGCCTAACACTGTGCCCAACCCTTTTCTTATAATTAAAATTATAGTTCAAAATCAACTTGGAATCACAAATTTTCCATCACCCTTTTGAGAATTCCAACACTTCTTCTTTTCTTAATTGGGATTATGTTTGCCTTATTTAAGGTGCTAATTATATCTACATTTAACCTAATTTCACTCTAATGCTGTTACAACAACATCAACCAAAATCAACAATACCCACACTTCATTTTCTGGTAGGATGCATATTTGTGAAGGAGGTAAAGGGCATCATGTGGACATCAACATCACTTGACCCATCTTCAATTTTTTTTTTTTAACCAAATCTCAAATATAAAAAGATTATTATATGTGTACTATATTACTTATACATTATAAAGTAATTCGTTTTAATTTACAACTTTTTTAGTATACAATAATAAAACTCTTATCATATTATTATAATATGATAAAAATAATATGGAATAATCACTAAGAGATAATTTGACTAATAAAAACTATAAAATTCTCGTACAAGTTTAAGAGAAAACATAAATTAAAGATTCATTTGTACTAGAGTAAAATGAGACTCGTAAATTACCTAATTTGTGAGTTACCCAAACCAGCATTAGACTCACGACTTTACAAGCCCGGTGTGGTCGGTAAGATAAAATGTCCCTAAATTGCAATCTTAAACAAGAATGACCATACTCAACTGTTGAGTCTTCCAAACTGAGATGTTTAACTGGTAGGTCATCTTTGTGTTTCTCTCTAGAATTACTAGTCAAATTGCTTTGCACCATTTGGATATATATATGGTTATATATTGGAACAAGTATCAACTCATTTCTCTTCTCTCTCCTTTTTGAGTTCACATGTTTCCCCAAAGATTTCTTCTGGCTCTCTTCTTCTAAACACATGCACCCCCTTCACAATAACATGAATAACATCCATGGGTATGGAGAAGACAGCAATTCTGGCTGTTATTTTCATCCCAAAGAGGTTGTTGTTGGAGTTTGTGCACTTTGCTTGAAGGAAAAGCTTCTTGTTTTGGCCGCAAAGCAAGGCCACACCTACCACCACCACCACCATTACCATTCTTCTTCTTCGGCAAAAACAAGTCATCATCGTAATTCCAGTTCTAACAAAATTAATGCCTCCGACAACAAGAAACCTCCCATTAATCTTTCCAAAATCTTTGCTTTGGGATCTTTTCTCAATCGCTTCGAATTTGGCCATTATAAATCTGATGTTCCTGATGACCATGATGCATGTAGCAGCAGTCAAGAAGGTAAATTTATTTTATGTTATTTTTGTATTTTTTTTAATTATGATTTGGTTGTTTTTCTGGAAAGAATAACATTTATGGTGTTCTTCACCTTAATTTAAATAAATAAATCAAACTTCACGTGTGTGTTTGTTGCTATGTACAGAAGACTTCACGGCTATTATTATTGTTTGTGTTATGACAAAAGAGAAATAGAATCTTTTCTTCTCTGTAATTATTTGGATTATTTTGCATTAGCTTATTGTTTTATGAGAAAGATGTACAGTAATAAAGAGGGTAGATGGGAAAGATAACAAAATCTTATCCTAGATAGCTTGGGTGGCAATCGAAAATGTTTCATATATAAGATTACATAGGTTCAAAACCCCTACGACGTTTTAAGATTAAACTTTTGACTCATCTAACCCAGTAATTAAGCAACATTAATTTTTCTATTTATAGCATAATTAAGCCATGAAAATGAAAAAGAAAAACATTATGTTTATGATGTCAAATCTTGTTAATCATGTTTCTAAACCCTGAACAAGTGGTTTTTATGCATTCTAAACAAATTGATTAATGTCTTTTTGCCTTTTGTGATAAATAAATTGGGTCTTGCAGACTCATTCATCTCAATGAAATTTGAAGACAGTGGGGTGGCCTCATGGGAGAAGGCAAACACAGTCTCAAATAAGGTTTCACTGGAGCATTGCAGCATGTACTGGAATAACCAAAACATGAACACCAAAGAATCCGTTGTTCATAACGAGAAGAGTGTGATAGAACATGCAAAGGTGCCACGTGGCTCGTCGTCGCTGAGGTGGCAAAAGCGAATTGGGCACTTGTTGCAGCTAGTGAAGTGGAAGAGATCAAACAAGAGGAATGTGCCTCATGTAGATCATGGAGTCAAGGTGAGGAAAGGGTGGATAAGAAGCCTCACAAAGAGAGCACCAAATAATAAAGCACCAGGGACTGTATAGAGAAAGGAACAATAGGCTCAAAATTCTTACCATTATTGAGATGGTAAGAGTCAAAATTGCTCTATTGAAAGTGGGTTTTTTTTTTTTTTTCTTCTAATTAAAAAATATGATGGGATCCTTGTATTTTTCTGTTTCAATTTTTTATTATATAAACAGAAAAGGGTGTAAAAGAGTTGTTCCAATTGTGTTTATGGGTTTCAGAATTTGCATAGTTAGTGGCAAGCATACAGATCTAACAATCATTAGAAAGATGAGAGTCCTATTATTCATCTCCCCATTCTAAAACTTACTCAAACTCAAAGACCCCATTTTAGGGGCACTTGGTGGAAATAGTGGGGCATATTTAAGGGCCCAAAATTATATAGATGTAGCTGTTGGTGGGAGAATATCCTGTTTCTTCTTCGAATTTTTTCCTTTAAATTTATTTTAAAGAATTTGAATAAAGTGAGGAAAATGAAATCAGAGAGTTGTTTCACATTATTTATTTTTCTACATTAATTTTTTTAACAGTTGTATCATATTGATTTAATATATCTTAAAATATATATATTTTTTATTTATATTATATCATATATCATATAATATTGATAACTATATATATTATGGTCGTGGCAAAGACAAGTTGTCCGAATTGGTTTGCCCATGCCTCCCGCCATAAGGGATCTTTAATTCTCCAATAGGACCACAATGGGTGGGTGTTGAAAATAAAAAAAGGTCTTAAATGAAGTGGACGAAAATGATAGGACATAAATAATCTTGACCCAATGTAACATGCTAGAGAAGCATAGACCTCATTTGTTCATAGCTCTAATTTGCTTCCATTGACTACACACATGACAGCACTTAATCAAATGAATAGACTCTTCTCCACAAGAAAAGTATTTGTCCATTTAATAATATAAAACAATGTTAGACTCCAAAGTTAATAAAATTGGTAAAGCTGCAAGATTCTTCAGACGAAGAATTGAGTTCAAGCTAATTAGTGAAATCTTGAATTATGGATTTAATTATTGTACCTCAAATTTTACCTATTGAATGAAGTCTGATGAGGTTTCTCAACCATTAAAAATATATATATATAGTTTTATTGAATAATATAATTATGTCGGTATTTGAATTTGTTTGCCATCAATTTTTATTGCAACAAAAAAAAAATCCCATATATATAAACAATTCTACATTCATAGTTTAATTTATTAATTCACATCTATAAAATCACATTTTCGTCTTAACAATTTCTGACTTTCTTTAGTTATAATTTTCAAGGTTTAGGTGTAATTTTAGAAATTTATTAGATTTGTGTTGACCCAAACCTGAACACAAGTCAGTCAACTCACAAATTTCTATATATTTGCATAAGAAGGTTAACTATGACTTGGTGGGTTTGATTAATTAGCATATAATTTTACATTAATTAACCCTTGATTTTGATTTAAAGTTCACAAAAGTTTCATATATTTGTGATGTAGCTACAGCCGTAATTGTTGACTTGGAACTAAAGTATGAAATTTCATCGCAGCTCCGAGCTCTCTGATAGAGTCTGCATGTTCACTTTGTTTCATAGCTAGTCTTTCATGACATTTGTTTAAGGTATACTCTTCATATTTTTGTACTAATTTTTATTTATAAATTTCTTAATTAAAAAAAAAAAAGCTCATTAACCATCCAAAAATGAGGAGTATGTATGGAAGGAAGTGTTTATCAAAAGCAAGAAAACATATTTGGAATCAAATATATATATTTTTTATATATAATTTGAGTTTATTATATGATTGAATATTATTTTATTTTTTAATTTAAAATTATTTAATTATATAATGATATATTATCTGTATATATAAATTATATAAAAAATATATATACACATAATTTTATTGATTTCGAATAATGGAATTATTGATGCTCGGGGAAGGAGGACCTCCTTCTCTTTTGATGTTGGTCACAACAATAAAGGAAAGCAGCTTTTATTTTTGCTTTGGTTGGAAGTGCTTCTCTTGGAAGCTGAAGCTGAAGCTGATGAATAAGTCAAACAACTTTAAAGGACACATTACTTTCTTCCACCTCCACCGCATAAAGAAAGAAAAATGCCATCCTGAATTTTCCATAATTTTTATCAAAACTGATGCCTTTCAGACTTTTAAACTCTTTGGTAGGTCTCTGTTTGCCTAAAGCTATCTACCCAAAGCCTGCTAAAAATTCTCCTTTTTCCCTTCTTCTTCTCATCTTGCTTTTAATTTCTTAAACAATCCACATGATAATATCCTCATTGTTATTTCATTTCTTCATTTTAATAATTGAATACATTTCTCAAGTCTCTGCTCTTTTCCCATTTCCAGCTGAGGGATTTAAGTGCTTTTTAATATTTTTTATTTTTATTATCCCTTCATTTTATTTCTTGTTTAGAGGAATCTTCTGCCTTTTGCCTTTGCTTTTATATTTCTTATTCAAAAGATTAAAACAGAAAAAAAAAAATCTTTCACATGTTGAGAATCAACAAATATTGCTCCCAGCTATTTTCTAGATTTCTTTCAACAAAAATATTGGATTTATTTCTTATTACTAAATTACATAGATTGAAACTCGTCAATATAGTTATCAATAACTTAAGATATACGATACGTATCATACGATATAATATAAATAGAAAATAATATATATCTTACTGTATATCGAATTAATATGATACAGTAAATATATCATATAATACAATATATAATATCGATACAAAACGATATATTTTTTAAGAACAATGAAGATATAATAAGGGTGTATATAAAAAATTTTTAAATTTTAAAAGTGTTTTTGATATTTTTCAAAATAATAATTATCATAACGTGTTAATTAATTTTATATTATTATATTAATATTTTATTATATTATTTTTCAAAAAATGTATCTTAAAAAATGATAGGATACGCTATATATGACATAAAAAATTTTATTCTCAATACATGACATGATATGTGATTCGACTATCACGCAATCAACCCAATTTGAGTCTTCTTCTTCACTTGTATGCACAGTCACGACACAAATTGGACATGTGAGAAAGTAGACAAGACTGGTTCACCTTCTATGTTTCTCTGGCTCTCACCATCTTCCTTTTAACTTGAGAACTCTCCTCCGATTTGAACTGTCTTTTACAATACATTTATCTATTCCTTTAATAATTATTTCACCTTAATCCCAACCCTAATCCTAATCCCTAATCCAACTCAAGACAATGAGAAAAACGAAGAAAATAATTAATTAATTAATGGTTTTGGTACACTTCATTCTTCTATCTTCTTTGAAATGTTTCAAACTTTTTTCACATGACCATATTTAATGCGAGATTCTTTTGTTACATGCCATTTTCAAGCTGACAGGTGGATCCCAAAATGCTCCACTTTGACTAATCTGATTAAGAACAAATTACTTATTAATTATTCATGGCAAAACGTCTGTTATCCGTCCTATTTTTGTTTGAATGACAAGTTTATCCTTGAACTTTTAAAAAAACACTTTCTCATGTTTCTTTTCATTTTTCTGGCAATTTTAATAGTAAAAGGGCATTTAAGTAATTTTACCATTTAATTTTAAATCTTAAGCATAATTATGTTATTTATTTTTTTGGTTTTTTATATTTTTTTCTTCTTTAGTAAAATAACTTTTCTCATCTTTACTATCAACAACACAAACTCTCTCATCACCATTAATGACTTTGTCACCTCTCTTCTCTTAGTGCTCATCATCTTGTGTCTCTTCCATGCTTTCTCTCCTAATATGGTCGTTGAGCTGGATTGTTAGTAATTTTTAAGGAACTCACAAGTCTCCACATTAGGATTCTTTACGACTAAGACAAAAACCCAATCGACTATATATTTTTGGCACACAAAGTCACAATTTTTCTTAGCCAAGACTCTAGAGTTCAAAAAGATTCTTCTTGGAAGACAATCCAACTACGAGAATTCATCTTAAACCTTGCCTATTGGATAGATTTGAATTGAGGAGGGGGTTATGATTGATAGATTGAATTGAGGAAGGCTTTGATTGAAAGATTAAGTTGACAGAGGTAAAGGAGAGTTGAAGACGCAGGGGGTTTGGTCGTTAAAGACTTTGATTGAGAGATTGAATTGAGGGAGATACTTTGATTGAAAAGACTGAGTTGAGAGAGGTGAATGAGAGTTTATAGTCAATTCTAAAAACCAATGATTGTTGAGTTTGACTATTATGGCACGACTAGTTCACAATATGATGAAATTTGGCTTTAGAATTTTAATTTGATGATTCATTCTTTATATATCCGTTTCACTTGTTCTCTGGAATTATCATAAATACTTAATTTATATTTTTAAGTTCGATCATTGAAAATGTTCAATAAAAAAGTGGGTTATTGATAAAGAATCAATTCAAACTTGTGCAGATATAGATGTGTATTTTTCTTTCTCCAATACTTTCATTTGGTCAACAATCAACTACAATTCTTTATAGTTCTCCAATACTTGTACAGGGTTGACAAAGTTAAGCCGTCTCAAGGGAATTAAATAGTCAAATCTTCAAATGTTACTCAGTTATAGCTTACATATTAATCAATATAGGTAGAACCTTGACCACGAACTATGGTTAAGGAGACGTTACTGAAATCATGAAAACTAATTGGGAGATTGAATGAAAAATGAAGGAAATAACAAGGTTTTCAGGTGAGGAGAAGATTGGTGAAGTTGAGAGAGATGAGTTATTATGGCAAAATGTGTAAAAGGTGGGTATATAAGTCATTTAACCTATCACACCAATATTCAAACTTAAAAAAAATCAACTACTAAATGTATTTTCATCTTTTTAGTATTTATCTTAAAATTTAATGAAATTTACTGATAAAACTTGATGAAACATGGGAAAGGATTGGTTTTAAAGGTCAAGGGTGGGAAAATGTCTTTTTTTAAGTTTAGGGCAGGGGAGTTAACTCAGTAAAAACAAGGTGGTAAAGTGCCATTCTGGGTTAATTGATCTACACGCTGCCTAGCTAGGTGTTCAAAATTCAAAATCCCTATAAATTGTTTCTGATTAGTTTTAATTTGAAGGGGTTGGACCACAACTATGTTAGGTTATGGATTAGATTGATGTTGAGTCAAATTAGTTATAAGCCAAAATGTTTAATAATTTTTTAATTCAAAATTTGGTGGGAAAAAAATTATGGATAAATATAATAAAAATATATACATAAATAATAATGAGTAATTATATAATTAATTATTGATTTTTTTAATTTTCAATTATTTAATTATTATTTATATATAAAATTATATAAATAACTCTACTTTATAAATAATGATTATATCTTGGTTTGATCAATCATATAATCTTGATTTCATCATTTAATTACTGATTTAGGGCAACTATCGAGACTAGCAATTAACCGATTAGAAAGCTGTCATAATTGACCTTTTGTTGTCATTTTAATGCATGACTGTATTTGTTTCCAAATCTGCCACACTTCCCAATTGAAAATTAGTAATGAAAATTAAGCAGGCCAATCCAACCCAATGGGCTCTCAGTGATCCAAATTCTGAGATAAAACCCAATGACACAACCCAAACAAACTTTGCTGCTGCCTCCGTTATCTGAATAATATTTTATATCATAATTTGCACGAACAGAGGAGTGTCCGCACAAGCATTTCAATGTTTTATGATTATTAAGTATTTTATAATATACTAATGTAATTAATATATATAAAATATATATATATCTTTAAATATATCGAATTAATATAATAGAATAAATATATTATATAATAAAGTATATATCCTGTTTCAATTCATATTATTAGTATAAATTGATATATTTTAAGAGTGATTTGTGATATTTTTTATTATAATAATTTTATTATTTTATTTTTTAAAAGATTACGACAATGGTGCCATTAACTACATCACTCTTGCACTTCTACTTCCCGCGATAACAAGAAGGAGATACAGGCGGAAGCTGAAATCCTGCGCTTCCTCACCGTCTTCCAGAATTAGTTTGCATATTGCAAGCAATGTTTAGTGTTGGATTAAAATTTAATTAGGCGAGGTTAAATGCCGGATTTTCAGTTGTGGGCTTAGTGTTTCCGTACTGTCTGCGTGGGCTTAATGTTTTCATAGTTTTAGTACATGTGTGGTACCTAAGCTTCCCACATTACACAGGGATGAGAAAAAAACCAAACAGAAACTGGAATTATAGGTACCTAACTGCTGGTTTCGATTTCATCCAAAACCAGTTTATCGTAAGTAGGTTCCAATTCCGATTTTGTGAAAGCAGTTGATTTCACAAATGAGAGAGAATACTCATGATTTTGTATTCAGCAAGAGTATCCATGGCATAACTGAACATGCCAAAAGAGGATTTGATAACCATGGTGGTAGTATCTACCATGATTACAATTTGTAAATAATGAGTAAAATATGTTACCTGTAAAAGTTAGTATCTGAAAATTAATTCTGTATGGAATAAAATTGAGGAGCTAACTCAATCAACCACATATAATCAATTCTAGTAACCAAAAAAAAAAAAAAAGGTTTCTGGTAGGAAACAATCTTGTAGGTTATAGGTTTCGGTTTTTATTGTTACAAACCGATCAATTTTGGTTTTAGTTGTATAAGTTTTTACAAAGTATCCAAATTTACTTACCCCTAATATTATATGAGCGAGACTTGATCTCATAAGTTTAAAGTTTTATAACACCAACAAAAATATATTTTCTCGTAAAATTTTGAAATGATATGTTTCTAAGAAGGTTGTTGCAAGAGACACCCATGAGATGATCAATGTCCATAGTAAGGTGCACCCATAGAGAGGTGTCATGCAAACAGTATATGCACCAACAGAGAGATGTTATTAGAATCCTATCATGTGCACTTACAGTAAATGTATTCCCATTAAGATGAGTTCAATTATATTGTGAATACAATAACTTATGGTCAAGGTGTCACATTCTTGCTCAACCTAGTCCAATCGGTACAATTAAGTAAAGTTTTCAGATAAAAATGTTTTCATGAAAAAACTTTCACCAAAAATTATAAATGAATTTTACATAAATTACATTCTATGTCATCCAAGTCTCAGTTCATATGTGTACCCAAAATGACCAAAATTGAAATTGAGGCATATAAGTTTAGAAGGTGGAAAGGAATGAAGAGAAATGAAATGTATAATCTAGTGTCCTGTACTTACTGAGTGATTATCATTCACTTCTTACCCTTAATATTTTGCAGATAAACATGTGCAGATAATGATTATGTAGAGACAAGTAGGAGAATGCAGATAACATACTGTGGAGTTATTGATGAGCTATGCTGTGTTTTTGATACTCATGTTATGTTATGATTTAGTTATGCTACACATGTCATTTTAGATTGTGACATCTTTTGTAAGCTATCCCTAATTTGGATTTTAATAACATGAGATTGTTTCAAGAATTATGAAGGTTTTTTTTTTTCCATAAAATATGATATTTAAGTTCTAATCATGCATAAGTCAAGTTGATAGTTACTCTATCCTAGGGATAATACTTTTAGAGATGAGTACTACGATAATATATACTTTAACTTAGGCTACCACTATCATAATATTCCATGGTATCATAGTTTCTAGTAAATGTTAGGGTGGTTTGCACTGCAAACTAAAAGCCTAAAATATTATTAAAATGGGAGGCAAATCCAAATTTTGACTTGAAAGAATTGTCTCACTTGCCTATCCCTTGAGTAGTTGAGCCGGGTAGCAATATAGTTAGTACTATACTTGGCAGCAGCCAAAGAGAGAATGGAAATGACCAGAGAGGTTGAAGCATAAACTGCTGCAAAAGCTAATTGTTGCATTTAACTCAATCCAAAAATATCACTCTTTCTTACATTCAAATTTGGAAATGCTCACTGACTTAGGCAAACCATTCAACTCCCTTCAAAATTCCACTTCGCTTTGCTTTTGATTTAGTTTCTGATACTTCCATATACAGGTCTTGTAGATAAATACAGAGAGAAAAAGAAGTACACTTGAAACACCTATACAAAAAATAATCACACGGAAAACTCTTAGTGTAGTTGTTGCTGACTGACATTTGAAATATCATACCTGATGAAGAAGACTATGGTACTTCATATCATGAGAATAGTGAGGTGCCAGATCCATCGGCTGAGGAAGGCTGTAAGGCTCGTATTCTAACATTATATTTTCTCTGACCAGAACCATAATTACCCGAGGATGAATTAGATTCATCTGGCACAGGTGGGTAAACTAAGGTTTTGTCATCGTAAGCATTTCCAATATGGTTACCACACTTTCGGCAAAGAAGTTTGGTTCTGTGGCGGAAAAAACCCCATGTGTTTTTGGAAAGGTAGGGAATGCATTGCAGCTCATCAACCTGTGTGAATCTGCTCTCATCTATGCTTACAAATGATATGATCCCTCGCTTCATAGATTTTCCATATTTTGAACCAATTGTTGAGATGTTTCGATTAGAGGAGCTAAGGTTTAGCTCATAGCCGCAAGAACCACAGCTGCACAAAAGAATGCTGTCATGTTCTATCTTCTGAAATATATTCAAGATTAAAGAATTACAGACAGAAAAAATCCCACAATGTTGGAATACCAATAGACTTTTTACTCACAATATTATTTATTTCTAGAACTTATTTTAGATTGTTATATTCTTCTTGACATTTGTAGCTCAGTCTATCAATCATTCAAACCACGGTGAAGAATTGCAGCTGATCTAATTCTCACCCGTTCCACAACAAAATAATTATTAAGGAATCATAATCACAAGATAATAAACACATCAAATTATGAGTTTAGAGACAATGCAAGAAGACTTGGAATAAAGTTCTGACATTTATTGCCTTCCTCATAAGCAATGTCAAAATATTTATTTAAGGACACCAATTTAAACAGAAAAAAAAATATTCACTCAGATAGAAGGAAACTTGGAAGTTAGAACAAACTGTGCTCAATTCCATGTGTTTCTAAGGTCCATCTCACTACAGGATTCTATTTTCCCACTTGCCCTTAGTTTATAACATCCAAACAAAGGAAAGAAGAAAGCCAAGAATAAGAAAACATTGTACATATCTCAAAATAGAGATATATTGAGTAATAGGTCCCAGTTAAAAAATCAATTATTGAGATAAACTTGCATTGATTAGGAAACATTTAGCAAGATTATTTGAATGTTTGAATGATCAACTTGTTTACTTTTTTTTAATCACAACTATCAAGGCAAGTAGTTTGGCACTATCAAAATAAATGATTTGGATTATATGATAGCAAAATTCCAATAGCAGCCCTCCTAGATTAGTTGCAATACAGATGTTGAGAAACAATTTAAGAAAGAGTAATAACGGCATTTGAAAAAGAAAAAAGAAACTTTATACAGGAGAAAAGGGATGCATTTGGACATAACTAAATCAATGCCCTTAGTCTGGCTGACAAGAGAAAAACAATGTCCTTAGGGCACTCAATTGCAAAGAGCCTAGCCAGCAGTCATTGCATTCATCGACAACATCAATTTGGTATTATAGCTAGACATTTCTGCCATATTGAATCTTCCCAGTGTTTTAAATATAGTTATTAACCCATGGTGTTTTAAATGCAAAATACCACCCTAAATGAATGAAACTTGGGAAACATTAGACTAGTTCACTTTCACTGATATAGCTTGTATGTAACATGTAAATTGCCCAATGTACAATAATTTTGACTAGTCAGATGTAAACTAGCCATTCAAAACCCAATGGCCTAAAAAATGCTCAGAATTAGTGTAAAATAGGCACTTTATTGAAGCCATAGAAAAACCATGTATGGCATCATGAACAAAAGCTATGATACCAAATGTTCCCATTAGTTCTGTATAGCACATGGAGTTGCCAATTCATCATGCATGGGTAATCAATAAAACAGACTCCGTCAAATGAACCAATCTAATGATATCTTCAAACATCCATTTTAAATTTTCACTAAAGTAGCTGTGGCTACCATTTCTTGCACTGACCCCACATCAAAAAAAACACATGAATTTAAAAATGTCTACAGATAAGTTCAGTTTTATACAATTCCTCCTCATCATCCAAACAAGCCTCAAAGTTAATTCAGCTTAAGAGTATTAGATTGCAAACACCTTTAAAGTATTATGGAATCCCGAAGACACATCCACAAAAGCATGAGATAGTTATATCAATACCATATAAAAATCAGTACAGTTCAACTACAGCTAATTAATCATTTACTACAATCATCGAGAATATACATCAACCAAAACTAAAGCAGTTAGCTCCATTGACCTAATCCAAACTTAAAGCTTTACTTAATTATGCTAATCTTTGATCATTCCTATTTAAACCAATTAAAAAAGAAAATCCATACCATAAATTCCAGTCTAAAATTAAAAAGAAAAAGAAAAAGAAGAAACTTGTATACATAAAGAAAAAGAGAGAGGACCTGTAGCTAACATGTCTCTGAGAAGCCGACGAAGAGAAGGAGTGATGATGATTTTCATTAACAATCGCTGATGATTTATCCATTACTTCGCAGAAATCAACGGCTCTGATTGAGACAGTTACTTTGAAAAGTAACGGAACTGAAAGTACATATAAACTAATCTTAAGAGTCTGACGACGAACCTGTCCCGCCTGAATTGGGTCGCTCAAACGCCGTGCAAGTTCAAGGCTTAGATGTACCAAACTGTAACAGTTGGAAGATTCGGTTGACGGGGAGAGAACTTCGAGGAGAAGGAAAAAGCTAAAGCTAAGAGGAGACCATGTTATGTATCGGGTGGTCCTCTCTGTCCCTTTCTTTGTCATTTCGCATGGGCTATAACAGAGACAAGAAAGTTTTTAATGAATTAATTAGAGATTTTCTTTTCCTACCTAATGTTTGGCTTTAAAAACTTTTCCACCCATTAACTAAGGTTAAATTCAAATAGAATTTATTTGAGTTTGAGCTTAAACGAGTCTAAAATAAATTCGACTCAAGTGAGATCAAGCTCAAGCCCTAGAGTTCAGTATTTTTGAATTTGAGCTTTAGGAGTGTTCAACTTGTAAAACTCACGAGTTTGAAATTTTTGATATGAATTGACTAAATAATATTATTTTAACCAATATATATCAAAACATCATCGTTTCAGTATAAAGTCGAGCTCAAAGCTCGAACTCATGCTGAACTTGAGTTCAATTTCCCTCAAATAAGCTGAGTTTGAACATTTTTGACATGAGCTCGATGAATTCGAACTCGAACTTTAGCTTGACCTATTAAAAGGAGTCAAGCTCGAGCTTCAATAAGCTTAAATTCGGTTCGGTTCAGTTCGAATCTAACCGTACCACTAACTACATAAAACCACATTTTTTATCTCAAAATTTAACTTGGTTAAAAGAAATTTGATTATACATGGTACAAAGTGTTATTTTAATTTCTCTGATGCTTTAAGGCTATAAAGTTGCCACATATATAAAAGGTAAGAAAATGACCTTACAGAGCAGCTTGAATGATGAAGCAAAAGAAACTTTTGTGAAAAGTTAGGGTTCGTCTAGTGTAATCTCTATCTCATATGAAAACCCTAGACTAATAAACTTGAAATCAAATAGTCAGTTATTAGTAAAATCCTAAATTATCTAATATAGTAATTATGAATCTAGTTATTATACTTTATATTTTACTTGTTCGATAAAATCAGATAGGGTTCGCTAGTTAAAAAAAAAAGAAGAAGTGAAATTTAGATAAAATATGCCTAGATTTTGCACACAAACGAGGCGTTAATTCCTATGATAAAATATGTCTTAAAATCTTGTAAATTAACTCCTATGCTACAAGGTAGAACTCCTTTTTCATTGACCTCATAGGTATGACACTTTCAAGATTTGATTAATGGGTGACAAGCTAGAGGTGCCATGACCAACACACCACCTACCTGCCAATCATCTAGGAATGTGGGATAGAGGTGTTACTTGATTGAATTGTAATATAATTTGTAGAAAATTGTTTTATGAATTCAATAATTGATACAAAGAGATAAATATTAAAAGAAGAAATAAAGATAAGAAAAACATAAGCAATAGGAGGTAGATAAGAAATAGCAATACGACAATAGAACTAATCTCTTCGCTTTGCAATCCGAAAACAATGAAAAGAACTTCATATGGTAATATATCTTATTTCATTTTGTGTTTATAAGACAAAACAATAGTGTGTTATCAAATCAAGAAATAATTATCAATATAATTATCTTGTTGTTGTACATATTGACTAAATTAGGAATAAATCTCTAAATCGGTATTTAAATTAGATACACTAAGATAGAGAATATGCATTTAACTCCACCACTCTATCTTTCATATTATAAAAGACCACCACATAAGTAGGGGAAGGAAATAGAGATGACAATTTAAATCTGAATTTAGGGTCTTCAATCCTTTCTAATAGAAACAAAGAAAGGGACGAAAAACATCTCTGCAATCGGGGACGAGTCAAGGACAAGGATACATGTGTCCCCTCCACACCCCGCCCTTGTCCCTGTTCCTATCCCCGACCTTTTATATCAATATTTTTGCTTAAAACACTAATATATCTTTATAGTTTTAGACTATTTATATTTTTTAAATTTATTTATATTTTTGTTGTACATATTAAAGTTGTCAATATATGATATTTGTAATATTTGAAATAGTGAGTTGGTTTTAATTTTAGTTAATTTTATTATTTAATATATTTATGTTATATTTAGAGGGAGAGAAGGATATTTTTTCCCACAAGGACAAGACGTGGAGAAGATTTTTCTTCACAAGGAAAAGATAGAGAATCGTTTTTATCCTCGTAACAAGAATCAACCAAAGATGAGGATGGGGATTGAAATCTCCTACCCGCCTCTTCTGGTTGTCATCCCTAGAAGGAAGACAAGAAGGCGTTGAAAATAAAGATCCAAGAGAGAAATTTTTCACCTCACTAAAAATTCAAGATGTATTATTTCTTTCTTGTAATCGCTATACAAACTCCATCTAACCATATTCCCTAGAGCTAAATAACGTAATCATGCAATAAGTTTCTAAGTAGTGAACTAAACTATGTTAAAATTTTTTTTCATCTTCATTAATCTCTTTCATTAATATAATGGATAGTAGCTATTTTTGCCTAAAACTCAAAATTATGTATTTTAGTTTATGATAAAAAATCTCATCAAAACTCTAAAATGTAGTTCCTTCGTAATAAATTTAAAAACTTACAAATCAATTCAGGTAATATTGGTTTCTTTCTCATTTTCATTGAACAACTCATGGAGCTTACTCATTACCTCTATCCATATAGATCAAGATCATTTAATCATTATTTTGTTAGGTTTTGGCCTAGTGAAATGATTTACAAATTCAATAGGTGAAAAATTATTTTCCCACCATGCTTGGGGCAGAAAAGAAATCACTCATAATTAATTAAAGCAAAGTTATTAATTAAGATGCAAAATTTTAAATAATTTATTAATTAGCATTAATATGTTATTTGTCATTATTCTGTTTCCCTTTTTCAGAAAGTTAAATCTAAGCAAGGGTTCAATATTTCTTGATTGATTGACTTATAACTCGAGTAATATTATATGTATATATATTTTAGATATAATTTAAATATATAAATAATATATTATTATATAATTAAATATTATTTTATCTTTAATTAAAATTAATCTAATTATATAATATATATTTAAAATATATTAAAAAAAAATGTACATACTTCTATTTTATAACTTTTGTCCTCTCATTGATAAAGTTAAAAAAATTTGCACCTTAATAATAATTAAGTAACAGATGAAGGTCATGATGTTGTGTTTATTTTACACACGTAATCTCATTTTACTAATGAGGGTGGTTGGTTGCCCATCAAACAACTTTTGCAAAAGCTTGGAGGAGTATCATTACTTAAATTATTCGGTTTCGTGTCAATAATTAAAGGGTGACTTTGGAGATTTGACATTTTTTAAAATCAATTTATTTTAATATTAATTTTTATTATAGTGATTTTTTGTTCAGGATAAAGATTCCATTCGATTTAATCTTCCACAATCATTAAAACATGTCTATTGTAAGAACGAAATGAAATAAAAAATGTTGACCCATTCTATAGTCAATTTAAGGATAAATATATGATATATTTACTGACTATTTGCCAATTCCTTTATTTGAGTATGAGCTCTAAGGTAAATTTAATAATTAGTTTGTTCTGGGGGGTATACGATCCGATTTAATGTGGATTAAGAAGGTTTTTTAACTAAATAATAAAACGATTTAAAAAATTTCAAACCAAATCAAATTAAAAAAAAAGGATTTAATATAAAATTTGATTTAAACCTATTAAAAATTATTTATTTTTAAATAAGTTGTATTTAATCATTAATAATTGAATTATAGTTTTTTAAAAGATGAAATAAAAAAAATGTAAAATAGATATATCATATACATATAAAAAAATAATACACTTAATTGTTTATTAAAAATTTTGTCAAATATGATTTTTATATATATATATTTAAAAATTACAGTTTATAGTTTAGTTTGGTTTAAAAACTATAGAAATCGTAATCTAAACTGTAAACCATTTTTTCTGAAATTTATTAAACAAAATCAAACTATTTTATAAACTAAACTAAAACAAATTACTATTTTTGAATGATTCGATCTGATTTATAGTTTAAACCGAATAATACACCTTCCTAGTTTGTTTTGTTAGTGGTAATACATTTTCTAAAATAGAGTTAAACATGAGAGAGTAAAAAACAGAGTATAGGATTTTACATAAATAAAATGCAAGTTTGTTTATGTAAACATAATCAGCGCTTAAAGACTATCTATTCTGCCTCTTCGTCAGTGACAAATTTACCTGTTCCAGGATTCAATGCAGCAATGAAGAAGAAGACAACGTTAAACAACACAAGGGGTTCAAGTTCATTAACAGGAATTCCAGTCTCAATGTTGAGTTGAGCTAGAGCTCCCTTCCCCGTTATGATTTCTCCGATCAAAGAAAATGCAATGCCCAACTGAGCCAATCTTCCTACAAACAGCTCATTCGCCTTTGTGAATCCGAACAAGGGACCTAATTGTTCCACATAATTAAAACAATGTCACACTAAAAAGTAAAGTATCATTATACGATTGCGTTGTATGATTAATGTATCTATTTATGTACTAAAAAATATGTCTATATAGTTTTATTATTTGTTTATTACCTCCTTCTTTGAGACCCAATGCAGCTCTGAAGCTTTTTCCAGGAGGAATCACAGGTCCAGTGGCTGGTTCATCGTCAACAAATTTTCCACGGTCTCCCAAGGCTCCAATGGCTCCAAGCAGGGTGAAAAGGATGAAAAATAATAGAAGGGGTTCAGCTTCATAGATTGGAATTCCTGTCTCTAGATTTAATTGAGCTAGAATCCCCTTTCCTGTTATTCCCTCTCCCAACAAAGAAGCCTAAATACATTCGGAAAAAAAAAAAAAAAAAGCTTAGGACTCACAAATTTTGCAATTTCCGTTTAATCATCTTATCTTTCTTGCAACATAATACTACATTAGATCTTGGGATATTTGTATTTTTAGTAAAACTATACATACTTATTTTAAATACGTAAATAGATATACATTTAATATATATCATCAAATAATTAAGTTATTTTAAATTATGAATAAAATAACACACAATTCATATAATAACACATAAATATATATCTATTTATATATTTAAAATGAGTACACATAACATTTGCTATTATATTTTTGCAACAAAAAGGGTCATTCTCCATACCATATTACTCACACTATTTTCTAGATTTAAATCATAAACAATCTACTAATACAAGCTTTAATGGAATATCAAATTGCAAGAAAAAGTGTCAAGTGAATTAAGAGCAATTTGGTAGGTAGAACTCACAGCAAAGCCAATCATGGCAACACGACCCACAAAGAGCTCATTTTGCTTTGTAAAACCGATCCCTCCAGAGGTGCCAAAGATACCATCTTCAACCTGAGGTTTTGGCTTCGCCACAGCCTGCAATCATACACAATTAAAAATCACATCAAAACAAATTAACTTTACACCAAGAAGAGATCGACCAACAAAGCCTTAACCTTCGTGGGAGGGGCCTTGGTTTTTGATTTGAAGAGAGCAAAAGCAGTGAATGGTTTAGACGAAAAAGCAACAGAAGCATTATCAGACAGGGGGTTAAACAGAAGATGGGAAAATGGTTTCGGCCTTAATCTCTGAGTTTGGAATGCGAGTAAAGGATCGCCCTTTGTGGAAACACCAGGCATGAACAACATAGTTTGAGCCATAAGTAACTGCTAGACTTTCTTCACCTTAATTTTTATTCTCTAGGTTTCTTTTAAAGGCCTATTTTAAGCAGAGAGAAATGTGTGCATTAAATTGAAGAAGAAGCCCGGATACGATATTATGGGCACATAGAGCGTCCACGTCTGTGTACTTTGTGATGCTCAAGATAATGTTTCTTGCCTCAAGTTTTAGGGGTGTGATTTCGTTCAAATTGTAAGACAGAAATAGAACTATTTAAAAGTTATGATTTAATTTAAGTGGGTTTGTAAAATTGTTTAATTTAAGTTAATAAAATTTTAAAAAATAATTTTCAATTTGAGAGATTAAAATCGAACCGAATTATAAATTATATTTTATGTTCTTTTTTGACAGAATTTTTTAATAAGTAATTAGTTATACAACTTATATTTTTATATTTATTTTGTTATATATATATATATATATATGTTTATATTAATTCTAGAAAATTATAATTCAATTAATTTTATTAAATAATATATATTTAAAATTAATAATTTTAATAGATTCAATCATAATTTAAATCAAATAAAATTATGTTTTTTCAATTTAATTTTATTTGATTTAAAATTTAAAATAGTTTAATTTAATTTAAAAAATTTTCAAACATTTTATTTCAGTTTAGCTTAAAAAGAGAAAACCCTATTGAACGATAATAAATCAAACTATACACACACGAATGAAGTTTTATGTATATGTGTTGTAAAATTAAGTAGCATTTAGCAGTATAATAAATATGTGTATTCAATATTGGTACATAATTTATGTATATAAATAATTTATTATTATATAATTGAGTGATCATAAATTAAAAATAAAATAATATTTAATTATAAAATAATATATTATTTATATATATAAATTATACACAAAAAAAATAATACACACAATATTACCCTTAAAAATAAATCTTACTGGTTAAAGCTTAATTATGGCTGAGTGAGGCGTTGTGAAGAAGCAATGAATGTTAACAAAAGACACGTGTCAAATGCAATCTCCTGTCCTAGGTCCCACTCCAAGTAATGAGGAGTCGACCGACTTGCTCTTACTCGGTTTTTTTAATAATGACACGTGTTCAGTTTCTTTGACTAGAATACAAGTTGGTGATAAGGATATCTAGGTTGGCAAGTCATAATTTGACACCTCGACCATAAACATCCACATAAAATTCCTTATTGCCGTTCCTCAGATTTGGCCAGTGAACTTGTTTAGTAACGAGACATTCTGGTCTCTGATGTTTGCTGATGAGATACAAGGACTCAAACGTCATTAAAGTATTTTAAAGGGTTATGGGATGTTAGGAAAAACTTTAAGGATAAATTCTAAAAATTATCCGCATCAACATTTAACAGAGTGATACATTATTATTGCATATCCAAGCCAACTTTTGTTTATGACTTTCAGTGGGCTTGGGCTCTAACCTTTGGGTTTCAGAATAGAAGACAAGCCCAGTATAATCGCAACTAAGAGGAGTTTCAAATCCTATTAAAGGTTGTTGATGTATTTTAAAAGTTTTTTTGAATCAAACTAAAAAAGAGTTAAGAAATTTTCTAAATCAAACCAAATTAAAAAATATGATTTGAATTATAGTTTAAATTTATTAAAACCATTCATTTCTAAATATATATAATTTAATAAAATTAATTGATTATAATTTTATAGAGCATAATATAAATATGTAAAATTAATATAAAACATATATAAATACATATAACAAAATAAAAAAATAAATATAAAAAAATTATATACCTAATTGTTTATTAGAAAATTATGTTATATATATGTGTGTGTATTAAAAAAAATACAGTTTACATTTTGCTCTGATTTGAAAATCGCTAAAACTGAAACAAAAATTGAAAATTGTTTTTAAAAATTTATCAACCAAAATCAAACAATTATATAAACAAAATTATAATTTTTAAATGATTTTATCTAATTGTATAGTTTGAATTAAGTTATGCACACCTCTAAATCTAATTTAATTCAATAAATAATACTATATATATAAATAATGAGTATAAACTTATAAATAAATAATAATATATGCTTATATAATTAGTTATCATTTAATTATTTAAATATATGATAATATATTATATTTATATATAAATTTATATTTATTATTTATATGTATAATTTTATTATAATTTAATAAAAATATTTTATTTTGGTGCGTAAAGTGGAATTATTTTGTCAAATGTAATCGAATTCAGTTTAATTTCAATGTAAAATGAAATTGATTTTCAATTATTAAAATAATCTTGATTGGATCCTAGTCTACATCAACATGAAGTGTTCTTCCCGTTGGAAATAATAATAAATTCCAACTAAGCCTATGGCAAACTAGTTCAATAGGCTAGCACATAAAATTATGAACAAAAAAATAGAACTGAACGATAAGTCTTCTGTAAAGGGCCCAGCACTCCGACACGTGGTTCAATAATGAACAAATGATTGAATACATGGCATTGCCTCCTAATCTTCTTTCCCTTTCTCATTCTGCGATGGTAATTAAAAATGTTGTGAATGACATGTCCCACCCAAGGTTTAGCCTAAAAATCATTTTTCACCCTTAGTTAGCATAAATAATATTTTTACCCAAAAATATAACATAAATAACAATTTCCCATATAAAATTAAATTTTATTAATGAAATAATAGTATCGAGAAGTGAAATTACTATTTTATTTCTACTTTTTTATTTTTCAAAATTATTAAATAATTTTAAATTAATAAAAATTAAAAATGACATTTTCAATATTCATATTGTATAAGGTCTTAGTTGATTTTTTTTTCTTTTTTCTTATAGATACAAGTGTTTATTGTACAATCGCATATTAAGAAATAAAATATAATTTTTAAAAATATCAAAGGTTTTATGAAATTTTTGATAGGGTTATTTGAATTTTAAAAAAAGTGTGGAGGTCTATTATAAATTTTTGAAATATTGTTTGTAGGGCTGGATTCGAGCCGAGCCGAGCTCGGCTCGCAGCCAGCTCGGGCTCGGCTCGAGTTCGACTCGAGCCGAATTCGGCTCGGCTCGAGTTCGGCTCGTTTTCAGTTCGGCTCGGTAACGGCTCGGCTCGGCTCGTTTTTTATATCAAAACGACATCGTTTTGTATATATATAAAAATCAAAACGACGCCGTTTTGTATAAAAATTTTTTTAAAAAATATACCGAGCCAACCCGAGCCAGCTCGGGCTCGGCTCGAGCTCGATCGAACCGAACTGAGCCCGGCTCGTTTCGGGCTCGAATCCAGCCCTAATTGTTTGCGCCCTAATATAACAATATTTTTTAAGAGTTAAATTGTTATATTTAAAATATTTGAGTTTGATAAAAAAATTGTTATATTTTATTTTTAAAATTAATAAATAATAAAATTATTATTTTACCCTTACCCTATATATATATTTTTTGAGTTTCAATTTGGGTAAAAGAGCGTTATTTATGCAAACTAAGGGTAGAAAGGTGTTCGTAAACCAAATCTTGTGTGGGAATATGTTATTCACCCTTTAAAATGCCTGAGACGGAAATTCGATTTAAAGTAACGTCTTTTTGTGCCTTTTTTAATTCCCAGAAACATCTGACTTCTTTTAAAATTTCAATTCAAACAGGCATATCATACGCCCGCTCCTTAATATTAACAAAGGAAACAATAAAAATATTCAACCATATTCGTAGCCAGGCAAATAAATCCAGCGCACCTTTTGACTTTTCTTTTTTCATTTTAAATATATTTATATAATAAATAAATAAATCCAAATTCAATAATTTTGGTGACACCATTTTCCACTGCTTGTTAATTTGAAATTATTGCAGATTCTGTAATTTGATGCCTAAAATGGTAGGTTAGGTTTATAACCCACAACGCAAGATTTGATTAAAGCAAACGAGATTTAAGGTCTCTTGTTTTAGAAGAAACTGGAATTCATAAATGATTTGACATTGAATCATTTAAATATGACATGAATAGAGGAAGGTAGGAGCAACCCTAGGCCGTCTGGGTGCAAGCAACGTTAATTGCAAGAAAAAGTTTGTAAGGCTGGAAAAGATAATTCCCGCTCAAGGATAGGTGAAAATTCAAATTCACGTTTGATAATTTTAAAATTTTATTAATTTTATTTAGTTAAAAATATTAAAAAATAAACATTTATTTTATTTTCTTCTTTAACTGTAAATTTTAATATTTTTTCTAAGAATAATATTAATATTTTTAACTAAATAATATTTTTATTTTTATTTTTATTAATAAATTTTAATAAAAAATAAATATTAGGTGGAAATAAGTCTTCTAGACTTTGTTTAATTATTATGTGAAAAAAAAAAAGGAATAACTCAGAATTAGTTTGGATTACCCATGCTAAAATTATTACAACCGTACGTGAAATAATTATCTTATTACGGACAAAATTAAATTGTTAATTCTTGAATGGATTTAACATGCTACCAGGAAATTTTAAATTAAAAAAAAAAAAAAATCGGAAAGTAGGGGAAGATATTTGAGTTTTTGCTGGGCCCCAATATAATAAAGGCACTGAGCCTCCACCAGCCTTTGCTGCCTCCGCATTAGATCACTTGTATTCCAATCCTGTATGACCATTCCCATAATAGTAACAATGGCAGGTTAAAAATAAATAAGGGCAAAGGACTATTGCCCACCCAAGCTTTAGCTTAATTTTAAAAGGTATTTATGATAATTTAATTTAAATATTTATTTATAAATTAATTTTTATTATAATTTTTTTTTAAATAATGAAAAATCATTATTTTATTACTAGAGCTTAAAAAGTTATATCATTTTATCTCTATAGGTTGAAAAACTACTAATTTTTTTTATAATTAAATTTTAAAAACTTATCATTTTCTTTTTAAGGTTTGAAAAATCTTTTCCAGTCAATAAATTCGATAGTCGTTGGTGGTCAGAACAACAGGAAGATGACATCTAGATGACTTTTCATCGTCTTTAGATCAACATTTTGTCATTGATTTAAACAACAAAAAAGCAAAGGACATTATCTAGATTAACGACACTTTTCGATGAAGTATTGTCCAAATCAACAATGTTTCGTCACCTAGAAGTGTCATCCATCTAGAGATGACGCTTTGTCTAGATGATAAAACATTATGATTTTACGTCTAGATGATGAAAACGTTTTGTTGTTTAGAGATTATCCTTTTGTAGTTTCAATAATTTATAATTTGTCAGATTTGTTGGTTGAAAAATCTTTTTAAACCCTAAAAAAGGAAATAGTAACTTTTAAAATTAATTTTAAAAAAAAATTATTAATTTTTTAAATTATATAAATAAAAATGATATAATTTTTTTAAAATTTTAAAATAAAATAATAATTTTATTATTATTTTTAAAATTAAATTATAAATAAATATTTAAAAATTTAAATTAACACAAGAGTTATTAAAATTAAACTAAAACTTACGCGGAAAATACTGGTTTGCCCAATAAATAAATAGGCTCGTTTTCATTTCCACGGCGGGGGAGCTTCCAATGCGTTGTGAACCGTTCGATGAAAGCATTGGTTTGGCACACTACTCAACTCACACCTAATAATAACGTCCATATCATAAGATTCCTCTACTATGTCAGTGAAGCCAAGGAACACAAAAAGTTAAATAAATAAATAAATCTAGGCCGGAGACTTAGTCCACCCTCCCCTAATTTCTTAAATCTTAAATATTTATTTATAAATTTTAAAAATTAATAATTTTTTATATTAAATTTTAAAAAATAATTTTTTCTTTGAAATTTATTTTTCATTTTTTGACGTTTTCTCCCTCTTAGTGATTTCTTTCCCTCTAACAATCTCTGTATTGATTTAAGTCATATCTTTTTGATGATTTTTCCAAACAAAGACAAAAGATCTTAATTTGAGTTTATTTTAAAATTAAGTTAAATTTAAATTAGAAAAATTTTAATTTGATTTGACTTACAAATTAGATGAATAATTTAATTTGATTTAAATTTAACTCGTAACTTGATTCTAATTAGATTAAATAATTATTAAAATAATATTATTTCAACATAAATCATAAATTTAAATTATAAATTTGAGTTTTAAATATAAATTATAAACTTTAATTAAATTATTTTTCATTTAAAGTGGATTTAAATCATCTTTAATTACAACTCAACAAATTTAAAATAAATGTCAATAAAATTATTTTTTAATTTAAAGTGAAACTTCAGCTAAACTTATTTGAAAAGGAAAGCCTGAGACAGCCACGGAAATAAGGGAACTCAAAACGAGAGAGAGAGAGATTTTGTCTGAAAATTCAAAATACCATTAATGGAGGTACAGTAATTAGTAATCTAATCCTTGCATCGGCGGGAATAAGAACAACTCTACTGCAAGAGCTTTTTCAAACAAACAAAAATGATAAATTAATTATAATATTTTAAACAACAAAAAGCTGAAAAGTTCATTCATTCTCTTTGAGTTCGCAGCTTCACATTCAGAGTCACATGCTGTACCCTTTTTAAATATTTTCAAAAACTACATACAGGAGCATTGTCAAAAGTAAAGAAAACAAGAGTAACAGAAACCCACATTATCTGATTGATTATACATCACCTGACATTCCACAGATATTTGCAGAGTTAATTTATTGTTGTTGTTATTTATAACAATTTTTGAAGCTGAAAACGTCTTTTGGTTTCATTTATTTCTTTTCCCCATCCTCTCCATGGGTTTGTTACGGCCTCCAGTCAAAGGTATTTGATCTGGGTCTATATATAAGAGTCCTGTATCTTCTGTTTTAAATGAAGCGTAAAAAGTTTTGAGCTTTATAGCTTTGATGGTACACCCATATCTGGGATGCTTTCATTAATCTTCTGCTACTGTTTCATAGACTGATTTAATTTTCACAAAATTGGATTCGTGTTTTTATGAAATGGGTAGTTCCCGTATTGTGTTTCAAGTAATGGGTATCCATTGATTTCACAGCTGAATGTTGTTTCAGGTAGCTTTCGATGGGTATTTTTTTTTTTGGTGTTATTGAGGCTTGAAATTCCTTGTTTTGGTTCAAATACGCGGCTGTAGATTTGTTTCTGCCCTATGTTCTTTTTTTTCAAAATGCTATATTTGGCTCTGTGAAAAGGACTATCCGTTGTTGAGTTGTTTAGCAAATTTTTTAGGTTTGAAGCAAAGCTGAGAAAATGATAAGCCAACTCATCCTTTTGTTTAATGTTTGAGATAGTTGAAGAGGTTCCTTGCTCTGTTTTATATAAGTGAAATGGCTAATATGACGTACAAACAGCGAGGAAATTTTGTTTCTTCTCTTCTTCTGCAACTTCAAAGTTAATTTAAGATGGGTTACTGGTGGAGTAATGGTTTGCTGATTCTTTGGCAGATGAACAATATGTGATGTGCTAATTGTTGTTGGACTACAAGACAGCGCAATGGAAAAGCGAAAATGGTTATGGAAGAGGAAGTCTTCTGAGAGAAGTCCTGGCGAAACGGAGAGTTCAGGGTCGATTTCTTCACATTCGGAGAGATTCTCCGATGACCAGGTGAGTAATTGACACCTCTTCATTCCGAATTTATTGATCACTGCAAGAAAAAAAAATTGAGACGTTGTTCTTCAAGACTTTGACCAAACTATCCGAGGTTTTAATACCTTAGAGATTGCAGTTAAATTTCCTTCAAAAAAGTTGTATTTCAAGTAAATTTTAGAGATATTGCATGTATTCCTTTATTTCTTAGTCAATTCCATGATTTTGACCATATTGGTGGACTATGCATAATGTCCATGTTCTGTTTTGAAGTCATTTGATTCTTTCAAAAACTTCCTTCACTGACCTCTCATGATCTTTTTTTCATAAATATTTTCATGGGGATGTAAACACTTGTTTTCGCATGCTTGTTTATCAGTTGTTAGATCATCTAAACTTTTGCAGTTCTTTCACCATAATCTGGGAACTGGTTACTTATCTCCACACAAGCAAAGTTTTTGCTGTTTTGATGTAATGACAGTTTTGTGTGGATCTCAGTAAGTCTACACATATCTGTGGACCAAAATTATGTTTTTTGAGTTGCAATTCTGTTGAAAGTTTCCCTCCCTGGTTCGTTCTCTTTCTCATAGAGAATTTAGATTGCCTATTTCTGTGAGGGCAAATGGATAAAGAGAAGAACACAGATATATCCTAGGATATGTTGAAACCTTCTCGGGAAATCTATGCTTGAAAGGGAGTCGTTTCAGTGAAAAGTGAAGGTTCTTTGTCTTCTGTTGGATGCCTGATTAGATAGTCAAATTCCTTCATAAGAGGTAGAGAAATCACAATGGATTTCCCATGGACACCATTGTTTCAAAATATCTCTTATAATCTCTACTCTAACTTTAGTTATATTCCTTCTTTTCCTCTAATTAAGACAACTAAATTGTTGTTGAATAGTCTAGTCCCTTCATGATCTTGTCATTTTTCTGATTTCATGAATTTATTGAATGTTAATTGTATTAATTTTGTCTTTTTTCAAAATGCTGAAGCAGGAAGCTTTGAAGGCATCTCCTAATCACAGTTCTCAATCTCCTGAAGTCACATCAAAAGCTGTATCTGTTGGAGAAGATATTAATGATAGTGTTAGGACTCTAACAGAAAAGTTATCTGCTGCTCTGGTGAATGTTAGTGCCAAAGAGGAGTTGGTGAAGCAGCATGCCAAAGTTGCAGAAGAAGCTATTGCAGGTATTAGTGATGTTGTAACTCGGGCAGAGATCTCTTCTACTTTTCATGGTGTTCTATTGCTCAATAATGGACTATTGTTTACACTTAAGGATTGCTAATGTCCTTAACAATTAAACCTGAGAGCCCATACTAAATGGAATTCCAGCGAGGCATTATGATGTTGCATTGTTCTAAGTTTCTTTTTAATTATATTCCTAATCTCATCATATCCTATAAATTGTCATCATTTAATTTTTAGGCTGGGAAAAGGCTGAAAATGAAGTGGTTGTCTTAAAGCAGAAACTTGAGGCTGCAGTACAGCAGAACTCAACACTGGAAGCTAGGGTGAGCCATCTTGATGGGGCCCTCAAGGAATGTGTTAGGCAACTAAGACAAGGAAGAGAAGAGCAGGAGCAAAAGATCCAAGAAGCTGTTGAGAAGAAAACCCGTGAGTGGGAGGCCATGAAACTTGAACTGGAGAGCCAGCTTCTTGAGCTCCAGAGCAAAGCAGAATCTGTTAAATCTGAACCTCCTGTCCAGAATGATCCTGATCTTTCCCACATGCTTGAACTTTTGAAAAAAGAGAACTCAGCCCTCAAAAATGAGCTCCTTTCTCAAACTGAGGAGTTAGAAATCAGAGCAATTGAAAGAGACTTGAGTGCCCAAGTTGCTGAAACCGCCAGCAAGCAACATTTAGAGAGCATAAAGAAGGTTGCCAAGCTTGAGGCTGAGTGCAGGAAGTTAAAAGCAATGGCTTGTAGATCTTCATCAACTAATGACCTTAAATCTGGTGCTGCCTCCTCAATTTGTGTTGAATCGCTTGTGGATAGTCAATCAGAATTTGGGGAACGGCTAAACTTGGTGGAGTTTGATACCCACAAAATAAGTGGCTCTGAAGTGAATAAGTCTGAGCTAAGTTGTTCTGACTCATGGGCATCAGCCCTAATTGTGGAGCTTGATCAGTTTAAAACTTGTAATAGAAATCTCCCTGCCTGTTCAATGGAAATTGATCTAATGGATGATTTTCTTGAGATGGAGCGACTTGCTGCAATGCATAATAATGGAAGTGGAAATAATTTAGAATCAGAAGCTGTTACCAAGCAATCTATTGATGCAGAAAGTTTGTTAAGAGCTGAACTTGAAGCAATGATTCACCGAACTGCTGAACTGGAAGAAAAAGTAGAAAAGATGATGGCTGAGAAAGGTGCATTAGAAGAAATAATTGAAAAGATGGAAGCAGAGAAAGGTATACTGGAAGAAAAAATTGAATATAAGGAAGCAGAGAAAGGTGAACTGCTAGAAAAAATGGAAAAGTTGGAAGCAGAAAAAGGTGAACTGGAAGGAGAAATGGAAAAGATGGAAGCAGAGAAAGCTGTACAGGAAGAAGCGATGGAAAAGATGGAAGCAGAGAAAGGCGTACTGGAAGAAGAAATGGAAAAGGTGGAAGCAGAGAAAGGCATACTGGAAGAAGAAATGGAAAAGATGGAAGCAGAGAAAGGTGAAATGGAATTAAAACTGGAAAAGATGGAAGCAGAGAAAGGTGAAATGGAATTAAAACTGGAAAAGATGGAATCAGAGAAAGGTGAATTGGAAGAGCATATTAAAAAAATGAAAGTAGAGAAAGCTGAACTGGAATTGTCTCTAACAAAAAGTGAAGATTGTGTTGAGGCATCAGAGCTTCTGTTGCGGGAGAATAAAATGAAGTTGGAGGAGCTTGAAAGGCAGATAAATTTGACAAATGAATCGAAGCAGGCCATTGAGTCTAAATTTGTCAATACCGAAGTGGAGGTTCAAACATTGTCAGCAAAGATTGACTCATTAGAAGACGAGGTTGAAAAGGAGAGGGCTTTGTCTGCACAGATTACAGTAAAGTGTCAGAAATTGGAAGAAGAGCTGTGGAGAACGAAACAGGAAGTTGAGCTCCAACAAATTGCAAAGTCGAACACTGAAGTAAAGATAAAACAGGTATCATCAGGGACTTTATCTACACTGTTTCTTTATGCACATTTAACTGACGATGTGAAATTGTACACTACATATAAATGATATTTGATTTGCTTATGACAGGAGGACCTAGATGTGGCTTCTGGGAAACTCGCTGAGTGCCAGAAAACAATAGCATCTCTAGGGAAGCAGCTAAAGTCTCTGGCAACATTGGAAGACTTCCTGATTGATACTGCAAGCATACCCAAATTCCCTAGGGAAGGATTATCGGTTCCTAAAGCTGGTGGAGAACCATGGAAGTTACATTCAAATGAAACATTTTCACCCAAAAGAGAACTTACTGCCTCAAGTATAGCTGCCAAGATTACTGTTCCTTCATTAAACAATAGTGATGGTAAAACACCACCCTCTATATTGTCATCTACTTCATCTGCTGTGTCATCAAATCATGTCAATCATGATAAGAACCGGAATGGGTTTGCCAAGTTCTTCTCTCGGACTAAGAATGGAATACAACTAGAACTCTAGCCATGATAAAAGTGAAAAGGATTTATCAACTGTAAACCAGGGAATTTGTGTCATTTAGATATGCTGATTAAATACTTTTTAGTCAGCTGATATTGTTCTTATTTTATTTTCTTCATTTATGCATGAAAAGTGGTCCATAAATCAAAACTTTTCAAGCTTATAGTATGGTTAGAGCCATTTTCATTGCTTCATTTATTAATGTTGATTGATAAACGGCAGATGGTGAACATTTTGAGAGTGTTTTGGACATGTTGAAAGTGTTGCTGTTTTCAATTTCATTTTATGGTATTTGATTTGGCTGAACATATTGGACTATTTACAAAGGCTCTCAAATAGATGGAAAAAGATTGTGAAAAAAAGAAAGGAGGATCTGAAGATGGAATGATGTTTGTTGGTTTTTAAATCGTGATGTCTCTGTACAGTGCAAACTGGGAAGCATTTGAATCCTTAGTTCCCATTTGAAAGTGGAAATAAAAAATGTAAAGTAGATGTTTGTTTCAAGGATGTAAGCTCTCATTTCACTGACCAAAAGTGGCAACTTACCACGTGCTCGTTGCAGGAACCGAAAACGTGGTGGGGTGAGAGAGGCTCGAACTCTCGACCTCAGGATCACTCTTAATAGCTATGAGACCTACGCGCTAGCCAACTGCGCCACCACCCCGCTTGTCAAATCCACGTAATATGTAAATAATTAAATTTTTTACTTGGTTCTTGTAAATACTTTGATTTGATCTTTTGTCTCATTTCTCGGTGGTACATAAAATTAACCCTGGTTTGGCTCTTGGTCGGACCCCCGCTTACATTTGTCTTTTTGCAGGGAAAAAAGTTTTTCACTATTCCTAATCAATGAATCCACCCTAACCTTTTTTGGCCATATCTTTGTTTTTTTTTTTTTAAACGAAAAACATATCCGAATTAGATAGTTTTTTATTATATTGGACAAATCAAACCTTAAATATAATAATTAATCTCCCAATCATTGTTTTAAATAAATAAAAATTTTAATTTTAAAATATCCTAAAAGAGATTTAAACCTATATCATCTTATATATAGAATCTAAACTCCTTCATTGCCACTCTCAAACAACTCCTTGCAGGCCATTTCTATTAGCATGGATTAAACAATGAATCCACCCTGATCCTTAGAATTGGTTATCATTGCAGGATAGACAGCACTCATTACATTTTCAATTTACTAAGTAGAGGGTCGTTGCATCCTCCAGGCATCTTAGATAGCAACTGCCTGCTTAAAATTTTGCCTGAAAGAAAAATATAAAAGATAATTTGGTATGTAATGAAGGTCAAAAGCTAGCAATAAGAGGTGTGAGCTTAAGTAATACAATTTTGTTGTCAAGACAGGATTTACAATATATTTTTCGCCATCTGTATAAACTAAATTGTCTGAAATAAATCAATATATTCATGGGTAATGACTTCTTGTTATTATACAGAGCACTATTCCTTTCACCATAAGCTGAAGTGTTCTTCCTTTACAAAAACAATGAAAAAAATGGAATATCTATGATACAATTACTAACTCTTTTTTGGGGCCTTGATTGTATCAGTCAATCAGCATGATGATTATTCATCTGTGCTGGTGTTTTCTCCTTCCTGAAAGCCTTGAAGAGATCAATGGCAAGGAAAAAATTAAGCAAGTTCATGCCAAACATCCCAAACAAAGCAAGTGGCAACTCGATGCCCTTTTCAAACTTGGAAGCATCTTTAATCAGCTTGACAGTGATCAGAACATGAGATGCAAACCTCGCAAGAACAAACATGGTCCAATTGAGAATCCACTCCACCCTAACAATTCTACTCTTGGCATCACGAATCCCGGCCATCCGTCTTACTTTCCTCACATGTAAAAATATGGAATGTAGCTGTATCAACCAAACAAGTTCATCATCAGTACAATACATAACTGGCAGCTGATGCAAGAACAAAAAGCGGGATTTAAACAAGCAGAAAGAGGGTTTTGGAGAGGGGAAAAGATAAAACTGTAGATGGAAACAACTTTGGGAAGATACTGATACATACCTCACAAATGAGAGTAAGAATAAGGTAGTTGATAGTAATATTTCGGTATAAAGCAAGAGTGAAGCAAATCAGCAGCAACAGATGATGCACAAGGATGGAAGGAATCAATCCACTGTATAACCGGTAGTGCAGCATATCCCACTGATCATATGCAAAGTAACCACAGGAGAAGCATAAAGCCGGGTATGCCCATGGCCAAGTACCACCAACCAACTGTGAGTGCTCAAACATTGTTTGTGAACCATTTCTTACCCATTGATTAACTAAAATCAATACCACTGCAGAGGAAATGGAAGCATTTTTTAATTAACAGGCAACAAGAGTTGAGATGAACTACTTGACAGAAAAATGAGAAAAAAGATAAGAGTAAAAGATTTGAGCCAGCCTTCAAAGAAATTACTTATAGAACAAATCACTTAAACAACCTTAATAATTGTCTTAAACTGCCTAAGGTTGAAAGATCTTTTTTTCCTTTTAATGCCATGCTTTTGTCCTCAAATTGGCAAAATTTCATTCCAGTATCATGTGCTTGGCTTAGAAATTCATCGTATATCAAAGACCAGTAACCGATTTATATCTAATAAAACATGTTCTTGCTAGATTAGATCAACACAATCATCCGCTCGTCAAGTTCTTCTTAAGTATAATTTCAAACACAGGTTTAAAAAAACTCACACTCATCAACTAAATCTTCCCTAGTGTAACTTCAAATAATTCAATTCTCAACTTCATGTCAATGATAACAACAAGAATATCAAGTGCAAGAACTTCATCACCAACAACAAAGCCAAGAATTAACAAAAATTCACATTTCCTCAGCCACAAAGATAACTTAATTACCACAATGACCACTTAAATGAATAATAATAGCCACATCTTTTTAACTTGAGCTAAAATAATTAATTATCAACACAACCATCTCAGGAATGAAAAACAAAAACAAAAAAATTATAGTGTATATTGAAGAGCAAAAGTAATTGTAACCTGAAACGGAAGTGACAGTAGAATGAAGAAGAGAGACAGCGGTATTAACAAAGAGAGGGTCCCGAGAGACCGCAAATCTGACAACCCAGTTGGAAAATTGGAAAAAGAAAGCACCATAGACGATCCAAAGCAGCTCTTTGCGCTTGTTGAACACTATTTCGAACAAAACGGAGACCATCCACAGAAGCAGAGTGGCAAAAAAGAAGACACCAGCCTTGTTGTTATGACTTTGATTATAGCTCGTTCTTGCCATTGAAAAACCTCTCCAAACTAACCAAAATTAAGAAAGGTAACACCTGATAGTTAATTGTGGCTTTTATTCGAATCTGTTGGGATGGGATGGCAGTTATGGTCTGCACTCTGAAGACGAGCGTTGGAAGATGGATTTATTTTTTCTTATTTTGACCTTTGGTCTGTCAGCCACCCGTAAAGTTATACCCACCCGTGAAGAATGATGGATCCGACCCGAATGCATGAGTATCCGTTTTGCTCCGGAGGAAAATTATATTTCTTAAGAAAAGCATAACTCAAAAGATAATATTTGTTTATTCTTTTCTTGCAGCTTAAAATTGCTCAAAGATGATATTTATGTTAAACGTTACCGTTTTCTAAAAACAATATTTGAACATAATAACTGTAAAAATGTGTTTAATAGTTTATTTTATATAAATATGAAATATTGTGGTGTAATAGACTATCATAATATATAAATTTTTTTTATAATGAATGTTTTTAATATCATAGTTATTTATGGGATTTTCTGTTGTTTTTATTGTGTTAGAAAATAAAAATAATGTGAATAAGTATTACATATTTTTACAAAATGAAATAGAATAAAAAACTTGAATAATGTTATGTGTATCTATTTTTAGTATATAAATATATGTATACATAGATGTATCATTATATAACTGAATATTACTTTATCGTTAAATTAAAATCATTAAATCTATGATATCATATCTATGTGTGAATATATTTATATATCAAAGGTATGTATTTATAATTTATTGTAATTGGATGACCAAAATACTATAAAGGAATTGAAATTATTTAGTACGCAAATTTTAGTTTTGATTCGTACCTGAAATTGATTAACCTAACATAGGTTTCGATTTTAATTTTTGTAAACACCTTTAATTAATATTCCTTATTGACAAGGTCTTGTACTTCAACACCATCAAATAGGAAGCACAAAAACATTGGGAGGGATGGTTTCCAAGTTTTTGAAAGATTTTAGAAACGAAAACGCCCTGACATGTTGGGAATGTTTCAAAAAATATATAAAATTGAATTAGAAAAATAGAACATTTTTCTTCTCAAATTTGAATTCCCTACCTTGCAATATATGTTATATTTTCTAATTATGTCAGAGTAATGATATATATACATATTTTTACATATAGATAAATATATCATCATATGAGTAAATAATTTTAAATTAAAGGTAAAATAATATCAAATCACATAATAATATATTATTTATATATTTATTTTATATATCAAAAGTGTATACACATAATTATATTGTTTTGTTAAACCCCCTTTTACCAACCTCTAAGGAGCGTTTGGTTTAAGTATACAAAAATTATTTAATAATTTATCTTTTATTACTAACATTATTTTAATTGATTTATTGGAATATAAAATATTCTAATACTAATGTTGATGCGTTGATGTAGTATATAATATAAAATATAATTTGATTACCAACTCCACTTACATATTAAAAACTTATTATGATAATCTTGATTTTATTATAATTTTATCTGAACTTATTAATATTTTAGATAAAAATACTTTTATTTTCAGTTAATGTATCAAATAAAATGAAAATTATTTTAAAATAATTATATTAAAAGACGTTTAAATAAAAAAAATAATTTAGTATTAATTTTTTAATTAAACCAAACACAATAATTATTTATATTTATTAATTTTTATTAAATACAATAATAATTTATTTTCAATAATTTTTTTAATAACCTATTTTTGTACTAATTTTTCATGATAAAAAGGTTAGGATGTTGGTGTGTGGAGGTGGTAGGGCATGGGATGGCAGGCCAGCTCTCCATTTCTTCTTGCTTGACATTCAATTCCTCTTGTATGTGTCTACATATTTAGGCAAATGTAAAATTCCCCATGAATGAATGTCTGATTTTATTTATTTTTTATTAAATTTTTATATTTAAGTTTATTTTTGTATTTATATATATAATAATAAAACTAAATAAATATATTTTTAATACACAATTTAAATATATAAATAATATATCATTATGTGATTAAAAAATTTTAAATTAAAGATAAAATAACACCTAATCATATAATGACATATTATTTGTATATAAAATTATGTATAAAAAATATATATACATATCATTACTCATAGATGTGTTTATGTTAAAATACTTATAATGTTTAATTTTAATTAATTTAATAATTAAATGTAATATTTGTTTGAATTCTTTTATTTAAATTTTTATATATAAATAAATATTTATAATATTATATAACATAATGAAATCCATAACATCAATAAAATGTGTACAATCTGAAAATACAAAGCATGGACATGAATTGAAACATGACAATCACTAGTCCCTCTTCATGCATTGTCTCAACCAATAGACTCATTACTTCCCCACAACCACTCATAATTCATCTCTTACTTACAAAATAATATAAAAGGTTGTTTATATATGAAAACATTGAATAAGTAGGCAATTTTAAGTCTCTTAATCTTCTTAAAAGAAAACATGTCATCTGGAAGAGCCTCGTTACCATCTAAAGCTCTAGAATACTCTTGATGAACTAAGATAGTATGAATTTTACTTTTTCACATATTAAAGTCACATTTCCCATCAAATCTTTGGATATTAATCTTTGTTTGACCCATTGTTTCAAGCATAATAATAGATATGTTTTTTTCTAAAAACAAAGAAACCAAGATAACAAAGAAAACAAGAAATAACAAAATACTTAAAAAGGAAATATCCAAAATGGCTATGATACCATTTGTTGGTTTCTTAAAAGATCTATATATTCAAATTCTAGTAATTATAACATGCAAAAAATTATTTAAAGCTTAAAGAAATATTGCATAAAGGATATTTTCTCAGTTTGAATTTTTTAAACGAAATCCTACATCTAAGATATAAGAGATCTTCTAATTGAATATATTAGAAAAACAAAATATTACAAATTATAGTATAAAAAAACATTAAGTTTTCTCACAATACAACAAATCCTAACAGAAAAGAATAAGTATACAATTAGTAGAATTTTATCTTGTTGAAATTTTAGCACAAGATTTACCAAATCAAACAACATCATAAGATATTAACAAGAATCAAAACACAATAATATTTACTTAGTTTAGATTTCGTAAATGAAATCTTACATCTAAGACAACAGTATTCCTCTAATAAATCCACTAATATAACATCTAAGTATAATGTTTGTACAATAGTTTATTCAAATTGATAGGAGGATTAATAAAACATTAACCTTAACAGAGAAGGAATTAGTAAAAAGAAGCTAAAAATTTCTCACAAAACAAACTAAAATCAACAAATCAAGAAAACAGACAAAACCCTAACAACACCCGCAAAGACGACTAAACTCAAAAGATAAGAGTTTATTGAATGTGCAACAAGCAAAATAACCAGGGTAAAACGCTACTTTTATGTGTTTGGTTAAAATTATCATAACCAAGAACGTCCATGACTTATTCACAATATTATAAGACTGTCATTAAAGCCAAAGACTCATTTACCCTTAAACTACTTAAGACAATACACTCAACATATCAAATTCCATTGACTCAAATAACTCTAGTATTTTTATACTCAAGGTTAGAAAAATATCCAAGCTATCACATGACTATTTTTGATCATGCTAGGAAATGAAATATCAACCTCACTTTATTGAATTGCAATTATGCCCTTCAATTAAAAGTTTGAGACACACAAATCTCACATGTGTTGGATAGTGGAATTAAGGTCACCCTTCCAAATATATTTTGCATCATTATGATTTGTTAGTTGTACCTTCTTTAGTTTTGGTGTGCTTAAACCTCCATGAGAAAAAATCTTCAAATTGGGGCATTGACTCACAATCACTTGTTTTAAGCATGGAAATCGGAAAGCATAATTGGCATAGTAGAAACATGTGAAGCTTTTCAAACAATGAAGCTCCAATGTTTTCAGTTGATTGAAAACAATCTACTCTTCTGTTGTCTCTATCTCAAACTCAGTTGTCATAACCTTTGTCAGCAACTCGCATTCTATGATTTTGATTGTTTTGATTTGGACAAGAGTTTTTGCTGCTGAGCATCCTAGTACACTTGCCAATCCATTACAACAGTAGACTTCCAAATGCTTTATGTTTTTGAAGCAAATGTATGAGGATGACATTAAATATGTCAAACGATGACATCTGAATACTCTCAAAGTTTGAAGATTCCGGAGAAATGTTTCCATTTGGGATTCTTGTTTCCTTGCATATCCTTCATGTGGGAGCATTTCTTGGAAAGTACAATCACATAGACCAAGTTTTTCCAGATTGTGCGATTTTTGAAGGAGATCAAACTGAAATCCGATAGAATCATCATCAAAGCTACTCAGCACAAGAAATTTAATTTTCCAAAAGCTTCTTGGGGGAACACGATCAAGACATAAGGATGTTACGTTATTGGGATTTAAACCCAATAATTCCAAATTAGGTATGACCTGAAAATCGATGAACAAGTAAAAACATGTGACCAATAAGCAGTAGTCTGTTTCATTAGTTACTTTATATAAAATCGTAAGTGACTGCAATGAACAATTAGAAAAGCTATGAAATGAAAAAATACGAGGCATAATATCCTATCTACTTTTAAAGAAGAAAGGTGAAACTTTAAACCACTTATCTTTTTCCAATTAATTATATATATGTTTTAAATAAATATAATATTGCAATTTTATTGTAAGCATGACAAACTGCATTCCACAATAAATGAACAGAGACGAATTATTTTTCATGACAAATTTCCACTCGAATGGTTTAACGAGAAGAGAAAAATTTTATACAAATTAAACTTAATGACTATGCCGCAGTCTTTGGCGGCAATAGGAGAAGTCATACCTTTTCAAACGAAAATAGGGCAGGTTGGCTCTCTCCATCGTAAGCATGTACTTTTATCTTCTTACAAAAGTACACCAACAATTCCTTAAGCATTGGCCACTCTGCTGTATAGGACCCCATGTAGAAATGTTTGAGCTCTGGTAAATTGTCCAGCTTGAGCCGCGTTAATTGAGGAAAAAAAAATTTTGGAGTCCCATCTACTTCCTGCTCGGCAACAATAGCCTCCAAACCGCAAGAGAATAGCCAAAGGTTTTTGAGTTGCAAAAGACTAGTAGCTGTAGAAACTGGAAACAGACTTTTTATATTCCAACAGTTCCCAACAGTTAATGTTTCTAGATTCTGAAAGGTAAGAAGTCCTTGAGCACTATTAGATGGAACAATAGTCACCAAATTTTCACAGAATTCAACTCTCACTTCTTTTAATTTGCAAAAAGAATTTCCACGGAGTTGGTTGCGCCAGATCAACTTCAATTTACCCAAGTGTAAGAGTATCATCTCCTCCAACCTTGGAAACACAACCTGCAAATTAACATAAATTAAAATGAAAAAACATATCACTTTCAACTATGCATACATAACAAGTGAATTTCTAATTAGCGTAGATAACAGTAATAATATAGTAAATACAAAGGATAATAAAATGCAAAAACAAAAAAAAAAAAAAAGAGAAAAAGAGTTTCAAATAAACAAACCTTTTCACAGAAGAGAGGTGCAATATGGTCTGGTTGGTGCTTCATATCAGCAAAAACGAATGTCTCAATCTCTGGACATCTGGCTACTATAATACTTTTCAAGGATGGACAAGCCAAACTATTAATTCCTGAACAAAATCTGGTCAAGTTTGGCAACGACTCAAGACTAACGGAGTTGAGTTGTGGGATAAAAAAATTATCAATCTCTGCATCATTTCCCCCCTCTTTCCTGATGATTTCTTCTATCAAAGCACAATTTTTAACTTTTATATCTTGGAGTTGAACAAGGCTTTGGATGACGGACGGTGTAAATATATATCTCAATCCATTACAATCGTGCACTTTAAGAGACTTCAAATTCTTCAAGTTTAAAACATCTTGATGACTTCTCTTTGAAATATGTCCATCAACATTTAGCGGACTATCTGTATCAAACACTTGTGTCGATGAATCACAACTCCTTCGAGTATTTCAAGATTTTTGAAGTTGTTTAACACACGAGATGGAATTGCACTTGATGATTCCAAAAATGCGTCCAAAACCAGCGACTTTAAATTATAAAATAAGCCATCTGGAACTTCAGATTTAAAAATTTTTTCTTCGAATTCAGGGAATTTGGAGAGTTCCAGATCCTTTATGTTGCCGAAACCGACCTATCAAACACAAAATATTGGGTTAGCGTGTGTTAAAAGAGACCAAAGTGTAAAATAAAAAAAAGAGGAATTTTAAGCTTAAAGATATGAATTAATATCTTGGTCCTTCAAATTTTTAACATTTATAAAAAAAGAAAATTGTGAATAAACACCATATTTGTAAACATGTGTTGGATAGTGGAATTAAGGTCATCTTTTCAAAAAGACTCTATCTTGATCTTCTTTGTTCGCTGTACTTTGTTTAATTTTGGTGTGTTTAAACCTCCTTGAGAAAAAGTCTTTATATTGGGGCATTGACTCACAATTATTTGTTCTAAGCATGGGAATCAAAATGCGTAATTGGCAAAGCAAAAACATGTGAGACTTTTTAAACAATAAAGTTTCAACATTTTCAACTGGTTAAAAACAATCTCCTCTTTTGTTGTATTTACCTCAGTCACTATAACTTTTATCACTGATTCACTTTTGATTATTGAGATTGTTGTGAGATGGACAAGAGTTGTTATCGCTGAGCATGCTAATATATTTTTCAATCCATTACAATGGTAAACTACTAAATTCTTAATGTTCTTGAAGCAGATGACTGAGGATGGCATCAAATATTCCAAACAATCGCATCTCCATACTTTTAGAGTTTCAAGAATTTGGAGAAAGGTTTCCATTTGGGAATTGTGTTTCCTTGTATATCCTTCATTCGGCGAAAGTTCTTGGAATGTACAATCAACTAGTTCAAGTGTTTCCAAATGGTGCAATTTTTTAAGGAGACCAAACTGTAATCCTTCTGAATGATCATCAAACCTATGCAGTGCAAGATATTTAATTTTCCTAAAGCTCCAAGCTGGAATACGGTCGAGACATGAGGACGTTATGTAATCAGCATTTAAACGCAATGATTCCAAATTGGGTATAACCTGAAAATCGATGAACAAATAAATACAAGTGACCAACAAGCAACAGTTTGTTTCATTAGTTACTTTACATGAAATCATAAGCAACTGCAATTAACAATTAGAAAAACTATGAAATGAAAAAAAACAAATTCCCATATATTTAATATTTACACTTCTCCACCTTCATATGTCAAAATGCAATTAATTTCATCCAAAAAGATTGGATTTCAAGTGCAAGAGAGTAAATATTTAAATTCTTTAATATTTCAAAATTAAAATCTGAATTTAAATTATATAATAATTGTGGGATTAATTATTATAATTGAAATTTTATCTGTTTAATGTAATCTATTTACCCTTTAAAAATCCGACTATGAAATTGGCAATAGCGGGCAAGGAAATAAAACAATCTCTATTTCTTCCTATATATTAATTTTTTCAGTTTCTCTTTTCAATTCTTAAGCTTTCCGATCTTAATCTCTTCGCGTTCACAGGGAGTGTACTCACTCCATGAATGATTTTTTTTTGGAAATAATTAAAAAAAAAGAAAAAGTTGTTCTTGGTTCAATCTTGTCACTTCATTTCTGGGTGTTAAATTCCTTTTGCATTCTGATAATTCTTGGTTCATGTTTTTGTTTAAGTTGTTCTTCTGGATTCTTATAGTTTGATGCAAAATTGTTGCATTTTTTTTATTTTTTTTAATTTTAAATGAGATCATGTTTTGGCTGAGAGAATGTGATTTACCTATTTAACAGAGAGAAAACTTTTTTAAGTAAATCACTACATATATGAATTAAAAGTAGTGTTATATATATAATTTTATACACAAACAATAACATGTTATTAAATAATTAGATAGTTTTAAATTAAAATTAAATAACACTCAATCATATGATGTATACTATTGTTTGTATATAAAATTAAATATATTATTAGATAGTTTTCTTACATGTAGTACATGTTGATGTTGTTTCTCATCACCAACCAATATACACCATTTAGAATGTTGTATAAGATAGAGTATAATAGCAATCATCAGAGCCTAAAAAGATTTGGGTAAGTCTATTTAGGTGTTTGGAAATTCTTTGAGAAGTTTGTGTGTAATGCCCAAATTATGCAAAGGAAATGTTATTTTCTTAAATTCTTAAATGTCAGGAGAATCGGTGTAGGCATCTGCTATGAAGCTTCCTCCATAGTGTGACTCGACCCTCTATCTTCGACTGCATCAACTTCTATTTCAACAAACGATCCTGATTTTTCAACTTTTTCGATTGAAGTCGAAGTTACATTCGCGCTTGTGCTGCTTGCTCTGGCTTTCACTCATTCTGGAGTAGTGTTTTCGTTCAATGAAAGAAAAGGTGTATGCGAAATTTATTATTTTCTTGCGAAACAAACGGAGATGATGGGAAATGTGATTTGATGCAGGGGAATTGATTTTAATTTGGACGGGAGTTAGAAAGGCCTTTGGATTTGGTAAGAAAGTTGGTGGGAGATTTGATTTTGATTCAGAAATAAAAATTTTAAATTTTATTATTTTATAATAATTTACCTTAAAAATTAGATTTTCATTATTTTATAAATGGTTTATTTTACACTTGTATTTATATATATGTATTTAAATTTTTAAAATTTAGCAGACGAACCTGTGTTAATACCTCAAACCTTGGGTGGGGAAAAGTCTTTATGGACTACTTTTCATGATAAAAGATTTTTCAAATCAACCTCATCCTAAAATAAAATAAAAAAATCCTACTTCCTTTAATCAGAAAGTTGGCGTAGGGAGGCGGTGGGGGTATCATAAGATCACAGGCTAGCTCTCCGTTTCTTCTTGCTTGACCTTCAATTCCTCTTGCATGTGTCTACATATTCAAGTATCTGTAAAATTCTCCACGAATATGAATATCTGATTTTATTTATTTTTTATTAAATTTTTATACTTAAGTTTATTTCGGTATCTTTGTAGATATATTTATGTCAAATTACTTATCACATTTTATTTTAAATTAATTTAATAATTAACATAAAAAATCGCATATGTGCGAAAACATTAAGTATACAATTTAAGTCTCTCAATCTTCTTAAAAGAAAACATGTCATCTAAAAGTGCCTTTTCACCACCTAGAGCCTTAACTTATTCTTGATGAACTAAGTTAGCGTAAATTTTACTTCACATATTAAAGTTACATTTTCCATCAAATCTTTCGATATTAATCCTTGTTTGACCTATTGTTTCAATCATAATAATATATATGTTCTTTTCTAAAAGCAAAGAAACCAAGATAACAAAAAAAACAAGAAATGACATAATACCGAAAAAAGAAAATATTCAAAATGGTTATGGTACCATTTGTTGGTTTCTTTAAAGATCAATAAATTCATATTCTAGTAATCACAACATGCAAAAAGTTATTTAAATCATAAAGAAATATTGCACAAAGGATATTTACTCAATTCAAATTTTTTAAACCAAGTCTTACATCCAAGACATAGGAGATCTTTTACTCAAATCTACTAGAAAAACAAAATATTACATTTTACAGTATAACAAAACATAAAGTTTTCTCACAATGCAAGAAATCTTATTAGAGAAAAACAAGTAAACAATTGGTAGAATTCTATCTTGTTGAAATTTTAGCGCAAGATTTATCGAATCGAACAACATTAATAATATAATGACAAAATCAAAACGCAATAGTATTTACTTGGTTCGGATTTCATAAATGAAATCCTACATCCAAGGCAAAGATATTTCTCTAGTCAATCCACTAAAATAATGTTCCAGTACAAAGCTTATAAAATAGTTTATCTAAATTGACAAGATTAATAAATCATTAACCCTAACAAAAAAGAAACTAGTAAAAATAAGCCAGAAATTTCTCACCAGAAAAACCAAAATCAACAAACTAAGAAATCAAACAAAACCCTAATAACACCTAGAGAGACAACTAAACTCAAATGAGAAGATCTTATCAAATGTGCAAAAAGCAAAATAACCAGGGTAAAACCCTACTTTTATATGCTTTGTTAAAAATATCATACCCAAGAATGCCTATGACTTATTCACAATATTACAAGACTATCAATAAAGCCAAAAAGACTCATTTACCCTCAAATTGTTTAAGAAAACACATTTAACATATCAAATTCCACTGACTCAAATAACTCTGGTTCTTTTATAATCAAGGATAGAAAAATATCTAAGCCACCAAATGACTGTTTTTAACCCTACCAGGAAATGAAATGTCAACCTTGCTTTAATGAATTACGATTATGCCCTTCAGGTAAAAGTTTAAGACACACAAATCCCACACATGTGTTGGATAGTGGAATTAAGGTCACCCTTCCAAATATATTCTGCATCAATAATCTCTGTTAGTTGTACCTTCTTTAGTTTTGGTGTGCTTAAACCTCCATGAGAAAAAATCTTCAAATTGGGACATTGACTCACAATCACTTTTTCTAAGCATGGGAATCGAAAAGTGTAATTGGCAGAGCAAAAGGATGTGAGGCTTTTCAAGCAATGAAGCTCCAACATTTCCAGTTGGTTGAAAACAATCTCCTCTTTTGTTGTCTCTATCTTAGACTCAGTTGTTATAACCTCTGTAACCAATTCACATTCTTTGATTCTGATTGTTCTGATTTGGACAAGAGTTTTTGCTACTGAGCATGCTAGTATATTTGCCAATCCATTACAACAGTTGACTTTTAAATGCTTTATGTTTTTGAAACAAATGTATGAGGATGACATCAAAGATGTTAAACGATGACATTTGTCTACCCACAAAGTGTGAAGATTTTGGAGAAACGTTTTCATCTGACAATTTTGTTTCCTTGTACATCCTTCATATGGGAGTAGTTCTTGGAATGTACAATCATATAGATAGAGTCTTTCCAAATTGTGCAATTTTTGAAGGAGACCAAACTGAAATCCTACTGAATAATCATCCAAGCTTTGCAGTCCAAGAAATTTAAGTTTCCCAAAGCTCTTAGCTGGAATACGGTCAAGACATGAGGATGTTTCGTTATCGGCATTTAAACCCAATGTTTCCAAATTGGGTATGACCTGAAAATCGATGAACAAGTAAATACAAATGACCAACAAGTAGCAGTCTGTTTCATTAGTAACTTTAAATGAAATCATAAGTGCATGCAATTAACAATTTGAAAAGCTATGAAATGAAAAAATACGAGGCAAAAAATCCTATCTACTTTTAAAGAAGAAAGGTGACACTTCCACCCATTTATCTTTTTTAAATTAATTATATATATGTTTTAAATAAATATAATTTGCAATTTGTCTGTAAACATGACAAATTGCCACTCTATTAATAATTAACAAAGACAAATTATTTTTCATTGAAACATGACAAATTTCAACTCGACTAATTTAAAGAGAAAAGAAAAAACTTAAACAAATTAAACTTAAATGACTATGCTGCAGTTTTCAGGGGCAACAGGAGAAGTCATACCTTTTCAAACCAAAATAAGGCAGGTTGGCCCTTTCCCTCTAAAGCATATACTTTTATCTTCGTACAACCGTACACAAGCAATTCCTTAAGCATTGGCCACTCTGCTGTATAGGACCCCATGTAGAAATATTTGAGCTCTGGTAACCCAGAAAGTTTAAGCCGCGTTAATTGAGGAAACAAAAATCTTGGAGTCCCATCTACTTCCTGCTTGCCAACAATTTCCTCCAAACCGCAATAGCGTAGCGTCAGTCGTTTGAGTTGCAAAAGACTAGTAGCTATGGAAACTGGAAACAGACTTTTTATATTCCAACAGTTATCAATAGTTAATGTTTCCAGATTCTGAAAGGTAAGAAGTCCTTGAGTACTATGAGATGGAACAATAGTCACCAAATTTTCACAGAATTTAACTCTCACTTCTTTTAATTTGCAAAAAGAATCTCCATGGAGTTGGTTGTTCCATATCAACTGCAACTTACTCAAGTGTAAAAGTATCATCTGCTCCAACCTTGGAAAAGCAACCTACAAATTAACATAAATTAAAATAGAAAACATATCACTTTCAACTATGCATACAAAACAAGTAAATTTCTAACTAGCGTAGATAACAGTAATAATATCATAATTACAATGGATAATAAAATGCGAAAAAAGTTATTCTGAGAAAAAGAGTTTCAATTAATCAAACCTTTTCACAGAAGAGAGGTGTAATATGGTCTGATTGGTGCTTCATATCAGCAAAAACGAATGTCTCAATCTCTGGACAGCTGGCTACTCTAATACCTTTCAAGGATGGACAAGCCAAACTATTAATTCCCGAACAGAATCTCGTCAAGTTTGGCAATGATTCAAGACTAATGGACTTGAGTTGTGGGATAAAAATTTTATCAGTCTCTGCATCATTTTCTCCTTCTTTCCTGATGATTTCTTCTATCAAAGCACAATTTTTAACTTCTATATCTTGGAGTTGAACAAGGCCTAGGATGACGGACGGTGTAAATATATATCTCAATCCATTACAATCATGCACTTTAAGAGACTTCAAATTCTTCAAGTTTAAAACATCTTGATGACTTCTCTTTGAAGCATGTCCATCAACATTTAGCGGACTTTCTGTATCAAACAGCTGTGTCAACGAATCACGACTTCTTACTTCAAGTATTTCAAGATTTTTTAAGCCGCTTAACACACGAGATGGAATTGCACTTGATGATTCCAAAAATGCGTCCACTACCAGTGACTTTAAGTTACAGAATAAGCCATCCGAAACTTTAGATTTCCAAATTTTTTCTTCTAATTCGGGGAATTCAGAGAGTTTTAGATTCTCCATGTTGCTGAAACCGAGCTACGATACACAAAATAATGGGTTAGCATGTGTTAAAAAATACCAAAGTGTAAAAGAAAAAAATATTTTAAACTTAAAGATATGAACTAATATCAAGGTTCTTGAAATTTTAAACATTTGTAAAAAGAATTTGTGAATAAATACCATATTTGTAAATATGTGTTGGATAGTAGAATTAAGATCATCCTTCCAAAAAGACTCTTTTTTTATTGTCTTCGTTAGTTGCACCTTTTTTAATTTTGGTGTGCTTAAACCTCCTTGAGAAAAAGTCTTCATATTGGGGCATTGACTCACAGTGACTTGTTCTAAGCATGGGAATTGGAAAACGTAATTGGCCGAGCAGAAGCATGTGAGACTTTTCAAACAATGAAGCTCCAACGTTTTTAACTGGTTGAAAACAATCTCTTTTTCTATTGTTTCTATCTCATACTTAGTTGTTATAACCTCTGTTACCAATTCGCAATCTTCGATTTTGATTGTTGTGATTTGGACAAGAGTTCTCGCTACTGAGCATGCTAATATTTTTGCCAATCCATTACACCTGTAGACTTCAAAATGTTTTATGTTTTTGAACCAAACGTGTGAGGATGACATCAAATGTCTCAAATGATGACAATTCCATATTCTCAGAGTTTGAAGATTTTGGAGAAATGTTTCTATCTGTGAACTTTGTTTCCTTAAATATCCTTCATACGGGAGTATTTCTTGGAATGTACAATCATATAGACCGAGTGTTTCCAAATTTTGCAATTTTTTAAGCAGATCAGACTGAAATCCAACCGAATAATCATCAAAGCTTTGCAGTCCAAGAAATTTAAGTTTCCCAAACCTCCTAGCGGGAATATGGTCGAGACACGAGGATGTTACGTCATCGGCATTTAAACCCAATTTTTCCAAATTGGGTACGAGCTGAAAATGGATGAACAAGTAAATACAAGTGACCAACATATAGCAGTCTGTTTCATTATTTACTTTTAAAAAAGAAAGGTGACACTTTTAACCATTTATCTTTTTACAATTAATTATATATATGCTTTTTAATAAATATAATTTTGCAATCTGACTGTAAATATGACAACTTACAACTCCATTATTAATTAACGAAAATTATTTTTCATTGAGACATGACAAATTTCCACCGGACTGATTTAAAGAGAAAGAAAAACTTGAACAAATTAAACGTAATGACTATGCTGCAGTTTTAAGTGTCAATCGGAGAAGTCATACCTTTTCAAATGAAAATAGGGCAGGTTGGCTCTCTCCATCTAAAGCATATACTTTTATCTTCCTACATTGGTACACAAGCAATTCCTTAAGCATTGGCCACTCTGCTGTATAGGAGCCCATGTAGAAATGTTTGAGCTCTGGTAAATTGGCAAGATAGAGCCTCGTTAATTGAGGAAACAAAAATTTTGGAGTCCCATCTACTTCCTGCTCACCAACAATTATCTCCAAACCACAAGAGAGTAGCGCAAGTATTTTGAGTTGCAAAAGACTAGTAGCTGTGGAAACTGGAAACAGACTTTTTAAATTCCAACAGTTCTTAACAGTTAATCTTTCTAGATTCTGAAAGGTAAGAAGTCCTTGAGTACTATTAGGTGGAACAATAGTCACCAAATTTTCACAGAATTCAACTCTCACTTCTTTTAATTTGCAAAAGGAGTCTCCACGGAGTTGATTGTGCCAAATCAACTGTAAGTTGTCCAAGTGTAAGAGTATCAGCTTCTCCAAGCTTGGCAAATCAGCCTACAAAAAAGGCAACGTCTCTAATAATAATTATACTGATAATGATAATTACAATTATAGTTTTAAGACAATTATTGATAATTAATTGCATATAATGGTCACACTAATAGCTATAAAGAATGTTAAAAGTTTGAAATTGACAGGCCACGAAAATTTCAATAAGAAATTAGTTCACCTTGTCATCAAACAGCGGCTCTATATTAGTAGTAAGAATGTTCTCCAAGCTCACTTCTACACTAGAAGAATTGGGGAAGAATGTCTTTAAACTAGAGCAACTCTCAATGTGAAGTTCATTCAAGGTAGGGAATTGAACTAGATTTCCAGTACCAAATCTTGTGAGTTTTGGAAGCCCTTGTAACTTCAAGTAGAATAGTTTAGGAAAATTCATTTGAATTATCTTATCTGCTCCTAATTCTCCTGACTCAAATATCACCGCTTCCATTGACTTGCAGTTGCATATTACAAGCTTTTGGAGTTGCACAAAACTTTTGACCATAGAAGATGAAAACAGAAACTTCAAACCGTTACACTCTTCCACTGTTAAGCTTTTTAAGCACTGAATATAGGAAGACGTTGGTTGGAGCAGATTAACCCATATGTTCTCAATCTTAATTGTGGACAGTTTCAAGTTCTCCAATCTTGGTAACACAACCTGTAGACACAAATATTATTCCTCCATAAACAACTTATATATTAAAAGAAAATAAATGAAAAAAAAAAAAAGGCAAAAAGATACATGCCTCCAAGCCAAAACTTATGAACTGCGGTAGGCCTTGTAGTACTACGGAGTGCAATTGTTTAAACTCAATCTTACAAACCTTTTTGTTTTCATCAGCATGGTCTTCACTTTCTTCACTAAAAATCTCCTCCAGCGTCTTGCAATTAGTTACATTGATTTCTTCAAGCAGCAGTATGTTTTTGGCCATGGAGGATGAGAAGAGATACCTCAACTTGTCACAATCAGCTACTTCTATTATTCTTAATTGGCCGAAAGACTTTGCATTATCTAGGCCGCAACATATCTTCTCCATATCACTTAGGTTAATAAGAAACATTGACTCTAAGATTGGAAAAACATCATTAGGATGAGTGTACTCCATTGAGTTGACAATATACAAAATTTCAGAACTGTTTTGTACCGAAAGATGCTTTAATTCAGGGAAACCTTCTCTGTCAAGTTCCCAAGGCATATCCTTAACACCATCCAGCTGATCTAGATAGAGGTATTTTGCTTTCTCCATCAAAATTTCGATCCCATGCCTCATATGAGGCCTTCCATTGAATTTCAGTTTCAATGTTCTTGAGGTTTCATATGCATAAGACCAGTCCCATACATCTCCAATATGTACTTCATACTTGTCTAAGTTCACTGGAATAAAATCTTGCTGTATCATCTGCACATTCGGGATTTGTATGCATAAAGTGTTCAATTGAGGCAATGCCTTCAACTCTGCAAGACTAGCGTTATTTTGTCCTTCAACTTCCCATCGATCAAAGCTATTATATATATATAGCTCTTCTAATTGAGACAAGCTGGCTATGACATTTGGTGGGATTACTTTAAGCTTTGGACACTCGCTCAATTGTAATAACTTAAGTCCCGTCAGATGTTTAAATCTTTCAGGCAACTGTTCAAAATCACAACCTACAAATTCAAGAGTCTCTATTTTCCTTAGCTCTCCCATAATTGTTATATCCCCCAATGAGCAATTCAAGAGACACAATCCTTTAAGGTTTGTTAGGGAAACAAATGACGGTGGTGGAGGTAATAAATGAACTCCTTTCAATTCTAGTACTTTGAGTTCTTTCATTTCTTCGAAAAAGTGGTCTGGGATTTGTAAACAAAGATCTTCTACAGTATAATAACTAAATAACTTTAGTTTTGGAAACTCTGTCCTTTCAGGAAGCTCATGAATGTCTGTAAAAGACAGAGAAATTGCTATCGAGTCTTTGTACATTCTCCCCATCAACACCTCTTTAATGCCCTTGAAATCTCTAATATCAAACATACATTTCTCTTTGGCAATTGATGCAACAATAGTATGAATGACATCATGCATTTTGACTATCCCCTTATCGATAACTTTCAACAACAAACATGAATCTCGGAGATAATCAATCAGCGAATTCATTCTATTGCTTCCATCATTAATTGAGTAAACATTTTCAAACAAACCCAACCCCATACATCTTGAAAAGAAGTAAGAGACATGTGTATCATTATATAGAGCACAAAGTAGAAGTAGTGATTTGGCTTCTTCACTGTTCAACAATTTGTAACTCAATTCAATAGTTGAGTATAAAGTGTTATCCATTTCTGGAACGCATCTATGATTGTAACTTTTTAACTGATGTAAGGCATCATTCCAGACATAATCACTTTTTCCTTTCAAAGCATTTGCAATTGTTGTAATCGCAAGTGGCAACCCTGCACATTTTTCTACTATTTCCGCTGCTATACTGTGTTTTTCTGATAAATCACCAACAATTTTCCCAAACAAACTCCTTGCATCATTAGTAGCTAAAGGCTCAACCAATATATTCTTTTGAGTTTTCATTTGATTTAAGACAGCTAACGTTCTAGCTGTTAACAATATTGCGCACCGCTCTTGCTCATCATTGCTTTCTTTCCTGTGTTCCATCATGCTACCTTTATTATCATAGCTTAAAGGAATTCCAACTTCCTTCAGGTCAAGCTTCTTCCAGATATTATCTACTATTACAAGGATTCTCTTGGAAATCTTTAACCTGTGGCGTAATTTATCAGCTCTTAAAGATAGCGTTTCCTGGTCCTTAAATACCATGCCCAATTGACCAGCAATCTCGGCTTGAATTTGTTTAAGATCTGGAGTTTGTGTTACCTCAGCAATCACCACCTCATCAAATAACTTATCTTCCTTGGCCTTCCAAGCAACTTTTTTCACCAGTGTGGTTTTACCCACACCACCCATCCCTTGCACGCCAATCATATTAACAGTAGAATCTTTCAATGCATCCATAAGATCCTGGAAGTTTGACTCTCTTGAGTCAAAGTGTTCGTACTCCATACCGACGAATATGGATTCCGTCCTCCGCAGAAGGGGTGGGTGTGAAATTCTATTGAAGTTTCCTTTTTCCAAGACCTTGGCACCTGCCTCCGCGACCTCCCCTGCTTCTTTGCTGAGCCTGAAACGTTTAATCAAATCAGGACACAACCCTTTGAAACAGCGCTTCTTTGCTTTATCTTCATCATCAACGAGCTTTGCTACCCGTTCCATGAACTCTTCCACACTCTTCAGCCACTCGGTAACTTCATTATAAATCTGTTCACCTTGCCTTTCAGCCATTTCTACATCTTCTTTCACATCTTCTCTTCTAATTTCAAGCTCCTTAACTTGCTCCTTCAGCTTCTTCATGTAGCTCCGGTACTTAAACACATAGTTAATATGCCGACAACCGAATTCACACACTGTCTCTGTGACTCTCTCCGCAGCTTTGGAAGCAGCAGCAGTAGCCAGTTCGGCCATTACGTATCTCTTGCAATTTACTTTTTATCTTTTCCTTCTTTTTGGTTGAAGAAGTAAAGCCACTGACAAACTCTCAATGAACAAAATCTAGCGACCAGAGAACTTCAGGAGTAATTCTTGGATAATTAAAACTAGAAATATGAGAAACAATAAGATCAAAACATAATTTAGGAGAACTCTTTTTTTTTTTTAAAACAATAAGATGAACAAAGTGTTTTTTTTTTTTTTTTAATTTTTTTGGTTTAAAGCTGAATATACAAGAGAGAAAGCTTTAAGGAAACAGAGAAGAAAAAGGAAAAACACAGATAGCAAAGAACTGCAGGAGAGTAATTTTTGGATAATTAAAATAAGGGTCAAAAAGGCTTTTTATTTATTTATTTATTTTGGGTGGGGGGTTTAAAGAAGTAACTCTAGCTAAGCAAGTATAAAAGAGAAAAGGCTGAATGATAAAAAATCTAGCTTCAAGCAGACAGATAATTGATAGAAATAGGAGGAATAAAAATCAAAGCAAAGCTAATAAAATACCAGAAAATTAAGAGAGTGAAAACGAAAACAATAGGAGGAAGTGATTATGGAAGGCTTAGAACAAGTGCACCTGAATCGCTATCTTTCTGACACTTGTTTTGGAGAACCGGAGAGCTGTAATGGCTTTTCTTCTGCTTGAGGAAGATTGACCCAACAATTATTAAAGTGTTTGACTGCAAACGAGAAAGAAAGCGCGTGGTCCCCACTAAGCTCAATCGTTGTCGCCCTCAATAATGCAGAGAAAGCGTGTGATCCCCACTAAGGTCAATCATGTTTACGCTCTCAATAATGCGATATCTGTGCATGGAACAAATTAAAGAGTTAAAGAATGAGACCAAATTGATATTCAAAATACTAACTCTTCGTTCACAATCTATCAATAAAACAGTATTTATACATTGCAACATACGTTGGTACGTGCAGAGACTATAATAATAATTAATCATAGTATTTCTCTTATAAAAAGCCCCCTATTTTGCTGTCCACCGACTCCACCCCTCGTCATTGCCTGGTAACTTTTGCTAATTCTATTTTTTTTTTTATTAAAAATAAAATAATGATAATTTAATAAATTTATGTTTAATATTTACACTTCCACACCTTTATCTGTCAAAATGCAATCAACTTCGACTAAAAAAAAATAGATTTCAAGTATAAAAAAAAAATATATTCAAAGCTTATAATATTTTAAAATTAAAGTTTTGATTTAAATGAGACAATGATCGTGGGTTGATTATTGAAATCAGAATTTTATTTATTCGATATAGTTAATTTACCTCTTAAAAATTAGACTATGATAATAATGATTAGAGCTTGAAAAGAGTTAAATAAGCCTATTAGGCCTCCCCCCAATTCTTCCCGTCTTCAAAATTAAACCTTGGTTTTGAATTTAAATGGATTGTTTATACATATATTAACTATATTTCCACTGATGTGTTGTTAACATCTTTATTGGAAGACCTTTGTGGAGTAAGATACCTACAACTATGATATTCTCATTAATTTGTAATTTTGTGTAAAAATATTACAATTGTTCCTAGAGGTATCAGCAAGTCATGCCTAGACCCACTACAGTGCAACCTTAGTAGATCGGGCTAACCTATTAATAGATGAAGGCTCATAACATGACTCAACACTAATTGGACCGTATTGTGTCAAACCCTTGACAAGTTGGTCTTAATGCATTTGGTAGGCAATTCACAAAATAAAATTTTCTATTTTCAAAATATGTAAAATTAATTGTACATTTTTATTACTTGCATTCCTATTCAAACTAACAAAACTTTATGTTACAAAAAAAAAGGTTTTAACAAAAGAAATTTTTTTATATTCCTATCGTTAATACATTTAATGATAGTCAATGATAAGGTATTTCTCGTTATATTTAACGATGAGAAATATACTTTTAATAATAGAAAATATACTTTTAACGACTATTTTCTTATCATTAAAGTCATGAATTTCTTTGATTTTAACGAGTAAATAAATAATTGGTTACTAAAATCATAAAAAAGAATTACTTATAATAATAGGATATTATCCTTTTGTTATTGATACTCTCACTAATATTTTTTGTAGTACTAGAATTTTACTAAAAATATCTCACTTATAATTGAGATAAGAGCAATATTATATACACACTTTGGTACACAAATTAGATACACAAAAATATGTTATAATATATACATTTTATCTTTAATTTAAAATAATTCAATTATATAATAATATATATTTTGTATACATAAATTATTTATGCCATTGTTATATTATATAAAAAAACATAAATCAAACATAATAGAAAACATTAATTATGAAATTTTAAAGTATCAAAATATCAACGTTTGATTTTCTTTTTTAAGTTATCTTCAATATCACATTCTTTATCAATTTCCTCGTATTTTATATGAAAAAAATGTTCAAACTATTGAAACAATTGTCAAAGTGTTTGACTGCAAGCGAGAAAAAAAGCGTGTATTCCCCGCTGAGCTCAATAATGCAAAGAAAGCGCGTATTCCCCACTAAACTCAATCATGTTTCAATAATGCAACTTTTCATCACCAAATGACGTAGGCAATTTTGAGTCTCCTATAAATTAAACTAAAGTAACATTGATGTGTAATATCTGTGCAAAAAGCAAGTTAAAGAGTTAAAGAATGAGATCAATTTTTTTAACAATATTTATCAATAAAATAATATTTATATATTGACCAAAAAACTTGTTTTCATCCTAGGTATAGTGAAATTTTAAGATGATGGTCTCTAATTTTTTAAAACTTAAATACCCACCTATAAAAAAAATTCTATTAAAAAACTCTGTTAAAGTTAAGAATAAAAACGGTTATTTAATTAAAAAAAATTTTAAACATAAAATTCATCAGATTTTCTCTCCTAAGTGTTAAAAATTAATAACTGCATCCCTATTTAAAGTTTTTAAACTGTGAAAAGTAGCATTCCTCCCCTCTCCCCCAAACTTAGGGTTTTCTTCCTTTTCACTCTAACCAATGCTTTCAACCTTAATTTGTAGAGAAAAGTTTGACTATCCCTGCCTAAGCCATGACATTGTTTGGATTCTAGATGAAACGTCGTCGAGTGACTCTTCATTTGGATGTCGTTATTCAAATGAAAATTATCCGAATTTTCTGATGGAAGTCGTCTAGATTTTTAGACTATTTTCTTCAATCTATGCCTTGGGAGGAGAGGGAGGAAGGCTGGGAGGGAAGACAACTAACTGTCAAAGAGGGCAGATTATCGCTGGAGAAAAGAGAAAAAAACTCAAGAGAAAAATTATCACTTTTCAAACTTTTAAGAAAAATCTTAGTAAGAAATTATTAGATTTTCAATTTGAGAGGAAAAATGTGATAAAAGTTTAGTTTTTAAATTTTTTTAATTAAATAATGGTTTGATCTCTAATCCCAGATGAGATTTATAATTAAAATTATCTCATCAATGAGTATTTGAATTTTTTAAAGTTTGTAGTAAGACTCTATTTTTAACTAAACGTTGGGTGGGAATAAGTCCTTTGGCCTTATATGCGGAGACTATAATAATAATTTATCATAGTATTTTTTCTTATAAAAGGCCCCCTATTTCGCAGACCATCGACTCCACCCGTTGTCATTGCCAGGTAACTTTTGCTAATTCTATTTTTTTAAAAAACTTTTATTAAAAATTAAATAATAATAATTTAATAAATTCCCGTATATTTAATATTTACACTTCTCCACCTTCATCTGTCAAAATGCAATTAATTTCATCCAAGAAGATTGGATTTCAAGTACATAAGTGTAAATATTTAAAATTCTATAATATTTCAAAATTAAAGTCTTAATTTAAATTATATAATAATTATGGGATTGATTATTATAATTGAAGTTTTATCTATTTAATGTGATCTATTTACCCCTTAAAAATCCGGCTATGGAATTGGCAATAGTGGACAGGAAAATAAAACAATTTCTATTTCTTCCTATATATTAATTTTCTCTATTTCTCTTTTCGGTTCTTAAGCTTTCCGATCTTAATCTCTTCGCGTTCGTGGAGAGTGTACTCACCCCATGAATGATTTTTTTTTTTGTGGATTTTCTTTTTTTCTGAAAATAATAGAAAAAAAGAAAAAGTTGTTTTTGGTTCAATCTTGTTACTTCATTTCTGGGTGTTAAATTCCTTTTGCACACTTACAAGGTTTCTCTTACCGTATTTATAGTGAGTTATTTTTTTCTATTGAATATATAAAAATGAATTTGTTTCAATTATTTATCATATTTTTTCTTTAGAAAATGATAAAATTTTCAAATTCATATTAAATATTATCTCAAAAAATAATCAAAATTATTAAACTCATTTAATTTCAAATTTATTTTAGTATGAATGAAATAAATACAATAATTGTAAAAATATAAAAGCAAATGAAAAGAAATTGAAATAGATATAGGAAATGTTTATTTATATATATATATATTAATGATATTTACACGTATTACTGATATTTACACTTATACGTTGTTAGCGTCTTTATTGGGTGACTTTTGTGCATAAGATATCTATATCAATTGTGTTCTCACTAATTTGTGATTTTATACAAAAATATATAGTTGTTCGTAGAGGTGTCAATAGGTGATGTCTAAGCTTGCTATAGTGCAGTCCTAACAAGGTGAGTCAAACCACTAGCAGATGAAGGTTCACACATGACTCAACGCTAATTGAATTGTATTGTATCAAGCCCTTGACAAGCCAATCTCAATGCTTTTGGCGAGCTTGTTCACAAAATAAAATTTTCTATTTTCAAAATATGTAAAATTATTTATATAGTTTTATTACCTACATTCTTATTCAAATTAAATAAAACTCTAAAATTTTATTGAAAAAACTTTACTTATGGTAGAGATAAGAACAATACTATGTATATACATTTTTTGTATAAAATTTAGATATATAAATGATGTATTATCATGTAATTGAGTGTTATTTTATTTTTAATTCAAAATTATCTAATTATATAATGACATAGCATTTGTATACATAAATTATATATATCATTGTTACATGATACAAAAATAGCATAAATCAAATATAATATATAATATTAATCATAAAATTTTAAAGTATTAAAATATCAACTGTGATACTTTTTTAGTCATTTTCAACATCACATTTTTTTTTATCAATTTCATTATATTTTAAATTAAAAAAAAAGTCAAATAATTGAAATGAATTTATTTTTGTAGGGTCAAAAATAAATGAAAATATCTCACTATAAATATTGTAAAAGAGACCTTATATGAATAAGTAATAGTAAAATTAGACCTTTCGTTCTCATATATCATTTATAAAATGTCTTGGTTTAAAAAATCTATATAAAATAGCAAATAAAACAAAAGAGAATAATGTCATTGTCCACTTTTATTTAATCTGTTACTCTATTTGAATTTTTTAAATCATGAAATCTTTGTAATAGTATATGAAAATGAGAGTTTTGAATTCACTCTTGTTTGTTCTTATAAGATTTCTCTTATCATGTTTACATTGAGTCATTTTTTTTCTATTGAACATATATAAATGAATTCATTTTAATTATTAATTATATTTTTCCTTTAAAAAACGATAAATTTTTTAAATTCATATTAAACATCATTTCAAAAATTAATCAAAATAATTAAACTTATTTGATTTCAATTTTTTTTTATGAATGAAATAAATATAATAACTGGGAAAATATAGAAACAAATGAAAAGAATTTGAAATAGATATAGGAAATGTTTAATTAAAAAAAAAAAAAGCCAGTGGCTGTTGGGATGCTAGCCAGTAGCCGTTTGGGTGTAGAACCACTACACCCAATTTAAATTTTTTTTTTTGAAGTGTTAAAGTAACGGGCCATGTTAGTCTGACTCACCATGAGCCAAGTCTTAGGCCCACGCATGCCTCCTGTAATTCTCTCACTTGATAGGATGACCATTCAGTGACATATGAATTGGCCTATGACTTGTTTTTATAGCAGCCCAAAATTTTTCAAATTTGTGTTCGTATAATTGTGTTGGAACTGATAATTTTTACAAATACGAGAATGAAAAAATGACATAAAAATTATATAAATATAATATAATAAATAATTAAAAATATGTTTATAAAAAAATAATTATAAAATTTTAATATTAAATATATATACGAGTTTAGTATGATATATCGTCAATAATACATTTATAAAAATATGATAATATTAATCATAATTCTAAAAATAGATCTCTTTAGTAAAATCAATATAATAATTTAAATATAAAATATATAATTGATTATTAAATCAAATATAATATAATATATAATTAAAATTCTTTCATCACAATAAATATATCGTTTTATGAATTTTTTATCAAATATAAAATATGTAATTAACTAGTAAACAAACTTTAAATTATCATTTTATAAATTTTTTGTCAAATTATTATTAAAATATTATGATTTGTTAATATTTGAGTTAAAAAAATTAAACATGTATGAAAGATCCATAAAATATCTTCATAGTGTCATTAAAAATGTAAAATATACAATACAGATTTAGATAATAAAAATTTGAATTTTTTATTTTATATAATTGTGGTATTATAGTAATTAATTGAAAATATAAAAATATTATCATAGTTTACAAATTTATAAAAAAATAAAAACTTTTAAAATAACAAAAATATATATTTAATATGAAAAACATATAAAATATGCATTTGGTATGTTATAAATTTAAAAATTCAAAATAACATATTTAAATGCGAATTAAACAGAAACACTAATAATTCATGCCTTTAGTTATATTTTTACCACATAAAAGCATCTAAGCAGATTCCAATTCATACCCAACCAATTGCAATTTAAGCCATCAATCACATTCACCATCAGAATCTTCAATTTCATCAAAAATTAAGTGGCGGATAAGATTTTTTTCCATAAATAAAAAAAAGAGAACACCGCTCAAAACCCAGTTTCAAAGTCCAACAAAACGATGGGCAAAGATTTCTCAATAATCCGAGGTGGCAAGAATTCAGATATCGGGGACCCGCAAGTTTGGAGATACTCCGAGGGAGCATGTGGATGTCCAACAAGACACGTGTTCGACGACGTGTCCAAGCTTGTCCACGTGGCAACGATGGCAGGCCAACTGCGATCGCGGGCAACACCCACCAACCTCCCATCAGCAAATTTGCTTGCATTTATTCGTTCTTCCTCGCACTGTTCAAAAGCCATGAGCACTGTTGCTACTGCTGCTGTTCTGTCTCTTCCAATCTCGCTGTGTAGACCATCCAAGATTAACACTAAAAAGGCTTTTACTTTGTCTTTTTTGATTGGTTTGTTTACATGGGTAGTTTTTATTCTTGGAGAAGAACGTAGTTTTGGTGGTTAATTTGTTAGTTGAATTCGCTGCTTGTTTGAGGTGTTCAACGTTAAAAAGATGTATGTTTATTTTTATTTGTTTGTGGCTTTTTGGTAATTTTTTTTAATCTGGGTAGTTTGGAGAGGAACTTAGTTTGGGCGGCCAATATGATAGTTGAATTCGCTGCTTGCTTTTTGGTGTTGAAAGTCAAAA